>NC_064629.1:664341886-664957244 GCF_023864275.1 Schistocerca cancellata
TCTTCGAACCCATCGTTCTACCATTCCTAGACCGGCAAGGGAACTTGCTGTTCCAACAGGACAATGCACGTCCGCATGTATCCCGTGCCACCCAACGTGCTCTAGAAGGTGTAAGTCAACTACCCTGGCCAGCAAGATCTCCGGATCTGTCCCTCATTGAGCATGTTTGGGACTGGATGAAGCGTCGTTTCACGCGGTCTGCACGTCCAGCACGAACGCTGGTCCAACTGAGGCGCCAGGTGGAAATGGCATGGCAAGCCGTTCCACAGGGCTACATCCAGCATCTCTACGATCGTCTCCATGGGAGAATAGCAGCCTGCATTGCTGCGAAAGGTGGATATACACTGTACTAGTGCCGACATTGTGCATGCTCTGTTGCCTGTGTCTATGTGCCTGTGGTTCTGTCAGTGTGATCATGTGATGTATCTGACCCCAGGAATGTGTCAATAAAGTTTCCCCTTCCTGGGACAATGAATTCACGGTGTTCTTATTTCAATTTCCAGGAGTGTATAATCGATAAGTACTAGTTCTGAATGTATACATAAAATTATTTTTTAGAAACATTTGAAATTACGAACTACTGGACACTTAAAATTTCTATTATTAATTACGCTAACTAGTACTGTTGATTATGTTTATTTCTGGATTAATTAATGAAATAATAATCGAAGGTAATAATGTAACAGAAACTAGGACTGTTCATTATGTTTATTTCTGGATTAATTAATGAAATAATAATCGAAGGTAATAATGTAACAGAAACTAATAGAAATTCATTTGTCAAGAAAAATTGTAAACCCTGTGGAATATTGTTATTTCCGCTGAGTGAGAGAGTAGTAAGCATGCCTGTGATGTGATCGGACGTATTTCTGTAATTTGCGCGAACAATGTAATTTCGGCCTCGTTAATGTGAAAAGCGAAAGACCGTATGATATAATAAAATGTGACAAAAATAAAATTCTGCAACAACAACCTTCAAATTTAATTAGATCAATTCAGCCATGAACACCTAAAATTTGAGAATTTCAGCTTCAAGAATCAGACCCCTAGACAAGAAGTTCTGGAGCCAACTCTACGGGAAAAGATAAGTAATCTAGAAAGTTTTTTGTAATCTTCGCTCCTCTCAGATCTTCATAAAAGACTAATGTGGACAATAGCTGCATGTAGGAAGGAGGGGGGATTACAGTAATATACCTGGCACGCCAGCATGAAACCTCTTAGTGGTCTATGGCAGTTCGTTTGGACAGTGTACAATGGTTTAGAGTGCATGTTGCGTTCGTTTGCTATGTAGTATTCGAGACATACGTAAACAGAATGTTACAGTAAACGCAGTGGATAATAGGATACGAGAATGGATCATTGGCATGTTAGAGACTGACCGTAGTCAGCATGAGATTGCTGAGAACTTGAGTATCATCTATTGCATCACTATGATACTACTTAGTTGATTCCAGTAAAGGGAAAATATTCATCAACAGTACTGGAAAAAGTAGATTAAGTTTCAAAATCTCGTCGGGATAATTTATTGGGAAGACGTATAACCAGCACACCACCTGTTATCTCTCGAGACCCCGTGACAGACTCTGGAGTATATTTAACCAGTCAGATTGTCTACCCCTGGACATAATAAGTGGCTCAACGAATTTCGTGGTTTTCTCACTGTATGTGGACTGAGTATGGTTTAGCCTGGAGAGTGATTCTCGTCGTTTCTTTATCTCGTGCGTCTTATGAGCATATTCCAGCCTTGTCCGTATTGTGGAAAGGGGCAGCTACATGATTCTCTTACGGACGATCATAATGTTAGAAGTATGTACACCGTGTGTTTCTGTGTTTCCTAAGATTATTGCGGTTGCTTCGCTCTATAAAGCAAGCATTTTGCCATCGCATGTGTGCCTTTTTTATTGTGCATATTTTTACTAATTTCATTTTAGGCATTATGATTTCCAGTCACACAGGAGAAACATGGTGGACAACTACGTATTTCAAAAGGACATAAAGCGCGAAGACTGGCGAGTGCACTTGCCGGTCATACATCCTTCTGAACACTGACGCGACGCGTTTGGCCAAAAATCACCTCAGCAGACTCTTTATGGCTTCCAGAGGTCACATGACCAATAGTGGGAGGCGTTACTGCAAGCTAAGCTGGTATGAACATAGTAGATGTAGTAATTTCACAGCTTGCAAACCATACGAAGGATCACACACCATAGTGCAATTCTGTATTTTAAGAATACCAATGAATACCATGACAGGGCTGCCCAAATAATCACCGAATCCAAGCCATGCTTCACTCTTGGGACGTAAACGCGGATAGAGGTTGGAAACATTGTGAAACAACACTCAGCCCATCACATAATTTTTTCCATTGCTCCATAGTCGAGGTTTCATGGCTTCGGTACCACGTTTTCTTGTTGCGGGAATGTGCATCACTAATGAGTGGTTTTGTGATTCCAGCTCGCCCTACAATTCGCCACTTACAGGGCTCCCTTCGTGTTGCTTTGGTCCTGACAGTGTTCACGAGAGAGACATTCAGTTCTGCAGTGACTTTTTCAGCTGTTGACCTCTTATATTTCATCACAACCCTCCTCAATGCCCTTCTGTTACCATTACTGAACACACATTTTGGTCCACGTTCTGACTTAGCGGATGGTGTTTTACCGCTTCCCCTGTATGCGGTATAATTATTCGTTGCTGTGCCTCTTGAAACACCAAACACTTCGGCTGTTTATATTACGGAAGCACTCGCCATACGAACACCGTCAATCTGCCCACGTTCAAATTCATTTATTTCCGAAATAATGCATTCACAGGTACACAGAACACTATTCTGACGACGAATGACTCTTGAGACGTGTTGAGGATATTGCACAGGTGCAATTCGTATTCAGATACAATAGCGGTGTTTCCATAGCTTGCTCAACCCCTGTATATCGTCCAGGTGATCTGCGCAAACAAGCATGCTTCGCATTAACTGCTGCAAGAACCACTGCGGAGAGGCAGGTTCACACGTTACTCCGAACAGTGAGCTTTGGTACTGACATAAACGGAATAGCGTTTCGGTTTCCACAATTCTATACTACTGTCCATTAAAATTGCTACACCACGAAGATGACGTGCTACAGACGCGAAATTTAACCGACAAGAAGAAGATGCTGTGATATACAAATGATTAGCTTTTCAGAGCATTCACACAAGTTTGTCGCTGGTGGCGACACCTACCACGTGCTGACATGAGGAAAGTTTCCAACCGATTTCTCATACACAAACAGCAGTTGACCGGCGTTGCCCGGTGAAACGTTTTTTGGTGCCTCATGTAAGAAGGAGAAATGCATACCATCACGTTTCCGACTTTGATAATGGTCGGATTGTAGCCTATCGCGATTGCGGTTTATCGTATCGCGACACTGCTGCTCACGTTGGTCGAGATCCAATCACTGTTCGCAGAATATGGATCGGTGAGGTCAGGAGGGTAATACGCAACGCCGTGCTGGATCCCAACGGCCTCGTATGACTAGCAGTCGAGAGGACAGGCATCTTATCCGCATGGCTGTAACGGATCGTGCAGCCACGTCTCGATCCATGAGTCAACAGATGGGGACATTTGCAAGACAACAACAATCTGCACGAAAAGTTCGACGACGTTTGCAGTAGCATGGACTATCAGCTCGGAGACCATGGATGCAGTTACCCTCGACGCTGCATCACAGGCAGGAGCGCCTGCGATGGTGTACTCAACGACGAACCTAGGTGCACGAATGGCAAAACGTCATTTTTTCGGATGAATCCAGGTTCTCTTTACAGCATCATGATGGTCGCAACCGAGTTTGGCGACATCGCGGTGGACGCCCATTGGAAGCGTGTATTCGTCATCGTCATACTGGCGTATCACCGGGCGTGATGGTATGGGGTGCCATTGGTTACACTTCTCGGGCACCTCTTGTTCGTACTGACGGCACTTTGAACAGAGGACGTTACATTTCAGATGTGTTACGACCCGTGGCTCTACCCTTCATTCGATCCCTGCAAAACCCTACATTTCAGCAGGATAATGCACGACCGCATGTTGCAGGTCCTGTACGGGCCTTTCTAGATACATAAAATGTTCGACTGCTGTACTGGCAAGCACATTCTCCAGATCTCTCACCAATTGAAAACGTCTGGACAATGGTGGCCGAGCAACTGGCTCGTCTCAATACGCCAGTCACAACTCTTGAGGAACTGTGGTATCGTGTTGAAGCTGTATGGCCATTTGTACCTGTACACGCCATCCAAGCTCTGTTTGACTCAATGTCCAGGCGTATCAAGGCCGTTATTACGGCCAGAGGTGGTTATTCTGGGTACTGATTTCTGAGGACTTATGCACCCAAATTGCGTGAAAATGTAATCACATGTCAGTTCTAGTATAATATATTTCTCCAATCAGTGCCCATTTATCATCTGCATTTCTTCTTGGTGTAGCAATTTTAATGGCCAGTAGTGTATTAGGTGCCTCAGATGTATCTGATAGGTCAATTTCAGAAAAACGCTTAGCACCAGTGAGCTTAGAAAGTAGGTGTTCTAGCCATGGGATTGGGCGACAGTCAAAAATATATTGCTTAACATTATGGAACTCTTCAGTTTCTCCACTATAAGTATGAGTATTCCCCAATCACATTCGGCTATAGGTAAAATGACATTAAAGTTGTAAGATGGCAAGAACTATGCCCCTTACATGAAGTCATTAAAGATCACCTAACTCACGTTGAGCAAACAGTAGGGCTGAACAATATGACTGACAAGGCACAATGCATCTTTTAGATGGTATAGTATGGACATATTGGAATAATAATTGTCTGGTGATGGTTTTAAAGTAATTCACACGACATGAAAACTTTGTGGAAACGCGTCGATTTACTGGAGGCTAGTTTATCCCAGGAAAGTACCCAGAAATGACCGCAGTGCGCGGCTGGGGAAAGAGAAGGGAAGCAACAATAGGCAGCTCAGGGCGGCTCAAGCTCTGAGAAAGCGGTAACGGGGCTGGCCTCCAGCTGCCTTAAGATGAGTGACAGTGAGTGGTTGGTTGACCCCATGCTGGTGTACTGGGAACTCGTACGTCTGTTGATATATGTCTGTCGTCCCGTTTTCAGTGAAACATGCGAGAAAGCCGCGCAAAGCTGCGGTGGAGCAGTCAACAGAGGTCAAAATATGCATGTTCGTGACTACAGCAACTTCATGCTGAATTCACAGTCCGCAGAGTCTGAAGTAAATCAGGTGAAGAGCAACAGAATGAAATACGCCAGCCTCCGATGGGAACGTAGGACCAAGGAATTTGAAGTACTCTTCTGGGAGTCAGAATTCCGGAAAAATTGGTGTTTGTGCAGATGCTAACCTTGATGGGTGGCCTGGGAGGAGCTAATTAGCAGAAGTTGAGAGGAAGGGAAATTTTGTGGGAATTTGTTCACTTCCCAGAGCAGGCATTGGTTGGCGCTGGAAGCGACACATAATCAACGCGACTTGCGCTGCAATTGGCGTAAGTAATTTTGCAGGAGGGGAAACCAAGGCGAAGAGCGGACTGGGAGAAGTCCCCGTAGAGGTCTTCTGTCCCCATCTTGCCTAGAGTCCAGATGTGGCGTTCTTTACTCAGCTTGCCTGAGAAAGAGTGAGCATCTCTGCAGTTTAGGACCTATCAAATGGAAAGATTGAGCGTGGAGGTAGGAAGTTTTGATTCAGCTGTGGACTGAGCAAGATAGCTAGGAGTGAATAGACGAGCACAGCCTTGCAGCACCACGAGGTCGGCCGATGTCCGCACAACGACACCGCTCCGCCCTGCTGAATTTGGAGATATTGCGCCCGCTCCAGCCACTGATTAATTTGTTGGATTACGTCAGCAAAGTTTCCACGAGGGTTTCATGGGCCATGTATTGTAGAATTCTTCTCGCACTTCGCATTACGCCTGAGTCAGTCGATAGGAATTACTTTTGGTTTATCGCACTTTACTCCATGCAAACGCAATTTATTACCACTGCCTGTTAGGAGAGTCATGTAATGTGATGATTCAAGGTCGTGAGTTAAAATAAATTTGTGCTAATCGACTGCATCTGTTTTCAATCAAGTAGTTGAAATCCCAAGTCACTTTCTTAATTAATTTTATGTTCAGCATTTGCATCTGGTGTTCAATAGCTGAGTATAACATCAACGTGCACCCCTTTTTAATTAAAAGTGATCAATTGTGAATCAATTAATGTCAACACTGCCACCGCAGTTCAATCAGGAGGCCTTATTACTTTCTTTGCGTTATCCGACATTGTGGCAGTTTTGCACTCTCTGTTGATCTGTTAGTCAATTACCTGGGGTGAACACACACCAAAACCAGATAAGTGACAGGTGGGGTGTTACAAAGTCACTGAATTTATCAAACTGTGCTTTTAATTTATCTTGCATAAAAACAGTAATGGCTCCACTATAAAAGTTGCTTTTGCCTACGATTCCTTATCATACCTCGAATACCGGGTCATATTCTTGAGACAAATCATCTAGACAGAAAATGCGAGATGAAAACGTACGTTACATGTTATTATGGCAGGCAAAATAATATCTGTCAAATGCTGCACCAAATTTCAGGTTGACACAGACACATGACACTGTTTTCAACAGAATTACTATGTCTCTGTAAATAACAGCCCGAACGTTCCTCGGCGATAGGTTTACGCACCTTGGCCACGAAGCCATTTGAGACCCGCTGTGCGAACGTCTTATCGTTGGAATATCTCTCTTCCCCTAGATGATCTTCCAGCTTGCCGACTGCCTGGACAATTTCGTCTGCAGTCGATGTCGATAGTCCACCTTCCGGATCAGCATCACCCTCGTCTGGGTCAAACTGTTCTCACAATTTCACTACGTCTGGAAGCGCCATTCCATTTGGTCTATACATAGCCAGAATCTGACGGTTTATCGGTTCGCATTTTAGACGTTTTGCCCTCAAGATTCGTACTGCCCAGCGTACTTCAACTCTGGAGTACGTTTCGAGTTGCCACTTCATTTCACTAGCATACTGTGGTGCACCTGTCACACGTACAACTGAAGTGCCACTCTTATTGCGTAGCAGTCTTATAGTGAGAAGACATACTAAGTTACTATCTGAAGTCAGTACGTAGAATACTTGGTTATATCAAATTTACTGCAACTGAGATTTTGGAGATAAAGTTTGCAAAGTAATCTGATCTGCGCTGAAGTCATTTTTTTAGATACCAGAGTGTTTATAGGTACAAATACATTTCTTCGTTCATAAAGGTAGCATATGCGCCTCTATCGGCTTCTGACTGCCACTATTTGCTAACAAGAAGTTGTATTAAAAATTTGCGAGTCTTGTCAGAATATGAGCAGTACTGAGTCATCATAGAGCTTATATCGATTCATTCGAGATCCTGAGCTTAAGCATGTGTTCTATAGTTGCAGTGTCATGCTCTGGCTGCACGCTGAGAGTTTTGACAACTGTTACACATAGTGTGGCAGAAAGGATAAGGTACTTTGGTAAGAGCTTCAGAACAATTTGAGAATGACGAAAGGGATGGAAACGCTAATGAACCCTGGCAGAAACGATATCGCCGAATTTTGTGTCGCGACGTCGTGCTATAAGATGTGCCGGCGTATTGGCTGACTTGTTTGTCGGTTCTGTGGCGATCGCTGAAGGCACTTTGTCCGCTGCGAAAAACAACGTTGTTCTCGATCTAACTATCCAGGCGAGGAATTATGCGAACGACGCTACCTAGTCGTACACGAAAACTTTTACTTCTTGTCGAATCTGCCTGTCTGTAATCTGCGCTAGTTCAGACGCATGTGCGATTCGGAGTACGACTTCACATGAAGAGTCCTGTTGCTTACGGCTTCTTCACAGATTACTTTTTCTGGGATATGCTCTGACACGACATTACATATCAAAGAATCCGAATATGAAATCTGACAGTATCAGTATCTAAAGCGGTTTAGTGCTTTCTATTAACAAAGAGAAATGAATTGCATACGGCTTTTTATACTCTAATTAGAGTGATAGTGGTTGGACTACGTAAATGGAAACTCAACCTGACATACATTTTCTCGGTAGCAAAACATGTATAGTCTCCAGAAGTAGTTAATTGACATAACACATGAAATGCGCTGATGAGCCAAAACATTATGAGCAGTGCCCTCCTCGAAACTGAGTGCCACCTTTGAGTGCATATGACGCTCAAAGGAAAGTATATAAGTGGAATATAGGCGAATGAGGAATCATTCTAGCGAGATACAAGCCACAAATGGGAAAATATACTGACATAAATGACACTGACAAAGGACAGATTGTTAAGACCTGGCGTCTGAGAACGAGAATCTCTTAAACGATGAAGTTGGTCAGCTTTTGACATGCTAATCCCGTAAGTGGTTCAAAGTCGGTGAAACCATGAGTAGGCGGCATGGTGTTGAAGGTCCACACATCACCACAGAATGTGGATGTCGGACGCTTGCTGCTTTGTAATTCAGGATAGGCGGCGATGTGTGGTAGACCTGCCGACAGAGAGCAGTGATGGTGCGGGCAAAAGTGTTTCGGAGCACGCCGTCCAGCGCACATTGCTGACCACGAAGATTCGCAGCAGACGAACCATACGTGTTCTCATGTTGACCCAATGACATTCAGTTAAGACTGCAGTGGACACTGGATCATCGAGGTTGGCAGCAGAACAGTGAAACATGTCCCTGGTCAGATGGATCACTTAGTCGATTTTCATATCCGGATACGGCATTATCCAGGCGAACAGTGAACGAAAGATTCTTTGCTCCACGGACGCAGGCGGTTGGGGGCAGTATTCTGTTACATGGGACATGTACAGGGTGTTTAAAAAATGACCGGTATATTTGAAACGGCAATAAAAACTAAACGAGCAGCGATAGAAATACACCGTTTGTTGCAATATGCTTGGGACAACAGTACATTTTCAGGCGGACAAACTTTCGAAATTACAGTACTTACAATTTTCAACAACAGATGGCGCTGCAAGTGATGTGAAAGATATAGAAGACAACGCAGTCTGTGGGTGCGCCATTCTGTACGTCGTCTTTCTGCTGTAAGAGTGTGCTGTTCACAACGTGCAGGTGTGCTGTGGACAACATGGTTTATTCCTTAGAACAGTGTTGGAATTCCACCTCCTAGAACACAGTGTTGTTGCAACAAGACGAAGTTTTCAACGGAGGTTTAATGTAACCAAAGGACCGAAAAGCGATACAATAAAGGATCTGTTTGAAAAATTTCAACGGACTGGGAACATGACGGATGAACGTGCTGGAAAGGTAGGGCGACCGCGTACGGCAACCACAGAGGGCAACGTGCAGCTAGTGCAGCAGGTGATCCAACAGCGGCCTCGGGTTTCCGTTCGCCGTGTTGCAGCTGCGGTCCAAATGACGCCAACGTCCACGTATCGTCTCATGCGCCAGAGTTTACACCTCTGTCCATACAAAATTCAAACGCGGCAACCCCTCAGCGCCGCTACCATTGCTGCACGAGAGACATTAGCTAACGATATAGTGCACAGGATTGATGACGGCGATATGCATGTGGGCAGCATTTGGTTTACTGACGAAGCTTATTTTTACCTGGACGGCTTCGTCAATAAACAGAACTGGCGCATATGGGGAACTGAAAAGCCCCATGTTGCAGTCCCATCGTCCCTGCATCCTCAAAAAGTACTGGTCTGGGCCGCCATTTCTTCCAAAGGAATCATTGGCCCATTTTTCAGATCCGAAACGATTACTGCATCACGCTATCTGGACATTCTTCGTGAATTTGTGGCGGTACAAACTGCCTTAGACGACACTGCGAACACCTCGTGGTTTATGCAAGATGGTGCCCGGCCACATCGCACGGACGACTACTTTAATTTCCTGAATGAATATTTCGATGATCGTGTGATTGCTTTGGGCTATCCGAAACATACAGGAGGCGGCGTGGATTGGCCTCCCTATTCGCCAGACATGAACCCCTGTGACTTCTTTCTGTGGGGACACTTGAAAGACCAGATGTACCGCCAGAATCCAGAAACAATTGAACAGCTGAAGCAGTACTTCTCATCTGCATGTGAAGCCATTCCGCCAGACACGTTGTCAAAGGTTTCGGGTAATTTCATTCAGAGACTACGCTATATTATTGCTACGCATGGTGGATATGTGGAAAATATCGTACTATAGAGTTTCCCAGACCGCAGCGCCATCTGTTGTTGACAATTGTAACTACTGTAATTTCGAAAGTTTGTCTGCCTGAAAATGTACTGTTGTCCCAAGCATATTGCAACAAACGGTGTATTTCTATCGCTGCTCGTTTAGTTTTTATTACCGTTTCAAATATACCGGTCATTTTTGAAACACCCTGTACATACCTTTCCTTCCATGGGACCTGTGGTAACAATCGAAAGCTCCGTGACAGCCGTGGACTAGGTGAACATTATTCAGGATCACCTACACCCCTTCATGCTTGAGGTCTCCCTCGAAGGTGATAGTAACTTCTAGCAGGATAACTGTCCGTATCAGAAGGTCAGAATCATTCTAAAGTGATTTAAAGAGCACGACAGTGTACTCCCGTTGATGTATTGGCCACAAAATGCACCTGATAAATACCTGCTGGAACTCATCTGACAAGGAGAGGACGCCTACTCGTCATCGCCAAATTCGTCTAAATTCGTGGTTATTGTAGGGCGTGGTGAGACAAGAAAGTGCCCCAAGTGGAAACTCCAGATAGCCAAGCGTTTAGGAAATAAACGGAATTTTGATACGGATCTGTCACCATGTGCACCTTATCTGTTTCCCCTGTGACAGTCTGTTTAGGAAACGGTGTTTGGGCCTCTGTCGGCACGGTGGCTCAGCATGTTCGGTCAGAGGGCCGATTGTCCTCTGTAATAAAAAAACTGATTGAAGGAATCAACGATCAACTTGAACAGATGTCGTGTGATGTCCGCGCAGAGCAAACGAAACGAACAATGCCGAACAAAATTATATAAAAATAAAGCAGGAAGAGATCGGATTTTCATTGAAAAGGTCACAGGTTCGGCTCTGCCCGGTGGCAAACACTTTTGTGTTCCTTGGCAATGCGTACACTACTGAATCACAATTAACTACAACACATTTGTTATTTTATTAATTTATATAAGCACAAAAAGTATAGGCATAGGATGAAATGCGGGACTGTACACATTTAAAAAGGGTTGTAGTTAACGCGTACACGGGAACGTCCTGTATGTAAATCGACGTTCCTGTGTATGCGTAAAGTGCAATACCCTTTTAAATGTTTCACGAAAATGGTTCAAAATGGCTCTGAGCACTATGGGACTTAACATCTGAGGTCATCAGTCCCCTAGAACTTAGAACTACTTAAACCTAACTAACCTAAGGACATCACACACATCCATGCCCGAGACAGGATTCGAACCTGCGACCGTAGCAGTCGCGCGGTTCCGGACTGTAGCGCCTAGAACCACTCGGCCACCGCGGCCGGCTTTTAAATGTTTGCAGTCCCCCATTTCATCCCATGCCTATACTTTCTGAGCTTATATAAATTAATAAAATAACCTATATGATGCTGTTAATTGCGATGTCAGTAGTGTACGCATTGCCAAGCAGCACAAAAATATTCCCTATGGCGGAGTCGACCCTGCAATTTTTTCAATGCGAATCCGATATCTTACCACTTTTTTTATTACATTTTGTTCGTCATTGTTCGTTGTATTTGGTTGTAGCGGATGTCACATGACGTCCATTGAAGTTCGTTGTTGGTCCCTTCACTCAGTTTATTTTTTTATTGCAGAGAGCAGCCAGCTCTCTGACCGAACTCGCTGAGCTACTGTGCCGGCAGCTGAGCCAAACACCGCAACCTAAACACACTGTCACAGAGACAATTGATACGGTGCACATGGTGATAGATGAGAGATCCGCATCAAAATTCCTTTTATTTCCTAAACGCTTGGCCACCTGGAGTTTCCACTTGGGGCACCTTTTTGTCTCACCAGGCTCTACATGTACTGTAAACTTGGGCGAATTCGGCGATGACGAGTAGGCGTCCTCGAACAATGCTATCGGGTGCCAGCTTCACGTCCACAAACCAGCGAACCGTTGTTTTCGGGAGTTGTGTGACTTGTGCGTAAACACATGGTGCCACATACCTCTGATAACCTACCTTGAACGTTTTGAATCTCTGCTGTATTGCGTCGAAAGGTTGAACAACACGCAATTAAGTAGATGGTCAAAGTGTTTTGGTCAATTCACGTATATCA
Organism: Schistocerca cancellata; assembly: GCF_023864275.1. NCBI lineage: Eukaryota > Metazoa > Arthropoda > Insecta > Orthoptera > Acrididae > Schistocerca > Schistocerca cancellata. Next base: position 664,354,153 of record NC_064629.1, read on the forward strand.
GCATCTGCCAAAGAACAGACAATGCATCTCTGTCTTTTCCGTTCAGTTACCTGGAAATCTTCTAAATGCAGTGACAACGGATCTAATAGGCCCCTACTTTTTTTGTCTTATCAAACGATGAATACAAAGGGTATGGAGCACGAGGCAGTGCGTTTGTAGCAGATAAGGTTAACGATGTTTGCTATGGTTGATGTTACTACTAGAGCAGCTGATTTTGCAACTGCTGCTGTTGCACCTGCTGATTCTCAGGTTGTTGCTGTTGAGTGTACGTGTTGCAGAGCCATTTTTGTTCATAACGTTCCTCTGACTATTTTAACCATTCCTCCTGCTACGCAAGGTGTTGCTGTTTAACGCTAGTAGTTACTAATCTTGTCGTCGAAGCGCTAGTTGCTGTTGGAAACGTGCTTCTTGTTGTTCATGGAGTTTTACCTGGTGTTTCACTAACTTCAGAATGGCTTCTTCTATAATTTAATTTTACACTGTTGAAATTATTACTCGTAAGATATATTCCTTGTCAACTGTCTTATTGTGCAGGATTAAATATTTATTGAAGCACACTCAAAATACTGTAAATACGCAGTACAATGAAACTGCTGTTTTAGGAACTACGAGGCACTACTAGATAACGCTTCAGAGACAGTTTTACGAATTGTATCGTCGCCCAAGCAGTCTCGCGGCTGGTACGGGATCTCATGCAGGAATGAGAGCGAGTAGTGAGTGGTGCGGGATGCGTGACGTCCCTGTATCTCACTCGAAACTGACAATAAATACTCTGAACGAGGTAGCTAGACTGAAGATTGCAGCGCGTATATACAAAATAATACATTTGATCACGTAACACTATATCTTAGAGTTAGATGTCATACGAAATGTTCAGACTTCATGCAACATTCATACCAATGTAAGTACCATAGGCAATTTTTGTGTGAGCCATTAACTTATTCCGAATAAAAGAACTTGTAAAACCCATTCCTCTACATAATTTCTTTTCTTTATGATATGTTGTGAGGGAGTCAAACATACGAAGAACAGTTTTACAACCTGGTCGTCATCACAGCTTTTCTCTTTGGGACCTTACCTTTTGGATTGTACTGACATTGACACGCAGTTTTCAGATAAGTGTCTGGTACGGCACCTGTTACATCAATTAGTTCTGGACTTGGAGGACCAAAATATTTTTATAGAATATTGAAGGGTGTAAGCAATGGACTCTACATTTTGCTACCACCTAGTTTCTGGGTTATTAACTACCTGTAGTTCAAACTACAGTTGTATCCCACACTAATTTCGATGACTACTAACAATTCATGCGCAACTGCGATGATCGTAAAGCATAAGACGATGCATCATCTAAATTGGTTGCTTATTAAAAATGGTGAGAAAAAGGTCTTAAAACAGGCGTCACTAATGCATTCGTACTTCTCCACGAGAAAGGTGATAAAGGCTAAGGAAAATGTATATTATCCCAAATTCTTGTAGATTTAGGAAATTCTTCAGTGGCGCAAGAGAGAAACTTTTATTTCTCCACATCCGGAACTAATTTGTGTAACACGTGCAGTACCCGACACACATCTGATAAGTGCGTGTCAATGTCAGTACGATCCAAAGATAAGGTACCAAACAGAAAAGCTATGATGACGACCTGGTTGTAAAATTGTTCTTTGTATGTTTGACTCCCTCACAACATATCGTAAGCAAAAGAAATTATGTAGAGTTACGGTGTTTACAAGTTCTTTTATTCTCTCCATATTTGAGCAGACACTCAGGGACAGCATAGAGTCAACAATTCACCCATTTCCGGTGAAATTAGCAAACAGCGATCTCATCTGAAGTTGGCAACTTAAGGACCGCCGAAATATTGTATCTTAGACAACTGCATGATCCGGCTGGAGAACAAGCAAGAATATCATCAGATAATACACTATCAAAGTCTACACAGTGCATATCTGGATATCTGACATCTACATTTACACTCATCAGCCAGAACATTATGACCACCTACCTAATATCCTAACCGGCCGTGGTGGCCGAGCGGTTCTAGGCGCTATAGTCTGGACCCGCGCGACCGCTACGGTCGCAGGTTCGAATCCTGCCTCTGGCATGGGTGTGTGTGATGTCCTTAGGTTAGTTAGGTTTAAGTAGTTCTAAGTTCTAGGGGACTGATGACCTCAGAACTTAAGTCCCATAGTGCTCACAGCCGTTTGAACCTAATGTCCTATATGTCCACATTTGGCATGCGTAGCAGTGTCGACGTGTCAGGACATGGAAGCAATGACGCCTTGGTAGGTCGCTGGGGGAGTTTGCACATCTGCAAACACACGTCACCTAATTCCCATAAATTCTGGGGGGGTGAGGGGGGGGGGGGGCGGGGAACGATGAGCACATGGAAACGAAAAATGTACTGATACGACGGGGATCAAATGGTTCAAATGGCTCCAAGCACTATGGGACTTAACATATGAGGTCATCAGTCTCCTAGACTTAGAACTACTTCAACCTAACTAACCTAAGGACATCACACACATCCACGCCCGAGGTAGGATGCGAACCTGCAACCGTAGCAGCTGCACGGTTCCGGACTGAAGTGCCTAGAACCGCTCGGCCACAGCAGCCTGCTAGGACAGGGAAATGAGGTCTCAAAACTGGTGCTTTTTGCGTGGGAGGATACAAAGACATACTTTGAAACTAAATAGTAGCGAAAAGTAGACTTCACTTCTTGCGTATTCTACACCGTTACCAACCAAGCGTAATGTGAGCTATGAATTTTAATGCAGTACACGAGTCTCTTACAGGTGCCGTCCGCCTGTAACCATGCAAGCTATCCTAGAACTCTGTCCACAAAGTGTTGCAATTACTACGACCAACGTTCAGGCCCAAGTGACGCACATGCTACGCCTGCTGCCGTAAGTGCTACGATTCCAGATCTTGCAATTATAGGCTCTTCTCGTCAGCTACTTTCTTGAATCGAAATAATGCAGCATATGTACAGTTTAAACAATAAATGTAGACATTTAATAAGTAGCAGTACTGTTTTCTTGTGTTCCTTTGTATATTTCACGTCTGTATTGGCAAACACAAAAATCTTGTAATTTTATTCCGCTTTTTTCCCAAACAGGAACAAACCTTTACCTGGAATATTAAAATAATCACCGTTTACTACATTGTCGTACGACATGTCTTTGTATCCACCCACGCAAAATTCACCAGTTTTGAGACCTCATTTCCCTGCCCTATCTGTATATTTTTCGTTTCCATGATTCGCTCCATCACACTCTTGGCCTTTTGACATGGCACGTTATCTTGTTGAAAAATGCCACTGCTGTCGGGAAACGTGATCGTCATGAAGGGGTGTACCTGGTCTGCCACCAGTGTATGAGTCTCCATGGCCGTTGTAGTGTCTTGCATGAGCTCCATTGGACCCATGGATACCCACGTGAATGTTCCTCAGAGTACAATGGAGCCGCCTCCAGTTTGTCTCCTTCCTGCAGCAAAGGTGTCAAGGAGCTTTCCCTCTGGAAGACGACGAATTCGTGCTCTCCCATCGGCATGATGAATAAGGTATCAGAATTCATCAGACCATGCAATGCTGTGCCACTGCACCAACATCCAGTGCCGATGGTCACATGCCCATTTCAGTTGTAGTTACCGATGTCGCAGTGTTAACATTGGCACATGTATGGGTCGTTGACTGTGGAGGCCTATCGTTAGAAGTGTTCGCTGCACTGTGTGTTCAGGCACACTTGTACTTTGCCCGACAGTGTAGTCTGATGTTAGTTCTGCCGCAGTTCGCTGCCTGCCCTGCTTTATCAGTTTTCCCAGCTATGACTTCCGACGTCTGTAATGAGGTGCGGTCAGTTCAGTTGTTATTTCTTGTGACACTCTCCTGTGGATCAAACAAATGCGTGACCTTTTGTGCTGCCCTTCTTTGCACACCTTTCAACAAAATTCTGAACTGGAGAAAACAAGTTAGCCGGCCGCGGTGGTCTCGCGATTCTAGGCGCTCAGTCCGGAACCGCGCGACTGCTACGGTCGCAGGTTCGAATCCTGCCTCGGGCATGGATGTGTGTGATGTCCTTAGGTTAGTTAGGTTTAAGTAGTTCTAAGTTCTAGGGGACTGATGACCGCAGCTGTTAAGTCCCATAGTGCTCAGAGCCATTTGAACCATTTGAAGAACACAAGTTATTTGTAAGCAATTTCCGTTGTTGGCTGAACGCATTCCCTAGTTTTACAGACAGGTATTTGTATGAGTTGACCGATTCTAAATGTTACTCACTGGTATTCTAGCCATAAAATAGTAGGTTTTTCCTTTTGTGAAGTGCGCATTGGAAGGTGTCAAACAAATAACACACCTGACATTGAATTCCGAAAACAATTCCGGTTAAATCATTACGCCACACTACATAGTTACAAGAAAATATACGAATTTTATTGATAGGCAAATCGAATAAGCAATTCCGTGAATATAAACCAATAACACTCACACTAGTAACTGCATGCAAGAAATTTCCCAGACCCGAGCTACGAGACACAGTTCCGGGGGAAGGAGAATTTTACGAAGGCAACACCCGTCCCAATATTAGGCCCAAACCTTCACAGCGGGACATTCAGCAGACACAATGCGACGCTGGAGCCATTGCGCAGACTGGCGGCAAAAGCAGCCTTTGTCCCTGATTTTAACGATGACCCTTCGGAAAGCCTTTCTACAGGAACACAGCTGGAGACGGCAGATAAACATCCAGAGAAATCCAAGTCAATACACTGGTGATTCACAGTGGCCACCTGCATAAAAACCCTTGTCGAAAGAAGCTGTTTATCTCAGTATTACGTAGCAGAAGTTAAACTCTACCCTACGAAAGAAACAACGCCTGTGATAGGCTACAGAAACTCTAGTGGGTGGATTTATAACAAGTATGTATGCTCTGATTGGCCAGAAAGAAAATGCGTGGGCATCAGCTATTATATAGGCAAATTGCAGACAGAGAATTTCGCTTTTTTGTCTTGCAGCAAATCGTCAAGTCACACTGAGAGGATTGCAAGAGTTATTATTCGAACACTTGTTCACTGGCTCGTCTTAACTCTTAAGGAGTAAAACTGCAAAGTCTCCTAGTATGGAGAATTAATTGCACCGAGCACTGACAGTTAACGCTTGCGAGCGAGTTTAGAGCAATGACGGACGCCCTGTTCCAGCTAAATAGCGTGTACCATGCCAGTTAACTTATCTAGGGAACAACTGCGAGCATCGGGTTCACGGAAGGCGTGGGAAATGTATCAGACTGGTGTTTAACAGTCGAGAGATATTTATAATATATTCTAACGCCAACAGCAACCACTGCCGCCGACGACGAGAGGTAAACACACACGCTCGCGGTCGTCTCCGTCTCTCCTATTTTTCGTACATCCATCCATGACCTACTGTTAAACATATTTAAGATTATGAGGCTTAATTGAAGCAGAAATGTGAAATACACGATTTAACGAAAAGAATTGATCAGCCAGTGTGGAGTGCTTTATACTCTAAAGTTACTAAAATATTTTAATTGTGCACTTTTTTCTGATTGCTCTTTACCGACCCCATCCATCATCTGGTTATTTTAATTGTCCATTTTATCTCAATTGATATCTGTGGCCCCAACCGTATTTAATTTGTTTGTATTTTATCGGCCCCCAGGTATGGTCATCAACCATCTTACTATTAAAGAACCATAGAGTAGTTAGGAATTTAGTTGCGTAGTTGTGAACACCGAAATCAATACTTTACCATCCTTTACATATTACAATTATGATTGATATGTGATAAAGTCACACTTACAGTAAAAATAAACCTTAATAACGAAAATCTAAGATTTTAATTTTTTGCTAAATATACTTACACCTGAACCCATACACTAATTTCCGTTAGCAATAACGTTTCCTTCACAGGGAGTGTTGTGGAACTGACACTAAGATCATTGGTTACATCACTGTCCTTCTGAACTCTGCGTGGTGAACTGGTGTCTTCCTACCTTGCAGGCCATAAGTTCAACACAAATTCCTAAAACACTCACAGAGCGTCCATGTGCAAGTGTGGTAGGAAGATAGATCAGAACCAGTCTCACCATATTAGAGCAGTTTCACAATTCTGAACATTTAAAGCAAGTTGCCCATTTTTACCCCATTTTGAAAATGTATCAAGATCTGACTGAATAATTGTGCAGTTTCTTCCAGACTGACTTCATAATAGATAACTGCATCATCTGCAGAAAGTCCGAGGCTACGATCTATGTTGTCCGCAAGGTCGTTATATTAAACATGAACAGCAAGAGGCCCAGTAAAAATTCCTTGCAATCACCCAAAGTTACTTCTACATCTGCCGATGACTCTCCATCCTTGATAACTTGCTGCATCCCCCTTACCACAAAACCCTTAATGTAGTTACAAATTTCCCTTGAAACCACCATATGATCGTACTTTGTAGGTGCGGTATTGACTCAAATGTTTTTCGTATATCGAAAAATACTGCATCTATCTGATTGCCTTGATCCAAGGCATTCAGTACGTAATGTGAGAAAAGTGCGAGTTCGGTTCCATATGATCGATGTTTTCGGAATCCGTGCTGGTAGGGTGTCACTCTGTTGGCGATATCTCATTACGTCTGAGGTCAGAATATGTTCAAAGATTCTACAATAAATGGATGCCAAGCCTATGGGGCAGTAGTATTGTGGATCACTCCTGCTGCTCTTCTGGTAGACGTGTGTCACCTGCGGTTTCTTCTAACTAATGGGCACGGGTTTTTGTTCGAGGAATATACGGTATATTATTATTAACAAGGGAGCTAGCACAGCCGTAAAAGGATATACGATCTGACGGATTTCATTGGACTCTGAGGCTTTGTTCAGTTTCAACGATTTCAACTGCTCCTCAACGACACTTACATTTAGTTCTATTTCACTCCTCTTTTCAGTGGTACGAGAGTTAAATTGGAGAAACAGACCTGGGTTTTCGTTTGTGTAGGAACATTTGAAAACAGAGTTAGTATTTCTGCTTTTGCTTTGCTACTCTACAAACATTTAAAAGGGTATTGCTACCCCGTCCGTTAGTGACTAAACACTAACATTGGTGCCACTAACAGCCTTTACATACGACCAGATTTTTTTTTTTTTGTTTCTGTGAAAGATCCTTCGACAAAATTCTGTAAAAGCCGTCACTGAAGGATTCACGCATTGCTCTATTGACAGCCAAATGCGTTTCACTCAGCATCTGTCAATCGGTAGCTCGAAGTGTCAACACAACTGGCACTGCTAAGAGTATCCTACGACTTCCACATCGCTGGCAATGGGTTATACACAATGCTGGTGACTAATTTGAAGGTCAGTAAAACTTTGAAAGACATATCTATTTTGTACGAGCTGTAAATAAATAGTTGCCACTATTTAAGTTCCAACCTTTGTATATATCTTACATGGTCAACTATTCTCTTAAACTTGTGCCATTATTTGTCTAAATGCTCCTGTCCTGGTCTAAAAGTTTCAAGTTACTCACTGAGATATGACACTACTGTTTATTTCTCTAGCTTGGTTTTTACTTTCGTATTCATTGTTGCTATAACTGCATCTTGGTCACTGATACAAGTTTCTATGTGTACATCATGAAATAGGTCAGGTATATTTGTTGTCATTAGAACTAATATATTTCCATCATTAGTAGGTTCCGAACCATGTGTTCTATGCAGTTTTCAGAGAAGACATTTAGAAATGTTTCACAGCATGTCCTGTTACATTCACCAATAACAGAAATCCTAATTGATTGTTAGTTCATTAAAGTCTCCTCTGGCCATTACACTACTTACACACAAGCTAATTGAAGTATCCTCTCAAGTTTTAGTTTTCATCAGGAGGTGAGTCTGGTGGTCGATAGAAAGATCTAGTTGTAATTCAATGCCCAGCCCTGATACTGAGCCTTGCCAAAACCATGTCACATGCAACTTCAATTTCTATCTCAGTAGATATGAATCTCATGTCTACCGCGACAAAGACACCATCTATATTTTCCATCAACCTATCCTTTCGGTATACACCTAATTTTTCCCCAGAAATCTCACTTCTCTCAACTTCAGGTCTCAACCGTCCTTCTGTACCTAGTTCTTTTGGACCACTTCAAATTTAGGCACTTTGTTGAGAATTCTTTGGCAGGTAACCACTAGGATTTTAATTATTTCACCTGCAAGGGGCGTTTCTTTGATTCTTGCGCTGATATTTATATGTTTCCTACAGCTATCGTTATCTGAACTGGACGGAAAGTCGTCTTGTAGAAAAAACTATTGCTTCAACCCCACACAAAGTCAGTTACCCAGGTAGCTGCTACCTTTGTTGTGTAGTGCACACCTGACCTATTTAACAGGACCACATCCTACGGCGCAAGTCTAGAAATTCACAGCCTAGGTCGTCAGAGAATCTTCGCAGTCTTTGGTTCAAATCTTCCACTTGAATTATAAACAGATGGCACGATCGGTTCTGGGGACACTACTGGAGATCGTAAGCATCACTGAGGCTCCGCCAGCAAGGCTGGAATTCTCAACCTTCGCTGCTAGACGCTGGAACGTTCAAATCATGACCTTGGAACACAGATGACAAGTATCGTTGGTTCCAACGTGTGCCACCTTCTGCAGTTACTTTCACCCTCTTTCCTCAGTTGCTGCCCCTGGAACTGCCTCTTCAGCATGCTGAATGGGGTGAGCAGGCAAACACTCTGAGTGAAACTGGTGTTCCTTCCCATTAATTGCTACAATTTACCTAAAGGGTACCATTATTCACTGTACATCTGAACTGTCGACGATTAATGGAACTCCTACTCATTTCCGTTTCCCTCCTCTTGACAAAGATATGGCAGATTCCTCAGTGGCTCAGTTTTGATTTCAGAGGAACAGAGCACCTCGAAATTGTTGGTTAGGGGCATAGATGTGTAACATCTTGAGCTCTCCATGATCCCTATCTCCCTGGTACAGGAGACCTAAACCTACCACTGACACGCCAGTCACTGCGAAATTGACAAGTTGTGATGGATCTTTTATTTCCTGCAGAAGAGACAGTAACCGCAGCAGAGGATAGTACTTGAGGTATCTTTGCATCTCTGGTACATGACTCTCGGTAAACGTTCGAACACACATAGATGCGCCAACTTCAAATCGCTTGACCATTGTCAGGTCGATTTCCTGTTGGTTACAAACAGCAACCAACTCATGTCCTACCCAAGAACAGAAAATACAGTGGGGCAGTATTGTGCCTAGTACAGTATTTTACAGAATAGTAAACAAATAACTTTAAATTAAGCTAATGATTATCGTTTAAATTATAGATTGGTACGCTACACATATTACCAGGACCCTTTTAGAACTGAACCAATTAACAGCAAAAGCGTGATATCCACTATGAAAACAGGAAAGCGTGGTACAAAATTTATTGTTTCTATGAAACGTTTTTCTGGTAATGGTCACTAAAAAATTTGACAGTAGAATTAATTGACAATGAATGCAAACAGTATATACTCCCCTTACAAAGCAAAAGTAAGGTGACACGATATGTTACTTATTTACAGTAACTGTAAATCACAAACGGCGATTTACTTCGAAATAGGCTATGCAAAACATTCGTAGCTTAACGAAAATTCACGAAAAATACTCGTTTTAAAGAGTCTGACAATTCCCAAACATTTACCTGTTTTATTACTATTAAATAATAAAGTTAGGGAACTGTTGCTTTTGAATGAGTATACTTTGGTCAAAAGCTTTTGAAACGCACCAGTTTAGTTCACAATTGACGGTAAAATACTACACAATAGATCATGTTTCGCAAAATCAAAGGTTGACTGTTGACCATATGGTACAACGCAATACTTTGCGAGACTCATTTTGATAAAATGAACATGAGAAATAGGATAGTGCCTTGAAACGAGATAGTAAGATGAATGCCAACAAAAGCAAAACAATTTAGTAGAATGTAGTGGCATTGTATCAGGTGATGCCAAAGGTATTATATTGTGGTATTAGAGATTTAAATCAGTAGATGAGATTTGTATTTGGGTAGCAAAGTAATTGACAATGGCTGAAGTAGAAAGGATAGAAACTACAGAATGGCACTGGCAAGAAATGCGTTCTTGAAAAAGAAGACTTACTTAACATCGAATGTAAATTTAATAGGTACTTTCTGGAGGTATTTTAGTGTATCCTTGAAAGAAAGTAAATTTGGTCTATAAATAGTTTGGACAGAATAGGAACAGAAACATTTGAAGTGTGGTGCTACAGATAATGCTGAAGATCAGATAGGTAGATCGGATTACTAATGAAGTGGTACGAACTCCACTTCCGCAGAAAAAAAATTTATGGGACAGCTTGACTAAACGAAGAGGTCGGTAGTAGCGTGGTTTCACCAATACGAAGACATGTTTAATCTCGTCTACCCTATTATCATTTCATTTCTCCCACTATGACAGCCAGCTTGCACACCCACATCTTCCTGAGACCTCCGGCTCCAGAAGGTTCTAACAACATAATTAACTTTCTTGCGAATTTCGACGCTCTGTCCCCACCCCTACACCTGCCACCGCCGCCACTGTCGTAACGAGGGAGGAAGTTGTACTTGAGTATATAAGACGCATCAATTAGCCCCTGTAGATTGTTCGTTGCAGAATGCAGTTCACCACAACTTATTACTAGACTTCCAGTGGGATGAAGCAAGTTCATATAAGCACAGTTGCTGATGATCTGTGATTTAACCATACAAACTGAAAAAGTTTGAGGGGATATGATGATATTCACCGATATGGAGTGGGGCATCTGTATGACAACCTGGAATTTCCTTGACGACCTTATGATAGCAAAAACGTTTGACCAGTTTCCTCAAGACATCAACGTATTCAGCCATAAAGCATGCATCATCAACTTATACGGAGGTGCTAACAAAGGTTACCTTCATCAAAGTCCACACATTGCATGTATTTGAAGCATAAAAGTGTTATTAACATGAGAGTTTTTTATAGAGAAATTTGTTTAGCCACAAAGAGGTTCAATCAATGGGCAACCACTTGTTGGAATATGTTTCAGCTATGTGATAAAGTATTTAACAGAACAAAAGGTGCCGAATAGTGATGATTTAATAGATAAATGAATAAATGTATGTTTTTGTGATCCCTTATAATTGGATGCTAGTGCTCAGTTTGGCTGAAGGTGATACAAGCAGAGTTTATTATGCTTTAACAGTTGTTATTTAAACATTATTAGTAGATGAGGAATGGAGGTGATACGGAAAATAAGAAAAAATAAGAACCAAGAGTAAAAGTCTAAAGATAAGTAACTATATATATTTTAATTGTGCGAGGAATGTATACATTTTTTCAAAAAATTTTAGTTAACAGTGTACATGATAGTAAAAGCTTTGTTTTATTTATTTAATTATTATTTCCTTTTGTAAAAGCTACCACATGATTAATTCAGTTTAATACATCTTCCAAGGTGTCGTTACGTTGCAGTTGATATGACAGAAACACTTGATAGTTCATACATTACAGTATGTGACCACGCATTATGTTGTATGTTTAATTCCATTATACATTTAAAAGATGCTACATGATACATGAGAACATAGGCAGGCTCAAAACAAATTTGACAACAGTAGCGTGAAGAAATAAAAGCTAAGCTAATGTAATGGTGGAAAAAGTTTTCGCATTGAAATGCACTCTTTCCATATTCGAGTTTCTTTGCTTGCGTTCATGTCGCATCTACAAAAGTAACAATCCCATTTTTGTAACAGTGCCCATATGTTTCCAACTGTTTATTAGATGAAGATGACCACTGATAATATGACATGTGTAGTCTCATGGATTTAGTACAACCACATAACTAAAAACAAGTAAATGAACTTAGTACACACAGAGGACGCAATCATGTTATTAATAATCCATTCATACACAGTATGTGACATAGATACAATTCACGTATACGTGGTATCCTATATGCACTGAGCCGGTCGCTGTGGCCGAGCGGTCGTAGGTTCGAATCTTGCCTCGGGCATGGATGTGTGTGATGTCCTTAAGTTAGTTAGCTTTAAGTGGTTCTAAGTTCTAGGGGACTGATGACCTCAGATGTTGAGTCCCATAGTGCTCAGAGCCATTTGAGTATACACTGACGGAAAAAACAGCATCGCCAAGAAGGACTTGTGCGACATTAACCAATTTTGGTAGGCGTGTTTCTACGTCGGAAATATGAGTACAATCAAATTTCGCATCACTATGAGTAGGAAAATCAAGTTTGCTTTAAATACACGCCGTAACGGTCGTGAGCATTAGTTACCTTTGTGAACGGACGTGGTGAGTTGATGTTAGCCAAGAATGCCTTTAAGGCAAGAAAGACGCCATTATCAAAACATCAGTGAGTTTTAATTAGGTCGTGTAAGAGGGTTACGAGAATGTAGATGTTCCTTCTGCCATATAGCGTAAGGACTTGGCAGGAATGTAGCCATTATACATGATAGCTGGCAGCGATTGTCGCGAGAACGTACAGTCTCACGACAACCGGGCTCTAGACGGCCACGAGAGGGAAAACCATCGTGTTCGGCATACGGCTCTGGTGCATCGCACTCCACCTCAAAATGGTTCAAATGGCTCTAAGCACTATGGGACTTAACTTCTGAGGTCATCAGTCCCCTAGACTTAGAACTACTTAAACCTCACCAACCTAAGGACATCACACAAATCCATGCCCGAGGCAGGATTCGAACCTGCGACCGTAGCAGCAGCGCGGTTCCAGACTGAAGCACATAGAACCGCTCTGCCACAGCGGCCGGCGCACTCCACCTGCAACAGCAATCTGAGCAGTAGCTGGCACCAAACTGACACAACGAACTGTTACAAATTGGTTACTTCAAAAACAGCTCCGAGTCAGGCGCCCTGTAGCTTGCATTCCACTGACCCCAAACTAACGCCGTTTGCAACTTCAGTGGTGTCATGCTAGAGCTCACTGGAGGGCAGGGAGGAGGACTGATGTGATTTCAGTTGAAATCTGGTTCTGCCTCGGTGCCCGTGATGGCAGTGTGTTGGTTTGAACCACCGGCAACCAACCAATCCGTGTACTAGACACACTGGACCTACACCTGGAGTTATGGTTCAAAATGGTTCAAATGGCTCTGAGCGCTATGGGACTCAACATCTTAGGTCATACGTCCCCTAGAACTTAGAACTACTTAAACCTAACTAACCTAAGGATATCACACACATCCATGCCCGAGGCAGGATTCGAACCTGCGACCGTAGCAGTCCCGCGGTTCCGGACTGCAGCGCCAGAACCGCACGGCCACCGCGGCCGGCTGGAGTTATGGTCTGGGGTGCGATTTCATACGACAGCAGAAGCACCCTCATGGTTATCCCAAATACCCTGGCTAGAAATTTCTACGTCAGTCTTGTGGTTCGACTTGTTGTACTATCATTCATCAACAGCATCTCAGGGACTTTTACCAATAGCATAACACTCACACACGTACCGCTGTTGTAACCGAACATGCACTATAGAGTATCAACATGTTGCCTTGGCGTGACAGATCAGCTGATCTGTGGCCAGTCAAGTACTTATGGGACATCATCGGACGACAACTCCAGCATCATTCTCAAACAGCATTAACCGTCCCTGTATTGACCGACCAAGTGCAACAGGCGTGAACCTCCATCCTGCAAATGGACATCCGGTATCCGTACAATGCAACGCATCCAAATTTGCATGCTTGCATTCTACATTCTGGCGGCTATACCAGTTATTAATGTACCATAATTTCACATTTGCAATAGCTTATCCAACGCTTTCATTAACCTGTGATGTATATGTTTCCTAATAAATATGTTTCCTAGACAAATGTATTCCCGAAATTTCAATACTCAACGTTATTTTCCTGTGTTTTTTTCATTTCGTCTATATGTTTCTAGCAGCCATATACACTATGATAAACGGGACCTGTGTATCATCATGACGCAACTCTCTAATCTTCAGCTACACCACAGTGTGAACCAAATGTCTTCATGAATGAAATATGATATGACAACCATATGCGGAGGAAGAGCATCGTTTGCGCCACAGCCATACAGCCACATTAAGTAACATTCAAACTTTAAAGTATTTGTGGCTGCATGTCACACACCCTTATCCCGCCATAGGGTGGCACATGACGCTATATGGTATGCCTATATTTTGGATAATAGATCCAGGAACTTCACACTTTGCGATCAGTGATAAATGTCTGTCTTCGAGCCTGTAACTGTGTTGTTTGCTGCATTTATGCCGTAAGGTTTATCAGCTGCATATCAAGGCACTTTACTACTATTTATGGGCAACAAAACTTCATGAATAAAATAAGCTATCTGTATCCACAGAAAAAATTTGAATCTTCAACATTTTTCGCCAACTCACAATGAAAACGGTACATGTGGAGTTTTGATAGGCACAGTACACAGATACTGACAAACAGAAAACTGTATTGCAACCTTCCTCATTGTGTGTTTCTTGTTAACTCTCAAGCAGTTAATCTACAACTGACAATTTAATAATAATAATAATAATGATAACAATATACAGCAATGGCAGCAGTCTGCTGTGAACTTTTGAAGATACGATAGTGCGTTCATTACTTAATAGCATCCGTAAGATATTACGTAAATAATATTTCTCCTCATTTCGAAAAATGTGTGGAAACTCTAGATAATGACCTGTAGCGAACATCATCTGATAAAAATTTAGCAATAAAATCTACATCTACATCCATACTCCGCAAGCCACCTGACGGTGTGTGGCGGAGGGTACCTTGAGTACCTCTATCGGTTCTCCCTACTATTCGAGTCTCGTATTGTTCGTGGAAAGAAGAATTGTCGGTATGCCTCTGCGTGGGCTCTAATCTCTCTGATTTTATCCTCATGGTCTCTTCGCGAGATATACGTAGGAGGGAGCAATATACTGTATGACTCCTCTGTGAAGGTATGTTCCCGAAACTTCAACAAAAGCCCGTACCGAGCTACTGAGCGTCTCTCGTGCAGAGTCTTCCACTAGAGTTTATCTATCATCTCCGTAACGCTTTCGCGATTACTAAATGATCCTGTAACGAAGCGCGCTGGTCTCCGTTGGATCTTCTCTATCTCTTCTATCAAACCTATCTGGCACGGATCCCACACTGATGAGCAGTATTCAAGCAGCGGGCGAACAAGCCTACTGTAACATACTTCCTTTGTTTTCGGATTCCATTTCCTTAGGATTCTTCCAATAAATCTCAGTCTGGCATCTGCTTTACCGACGATCAACTTTATATAATCCATATATAATCCATTTTAAATCACTCCTACTGCGTACTCCCAGATAATTTATGGAATTAACTACTTCCAGTTGCTGACCTGCTATATTGCAGCCAAATGATATGGGATCTTTTTTTCTGTGTATTCGCAGCACATTACACTTGTCTACATTGAGATTCAGTTGCCATTCCCTGCACCATTCGCTGCAGATCCTCCTGCATTTCAGTACAATTTTCCATTCCTAGCCATGTCCAGGCTGAAAAGTTAGCTAATGAAATCCCTCCAGGACTTTCTTCACGCGAATGCTGTGACGACTTTCTCCTGCACAAGTGAAACTACACGCGCTAATGGTTTGGTAAGGACGGCAAATATTATGGAGACAATTTCCCTGATCTTTGCAATGTGTTGTGTTAAATAAAGTGAGACGTCGCTATCACAACGAAGTACACTCCTGGAAATGGAAAAAAGAACACATTGACACCGGTGTGTCAGACCCACCCTACTTGCTCCGGACACTGCGAGAGGGCTGTACAAGCAATGATCACACGCACGTCACAGCGGACACACCAGGAACCGCGGTGTTGGCCGTCGAATGGCGCTAGCTGCGCAGCATTTGTGCACCGCCGCCGTCAGTGTCAGCCAGTTTGCCGTGGCATACGGAGCTCCATCGCAGTCTTTAACACTGGTAGCATGCCGCGACAGCGTGGATGTGAACCGTATGTGCAGTTGACGGACTTTGAGCGAGGGCGTATAGTGGGCATGCGGGAGGCCGGGTGGACGTACCGCCGAATTGCTCAACACGTGGGGCGTGAGGTCTCCACAGTACATCGATGTTGTCGCCAGTGGTCGGCGGAAGGTGCACGTGCCCGTCGACCTGGGACCGGACCGCAGCGACGCACGGATGCACGCCAAGACCGTAGGATCCTACGCAGTGCCGTAGGGGACCGCACCGCCACGTCCCAGCAAATTAGGGACACTGTTGCTCCTGGGGTATCGGCGAGGACCATTCGCAACCGTCTCCATGAAGCTGGGCTACGGTCCCGCACACCGTTAGGCCGTCTTCCGCTCACGCCCCAACATCGTGCAGCCCGCCTCCAGTGGTGTCGCGACAGGCGTGAATGGAGGGACGAATGGAGACGTGTCGTCTTCAGCGATGAGAGTCGCTTCTGCCTTGGTGCCAATGATGGTCGTATGCGTGTTTGGCGCCGTGCAGGTGAGCGCCACAATCAGGACTGCATACGACCGAGGCACACAGGGCCAACACCCGGCATCATGGTGTGGGGAGCGATCTCCTACACTGGCCGTACACCACTGGTGATCGTCGAGGGGACACTGAACAGTGCACGGTACATCCAAACCGTCATCGAACCCATCGTTCTACCATTCCTAGACCGGCAAGGGAACTTGCTGTTCCAACAGGACAATGCACGTCCGCATGTATCCCGTGCCACCCAACGTGCTCTAGAAGGTGTAAGTCAACTACCCTGGCCAGCAAGATCTCCGGATCTGTCCCCCATTGAGCATTTTGGGACTGGATGAAGCGTCGTCTCACGCGGTCTGCACGTCCAGCACGAACGCTGGTCCAACTGAGGCGCCAGGTGGAAATGGCATGGCAAGCCGTTCCACAGGACTACATCCAGCATCTCTACGATCGTCTCCATGGGAGAATAGCAGCCTGCATTGCTGCGAAAGGTGGATATACACTGTACTAGTGCCGACATTGTGCATGCTCTGTTGCCTGTGTCTATGTGCCTGTGGTTCTGTCAGTGTGATCATGTGATGTATCTGACCCCAGGAATGTGTCAATAAAGTTTCCCCTTCCTGGGACAATGAATTCACGGTGTTCTTATTTCAATTTCCAGGAGTGTATGTACTTCACCCTCTTGAGTTTTTAATTACTGTAAGAGCATTTAATTGTTTGTAATGGAGCATGCTCCTCCAAATTGTAGACAATCTCCGTGCTCGCTACCACTTCAGCTGTTCTAATAAAGTACGATTGTTTAAATAAAGTGGTAGTATTAATGATATCTAGGCTTACGTATGAAAACATCGTCGACAAAGTGCTCTGTCGTTATTGTAGCATTGTGATAGGAATTTTCGACGTAATGAAGACATAATATTGACGATGTAACAACGACGTATTGCAGACATGTGCAACATAGAAGTTATATTCCAGTGGTTGTTGGGAATCCATTAGTTTCGTTGTATGCTGAAAAGATATGAAGAGTGATCAAAAAGTTACCATTTGAGGGTGTTGCTGCAGCGTATATGCACGTAGCACGACGCCGATGCGAGATACGGGCACCGACATGTAGGCAAGGAATTAGTGTGGCATTCGTGTCTTTTCGACGTGCGTGCAGTAAAAACAGAATCTTGAGTTATGGCGATGTTATCACCAGATGCGTCCAAACACGACCAACGTACTGTTATTTCTTTCTTGGCCACCGAAGGACAAACACTGGTACACAACGAACAGAGAAAGAAGAATGTGTGGGCCGGCCGAGGAGGCCGAGTGGTTCTAGGCGCTTCAGTCCGGAACCGCGTGACTGCTACGGTCGCAGGTTCGAATCATGCCTCAGGCTTGGATGCGTGTGATGTCGTTAGGTTAGTTAGATTTAAGTAGTTCTAAATCTAAGGGACTGATGACCTCACATGTTAA
Organism: Schistocerca cancellata; assembly: GCF_023864275.1. Lineage (NCBI taxonomy): Eukaryota > Metazoa > Arthropoda > Insecta > Orthoptera > Acrididae > Schistocerca > Schistocerca cancellata. Next base: position 664,372,106 of record NC_064629.1, read on the forward strand.
GTCTCATAGTGCTCAGAGCCATTTGAACCACTTTGAAGAATGTGTAAGGGGCTGCATGCAGTCGAAAACCACCGTTGTGGAATGGAGCGCCAATTTCCGTGCTGATCGCGGTTCGACACAAGACGCCGGTCTATCTGGGGGGCCAGCCTCAGCTAACTCAAACGGGAGATTGTCGAGCACCCATCCTGATATCTCTATATGCGGTTATCATGCCTTTAGTCCCTTGAATAAGGTTTTCAAGGGTAGACGATTCATGTGTGACGATGATGTGCAGCAGGCAGTTACGAACTTCTTCACATAGCAGGACACAGTGTTTTACCAAACGGGTATCTTCAACCAGGTACGTCCGTGCCATGAATGCCTCAGTGCTCACGGCAATTTTGCCTAATAGACATACCGATTTTGGTTTCGTATGGCCTTCGAAGGAAAACATTTTGATTATTTGATTAAGTTGTGTCGTGTACATTATACTGCATACTTAGCCTAGACTCTGCGAAAACGAATTACCGACGTTAGCTGGTGACTTATTTGTGGTGCGAGCCTAGATCTGTCGTAGTCGTTTAAATTACAGAACTGGCGCATCGCAAAGTATATATGAGCGACCACAACGAAGCCTTTAAATAAATATGATGGCCGTCTTACACTTTGAGGTATATCCAATGAATTGTCAAAACTTCACTAACAGCATTACTGAAGTCGTTTAAATAAAATTATTCCAAGGTCGAGTATGCTGCGAAGAAAATGGATATACGATATAACATCCAGCTACAAAGTCATGGAGCTCATAGCTTGCGTATGTATTTTGCAAGAAACAAACCTTCAGTAGATGTAAAGATAACGTTAGTGCAGCTGGGGTTAATTAAAGTGGTCGTCTCTGCAAAAGTCGAATTGCACTGTCACATCCTGGGGGCGGTGGCAGAGGAGGAGGGGGTGGGATATCGCAACTGGAGGGAAAATTACACATGATGTCAGAACCTTCCGGGGCCGGAGGTGCTATTAGGAAGTACGAGTGAAAGCCGAATGTGAAAATGGGTCAGCCCTGACGACAGTGGCGCAGACGGGAGGAAAGTGCCTTCATAAAAGAGAGTCCACTCTACTTTCGGTTGGTAGTACAGACGCTAAGTTATGAAGAAATCATTAGTCTTGTAATGGAAGGAAGTGGTGGGTGTGGGTGTGGGGGGGGGGGGAGGAGGGGAAGAGGGAGTGGATAAAATATGTAGAGTTAGAACCAGGCTCGACCATAGTACGAAGGCTCAAACAGATATATACTGCAATAGTTGTGCAGAGATAAGAGGCGTACACAGGACAGACTAGCGTGGAGACTGGGAGAATAGCGTGGAGACTGAAAGAAACCACTACAACAAACATTTACTAAAATACTGCGATGACAACCGAACTGGAAAATCGTCGGCGGAAGTAGATGGGAAGACAACAACGAACTGAAAAATATATGATAGTGATTATGTTGCTTCTTAGGAGCAGAAATAAAATATTACTTCGAAGATTAAGATGTTTTGCGGATGTGGCAGTTTTGCTCGTTAATGCTTATTTCCAATTTTGATGTGCTTACCTTTACAGGTAAATGTAACTTAGGTCTAATGAAGTATGCTTTACAGTTACATAGCGTTGCCTGACACGGGGCGAAATGGGATGTTTTTGTAACAGTGATGGCAACTGTCACAGGAGCTTTAAGGAGTGAATATTTTTGGCTGGGCTGTTCTCTTTAGCAATGACATCGCTATTTCCGCTTCCGCTGTCCCCTTGAGGTGATTTCTGTGAAGGAAGTAGCTCGTGTTTTCACGCTGCCTGGTAACGTAAACATCTAGATCCCTCTGAATATTTATGTTCGGCGGCACTTGAGTTAAACGCCGGCTTTGAAAGATTATCAGCATCTGGACTGTGAGTTATGAACAGCTTACACAGAGTTCTCGGAAACTATGAGCTTAGTCGCGACTTTCATAAATGTTTCAAAACGAAACGCGATCTTCCGCAGTCTTCTTTAGAAGCATGTATTTTATCTGCAGCACGCAAGCTACCCTTTTTCCAAGCTATTTCAGGCACAGTTACGGAAACGTATTTCATATTTGAAATGTCCTTAGAAAAGTATCCGGTTATTAAAAACCACTGCGAAAATCTGTACAGAAACGCTGATATATCAACGAGAATGTGAGAAAGCAGGTGTAGAAGAAGAAAAAGTTGTCATACTTCGCAGCTGATCAAACGACTTGTCTTCTATTTACAACGTTACTGTTCCGTTTGGTTCATTTATGTATCATCTCCAGGAGAGGTCCTTTCTATTATTAGAAGACAAGCAACAACGATGTTCCTGACTGTAGTATTTCGATGAACCACAGATGAACAATAAAAGATAGAGTACTGTGTATTGTACATGGAAGTACCTATTGGACACCAGTTTTTACAGTATTTCCTACTCTATTGATATTCTTATCGTAGAATGTGACACTGTTATTGCTACAATGAAATTTTTTACCCATCGTGATAACCATTTATTGGGAATTCTTTTCAGTTTGTCATCGTTTCATATCATGACTGCCGACATCACGAAATGTCTGTGCTGCCTAACAGCTACATTAAATCTTTCACTTAATCCCGAAATCAGCACTGATAGTAGTCCGCCGGCCACATTGGCCGAGCGGTTCTTGGCGCTACAGTCTGGAACCGCGCGACCGCTACGGTCGCAGGTTCGAATCCTGCCTCGGGCATGGGTGTGTGTGATGACCTTAGGTTAGTTAGGTTTAAGTAGTTCTACGTTCTAGGGGACTAATGACCTTAGAAATTAAGTCCCATAGTGCTCAGAACCATTTGATAGTAGTCCGTAAAGATCATTATAGTGATAACTCTCATGCTTTGAATACAATTTTATTTTATTTTAAAAGTCTAAATCTGTAGGACCAAACCTAGGAGCAAATATCCATGGTTATACAACGTGCCAGTACACGAAATTACAACAGGAAAGTTAAACAGAGAAAATAAAATGTTTCTGGCTCCTAAACAGATGTCAAGCTATAAGTTTATTTAAATGCAATCAGCAATATAACACAAGAATCAGCTTAATTTTTCTAGGAACTCCTCCACAGACTATAAGGAGTGACGAGTACGGCAACTCTTCAGTCTCGATTTCAAAGTGCGTGGATTGCTGCAAAAATTTTTAATTCTTGTGGTAACTTATTGAAACTGGATGCAGTAGTATACTGCACACCAAATGGAGGCTGTATATCTGCCTACTATTAACTGAGTGAAAGCTGCCAATTCTTGGGAATAAGCTGATATTGTTAATAAGCTATGACAGTAAGGAATATACATATTGAGGCCAGTGTCAGAATACCAAGACTAGTGAACAGGAGTCGACAAGGGGTTCGCGAACTTACACCATTTATTGCCCGAGACGCCCGTTTCTGGGCCAAAAATATCCTTTGATAATGGGAAAACGTACCCTAAAATATAATACGAAACATCGTAAGCGAATGAAAATAAGCAAAGCGGGCAACTTTTCGTGTCGAACTACCACTTACTTCAGATTCCGTTTGAATAGTAAAAATGGCAGCATTATGTCTTTGCACAGTATCTAGAATGTAGGCTTTCCATGACAGGTTACTGTCTATCTGAACATTTACATATTTGAACTGTTCTGTTCCACTAATAAGATGCCCATTATGTGAAATTAAAACGTCGGGTTTTGTTATATTGTGTGTTAGAAACTGTAAAAACTGAGTCGTACTGTCATTTAGAGTTAGTTTCTTTTCTACAAGCCATGAAGTTATGTCTTGAACTGCAGTATCTGAAACACTGCCGATGTCGTGAACAACGTCATTTACTACAAAGCTAGTGTCATAAAAAAAAACCGAAATATTTTAGAATCACTGTGATACTAGAGGGCATATCATTTATATAAATGAGGAACAGGAGTGGCCCCAACACTGATCCCTGGAGTACCCCCCATTTAACCATGACCCACTCAGACCCCACATCATAGCCATTCTCAACACTGTGGATAATGACCTTTTGCTGTCTGTTGCTAAAGTAAGAGGTGAACCAACTGTGAGCTACTCCCGACATTCCATAATGGTTCAACTTCTGGAGCAATATTTTGTGATCAACCCAATCGAACGCCATAGTTAAATCAAAACAGATGCCTAGCATTCGAAACCTTCTGTTTAATCCACCCAATACCTCACAAAAAAAGAGAATATAATACTTTCAATTGTTAAGCCACTTCTAAAAGCGAACTGCGCATTTGGTAGCAAACTATGTGAAATAAAATGATCAATTATCTTTACATAAACAGCATTTTCAGTAACTTTGGCAGACACTGATGGCATAGTAATAGGTCTAAACTTATCTACGTTATCCCTTTCCCCTTTTTTATTAACCGGCATTACTACTGAATACTTTAATCGTTCAGGAAACTGACCATTGTTAAAGGAAAAATTACAATTTTGGCTAACTACATGGCTAACATGTGCAGCACAGTGCTTTGATATTCATATCCATGTCCATGAGATTCCTTACTATTCAGTTATTTAATTAATGACTCAATCTTCCCATTGTCAGTATCGCAGAGGTGTATTCCAATCATCAGTCTGGGAAATGCATTTTCCGAGAGAGTTATATGATCCCTGCAGAAACTGAGTTTTTATTTAATTCACCAGAAATCCTCAGAGAGCGATTGTTAAGTGCTGTACACATATCTGACTTACCAGCAACAGAAATATTTTTACTACCAACTGACTTCATATCGTCGACCTTACACTGCTGACCACAATCTTCCTTCACGCCTGACCATGTGGTTTTAATTTTATCCTGTGAATTAGCTATTCTATTTAGGTACCACATATTCTTCGCCATCCTAAGAACATTTTAAGCGCCTTACAGTAGTGTATGTAATGGGCTACTGCACCTAGATTGTGACTACTTCTAACATTTTGATGTAATTTCCACTTTGTTCTACACGATATTCTACAGAATAAGTGCAAACAATTTTCACTTTTTGGAGAAACTAGTATCAGCTGCTCTGACAAAGCAAAACTCAAATTTTCGGCTAGCTATTTCTCCTCATGAGAAGTTGCTCATTACAGTAAGATTTATTAGCGAAATTGTGTGAATGGCGTTAAAAATGCGACAATGTAGAGTTTAATTTTTGTAAGACTACCTAGTATGGTACTTTATTCAATATGATACATACATGGTGCTAGGTGATTATTGGTGATTGAGGACAATGTACTGAACAACATTACATCAATATTTACTTCATTTGCGGACTGATAATTATAAATAATAGAAGTAAGATGTTTTAGGTTGGTTAGTACTTCCAAGCGTATGTAGCACAAGCTAGTCATTAATGTTTATTTTCTCCTTGGCTGCAGGTCAGCTATTGAAGTGTGGGCATGTGTACTGGAACTGGTTGATCTATACTGACAGGTGTAGTCCACTTAGTGATGCAGTTACAACCGTAGAGAAAAAATCAAGTGTTAATTATGTGACATGTTTGCGGGAAGATGCTCAATACAAAGAAAAAACACACAGGACTGGGTACATATTAAGGTACCAGTGATGACAATATCTGCACATATACTCCTAACACCCTGTATACAAATAATTGTTACAAACTAGTAAACCTAGTGTTGCTTTTCTACAACTGGTCAGTTTCGTGAAGTAGCATATTAGCTTGAAGAGTATCCAGAGCAGATGTTGCTGGATCTGAAGTGAGATCAGTCATCATACTCGTATATGATGTAGCTGTATAGAGTGTAGCAAGCTGAAATAATATGTAAAATAAAAATTTTGCCAGGAGTGGTAATTTAATACATTTTTACTTATTACTGTTATATTAAATTGATATCGTGTGCTCGTGGAGGTTGGAAAGTGGGCGCATGCACGTGAGCGTGCGGCGGTATGTGTGTGTGTTATGAATACGACGGAGGCGTTGACTGTTCAGGCTGTGAATCCCATTGTCAATAGGTTTATGGCCTATCCAACAATTTTTAGTCAGGTTGATCGACTGATCTGGCTTTGTAACAATAACCAAAACGGCCTTGCTGTGCTGGTACTGCGAACGGCTGAAAGCAAGAGGAAACTACGGCCGTAATTTTTCCCGAGGGCATGCAGCTTTACTGTATGATTAAATGATGATGGCGTCCTCTTGGGTAAAATATTCCGGAGGTAAAATAGTGTCCCATTCGGATCTCCGGGCGGGGACTACTCAAGAGGATGACGTTATCAGGAGAAAGAAAACTGGCGTTCTACGGATCGGAGCGTGGAATGTCAGATCACTTAATCGGGCAGGTAGGTTAGAAAATTTAAAAAGGGAAATGGATAGGTTAAAGTTAGATATAGTGGGAATTAGTGAAGTTCGGTGGCAGGAGGAACAAGACTTCTGGTCAGGTGACTACAGGGTTATAAACACAAAGTCAAATAGGGGTAATGCAGGAGTAGGTTTAATAATGAATAGGAAAATAGGAATGCGGGTAAGCTACTACAAACAGCATAGTGAACGCATTATTGTGGCCAAGATAGACACGAAGCCCACACCTACTACAGTAGTACAAGTTTATATGCCAACTAGCTCTACAGATGACGAAGAAATTGAAGAAATGTATGATGAAATAAAAGAAATTATTCAGATAGTGAAGGGAGACGAAAATTTAAGTCATGGGTGACTGGAATTCGAGTGTAGGAAAAGGGAGAGAAGGAAACGTAGTAGGTGAATATGGATTGGGGCTAAGAAATGAAAGAGGAAGCCGCCGGGTAGAATTTTGCACAGAGCACAACTTAATCATAGCTAACACTTGGTTTAAGAATCATGATAGAAGGTTGTATACATGGAAGAACCCTGGAGACACTAAAAGGTATCACATAGATTATATAATGGTAAGACTGAGATTTAGGAACCAGGTTTTAAATTGTAAGACATTTCCAGGGGCAGATGTGGACTCTGACCACAATCTATTGGTTATGACCTGTAGATTAAAACTGAAGAAACTGCAAAAAGGTGGGAATTTAAGGAGATGGGACCTGGATAAACTGAAAGAACCAGAGGTTGTACAGAGTTTCATGGAGAGCATAAGGGAACAATTGACAGGAATGGTGGAAAGAATTACAGTAGAAGAAGAATGGGTAGCTTTGAGGGATGAACTAATGAAGGCAGCAGAGGATCAAGTAGGTAAAAAGACGAGGGCTAGTAGAAATCCTTGGGTAACAGAAGAAATATTGAATTTAATTGATGAAAGGAGAAAATATAAAAATGCGGTAAATGAAGCAGGCAAAAAGAAATACAAACGTCTCAAAAATGAGATCGACAAGAAGTGCAAAATGGCTAAGCAGGGATGGTTAGAGGACAAATATAAGGATGTAGAGGCGTATCTCACGAGGGGTAAGATAGATACTGCCTACAGGAAAATTAAAGAGACCTTTGGAGATAAGAGAACCACATGTATGAACATCAAGAGCTCAGATGGAAACCCAGTTCTAAGCAAAGAAGGGAAAGCAGAAAGGTGGAAGGAGTATATATAGAGGGTCTATACAAGGGCGATGCACTTGAGGACAATATTATGGAAATGGAAGAGGATGTAGATGAAGATGAAATGGGAGATACGATACTGCGTGAAGAGTTTGACAGAGCACTGAAAGACCTGAGTCGAAACAAGGCCCCCGGAGTAGACAACATTCCATTGGAACTACTGACGGCCTTGGGAGAGCCAGTCCTGACAAAACTCTACCATCTGGTGAGCAAGATGTATGAAACAGGCGAAATACCCTCAGACTTCAAGAAGAATATAATAATTCCAATCCCAAAGAAAGCAGGTGTTGACAGATGTGAAAATTAGTTTAATAAGCCACAGCTGCAAAATACTAACACGAATTCTTTACAGACGAATGGAAAAACTAGTAGAAGCCAACCTCGGGGAAGATCAGTTTGGATTCCGTAGAAATACTGGAACACGTGAGGCAATACTGACCTTACGACTTATCTTAGAAGAATGATTAAGGAATGGCAAACCTACGTACACTTAGAGAAAGCTTTTGACAATGTTGGCTGGAATACTCTCTTTCAAATTCTAAAGGTGGCAGGGGTAATATACAGGGAGCGAAAGGCTATTTACAATTTGTACAGAAACCAGATGGCAGTTATAAGAGTCGAGGGACATGAAAGGGAAGCAGTGGTTGGGAAGGGAGTAAGACAGGGTTGTAGCCTCTCCCCGATGTTATTCAATCTGTATATTGAGCAAGCAGTAAACGAAACAAAAGAAAAATTCCGAGTAGGTATTAAAATCCATGGAGAAGAAATAATAACTTTGAGGTTCGCCGATGACATTGTAATTCTGTCAGAGACAGCAAAGGACTTGGAAGAGCAGTTGAACGGAATCGATGGTGTCTTGAAGGGAGGATATAAGATGAACATCAACAAAAACAAAACGAGGATAATGGAATGTAGTCGAATTAAGTCGGGTGATGTTGAGGGTATTCGATTAGGAAATGAGAACTTAAAGTAGTAAAGGAGTTTTGCTATTTGGGGAGCAAAATAACTGATGATGGTCGAAGTAGAGAGGATATAAAATGTAGACTGGCAATGGCAAGCAAAGCGTTTCTGAAGAAGAGAAATTTGTTAACATCGAGTATAGATTTAAGTGTTAGGAAGTCATTTCTGAAAGTATTTGTATGGAGTGTAGCCATGTATGGAAGTGAAACATGGACGGTAAATAGTTTGGACAAGAAGAGAATAGAAGCTTTCGAAATGTGATGCTACAGAAGAATGCTGAAGATTAGATGGGTAGATCACATAACTAATGAGGAAGTATTGAATAGGAGTGGGGAGAAGAGAAGTTTGTGGCACAACTTGACCAGAAGAAGGGATCGGTTGGTAGGACATGTTCTGAGGCATCAAGGGATCACCAATTTAGTATTGGAGGGCAGCGTGGAGGGTAAAAATCGTAGGGGGAGACCAAGAGATGAATACACTAAGCAGATTCAGAAGGATGTAGGTTGCAGTAGGTACTGGGAGATGAAGAAGCTCGCACAGGATAGAGTAGCATGGAGAGCTGCATCAAACCAGTCTCAGGACTGATGACCACAACAACAACAACAACCTTAGTAATCAGAGGCATTTTCTCCGTTTCCGCAGATATGTGTAATTTCGTTTTTGCAGCATGTGGCTGGAGTTAGCCCAAACAAACGTTGCACGTCACGTCTTTTTTGTGACACGCAGTCCCGATACGAATTAACTGGGCAGGAAAACACGAAGTATTTCAGCAGCGGCTGCGAAGCTCTGGTGCCTGACGGTGGCAGTTTGTAGGTGCCAGGGGCGTACTGTCGCTGCTGAAGTGCTGCTTATTCTTCGTGTTTTACTGCCCTGTTCATGAATTTCGATAAAACGAATATCTCACAAGACGAATATGGGACAACTCTGTCGAATGGCCTCGTAAAATTCAGCTTTAAATTTCATTTTGTTTTTGAAGAGAAAAAAATGGTTCAAATGGCTCTGAGCACTATGCGACTTAACTTCTGAGGTCATCAGTCGCCTAGAACTTAGAACTAATTGAACCTAACTAACCTAAGGACATCACCCACATCCATGCCCGAGGCAGGATTGGAACCTGCGACCGTAGCGGTCACGCGGTTCCAGACTGAAGCGCCTTTAACCGCACGGCCACACTGGCCGGCGAAGAGAAAACAAGACGACGCTTTCCGTCTGCAATGTGCATCGCATGAAAGATATGACGAGCGGTGTTTGTTTGGGCTGACTTCAGCTACATACCGTAGAAATGAAAAAGTATATATCTGCACTCACACCACAGAATATACATGAAGCAATTGGTTAACTCGAATAATTTTGAGCGAATCCTTTTTATGAGGGTGCTAACGTGGCGATTTTGTGAGTGGAGTTTCCGTTAGTGGCTAGTGTACCAGTTCATGGCTGTATTAAAACTAACGCCTATTACATGATATATCTAAGCAGTGCTTGAGGTAACAAATGGAATATGTTTTAAATTATATAAACCGATAGACGTACTCTTAATCCGAGAGGAGATGCAAACTGTATAAGAGCTTTTGTCTGTCAGACCCGACTACTGCTTATCTAGAAACCAACAACAAAATATGAATGGAGAGTCAGAGGAAAGGCAATTAATATGCGCGTTTGTGTGTGTCTGTGTGTGTACGTGTGTGTGCGCGCATGCACATACGCATGTGCGTGCATCCATATATAATGATGTAACATTCTAATAAAATCAGAGATGATACTGTAGTAAATGTAGTCATTTTTGCGTTTAGGATGTACTGAGGTTGTTTCCTATGGTGTTTGTATATTTTGAGTGTTTCAAGAAAAGATGGATGTGTAAAATTCCGTATCTTTGCTTACTTCAGTGTACACGAAGAGTATGTCATGTTGTACATAATGCAAACACAATAAGAAAAGAAGCTTGTGACTACTGGAGGTATTTGCATTTATAGTACTGTCTATCTTCGCAGACACGATGTATACAACAATTTTGAGCTCTTTACTAAAAAAAGTTATTTGTTTTGTTATCTTCAAAAGATTGTGCCAGTGGGTATCTGAAAGATGTAGTCATAATACATACATAACATGTTAAATGACAAATGCATATGATGATGCAGATTCAACCCTCCAAAATGCATAGCGGAAATAAGATACACTGTAAAAGAATACGGTAACCTGTAGCTTCGTTTTATTTTCATAACAGCCATGGTAAAGCCTAACCTAGAATATTCGCACTTCAATCACCACAGTCAGCAATCAAGACTATTCTCGAATATAAAATCATCTCTGAAAACCTTGCAATGATGACGCAGGACATACAACTGAATATTGGAAACACTCCATTCTAAATTACCACAAAGCGAAATTAGAAATAGTGAGAAAACTATGAGTGTAAAACGAACTTAATTTTACATGAAAAAAAGAGATCAACATACACCCTAATAATGCACAGGAACTTGTGGGAACAATGTTTCATACACTAGAACATGAATTTGGTACTGAAATTGTCAGAACATTCGCCACATCCACTGCGGAGGAAATAAAAACTACACAGAGAAAAAACTAGCTAATCTTATCAAACAACAGTCTCCTTCCAAACTGAATGAAGTCAACCATAATAAACACATTTTCGACCCACTCATTAACAAATTCTTACATAATATTCACTGCAAAAGAATTAGCAGCACTGAGCAAAACATTCCAGCCCATATCAACCAAAATAAACGAGGGAACTTCACTGTCAGTGCCACACGGATTTCAGACATTGCCATAGATAATAAAAAGGACTGAATAGCAACCTGCCACAAAACGAGTGTTGCTTAGGGAAGGAGATTGTAATACCATTTACTGGACACAAGAGAAGAGAAGGAGCCCTCAATGTACAGAAAGAGTTAATTACATACTAATAATGCTTTAATTGTGCAAGCTGACAAGGGCAATACAGCAGTGAACACAAATAGAGAAACATGCCATATAAATAATTGTAAGCTTCTTCAGAGCCAGAAATATAGTAGATGTTCCCAAGAACCCAACAGCCAGATTCCAAAAGGACATTTAATATATTTGAAATGACATAAACTTGCCACTAACCCTACAAGAAGCAACAACCTTATAGCAATGAGCCGAAATCATCCTCCCTGAGATCACTAACAAAATTTAGATAATAATAGTCTCGATATCACCCCAAAAGTAAATTGTAGGAACAGTACAAAAGACAAATTCAATAAAATTCAATAACAGCGTAGTTCTTAGAAACACAGCACATTTTACAACTTGTAAATGATGTAAGAAACCCAGGTGGAACAACACTTACTTCATTTTACTTTCAGAAACTATACTCATCTATCCCAATAGACAACAGAGCAGAACGTAAATGCTGAACTATAAAACCACACTTCTACACAAATTACATAACGAATGGACCTACCAGAATTCATCCTCATGCGCAACTATTTAAAATTCGACAATAAACTTAACAAGCGAACCAGTTGTCTTACAATGGAATCAAACCTGTCTAGGGTGTCAGCTGCAATATTTGTAAACAACTTAGAAAGAAAGATTTTGAATTCCACCACACAACACTCAAAAACATTATTTACTACTACTGATGTGTAGGTGATGTTGTAATTTTAATCTGTGACACAAAAATTGGTATTAGTGATTAACACCAATCGTTCACCGACTTCTATGAAAGCACCAAATTAGTGACATCATAAACTTCCTAGATCTGATCATGAGAATGATGAATAATAAAAACCAATTTGAAACTGATCGTAAAACTACCACTGCACACACCACCATCCACGAAACTTCTTATAACCCTGAAACCTACAAGATGGCATCATTCCAATATATGATTAAATATCAGTCCAACTACCTCTTTCTGAAGTTTCATAACAATCACTGTAATGCCTAATAAAAAATTTTGCAGTCTGCGTGTAATGTGGATCATTTACAGACCTTAAACCTTCATGCGACCTGCGGCTAAACTATTCTTTAAAATTTGATATAGCATTAAACTCAATATTTTTAGTGGGAAATTCAACAAAATTTGTTTACATAAGTTACAAATTTCTATATAAATTTAAAGATCATCCAAATGCATCTCCATGAACTACAATGTTTAAATCTTTCTTTAGTAACCCTAAGTTATAATTCTAAATAAGTATGTTACAATGTCACCAGCTCATGTCAGAATTCGACAGCGACAGGATAGACGTATATCGAGACAGCGTTTATCATACTGTAGTACTGCTGCTTATGATAGTCAGGATCTTACAAGTGTCATGGAAATCACTGTGTTCAGGAGGACCATACTCATTCCCATGCATAACCTCAATGGCCAAATGCTTCTGCCCAAAAAGACAGACGTATTCTTCGCTTGACTGAGCAGGATCATACAGCCAAATTACAGTCAACTCAGCAAGTGAGACAATATCTGGACCACCACGGACTGTCAGAACAGTCAAGTAACTACGCAACTGGCATCAGGAGGTTGAGTTGACCCTGTACCAAGGAAAAAACTAGTCTTCGGTCTTTTGGGTGTGATGAACTGTTCTTGTGATACTCAACAAATTAAGGCATACAGAGGGAAACGAGCATCTGCCTGAAGCGCAGACAACTTTTCGCAAGAAGGCGTATTCAGAAAGAGAGAGTGCTTATTCAGAAATCTGATGAAGTGGTAGAAGCTAGCTCCAACTAGGCTCCTGCAACAGTTGACAAAACAAGAAAAGCAGAACGATGAAAGTAGTCGCCATCCAGTGGTGACACCCATCCGCTACAGCTTGTCATCTGTTTGGGGCTGGGGGTGCTGGTGGAGGAGGGATACTGGCATGCAGACTATCACAAATCCCCCTCCCTTTCCCCGCCGCCTAAACTGGATTCTCATTCTTATAATGTTCTCAGACGGCCATCGACCTTCTCTGGACACGACTGTATCAGGGTATGTATGTGATGCTGAACACTGCCATGTCCATAAGTAAGTCTAATCGTCTTTTGTGGGGTGTTGAGAAGGGGTACCTTGCGTGTCTCAACAAAACAGAAAGCTGTACCACAGGTGAAACCACAACAGAGGGATATCTGTCGAGAGGCACCTGCTGACTTCGAGGTGGTAATCATTGCAGTGCCAGATGAAGTACCCAGTCACCTACCGTGGAACTCGTCTCCAGCAGCAACAAGCACCTGCCTGAGGAGAGGACCACATGTGGACGACCCAACATATTCGCACTGCTGGATCTTCTGCTGAGAGACTATCTTCTGCAGGCGGCCACCTTCCTATTGGGATGCATGTTCGAGTGTGGGATAGGGACCGCCTGGTGTCTTTGTTGTTGTACACTGGTTCCTGACGGCCTCCATGATCGTTGATCTCCTCCCAGTGTCTTTGACTTCGGCCATTCTGGGCGTCCAAGTAAAACACTGTCCACCCAGGTTTGATAGGAGACGCCACGAGTTAGTCACTCTGCCAGGAGCTGCGTCGGACACACTCTTGGGGCAGCTTCGCTGTCGCCACAGCCCGTCGCCGCTAATACGAGCTGTGCTGACGCCTGAGGTGGCAGTTGCTGATTCCAGCGCTTGGCGCAAGAGTAGCCACCGACGTCATCGAGGGCCAACAGCATCCTGCCTGCTGAAATAAAAGGATTATTTTAAATAGCGATGTTTCATTAACGGCTTGCCAAACAGGTCCAGCCATCATGACCCCTACAACCCACATCCCATCAAGGAAGCAGCATCCTCTGCTGGTCAGACTAGGTTGGAATATTTGTGATACTTCTCAACATTCTCCTGTCTTTCCACTAGTCTTCTTCTATAACTGTTTAGTTCCAGTCCAAAGTCCTTTTTCTCATACTGGTCTTAATCGAGACAATCCATCAGTTGCTGGTTCTCCTTCTTGCCCAGAGACTTAATCTCCAACATTATTTATGGTATTTTTCCATCTTACAATCTCTTTACATGCCCAAACAGTTTTAACCTACTGTTATTAGTTCTATCATTCAACGTTTCTAATCAAATTTCCTACCCTACAGCCTCATTTTTCACTCTGTCTATCTCTGTTTTCCCTCATATACTTCTTAGGAATTTCATTTCACTGTCTTGGATTCTACTCTCCTCTCTTTTTATCATTGTCCAGGTCTCTTATGCATATGTCACTATGGGTGTAAAGCCCATCTTGTACAACACATGCTTATACTTCACTGGCACCTCCTTTCCTCCAACTACGTATATATTCTTGTTCCATTAATATTGCCTATGTTATCTAATAGATGTAAATTTGACTGTGTTGAATGTTGCACATATATACTTTTTCGTTATATAGATGATATACCCACAGAGATTACTCTTTATGTAAAATCAGAGCAACAGAAATTTTAAGTTGAGTTGGAAAATGGAGAGGAAAAAAAGAGGGTTGGCATCAGATTTTCTTGATGTCGAATTGAGAATGAGGATTTCAAAGATTCGATGACTGTGAAGAAGGGTAATAAAGGATGGTGAAAGGATGTGTGATTTCAAGTGATTAAAATTATTGAGAGTCTACAAACAATTTATGAACATAGAGGACCTGATGTGAGAGCTATAAATGACGGATGAATGTAGTCTCTTACTGAATTATGGTTAGGTGCAATTAATGAGTTAATAGTCATTTTTTGAGTGCACACCAAATCTGGTTACATCACATGTCTCATCTCTTTAATAAATGATCACCCTCCTTCAACTATGCATTTTTAGGGCGTTGTGATCAAATAGACTGAATATCGGGGATTGTGAGTCATCATTTTCTCAGGGCCTTTGTCCCACTTCAGTGCGGGGTTAGCCTTGTTATCATAGATGTGGCGATGTTAGTGTCATAGGGTGGTCAGATGCCCTTTCTGCCGCTACCCTGTAGCCTCTGGGACGGATTTAGAGGACCCCAGCTTTCTGCGTCTAGTGTAAGTCATGAAATAGTGCGAACGTTTTCAAATGTCTGCGAATCGTGTAACTGAGGCGGGACATGGGGACCAGCCCAGTATTCACCTAGGGGGATGTGGAAAACCTCCTAAAAACCACATCCAGGCTGGCCGGCACACCGGCCCTCGCAGTTAATCTGCCAGGCGTATTCGATGCGGGGCCAGCGAGCCTACCCAGGTCCAGGAAGCAGCGCATTAGCGCTCTTGGCTAACCTGGCGCGTAAAATCGGGGATTGTGAGTAAATTGAAACTATTAGTCATGTCCTGGTTATTCCTTCATATATTGCTCCGAATTTATTTAAAATTTGACAGAAGCTGTGTATTTCAGGCCAGCAGTTTTGCTACCGAAGGAAAGGTAAATAGCGGAAGGGCATAAAATAAACTAAAGTGAAAAAGAAACCTTATTTTGGTCAAGTTGTGTTAGAACACTTTTTATCTGCAGTTCTAGTCATTAAATCTTCAGTAGTTACTCGATAAACACATGTAGTCTATAGTATCCTTCAGTAGCACCACATTTCTAAAGCCTCTGTTGTATTCTTTCTGTGGTGTCCCTCATGAACATTTCTGTTACACACAAAACTACTCTCCAGACAAATACTGTCACAAAATATTTCGCATCTCTTAAATTACCATTATACGTTGACGTATTTCTCTTTTTCAGTAAACTGCATCATGATATGGCTTGCCTTTATCTTTCATCATCATCATCATTTCGGCCATCAATAATCATGTTGTTTAAATAGCAAACTCGTCTATTACTTTCAGTGTATGATATCCTAATTTAAATTCTTCGGCGTACCATGGTTTAATTAGACTACACGCCATTAACCTTGTTTTACTTGTCTTGTAATTCCTTTTTAAGATAATATCAATTGCACTAAAGCGGCACGGTCTAGGCGCCTTACCACTGTTCGCACCCCCCCCCCCTCCTTCCCCCGCCACCCGTCAGAGGTTCGAGTCCTCCCTCGCGCATGGGTGAGTGTGTTGTCCTTAGCGTAAGTTAGTTTAAGTCCGATTAAGTAGTGTGTAAGCCAAGGGACCACTGACCTCAGCAGTTTGGTCCCATAGGACCTTATTACCATTCCACTAAACAAATCTTCAGAATCGTTCTCCCTCTCTGACAGAATTATGCGATCGGAAAGTTTTTAATTCTTGTACCTGTATTTTAATTACCTTTCCAAATACCCCTCTGGTTGCCTTTACTGCCTGCTCTGTGTACTGATTGAACAGCATTTGGGATACGCTACCACCAGGTCTCACTCTCTTCTCAACTATCGCTTCCTTTTAATGTCCTTCGACTCTTAACCGCGTTCTATATGGGTTCTTAATAACTCTTCGCTGCCTGTATTTCACCTCTGATAATATCAGAATTTCAAATAGTACATTCCACTGTTCAAAATCTGCTTCTAGATCTATAAATGTTAAAAACGTAGGTTTGTCTTTATTTCAGTCTATTTTCTGGATGTGTCGTTTGATCAGTATCGCCTCAGCTCTTCCTGTTTTTTCTCTAGAATCCAAACTGGACTTCTCCCAGATCGAATACGGCCGGTCGTTCCATCCTCCCGTAAATAATTTGTGTGGTTAACTTTTACCAATTGTTTATTAAGCTGGTGGTTCGGCAATACTCACACTTGTCTTCACCTGCCTTCCGTGGTAATCAGATTATTACTGTCTTCTGTAAGTCCGAAGTTATTTCGGCTGTATATTATACGCCTTTGTCTTGGTATGTTCCCCGGAGGATGCTTATAATTCTGAAGGAATTTCGTCTACTCCAGGTGCCTTGTTTCTGCTTAGATTTCAGTTCTCCGTCATAATTTCCACGCAATATTGCACGTCCCATCTTCCCTTACCTTCCGATAACCTTGTCATTAAATTATTTCATTTGTACAGTTCATCTGTGTCTTAAATCTTCTTGTCCACCTTCATACCTTTGCTTAACGCTGCCTTGCCATCTCAGCTCTCGATGTTCAGGTAGCTCTTTCTATTTTCTCCAAAGGTTTCTTTAATTTTCCTGTGTTCAGCAACTATGTTTAATTTTCTTGTACCCAGCGACTTTGTTTATTATTTTCATGCAAGCTTCTACAACTTTACGATTCCCATCTAGTCACTCACCGTTTGCTGTTTGGCATCATCGTTCACTCCCGTTTCTTTAAAGTGGGTGTTTCCCTTTGCCTGCTGCGTTTTATTGTGGCTGAAAAAGTGACACTCCTCTGAACTGGATTGAGACATCGTAGGTGGGAATAACTGAGAGAACCAAGATAGATCCCAGTGACCATTCGAAAGGGTCACGCTGTCATAGTTCTATGCATAGGGTAACAAGCTCTATGGTTCGCTGTATGCGCAACAAATGTGCATAGGCCACCCATCAACAACAACTGCAAATTAGGCGCTGAAAATAATGAATTAAATAAAAATTAATTTTTAATATACCACGTTTTTAATTCGGACCAAAAAGTATGAAATAATATCTCCTAGCCCCTTCCTAACCTCACCCAGATAGTCCTGAAAAATTGTAACTGTAATTGTGTAATGATCATGAAAATATCTGTAAGACTTAAAATAAAACGTGAGGCGCTTGTAATACATAATTGATGCATGGATAGTTTGTCTCCCAACTATTGCACTACTTTCTTACTGATCCATGAATAGTTCACCTCGTTATTATTATCTGTCGCACGCTCCCCACAACTTTCGTTTGAAACCATACAAGCTTTATGATAGCTGTTAAAATTTACGATCACAAATTTTCACGACTATCAGTATTGTATTAGAATTCCATATGTGGCTAGGAGAAATTGTTTCATGCTCTTTAGCTTGATTTTAAAATGTGCTATATTAAAAATTCATTTTTATTTTAATAATTTTTCCATTCACAATAATTCAGCTACGTCACCCTCACTGACAACTGGCGCTGGAACGTCACCAATCTATGTACCAATGGAGGAAGCGTCGGTGAAATGGGATACTTGCTAAATAAACTCTTGCCAAAGTTGTGACGAAAATGTTCGAACTTCAGATGCATACCTATAGAATCTTTTGCCAATCACCAGACCCGATGTTTATCTGAAGTCCTACTCAATCAGCAGCTACGTGGGATGGGTACAGTTTATTCCTTGGATATCAAGAGAACCACAGTATTCTTCTTTTTTTATCTTCTAATCAGTTTTAACCACATGTTTATTTAACAGTTTTAGGAAGGTTCTCACAATTTCCACAGGTTTTAAGATAGCTGTGAATGTAATAATGTGTGAAATGGAGGAGTTTCTAATCCGAGTATTGCGATGCATAATAATTGTAGAACTGTGTGCTGTATTTTTAGTAGTAATAACAGAATGCAATAAAAAAAGGAATCTGAAAATAAGTACTACTTTTCCATCTATAGCTATACAGAGTGATTTTTTCCACCATGTACAAACGCTAGGGTTTGACCAATGACAGGATACGGAACAAGAAAGGTCTAATGAACTTATGTCCAGAAATGCATGGTTTACATGCTAGAGACCATTCATTTAATCATACATTGTTACAGAGGTTGCAGTCTAATACGCGCTGTATCATGCAGCCACAGTTACAGCATGTGTCGAAAATGGTTCCCATGTGCCTCAAATCATGCGTGTACGCTCCGCAGCATTTTCTGTCTCACACGTTCACATCGGCCAGGCTGCATCAAAATACTGTCAGAGGATCATGAATACGGTGCTCCAGTGTCTCCACATCTGGAATGGGTTCTGCATACATGATACTTTTGAGATGGTCCCATAACCAGAAATTGCACGGGTTGAGATCCGGTAAACGAGCAGGCCATGTAACTGGACACCCTTGTCCGATCCATCAACCAGGGAAGACACAGTTGAGGGGCGTCGGAACATCAACGGCGAAGTGGGCATTGGAGTACTATCATGTAGCAGCCACGTAACCCTTCGAATCATCAGTGGCACTTCTTCCAGCAGGGGACGAAAAGTCACCCGCATGAAACGCCGAAAGTTCCGGCCTGTTAGGCGACGTGGAAGGAAGACTGGTCCCAAAACACGGTCACCGATTGTCCCAGCCAACACAGTCCGGCTGCACCTATGCTGATGATTCGCTCTCACCATACCATGGGAGTTCTGGATATATCTCACAGATGACTGTTATGAGAGATGAAGACACCAGTCCGCTTCAAGGTGGCCTCATCTGTGAATATGATGGATGACACAAATCCCGGAATTGTGGTTGCTTGATGATGAAACCAGTGACGAAACTGCTCCCGATGTGGCAAGTCTGTCACTTGGAAGCCCTGCACACACTGTAAGTGGTAAGGGTAATAACAATTGTAATAGTGAATGTTCCACACGGTCGTCTGGCTTACCCTGTACTGGCTGACCAACTGCCTGGTACTGAAACGGCCGCAGCCTTCCACAGTGTTAATCACGTTTTCCTCCAAGTCTGGTGTCTGAACATTTCTGGTACGTCCTTCATGATTACCTGCTTCATGAAACAACCCTGTCTCAGACAAACGGCGAAACACTGTTGCAAACATTGAATGCTGTGGTTGTTTTCGGCAGGTTTTGATGAGTAAGTTTGCAAGAATCAAAATATGTGACGTAAATGGCTGTTTCTTCTGACCAACGCCGACGAAGTTGTGTGGGTTAAATGACACTGACGAAAAATAAGAGGACGACAGCTGCTAAAGTCACTGCAAACTCAATGTCGTACTCGTGAACCGTTGTGGTCTACTTACATCTCTAATGACCTCGCTGTCGACGCGGCTTTAACATCTACTCTACCTGAACTTGCCATTATTTTGCAGGAAGAATGTTACAAGATTCTCTTTAAAACCACACTGGACCTGTATTTATTCATTTCGAAAATATTGGTAGCTGTTTTGAATATCAACGCACGTCCGACACCGTATTAGGCATGGTTATGTGTTGTGGTTTTGACGTTTCCATATTTTTGTCCAACCCCTTCTAACTACCCCCTCGAGATTGTACAGATGAAGTTAGGCAAGTAACGTCTATAACAGACACGTACATTCGGACATTCTTCCACACTCCATCTGGGAACCGAACATGTGGAAACATTAATATTTGGTACAATGAAAAGTACCTTGTGTTTAGCAGCAATTCGCAATGTATAGATACAGGTGTATATGAATGTGTGTAGACATAACAGATGTGCAGTGTGGAAAGTGATAAGTTGTACACGTCAACGAGATTATTTGTCATATTTCAAAAAATGAATGAAGAATGGTGAAAACGGAACTGAGACAGAAGAAAGAAGGTAAATTAGAGTCTTGTTTCACATCGCCGACGATATAGTAAATGGACCACAAATGCTATTAGGATAAAGATGGTGAAAGAAAATCGGCCGTGTCCTTTTCTTAGCGACCATATCTTTAAAGATTTACATTAGCCACGGAAAATGTAACTCTGAGTGGCCGGCTAATGGTTTGAACCTCCCTCCTCGCGAAAGTATCTTAACCACTGTACCATATCTCTCTATGAAATAATCGTTAAAAACAGGCATAACAATAACTAAAGCGAGCACTTTCATTATTCGGTACGAAGATAATCTCAATATTTGTTAAAGTTAATCAGTTACTGTACATACCTTTCATGTGTTGGGGTATTTCTCAACACTACTCTCATGTCGTAGTGTCACACTTCCAACCAAACTTAAGTTCACTTTGAAGCAAAGTAAATGTTCTTCCTCAGGAAGAAACTATATATAGTTATGCTACTACGTAAGGCAAATTTCGGTGATCAGGTGACTCCCACTTACAAAAAGATGTTATTTTTAGGACATGAATGGACTTAAATATAAAAAGAAAATAAGAGCCCACTGAATTTCATGTATGCTTAAATGTAGTAGATACATGCTGGTAAATATTTGAACATTAAGTAACATTAACTAACATAGTCAGGCTATCTGCACCTGACAGAAGGAGTACTCGTCAAAACAAACCCGTTAGATTTTAAGTGAAATGGCTTTTTGTGGAAGGTTAACTTTAGGATCCACGTCTTAAAAAGGGAAAACGATCACCATCAGTAATATAGTAATTCAGTATACATTAACACTAATCTTTGTGACTCAGATGGTTTTGTAATGTTTACATTTCTCCAGCTTCATCACAATTTACATTTTCAGATACACACAACTCTTATATGTTACATAAATGAACAAAATCACCGTTATTATTACGAAATAGTTTGATGCATGTGTGTCGTGCGTCAGTTTTTGGTGCTGACAGAACTTCACGACAAACTGAATTTTCTTTCGGTTGTGCTGTCCGCTATCTAAAGGACCCTGTAGTGTCACCTTGCTATCACTAAACACGTGGAACGCACGCTGTGATGTAAGGACTTTCCCTTCAGCCACGTTCCGTTCCAAACATGGAGAGGCCAGTAGATTATTTCTAGACAGAGACAGCGACTTAAGCGACTACTTCGTCTTCACCTGCCTTGTTGCCCACACCGTGTCTCTCTTTCTTCCTCGCCGTCTCTGTCTATGAGCCAGACAGCCTGACGAATTTGTTTCCCAATTCGAACAAGGGGGGTGGTCCTTCTAAAAGGGTCGTGTCGGCACTTAAGTAGTGGAGAAGTAACGAAACAAACGTTTATTATTCCACATTGAACTGTCGAAGCATATTGGATAGCATTAACATTAAATTTCCTCTAGCTTCAATAAGCATATAGGAATTAATTGTTGCAGTTGGACTCTTGCATGTATAGCGAAATGAGTTTCGTTTTTCCTGTAGCTACAAGACAAAAATAATCAAGGTTTGAAAGTAGGATCATTATAGGAATAAGATGCATATGACATTCTATTTTGCATTTGGCAATGTAAAAGATTTCTTTCCGTTTTGTTAACACTGTATCTTTATTATTGATATTCCTGTAATCATTATTATCGTTCCAAGGCCATCAAATTGAAATCCACGCACAAAAGTTGCACATAAAAAATTTTATAATATGCCACCATAATATCTTAAATGGAACGGAAAGCCAAGATTTCTGCATCCTGACTAAGTTTTCGTGAGCCTGACAGAAGTGCCCATTCATTTTATTTTCTCTACCACTTCAAGTACTCTTAACTGCATGTCGCTTAGTCGTTAACCTGTTAAGCGTCTGTCATCTCACGTCTAGTGGAAACCGTGGGCAGCAATGAGTTATTTCCTGACTTTTTCGTTTAGACCCTCTTAATTGTTCCTGTGATAACCTAAAATTAAAGTATTTGGGGATTTTTTTAAATGCGCCATAGCACGTAGGCAATTCCACGTTGAAGCCTGCACGGAGATGAGTTATTGCTAAGTGATCAAGTTATAGAGAAGACAGAAAATTGGAAATTGTGACTCACGGTTGCGTAGACACAGACAACTTAAGAAAAATGAATAGCGCACATTGAGTCATAGAGAGCGGGATTCAAAGGATGTCTTGTTTCTTATGCATAAGTACTCTTTGGAAGCATTTATTAATTGACTATCTGTATCGGCGTCTCTACTGCTGATATTTTGCTCCACGTATATGGAAGCGGCTTAATTGCATTGCTTTGATTTGCCACTTGACTGCTTTTAATGAGGAATCCTAAGATGTTTCACATACTTTCAATATATGTAAGCCACGTGGCAGGACTATCTTCAGTTGTTTCAGCGTATTGCACGAGTGTAACGTCATGGCATTTTTGGAGGCAGTACTGCTAGTAACAGTGTCCCTTCGCAAGATAAAATTGATTTCATCTGCATATCAGTATATCATTTGCCATCATTCCTTCGGTGAAATGCAGTTTTCATAATCCAGCCCAACTTATTACTCGTATATACCCCAAAGAAGTGCTGATTCACCTCCATGTTTGGAATTGCCATATACACTCCTGGAAATTGAAATAAGAACACCGTGAATTCATTGTCCCAGGAAGGGGAAACTTTATTGACACATTCCTGGGGTCAGATACATCACATGATCACACTGACAGAACCACAGGCACATAGACACAGGCAACAGAGCATGCACAATGTCGGCACTAGTACAGTGTATATCCACCTTTCGCAGCAATGCAGGCTGCTATTCTCCCATGGAGACGATCGTAGAGATGCTGGATGTAGTCCTGTGGAACGGCTTGCCATGCCATTTCCACCTGGCGCCTCAGTTGGACCAGCGTTCGTGCTGGACGTGCAGACCGCGTGAGACGACGCTTCATCCAGTCCCAAACATGCTCAATGGGGGACAGATCCGGAGATCTTGCTGGCCAGGGTAGTTGACTTACACCTTCTAGAGCACGTTGGGTGGCACGGGATACATGCGGACGTGCATTGTCCTGTTGGAACAGCAACTTCCCTTGCCGGTCTAGGAATGGTAGAACGATGGGTTCGATGACGGTTTGGATGTACCGTGCACTATTCAGTGTCCCCTCGACGATCACCAGTGGTGTACGGCCAGTGTAGGAGATCGCTCCCCACACCATGATGCCGGGTGTTGGCCCTGTGTGCCTCGGTCGTATGCAGTCCTGATTGTGGCGCTCACCTGCACGGCGCCAAACACGCATACGACCATCATTGGCACCAAGGCAGAAGCGACTCTCATCGCTGAAGACGACACGTCTCCATTCGTCCCTCCATTCACGCCTGTCGCGAAACCACTGGAGGTGGGCTGCACGATGTTGGGGCGTGAGCGGAAGACGGCCTAACGGTGTGCGGGACCGTAGCCCAGCTTCATGGAGACGGTTGCGAATGGTCCTCGCCGATACCCCAGGAGCAACAGTGTCCCTAATTTGCTGGGAAGTGGCGGTGCGGTCCCCTACGGCACTGCGTAGGATCCTACGGTCTTGGCGTGCATCCGTGCGTCGCTGCGGTCCGGTCCCAGGTCGTCGGGCACGTGCACCTTCCGCCGACCCCTGGCGACAACATCGATGTACTGTGGAGACCTCACTCCCCACGTGTTGAGCAATTCGGCGGTACGTCCACCCGGCCTCCCGCATGCCCACTATACGCCCTCGCTCAAAGTCCGTCAACTGCACATACGGTTCACGTCCACGCTGTCGCGGCATGCTACCAGTGTTAAAGACTGCGATGGTGCTCCGTATACCACGGCAAACTGGCTGACACTGACGGCGGCGGTGCACAAATGCTGCGCAGCTAGCGCCATTCGACGGCCAACACCGCGGTTCCTGGTGTGTCCGCTGTGCCGTGCGTGTGATCATTGCTTGTACAGCCCTCTCGCAGTGTCCGGAGCAAGTATGGTGGGTCTGACACACCGGTGTCAATGTGTTCTTTTTTCCATTTCCAGGAGTGTATGTTTGAACTGCACAAATATATGTATTAGGTGTGAAGTGAAAATATGAGGGAAATCTAGAACTAAGAAATTCCCTTGACGTAGAAAAAAATTATATGGTTTTCTTTAAGACCTGAATAAGCAATGTTCTTATATTTATTTTGTCCAGCTCCATAGTTCAGAGGTAAGCATGTCTGGTCGTTATGCAGAGCACGTGGGTTCGATTCAGGTACCACCAGGGATTTTTCCTGGGTGGGAATACTGGAACGCATTCATATTCGTGACGCCGACTGTGGATCTACTTGATGATAAATAGTGGCTCCAACGTTTAGAAAGCCGACAACGGCCGGTAGAACGGTGTGCTGACTCCACGCTAGACCATACCGCATGCAAATGACGCCATTGGCAGAGGGTGGCATAACTATCAGTCGATTGGCCCCTTCTGTGCCAGAATCCGGAGCTTTCCTTGATTCGCTTATACAGGGTGCCCCATGAGGGGATTCATGGATATGTCAGGAACGATCATCTGAAGCAAACAACTTCATACGAACATAGACCCCGTTCCGGATGGTTCACGATATGGAACACGTGTAATGTACATTGTAATTTACTTCCTGTATTATTCAATCAGTTGTTAGGTTTACATATGTACACATGAACAACAATTAGTAAGCATTACAACATGCGTTTTGCAAAGTAACAATTGAAAAATGCGTATTTTAACACATTCACCTCTAAGCATTATCGTCCACCTCACACTGCAGCCATTGAACAATTCACAATAAATGTTCGAATGTCCCACTGTCAGCTTCATTGCGTTTGCACTCTCTTGGGAGAACATGTATTGCTCGTTTGAGTGCCTGCACGTTCCCTAAAGACGGCAGCAGAGTCCATGATGCGATCAAGCAGTTCATTTTGCGTATTTACCTTTCGTTTGTACAGCTCACACTTTATCCAGCCCCATAAACAAAAATCTAATGGCGTAAGGTCCTTAAGCCAACGGCCTTGCCGCAGTGGTAACACCGGTTCCCGTCAGATCACCGAAGTTCAGCGCTGTCGGGCTGGCCTAGCACTTGGATGGGTGATCATCCGGTCTGTCGGGCGCTGTTCGCAAGCGGGGTGCACTCAGCCCTTGTGAAGCAAACTGAGAAGCTACTTGATGGAGAAGTAGCGGCTCCGGTCTCGTAAAGTGACATATGGCCGGGAGAACGATGTGCTGACCACATGCCCCTCCATATCCACATCCAGTGACACCTATGGGCTCAGGATGACACGGCGGCCGGTCGGTACCGTTGGGTCTTCATGGCCTGTTCGAGAGGGGTTTAGTTCAATTTAGTAAGGTCCTTAAGGTCTAGCGATCTTGATGGTCAGTTAACTGTACCATACAGTCCAGCGATTAGGGTAAGTTTGGTTGCGGTGCTGCTTGAGACATCTCGTAAAATGCGCAGGGATTCCGTCATGCCGGAATTATAATGCAGTCCGCGTGGAAAAAAGAACGTCCTCAAGATGTTCAGCAAACGAATTTTCCAAAAGATGCAAGTAATTCCGTCTCGTCATTCGCTCTTGCCCAAATGACTGGACTATTCAAAATTTTACCGATATTCTCCCACCAAACATTAATCGAAGAACGAACATGTGTTTTAGTTTCCACTGTTGCTTGTGGATTTAGTGTGTAGTTGATTGTATTCCGTCTGAACGTGGTTCGATCAGTGAATGGTATTAATGGAAGCAAATGTGTGTGAAATCTTATGGGACTTAACTGCTAAGGTTGGAGCAAATGGCGACTGTCGTTTAACCAGTGACAAAACTCAAATCTTGTGGCACTGTCGCCAGTGTGAAGATTGTGGGCACGTTGTAGGTGAAATGGGTATAAGATTTCTGGATTTGACGTTGACTATATACTTATTGGTGGGTCACTGATGTGTATAGAAAGTCGCCGTGTGCTGATAATAGGACTACGCTGCACCATTTCAACAACGTGTTGCTGTTCCTGCAGAGATTGTTGAACTACATGTGCAGAGAAATATCAGCACTTGGAAGTGTATCAGTTTCATGCAGTTTTCTGAAAAAAAAACCTCGTGAACACTCTGTGAGGTGACAGGCGAGTTGTGGCGCCCTGGAAATATTCTAAGTTCGGAGTTGTCGCCGCGCTGGGGCCTCTCGGCGGGCTGCGGCCTGGCAGCAAACACGTGGTGCCTAACGTTAGATGAGCATGAGGGGTAGCCCCAGCACATGATCCATCGGCTGCGTCGCTGGGATTTCCATGTGACGCTTGTAGATGAATGAGTCATGCCGGGAGTGGCAAAGATGGGGTACTTTGTGAATCTTTAATGGCAGGCATTTCACAGTTAGTATAGAATTTAATAGTAGCCAGATGAATGATGATACCTCAAAAAGAATCATGTACATTGCCATTATTTGCATGACGATTCTGGTGGTGTAATCAGATTTTCAATATCTTTATTAGTTTAAAGTTTAGTATCTGACAGTAAATTATACAAGTAACACCCAGCAACGAATTTCCAAAACCTAAACGGTTCATCCGATTCCGTCGATCGACATGTCTTTAGAAAGCTATTAGTGTAAACCTAAATTGGTATGAATTACAGGCATTTAACTTGAATTGTAGATGAGTTATTGGAGGTCAAAGTGGCCGATTACTACTAATCGCGCAGGCCATAAGTACTCCACAGAACTGGCGCGCAAGTCGCCCAATGTGGCGTTGAATGAAATAAGACTTGCACTTCGCGGCCGAACTTCCCCCAATAGGGACCTCGTGGCCAACGATGCCATACGCTCATTTCATTTCATTTACTCCACAGTGACACGAAACAACGGTAGCAGCATGGTTAAAAATATATTTATTCGTCTATGTCTTTGTTTATATTCGATATATACTATTCATGAAGAAATTGGTTAAATATTTACTGTGTTTTAGAAAGCACTGAGACATTAGGCCACTGGCCTACCTTTTGTTCTATTCCTTTGATATATGTTTATTTAATTTGTTTATGAATCTAATAATGTGTGTTACAGCGTGTTTATGGTCCAGCCGTAGGAATATTTATTTAATTTCAAGTTATTTAAATGTAAATCCAATATTTCGAATGTGTTTCATTGCGTTTGTGTGGGTGCGTTGGCTTGAAGACATGGCGCGAGCGCTCTAGCCAATCTGTCGCTCGTGAATGGGGAGACTGGATGGAAGCGGGAGGAGAGTTCGTGGCAGAATGGGAGAGGACACGAGAGAGTCTAGGAGAGTACAGCACGGTGGCGAGAGGGACTTGGGGTGTGGAGCGGTTTACGCGTGGTCGCGAGAGATAGAAATACTTCGGAATGCGGACTTGTGAACTTATGAGATTTCCGAGGTTTCTACAGTGAAGACGTAGTATGCGTTTAGAAGTGAATATCTCGCGAGCTATGTTGTCGTTCATAACTAATGACGTGCAGTAGGAATCTATTGTTTCCTTGTTATTCAACTTATATTTAATTTAAGTGCTGGACCATCGACACCAATAAGTGTTTTGCAGAATTATACCACATCAGAAACATATTCATCATTTAAAGTAGTTGCCGCGCGGGATTAGCCGAGCGGTCTTGGCGCTGCAGTCATAGACTGTGCGGCTGGTCCCGGCGGAGGTTCGAGTCCTCCCTCGGGCATGGGTGTGTGTGTTTATCATTAGAATAATTTAGGTTAAGAAGTGTGTAAGCTTAGGGACTGATGACCTTAGCAATTAAGTCCCATAAGATATCACACACATTTGAATACACTCCTGGAAATGGAAGAAAGAACACAATGACACCGGTGTGTCAGACCCACCATACTTGCTCCGGACACTGCGAGAGGGCTGTACAAGCAATGATCACACGCACGCCACAGCGGACACACCAGGAACCGCGGTGTTGGCCGTCGAATGGCGCTAGCTGCGCAGCATTTGTGCACCGCCGCCGTCAGTGTCAGCCAGTTCGCCGTGGCATACGGAGCTACATCGCAGTCTTTAACACTGGTAGCATGCCGCGACAGCGTGGACGTGAACCGTATGTGCAGTTGACGGACTTTGAGCGAGGGCGTATAGTGGGCATGCGGGAGGCCGGGTGGACGTACCGCCGAATTGCTCAACACGTGGGGCGTGAAGTCTCCACAGTACATCGATGTTGTCGCCAGTGGTCGGCGGAAGGTGCACGTGCCCGTCGACCTGGGACCGGACCGCAGCGACGCACGGATGCACGCCAAGACCGTAGGATCCTACGCAGTGCCGTAGGGGACCGCACCGCCACTTCCCAGCAAATTAGGGACACTGTTGCTCCTGGGGTATCGGCGAGGACCATTCACAACCGTCTCCATGAAGTTGGGCTACGGTCCCGCACACCGTTAGGCCGTCTTCCGCTCACGACCCAACATCGTGCAGCCCGCCTCCAGTGGTGTCGCGACAGGCGTGAATGGAGGGACGAATGGAGACGTGTCGTCTTCAGCGATGAGAGTCGCTTCTGCCTTGGTGCCAATGATGGTCGTATGCGTGTTTGGCGCCGTGCAGGTGAGCGCCACAATCAGGACTGCATACGACCGAGGCACACAGGGCCAACACCCGGCATCATGGTGTGGGGAGCGATCTCCTACACTGGCCGTACACCACTGGTGATCGTCGAGGGGACACTGAACAATGCACGGTACATCCAAACAGTCGTCGAACCCATCGTTCTACCATTCCTAGACCGGCAAGGGAACTTGCTGTCCTAACAGGACAATGCACGTCCGCATGTATTCCGTGCCACCCAACGTGCTCTAGAAGGTGTAAGTCAACTACCCTGGCCAGCAAGATCTCCGGATCTGTCCCCCATTGAGCATGTTTGGGACTGGATGAAGCGTCGTCTCACGCGGTCTGCACGTCCAGCACGAACGCTGGTCCAACTGAGGCGCCAGGTGGAAATGGCATGGCAAGCCGTTCCACAGGACTACGTCCAGCATCTCTACGATCGTCTCCATGGGAGAATAGCAGCCTGCATTGCTGCGAAAGGTGGATATACACTGTACTAGTGCCGACATTGTGCATGCTCTGTTGCCTGTGTCTATGTGCCTGTGGTTCTGTCAGTGTGATCATGTGATGTATCTGACCCCAGGAATGTGTCAATAAAGTTTCCCCTTCCTGGGACAATGGCTCTGAGCACTATGGGACTTAACATCTATGGTCATCAGTCCCCTAGAACTTAGAACTACTTAAACCTAACTAACCTAAGGACAGCACACAACACCCAGCCATGACGAGGCAGAGAAAATCCCTGACCCCGCCGGGAATCGAACCCCGGAACCCGGGCGTGGGAAGCGAGAACGCTACCGCACGACCACGAGATGCGGGCTGGGACAATGAATTCACGGTGTTCTTATTTCAATTTCCAGGAGTGTATTTAAAGTCGTTAAGTTAGTACCTGCAGATTTTATTTATTGCAATCTTTTATTTATAAATTTCTATGTTACATTAACTTTTGCCGAGTGATTGGAACCTTCGACCATTCGATTCATGTGTATATTCATATTGTGTACTGTAGACTCAGCAGTATTTGGCTTGTAATGTGGCAACTACGTATGCCTGCCCCTAGACAACCAGCCGAAAGTTTTAATATTTCATCTCTTAGTCAGAGGGTACGTTGTTGAGAGCCACCACCTCACCATCACCACATCATTTTTCATTTGAAAGCCCGCAACTCTACGATAAGAAATTCGCCGTTTCAGAAACTTCAGACGGTATTCTCCAAAAGCAGTAGGGGCACTACCATTGTAGAAGCCGTAAACGTTCAGCATATTCTTCATTAGTATAGATGGGTGGCATTGCACCCAGCGCGTGTACAAACACAGATAACCGATGCATCTCTCTCACACACTCTCAGTTCCTCGCACCACACACATCTACTCTTTCTGTGGAGTAGTTTTAAGACAGTCCAAGCAAAGAGATCGAACTCAGTGATATACACTCCTGGAAATTGAAATAAGAACACCGTGAATTCATTGTCCCAGGAAGGGGAAACTTTATTGACACATTCCTGAGGTCAGATACATCACATGATCACACTGACAGAACCACAGGCACATAGACACAGGCAACAGAGCATGCACAATGTCGGCACTAGTACAGTGTATATCCACCTTTCGCAGCAATGCAGGCTGCTATTCTCCCATGGAGACGATCGTAGAGATGCTGGATGTAGTCCTGTGGAACGGCTTGCCATGCCATTTCCACCTGGCGCCTCAGTTGGACCAGCGTTCGTGCTGGACGTGCAGACCGCGTGAGACGACGCTTCATCCAGTCCCAAACATGCTCAATGGGGGACAGATCCGGAGATTTTGCTGGCCAGGGTAGTTGACTTACACCTTCTAGAGCACGTTGGGTGGCACGGGATACATGCGGACGTGCATTGTCCTGTTGGAACAGCAAGTTCCCTTGCCGGTCTAGGAATGGTAGAACGATGGGTTCGATGACGGTTTGGATGTACCGTGCACTATTCAGTGTCCCCTCGACGATCACCAGTGGTGTACGGCCAGTGTAGGAGATCGCTCCCCACGCCATGATACCGGGTGTTGGCCCTGTGTGCCTCGGTCGTATGCAGTCCTGATTGTGGCGCTCACCTGCACGGCGCCAAACACGCATACGACCATCATTGGCACCAAGGCAGAAGCGACTCTCATCGCTGAAGACGACACGTCTCCATTCGTCCCTCCATTCACGCCTGTCGCGACACCACTGGAGGCGGGCTGCACGATGTTGGGGCGTGAGCGGAAGACGGCCTAACGGTGTGCGGGACCGTAGCCCAGCTTCATGGAGACGGTTGCGAATGGTCCTCGCCGATACCCCAGGAGCAACAGTGTCCCTAATTTGCTGGGAAGTGGCGGTGCGGTCCCCTACGGCACTGCGTAAGATCCTACGGTCTTGGCGTGCATCCGTGCGTCGCTGCGTTCCGGTCCCAGGTCGACTGGCGCGTGCACCTTCCGCCGACCACTGGCGACAACATCGATGTACTGTGGAGACCTCACGCCCCACGTGTTGAGCAATTCGGCGGTACGTCCACCCGGCCTCCCGCATGCCCACTATACGCCCTCGCTCAAAGTCCGTCAACTGCACATAAGGTTCACGTCCACGCTGTCGCGGCATGCTACCAGTGTTAAAGACTGCGATGGAGCTCCGTATGCCACGGCAAACTGGCTGACACTGACGGCGGCGGTGCACAAATGCTGCGCAGCTAGCGCCATTCGACGGCCAACACCGCGGTTCCTGGTGTGTCCGCTGTGGCGTGCGTGTGATCATTGCTTGTACCGCCCTCTCGCAGTGTCCGGAGCAAGTATGGTGGGTCTGACACACCGGTGTCAATGTGTTCTTTTTTCTATTTCCAGGAGTGTAGGTTGAGCTGTACTAAAACGTCAAAAGGATTGTGTGGGTAAGACGAATACGTGCACACCATTAGCCTAAAAACAAATGTCCATTACATGTGTCCCATCTCGAAAACCATTCGGATAAGGGCACATGTCCATAATGAGTTTTTTTGGCTCAAAATATTCCTGTATATCCCTGAATACTGACCATTACTCCTGGTATATTCCTTGTTTCCGACTTAAGATCTGTGTTTTAAATACAAGGTTTAGAATAAAGACAAATAGTAAGCGAATACAACGAAAGAACAAATACAACTTTATTCAACGGAACACAATGAAATGCTGATTTTATTTACGAGTATCGCCAACCTAGGTGTATTTCGATTTAGGAAATTCAATCCGAAAACAAAAGGAGTAGGTTACAGTACACTTGGTCGCCCACTGCTTTAATATTGCTCACCGGTGTGGGATCCGTACCAGATAGGGTTGATAGAAAAGACAGAGAAGATCCAACGGAGAGCAGCGCGCTTCGTTACAGGATCATTTAGTAATCGCGAAAGCGTTACGGAGATGATAGATAAACTCCAGTGGAAGACTCTGCTGGAGAGACGCTCAGTAGCTCGATACGGGCTTTTGTTGAAGTTTCGAGAACATACCTTCACCGATGAGTCAAGCAGTATATTGCTCCCTCCTACGTATATCTCGCGAAGAGACCATGAGGATAAAATCAGAGAGATTAGAGCCCACACAGAGGCATACCGACAATATTTCTTTCCACGAACAATACGAGACTGGAATAGAAGGGAGAACCGATAGAGGTACTCAAAGTATTTTCCGCCACACACCGTCAGGTGGCTTGCGGAGTATGGATGTAGATGTAGATTTTCTTTTGTTTAAAAACTCTGATTTCCATATTAACTCGGATCAGATGCCACAAATGAACCAAATGCGGTTACTTAAATTCGTGTATCGATATTGCAGAGCGCTGTACTTTTTGCGCATGTAACAACCACGTCTGACACAGTGACAGCTGCGCTTTCTGAGTAGTTCTTACAGTAACAGTACTCTGATTTGCATGCATGGTCAAGGGGGACGGTACAGTTAAACTACATTCAAGAAGCTTCACGACATTCTCGAAAATATGGCTGTTCATCTCGACAACATCAAGCGAGACAAATTGACATTCCTAGGCAAAACCGCACAGATATTGTTGCCTAACCAGTGGTAGCCAGGGTAATAGATTGTTATTAATGAGGAAACAGGTAATAAAATCACTGAATTAGTAAAAAAAGTGTCAAAAATACCGTTTTTTGGAGACAAAAACGCCCCTTATTGAATACTGAGACAATGTTGCAGTACTGTCAACGTGCAATAAGAGTGAAATTGTGAATCACTGCTGTTCTAGTACCTCAACTTTTGAGGTATAACGAATGCAGTGTGAACATTGTACGTTATTCACTTATTTCATCTTCTTTTCCTTGGCCTTATCTTCACAGGGTCGGCATGTTTATCTGGATTGGGCAGCGTTTGTGGCCGACTTCCCACCGATCGGGACGGAATTAAACTAATCCCACCCCCCTTTCCACCTGTGTCTACTGCTGTCCAAAGTGAAAGTGTGAGAATGTTTTCGAAATGTTTACAGACGGTTTAACTAAGGCTTGACGTAGGCACCAACCCAGTATTCAGTTCTTCGGATGTGGGATACCACCCAAAAATCGCATTCTGGTTGGCCGACACATCAGCCCCAATCGCGAATCAGCCGGGCGGTTTCGATCCGGAACCGATGCGCCTCTCCAAATCCTGGAAGTGACGCACTAACGCACCGCTATTCGTGCGGTTCGGTTTTGCAATATTTAGAAAGGTTAAAGTTCACAGACTAATACAATACTACCAAAAATTGTTATGAATTGCATTCTTTGGACTCGAAGCCATGATCTCGCGGCTCTAGACTCACTCATGAGAATTGAAAGTTCACAATGGCCACGAGGGCGACTAAGAAAATGCGGAGTATTTTCGAGCAAAATCTTGAATTTTTGTTCCCATATTCCCACAAGGTACTCTGTTTTTAGAATTTCTATTTTCTTAATTTGACGCAGTGGATCATTTCTATTCCTTCAAAGATATTAAAATGTCCTCCATTTAGATATAGGGAAAGTGAACCAGTCCCATTTACCTTGAATTTTATACTTGCATTTTTTGGTAAGATTGATCGCTTATTTCAATTTCCACATGGTTTTCTTTGACACAGCTAATGTTTTTTTTTCAATTTTTCCAATATAGTTTGACATTTTTCGCCATTCTATCTTAGGGTTTTCACATCTTTGATGTATATATAGCACAGGTTATGCATTTTTTAACCATCTTGGATTATTTATCAGAATTGGAATTATGTGGATGGGGAAAGATAAGTGGGAAACGTCAGAGCTACCCCGAAGCGAATTTATTTAATGGAAAGGGAAATAAATAAAACCCAGTACCCTTCCCACATCGCTCCTGGTTCACATTCCTTCGTCCTGTGTATAACAAGAATGCTCGATAGAAAGGTATAGTAGGCTAAGACGAAGGCTTGAGTACTACAGGAAATAAATAAAATTATGAGAAAGGACACATTTGCTACGAGTTACGAACAATGTTACCGTAAGAGAGAACTGCAAAGGTTCCTTCCTTTCTTAACCTGTATTCACTATCACTTTCTAAAGAAAATAGCGATACATGTTTGACCACAACACCTTTATTTCTCTTCACTCATAAAACAGTGCTGTGTGTATTCAACTTTTCATCTCGGTATTTATCAGTAATTCTTCGAATTTCTGTTATTTCATACGGTCAGTAAAGTAGCGTTTCCAGTCTATTTTGTCGTGTCATTATTCAAACCTTCAAAGGAACGGTGTTTACTGCATAAAATTAACAGCTTACTTTGTGATGTCGGAATATTCAGTCTATTCGTTGACAGTGAAAGTTTCATTCAGTGGTAGTTCGACAGCTTAATCCATTGAAACTGGCATCGTGAGTTTTGAAGAGTAATATTTTTCACTGTGTTACAGCAAGGTAGGTAGAAGGACTGTTTTTTATCCCTTCGTGTCTGTTTTGACCGGCGACGGAAACACATTATAACTAGAATGAAATTTCTCTGGACAGCAGTGTGTGCCCTGATTATAAACGTCAAACTGCCAGAAAGTTTCATATTATAACCAGTTTATACGCTTTAATCTAGACGGACATTTGGCTTCTGAGAAGCCTGGTTACACTGTCACTAGAGTGACATGCACATGTGATGATATCATGCGGCAGTGGTCACCATGTGGCATATGTGGATTTTCTGGGACGCTATACACCAACCAAATTGAACATAACATCCATCATTACGCTTTGAGACCTATAAATAAGTTTATAACGTTGCCTCCTTTTTATCTTGGGTTTAATAACCGGCTTTGTAGTTCAAAATGTCTAAAGCGGAGTGTTCTAGAGAATCAAACATCTGTGATTCCATACCATGATAGACAATGATCGTTTAGTGGTATGATCGTATCATTTGACAGGGATGCTCGATTACTGATTAAAATGTTGGCCTACAACGTGTTATTAATGCTGTGGTGCTGCTCAGAACGCACTCACCGTTCACATTGCAAACATATCATACTGTGATAACAAGATGCAAGGCGATAAGAATCGAAACACTTTTCCATTACACCTGGACTTCACAACCAGTCATTAACAGTCATACGTAGCATGGCATTGTAACTGATGATGAGAGGCGGCCGACAGCACGACAAATATCCTTACAGACCACGAATAACACCTATATTGCCGATATTGTAAAAACCACGAGTTACGGGGACCACTGCAACGTGTGAGCTCTCCCCCATTTTGTTCTGAGTTGTTACAAAAAGGACTCATCTAGTAACATCGAATTTCGATCTCTGTTACAATTTAAAGCAGCCGGCCACGGTAGTGTCGGGGCTATATCGGTGTATCATAGAGAGGGAACTGAGTGTTCCTACCCCTCTGTGGACATGGATGCAGGTCTGAAATTTGAACTAATATTGCGAAAATTTTGAACTTGGATAGCTTAGTATGAAAATCTTTCTGCTTATTGCAAAGGAAAACAATTGATTTTCTAAAACATTCTCTGTCATACACAACTTGAAACAGGTCACGTCGACAAAATCATATGGAAGAACTGACAGCGACGTATATCGGCAGGCAGTAAGATCTCTTGCCTTTTGGCTTGGTAGTACTCGATAGCCATTTCTAGGCGCAAGTAAATGAAGAAAGGCAGCGCGTTTTTGTTATTAAGTAACGTCTTCATCAATTACTTTAGTTTTAATGTAATCTAAGAGTAATTGCTGATGTTTGATATTAACATGAAAAGGATTCCGTAGACAGGGAAAGAACCTGTTCTTGGGAAACTACTCCTATAGTGACCAAAATGCATCAACTGATCTTCAAGTACAGTGTTCCAGCAGCGGTATGAAGAAAATGATAGAAATAATGACGGTAATAATCGAATTTTCTCGAACTAAGAAATTTGCTGAATTTGTGATAATTTAAGAATGGCTGCACATCGAGCCTATGATGCCTAGAAGAGTCTTTACACCCTACTGAAATGAAATTAGCATAATCTCCGCGTCAGAAGCTTGCTTCTACTTAATCATTTAATAGACTCGCGTTTTTTCCACCGTGACTAATTTTGTAAACTAAGCACATCATCCGTTACAGCACACTCCTGGGGCTGGGAAATGTGGCCACAATGGTCTGGTGGAACGAACTATCACAGGTTCAATGCGTGGGTTCAGACATTTATTTTTAAGTGGCACAAACAGATTTACTTTACCTCTGGTAACCTCAAGAGAAAGACGTTATAATCCAGAATCCGCATGAAACATCACGTTCCTTCATTACCAACTGGGCAGAGCCGTTTCATGTTGGGAAATGACATAGGTGGAGGTCATGGTAAACAGAAATACAGTTGCCAGTGAACTTACTTACATTAGAAAATTTTATTTTATTTGATGAACCGATGGACATTTATAGGAACAGGGCTCTTATTTTACTTGTACTTGATTCAACTAGAGACGTTGAAAAATTTGGTGCTGGACTGTGATCGGAATTCGTATCTCCTCTTTCGAGGATCTGAATTTCTCGGAACAGTATAGTTCAATCATTTCGTTCCTTTTCCCAAGACTGCAATCTTTAGATTCCCTCCAAAGGTAAGTATGTGGGTCCGAATCCTGATCCAATACAAAAATATTCATAATTTCATTTCAAGCCCTATCACGTACACACCGGCCTGCTAGTGAAAATTAACGTGCATTTTTAATGTCTGTGCGTGTGTTGCTGACAATCGCAATAGGTGTCGTTATTTCTTGTCAAACACGCACACATCTTACCGTTGGTGAGTAAGCAACTGATATTTAAGCTATACTGGTGGATGCACGGTAGGTGTGCAGTTCGATTGTCGCTTAGGCACAAAAGGTTGTATCCTTATTTTAGATTCAGACACATAGCAGCTGGTACGAAGAACCGATACATAACATTTGATTTTACTTAGTTAACAATCTGATTACGTGTTGGGTTCGTATCTCCGTCACTGAACTTCACATCATGCACTTCATCTTTAAATGCATGCACATTTTGTTACTTCAGAATGGTGGTATATCAGATATCTTTCGTGGTTAGCTAACAGGGACGAAAGGGTCTTGATAGAAGTCCCAGTTTATTACAAAAATTGTCGTCTTTTATTTTCAAGTTTAGATTTGGTTACTGGTATTGGCAAAAATTTCGGTAATTCATGACTCGTCATGGCTAGTCATCAATATGATATGATTAGATTAGAGTATATTACATTAGATCAATTCTATCATTGATCATGAATACGATATTTCGTAATGATGTGGAACGTGTCATTTTAATGAAAGATTTCTTTACATACCATGATTCAATTTCTTTACAACAATCTTTTACTCTCTCTCTGTAATTTTTTTGATTTTTATCTCTCTCTCTCTCTCTCTCTCTCTCTGTCTCTCTCTCTCTCTCTCTCTCTCTCTCTCTCTCTCTCTCTCTATCACACACACACACACACACACACACACACACACACACATTCTTTTTTTATTTTTATTTGTTTGGTGTGCTCGACTATCGGCGAGGCGTGAAAACGTCTGTGAATGAGTTTCTTAGTTTTGAGTACACTTACGAAAGAAATATAAAAACAACTATGAGAGTTACTGATTTATGATGCTTAGTTTGCAGTCAGTTCTGAGTATTAATAGTAACTACGCTCCAGTCCCTAAACGTAGTTACAGAAATGCGAATCAGACGCATTACGTATTCCAGGCCGTAGCAGCCGCGACTTGGAGGCACCAGCTATGGTCACTTCCCAGCCCGCTGTACGAGCACATCGGTTCGTCTTCTTCCTGCTGTTACTGTAACTGAGATTTGGCAACAAGGCCACGTATGTTTGGCAACTCTGTGATCGACGAGTTACTTCCTGGTGTGCACGGAATTAAGCCTCAAAGTTCACTTGATTTTACCTGTAATTTCTATTGAATAATTTGAGTTATTATCGCTTGAGGTGTAACAAAAGATTGTAAATTTACGGTTTTCAGCCCAGGAAAGTCGTTGCACGTGGAAATCGCAACTAATCTCGTCCTTTAAATAGCGGTTTACGAGTTCTAGCCACTACTGATCTCGTAAGAGGAAGCTAAGACACGTGCTTTTCCGCCAGCTATGTGGTAATGTGCTGACCTCTGAAAAAAACGTCTGTTATGGTTCGCAGTTCCAGTCTCACAGACTGTACCGTTTTTATCCCTTCTGTGAAAGAGCTACTAGCAGTCAGATCAAACATCGATAAGGAAATCGCAAGAAAATACTTTCGGCTCATAGTGCAATGGTGAAAAACTTACAATGCTGCACAACAGGTAACTCCTCTTCCGCCGCTGACAAGCAAATTTTGGGTTTCTAGGAAGACAAAATTTATTTTTGAAATGCCACAAGTGGAAAGAAACACTTCCTATTTAAATTTCTGCACCCTACACTGTCGGCAGTTCTGTGTAGGTGGCAGTTACGTGATTTTATTTCGGTGATTACAAATTAAGTCGAATGTATGCACTGGGTAGCCGAGGCAGCTAGTTCATGGTGATTCGGTCAACCAAGTAAATGAATTTACTGAACATGCTGCAAATTACTACAGGGAGCCAATAATTCTAAACCAGCGTGGCGCAACGGCGTTACGATAGAAAACTGAGCCACAGAGAAGATGGTCTGGTGGTCTGTTGGACTGATGATATGTTTGTATATCTATGGTTTGGGTTCGATTCTAACTTCTGTCAATGATTTTAGATAGGGAGAGACAGATTCCATTCTCTTCTGGCTACGCCAAGTGAAGAAGATATAATGGCATTGTGGTCTGAAATTAACATTAAAAATGATATTCCTTCTCTACCAAGTAGACGTCAGGTTGAACCACAATAAAGTCTGAAGTGGCGACATGTAGAAACTCGATCACCAGTAACCTTTCTTATACTAGTTATTTATGTCTAGTGACGAAACAAACGCTATGTAGGCTCACAGGACACTTATTCCATCTTTTATCTGAGCTTCTGTATGTCGATAAAATTGGTTCTGAACTGGAAATGCAACTCAGACCGTCCTTAACGCGGAATTTGATCCCTTCGTGACAATACAGCTCGGCTACAATTTGTTGCTTATTCAAAACTGCAGATTCCTCAACATCTCCACATATTGAACGTGAATGGGTTCGAATCCTGGCCCGGCACTAGAGATTTCATTATGTATTATCAAGCTCTAGCATGAGAACACCTATCTGCTGGTGGATAATAATTTTGATTTTTAATGTATTTTCATTCGTTGTCAACACTAACTATATGTGACGTTTTTGACTCCTAGTGAGACACAGAACTATCTGCGAGATCACTGTAAGTTCAAGATGTTATTCCGAGCTGGAGAAAAATTCGGTAGCTGACGTCTCTTTGTGTGTAGTCAACAACGATATGTGTGGAGCTCTATTCGCAGTCAGCACTGAACTCTTCGTCATATTATTTCTAGTTCAAACATGCTCACATGTCACTGCTGGTGCAACAAACCCATATTTAACGTTCGTTTTCTCTAGAATATAACAGCGATAGGTGCCGGGTTGGAGTCCTGGGAAGGAAAAAAAATAATGTTTCGTCTCGTCATTTCAGTTAAAACATATAGCTACTGCCGAGAAAATCCGAAATGTCACAGTTGATTGTGCGTCGATATCTATCCGATTAGGTTCTGGGTTCGAATCCCTGTCCAACACAAAGTTTGCCTCACCACAATTCAAGTAAGTTACTTGTGAAGAAGCAATATTTAAGACCTCTCGTAGTTCGTTAACAGGGACAATAGATGCCGGGTAGGAATTCGCGACCGTTAAAAATGTTTGCGTAATGCTATTTAAAGTTTATATTTGCTAACTTATACTGTCTAAAATCTAGGTATATCACTCTCTGTACGCCTAATCAGGAATGACTGTTAGTTTCCGTCAGTCACGAAATCTTTGCTTAGTCTACATGACCTGGGTTTGAATCCATATGCAGAACGAGACGGTTCGTCGTGTCATTTGAAGTTCATACATATTCTCAACTAGCTGCTTATGAATAACTTAAATTTTTAATCTCATTTTGTGTTAAATAATAAGTACGGTATGTTACCTTGAAGAGGAAATCATGAATACGACGAACTTACTACGTGCATTACCTATCTGACGTAATAATGAGAGTGGTAACATTTCAGGTACGTCATTTATTGTAATAAATGTGAGCTTACAAGCTTTAAGGACAGTCTTATCTGTGATAAGGTGTTCCTTGATATTTGTAGTATCGTGGTATTTCTTTACATCTTGAGTTATTACGATACAGAGCAGTGTTTTCTAGTGGTGACTTGTTGGAACCATTTTCAATAGTCAAACGACTGTACCGAGGGGTGATTAGAGGACCTGCTAGACAACTGTGTTATGTGGGTTGCATGAGAATCAGGCGAAATGCAATTCAGGTCGTTCGGATACTTTTGAGCATGACTGTACGTGGGGTTTTCAATAAGTAATGCAAAACCTTTTTCTCAGAGCAGGTTGGTTTAATTCAGGATTCCAATATGCCACATTACACTAATGGCCATTAAAATTGCTACACCACGAAGATGACGTGCTACAGACGCGAAATTTAACCGACAGGAAGAAGATGCTGTGATATGCAAATTATTAGCTTTTCAGAGCATTCACACAAGGTTGGCGCGGGGGCGACACCTACAACGTGCTGACATGAGGGAAGTTTCCAACCAATTTCTCATATGCAAACAGCAGTTGACCGGCGTTGCCTGGTGAAACGTTGTTGTGATGCCTCGTGTAAGGAGGAGAAATGCGTACAATCACGTTTACGACTCTGATAAAGGCCTATCGCGATTGCGGTTTATCGTATCGCGACATTGCTGCTCGCGTTGGTCGAGATCCAATGACTGTTAGCAGAATATGGAATCGGTGAGTTCAAGAGGGTAATACGGAACGTCGTGCTGGATCCCAACGGCCTCGTATCACTAGCAGGCGAGATGACAGGCATCTTATCCGCATGGCTGTAACGGATCGTGCAGGCACGTCTCGATCCCTGGATCAACAGAAGAGGACGTTTGCAGGACAACAACCATCTGCACGAACTGTTCGACGACGTTTGCAGCAGCATGGACTATCAGCTCGGAGACCACGGCTGCAGTTGCCCTTGACGCTGCATCAGAGACAGGAGTGCCTGCGATGGTGTACTCAACGACGAACCTGGGTGCACGAATGGCAAAACATCATTTTTTCGGATGAATCCAGGTTCGGTTTACAGCATCATGATGGTCGCATCCGTGTTTGGCGACATCGTGGTGAACGCACATTGGAAGCGTTTATTCGTCATCGCCATACTGGCGTATCATCCGGTGTAATGGTATGAGGTGCCATCGGTTACACGTCTCGGTCACCTCCTGTTCGCATTGACGGCACTTTGAACAGTGGACGTTACATTTCAGATGTGTTACGACCCGTGGCTCTACCCTTCGTTCGATCACTGCGAAACCCTACATTTCAGCAGGATAATTCACGACCGCATGTTGCAGGTCCTATACGGACCTTTCTGGATATAGAAAATGTTCGACTGCTGCCCTGGCGTGCACATTCTTCAGATCCTTCACCAATTGGAAACGTCTGGTCAATGGTGGCCAAGCAACTGGCTCATTACAATACGCCAGTCACTACTCTTGATGAACTGTGGTATCGTGTTGATGCTGCATGGGCAGCTGTACCTGTACACGCCATGCAAGCTCTGTTTGACTCATGCCCAGGCATATCAAGGCGCTTATTACGGCCAGAGGTGGTTGTTCTGGGTACTGATTTCTGAGGACCTATGCACCCAAATTGCGTGAAAATGTAATCACATGGCAGTTGCAGTATAATATATTTGTCCACTGAATACCCGTTTATCGTCTGCATTTCTTCTTGGTGTAATAATTTTAATGGCCAGTAGTGTATACCCCACTCTTTTGGGTGCAAAACCCTCTTTTTCAACGTAATCTGCGTTCAGTTCGACGGCCTTACGCTACCGTACTGGGAGGGCCTCTATGCCGATATTGTACCACTGTAGTGACGTCGGTGCCAACGTCTTGTTGCATATATAAACTTCTCATCATCCATATACTGCTTCCCGGGAAGCGCATCCTTTATTGGGCCATACAGATGGAATGGGAAGGTACGAGATCCAAGCTGTAGGGTAGATTTGGAAGAACAATCCAATGACGTTTTGTGAGCTCCTCTTGAGTGCCCGGACTTTTGTGGCATTGCGTTGTCACTGAGAAGAAGTCCGTTTGCATTTTTGTGGTGACGAATATGCTGAAATCGTTTCTTCAGTTTCCTGGGGGTACTACAATACATTTCAGATTTTATCAGTGCACCGTGATGGAGGACATCAAACGGAATAACTCCTTCAAAGCCTGAGCAGACCGTTGTCATGAGTTTACCGGCTGAGACTGCGGCTTCGAAGGAGAGTTGGTGTGGCGCCACTCCATGGATTGCCAGTTTCTTTTCCGCTTCGAAGTGATGTATGTTTCATCGCCTGGAACTATGTTCGAAGAAAGAGTGTCACGATCAGCTTCGTAATGCGC
The DNA here is from genome assembly GCF_023864275.1 of Schistocerca cancellata. NCBI lineage: Eukaryota > Metazoa > Arthropoda > Insecta > Orthoptera > Acrididae > Schistocerca > Schistocerca cancellata. The sequence continues at coordinate 664,415,339 of NC_064629.1, forward strand.
AAGCAATTCCGCACAGATAGTGCATCGTTGTTCTTTATGGTGTTCTGTTAGACGGCGAGGAACCCAGCAGGCATACATCTTTGGTTACCCCAAGTGCTGGACGAGCGCGTCAGACGTACGAACAGAGACGTCCAGTTGTATAGTGTGGTGTTCTATTGTGATCCGTAGATGAGAGTGTCCGCACGTTCTAAAACTGCATGGGTCACATCTGTGTGTGGCTGGCAGACTCACAAGAGATCGGACAGATTTGTGCGACCTTGTTGCGGTGATGAGAGACGCCTCGCCGATCGACAAACTGTGCTTTTGTTCAGTGCCCAGTCCCCGTAGACTTTCTGCAAGTGTCTTTGAATATCTGCTATGCTCTCGTTTTCCGCCAAGAGAAACTTGTATCATCTACCGGAACTTCATGAAACTAAAGGTGCTGAATCCGGAATATTCCACGATGTTCCACATCAAATCCTGCATTTTTCAAGAAAAACTGGATGAGACAAAAATGTGTTGTACTACTTATTGAATGGCCCACGTATCATTACTTTGTGTCCGCGCCATGTTATGGCATTTAGTAATAAAATCTGGATATCAATTGTAACGTGTGCGATTGCAAATATAATGTATGGTGAAAGTGTTTAGGGATAGATGTATGGCAACACTGAATTGCTGGCTGTCGGGCCTGACATGCCAAAAGCCAGAATATATTGTAAAAAATACTGAGCCAACACTCGTTCATATTTGTGGCCTATGCTACTCTCTTCCGATCTGTCGCTCCAGTCTCAAAATTTACCAGAGAACGACCCGTTCCACCAGATGGTTATCCAGTATGACCTGCGCTCTGCAGCGTACGACTGCCCGACGGCGGGACTGGTGAGCCGCTAGTCTGCTCCGTCTAGTACGCTTCCCTACCATGCCGACCTTGAGGATGTACCACAGTTCGCCCGTGCCGCGCAGAAAATGCAGATAGCCTCTGGCTTCGACGCTTTCCGCTGGTGGTTCCCATCAACTGCTGCCCCAAGCGACGTAAGTAGTTTAGCGAGTGCCTAGAAACCGTAATGTAATCTAGGCCCAACAAAACGTGTTTCACTTCATTTCACCTTGTATTTCTCTACTAGCCACGTAACATTCTCGACAATTCTCTGTCGTATGTTTCAGCTCAGTTCAATATTCTTACTGTGATATGTTGACGTCGTTCTGAACCCTGCCACAACACAATGATGGGGCGATACCTGGAGCAACAATAGAATATCAGTTTTATATAACATCACCATGCCACTTTATGACCTTTGATTGCTATGTTATGGAGTGACATATGTATCTTTTTCCAACCTCCTTCGTTTTAGGGTTAGTGAACTGCAAAGACGGCTAGTAGTATTGTAAACTAAAGAATGATGAGGCCTCGCGGAATGGCCGCACGGTTTGAGGCACCATGCCACGGACTGCGCGGCCCCTCCCGCGGGAGATTCGAATCCTCCCTCGGGCATGGGGGTGTGTTGTTCTTAGCATAAGTTAGTTTAAGTAGTGTGTAAGCCTAGGGACCGATGACTTAAGCAGTTTGGTCGCTTAGGAATTCACACACATTTGTACATTTTTGCAAAGAATGATGACAATGCTGTGGACTCCTTTGTTCAGAACGCAGCACCGCTAGCCCGTGTCTGTGATTGTCCTTTAGGCGAGCAGAATCAACATAGTAGATCCAGCAGAGCTTGTATTATTAGTAAGAACTGTGTACCAGAGCTTAAAGTTAAATTTATACGAACCTGTCCTTCAGTGCTAGTTAAGTATAAAAGTATTGCTGTACTCGGTGACAGTAATAAATATCCATGATGGTCATAAACAATCTGAAAAGTTTGTAAGGGTGTTGCACAGTAGGTTGTGCTGAGTAATAGATGTTAAGAAAAAAATTTCGATACGTAGCGCCGTATCCAAGTTGATTAACATTGAAATTAGCCATCCAGGCCACTACACGCGAAAATTCAAGCACCCTCCAGGACCGATGTCGCCAAACGTGTTCTTCGTTTGGTGTCTTAAAAAAAACCGGAAGAGCGATACAAAAATTGGGCATGGGACGGTAATAACGATCGAATCCGAGCTAAAGGCTGAGCAGTCTCGTACGCTATCATCTACGCTATGATATCCACTGACCTTTATGATCTTAGTAGACTGTTTCTGACAGCCCTATATATTGAAACTTCCTGGCAGATTAAAACTGTGTGCCCGACCGAGACTCTAACTCGGGACCTTTGCCTTTCGCGGGCAAGTGCTCTTGCCCGCGAAAGGCAAAGGTCCCGAGTTCGAGTCCCGGTCGGGCACACAGTTTTAATCTGCCAGGAAGTTTCATATCAGCGCATACTCCGCTGAAGAGTGAAAATCTCATTCTAGCCCTATATATTGCTATTCAAGTGGATATGGAAAGCATCCCAGTTAAGTATACTATGTTAAAGAATTACAGTAAAATGAACAAATATTTTATGTGTGTTGCAGTAAGCGCTTGACCTCCTCCTGAAATAAATCTACGCTTGCTACGATGCCCAGAACCTACACTCCACCTTACACATAGCCAGAAGCGCTCTTAGTCATCTAGTCAGTTATTATGATGTCTCGCATCTATGCGTCTTATTGCATGTCGGCCGTTGGAGTATTTCTGATTTTTATATAACGTATGTGTCGTATTTTCGAGTTGCCATTGACGCTGTTCGATTGGGTGTTGCTGTAACGCCTACGTAGAGAGCAATTATATCTACATTAGGCGACGAAACCGCTGTTCTGCAGTGGCAGCATCCTGGCATGCTCCTGGGGTCTACGATCCCTCTTCAAGACGATGTCAGCAAGCACAACTTGGAACTTGTAAGGATAGTCTTCAAGCACTTTCCGGTTGTCTATTTGCTGTAGATGGGACTATGAAAACGATGAATCCCAGAACTTCATGCTAAGGCTGGCGTGAAAACAGAATTCAGATACTATCCTTGTTGTAGCGTTAGTTTTCATAAATGTTTATTTATGGGAAATTAATGGGCTCGGGCTGAGATTTTAAATTGATTATTACTCCGTCATTTATTAATATATACATGAACGTTAAAATACAGATATAATCAGCGTAGATGTGTGCTCCGCACAATGACTAACTCGCTAATTTGGTACAGTAGTTTAGGATGAACAATTCGTACTTGTAAACGTCCCGATATTTGGAATGCTACGTCAGCCACTAGGTATAAAAGGGGCAGCAATCCTGTTCCGGTAGCTTGAAACGCTGAAACTGCGTCACTTTAGGAGGCAAGTCGACCGCACGTTTTTCACCAAAGCTAATTCTGGATTGGTATGGTGAAGGAGTAAGAATTTTTTTTTTATTGAGGCACCGATTTCACGTGCGTTTGTGGTCTTTGGATATTACTGCATTGCGCGATTGGCAGTTAGCATTTACACAGCATGATTAGTGAGTTTTAACATTGATTTATTGTCAGAAGTATTAGATCAACCGAGGCTGTGATTTAATCGTAAACAACTTCTGAAACACTCTAACTTTATTGTAGAATAGAATGTTTGTGGATGTGTTGTAATTTGCCGGCCGTTGTGGCCGTGCGGTTCTAGGCGCTTCAGTCTGGAACCGCGTGACTGCTACGGACGCAGGTTCGAATCCTGCCTGGGGCATGGATGTGTGTGATGTCCTTAGCTTAGTTAGGTTTAAGTAGTTCTAAATTCTAGGGGGCTGATGACCACAGATGTTAAGTCCCATAGTGCTCAGAGCCATTTGAACCATTTTTTGTTGTAATTTAAACAGACCTCGAACTCTGAATAAGTGTTTGGGACATTTCTTATACCGTAACTCCAGCTTCAAAAAATATTAGGAACCCATTTGTTTATTGTGATAAGTAAATAATTTTTCTGGAACTTTAAAAGCTTTTTTTAATGTTCGATCAATCGCCTTTTTGCATTTGTAGGGTTTATTGAACTTTACAACACTATTAAGTGTTTTAAAATTATGTTTTGTCCAGATGAGGGATTGTGGCCCATTTCTATGTCCATTTGGGAAGTTTTAGTCGCGCATTTATCTCGTTTTGTTTATACAGCTGCACTAGAAAGTTCCAAATATTCAGCTCAGGAGTCACAGTTGTTTTGATAACCACCAATAAGCACTTTCCAGTCGCAACTCCCAGCAGTATTTTCAATTAACTATCTAGCAGCCGTAATAGGAAGGCTTTTACTTTGTTTTCATTGCGGTATTTACGCTTTCGACTCATTTTCTGTGCTAATTTAACAAGCTTAGACCTGCACACGGCAACAGCAGTATGAGGAATCGCCAGAACGGAATAACAGCTACCGGTTTCCTTCCAGTGGAAGAGTAATTAATATCGTTGATACATCGGAAACTGTCGCATTCGCACCACATGTTGAAAATAAACTGCGTTATGAATAGTGAAACTCTCACACGAAGATTAAAGGCTGTACGCACAAAAGGGAAACGTATGAATCCTGTCGAGTCCGCCTGCTGGTAATTTCACATATCTCAGCAGACAGACTAATGGCGGAACCGACGGGGAACGCGGTGTCGAACCCGATCCGCCATGCAATTTCTATGTTCGGCCACCTTTATGCTGATGAACGCGCAAATGGGAGGAGTACGAGAAAAAAAGCGAGGCAGCGAAGGAAACTGTGCTTACAGCGGCTTAGCGTCTGTCTGTCCGCACTGGCGTTATCGTGTGTTCATCTCGGCCGCGTTGTCAAGGCCGGAGCGACTTGCTGCTGCAGGTTATGTGTAGCGTATGAATAATGCTGCAAGTCTCCCGATTCGTTCCGCACGTCAGGCTGCCGGCAGTAGCTTTTATTTTCCCAGGGCGGTCACCGACCTCAGCTGCTACCCGTACGAGAACTGCAGTTTCACCTAGTGTCGTTGGACGGTTCACTAAATGTTTGGGTAGCTCATGACCGTCGCATTATTAATACATTTTCTTCTTTTACAGCAATCGACACCACTTACTGACTGTCATATGCCTATGCCGCAATTCATCAGACACTGTAAAACTAATGTTTGAATAAATACAACGCGCAGAGCAGACAGCGCGTCCTTGACAGCTAAAATACACTCCTGGAAATGGAAAAAAGAACACATTGACACCGGTGTGTCAGACCCACCATACTTGCTCCGGACACTGCGAGAGGGCTGTACAAGCAATGATCACACGCACGGCACAGCGGACACACCAGGAACCGCGGTGTTGGCCGTCGAATGGCGCTAGCTGCGCAGCATTTGTGCACCGCCGCCGTCAGTGTCAGCCAGTTTGCCGTGGCATACGGAGCTCCATCGCAGTCTTTAACACTGGTAGCATGCCGCGACAGCGTGGACGTGAACCGTATGTGCAGTTGACGGACTTTGAGCGAGGGCGTATAGTGGGCATGCGGGAGGCCGGGTGGACGTACCGCCGAATTGCTCAACACGTGGGGCGTGAGGTCTCCACAGTACATCGATGTTGTCGCCAGTGGTCGGCGGAAGGTTCACGTGCCCGTCGACCTGGGACCGGACCGCAGCGACGCACGGATGCACGCCAAGACCGTAGGATCCTACGCAGTGCCGTAGGGGACCGCACCGCCACTTCCCAGCAAATTAGGGACACTGTTGCTCCTGGGGTATCGGCGAGGACCATTCGCAACCGTCTCCATGAAGCTGGGCTACGGTCCCGCACACCGTTAGGCCGTCTTCCGGTCACGCCCCAACATCGTGCAGCCCGCCTCCAGTGGTGTCGCGACAGGCGTGAATGGAGGGACGAATGCAGGCGTGTCGTCTTCAGCGATGAGAGTCGCTTCTGCCTTGGTGCCAATGATGGTCGTATGAGTGTTTGGCGCCGTGCAGGTGAGCGCCACAATCAGGACTGCATACGACCGAGGCACACAGGGCCAACACCCGGCATCATGGTGTGGGGAGCGATCTCCTACACTGGCCGTACATGGTGATCGTCGAGGGGACACTGAATAGTGCACGGTACATCCAAACCGTCATCGAACCCATCGTTCTACCATTCCTAGACCGGCAAGGGAACTTGCTGTTCCAACAGGACAATGCACGTCCGCATGTATCCCGTGCTACCCAACGTGCTCTAGAAGGTGTAAGTCAACTACCCTGGCCAGCAAGATCTCCGGATCTGTCCCCCATTGAGCATGTTTGGGACTGGATGAAGCGTCGTCTCACGCGGTCTGCACGTCCAGCACGAACGCTGGTCCAACTGAGGCGCCAGGTGGAAATGGCATGGCAGGCCGTCCCACAGGACTACATCCAGCATCTCTACGATCGTCTCCATGGGAGAATAGCAGCCTGCATTGCTGCGAAAGGTGGATATACACTGCACTAGTGCCGACATTGTGCATGCTCTGTTGCCTGTGTCTATGTGCCTGTGGTTCTGTCAGTGTGATCATGTGATGTATCTGACCCCAGGAATGTGTCAATAAAGTTTCCCCTTCCTGGGACAATGAATTCACGGTGTTCTTATTTCAATTTCCAGGAGTGTATTATACTCTCCTGTATGACAATGTTCCATAATTTCTGTTCCGTGAATTGTATTCTACAGCTGCTTCTCGCACAATAATGACATCACGTCTCTTTCTCTTTTTCAGGTTTCATAAAAAGCTATTTCGAAGTACACTGTCTAGTAACATCAATGTGACCACATGTCAAAGGCCTGAATAACCACCTTTGGCAGCGCGACTCGTGCAGGAAGAGATTCATCCAGATTCTGAAAAGTACCTACAGGGATGTAGAAGCATGCCGACTCCAGTGCTCCAGGATTCTCGGTTGTGGATCCAGGGCGCGAACAGCCCGATCGAGGTAGTCCCACAGATTCTCGATTGGGTAGAAATCCGAGGAATTTGTTGGCAAGCGGAGTATGGTTAATTCATCCTAATGCTCTTCGAAACACGCACGTACTCTGCGAGCAGTGTGACACGTTGCATTGTCCTGCTGGTATATGCCAAGATGTCAAGAAAAAACAAAGGGCATGTAACGGACATGGTCCCCTACGATAGATACATACTTGTGTTGATCCATATTGTCTTCCAGGATGGAGAGATCACCCAGGACATGCCACGAAAACATTCCGCAGACCTTAACGCTCCCTCTTGATTGGAAGCTGCTTGCTTTCAGAGGTTTCACGCCGTACACGCCAAAGCCCATCTGTCCCGTTTGAGCACAAAACGTGATTCATCTTAAAAGGCAATCTGTTGGCACTCAGTGGACGTCCAGTTGTGGTACTGGCGTGCAAATTCCAGTTTTCGTCGCTGGTGAACAGCTGTGAGCATGGGTGCAAGAACCAGACATCTGCTGCAGAGGCCCATACACAGCAACGTTCGCTGAACAGTCGTTGAGGAGACATTGCTGGTAATCCTTTGGTTCATCTGGGCGGTCATTTGCTCAACAGTTGCATGCCTATTGGCCCGAACACATTTCCGCAGACGCCATTCACCTCTGTCATCAATGGCTCGTGGTGCAACACAGTTTCCTCGGCAATGGTTTTGCACAGCGCCGTTTTACCATGCACGATATAGTTTAACCACGGCAGCACAAGAACAGTTTATTAACTTAGCCGTTTCGGAAATGCTTCCACCCTTGGCCCGAAAACCAATGATCATGCCCCTTTGGACGTCAAGTAAGTCTCTCCGTTTCTGCATTACGACAACGACTGGACGGTTACCATCTTCCCGACACGCTTCATATACCTTCCACTGCTAGTGCTGCCAGCTGCCATCTGTGAGTAGATACTGCATGTTTACGTTGAACGTATACGGTAGCCGCATAAATCTGACTGGACTATGTAAAACTTACAATATTTGTTGCAGTCAGCATCGTGTTCTTGAGTCTTTGTAAATTATCGCTGAAATCACGTTTTAAAATTTTTTCAGATGTTCTCGGTGACAGAAACTTTTACAGCATGACTAACAATGATACAAAACTAACTTAGAAAATGGTTCAAATGGCTCTGAGCACTGTGGGACTTAACTGCTAAGGTCATCAGTCCCCTAGAACTTAGAACTACTTAAACCTAACTAACCTAAGGACATCACACACATCCATGCCCGAGGCAGGATTCGAACCTGCGACCGTAGCGGCCGCGCGGTTCCAGACTGTAGCGCCTTTAACCGCTTGGCCACCACGGCCGGCAAAACTAACTTAGAACTGAGTTATCTCTCTCAATGACATGTTACGACATTGTGTACAACCACATTCATTTCTAACACAGTTTCAAGGACAACACATCAACACATTTTTAACAAAATTTCGCATTCGTAGAAACTGAACAGAAACAGCAAACGTATGAGGACGATTTCAATATACAACGAAAGTAGGTTATCACTCATAATACCTCATAACCTCGTTGAATGATCTTCGTGTGAGTTGCCACCCAGTGAGCTTCATTCTCCCGCTTCCTGTCTGCCAAGCGGTTTCTTGCTAGCAATCCTCAACTTCCAGATAGGGGCGTAGGAGGGAAATAGTGCTAACTCTTTCAGAGCAATTTTCTTGTTAAAAGTGTGGTGTTGAGCTGCGTATATTCATCAAACTCTGCAACAAACTTTGATATACTTCTCTTTAAACGTTCCGAATGATAACAGTGATAAATCAGATATTCAAGGAGATATGATAAGAGACACGTAGAGAAATGACTGGTACAGAGGTTTCCTAGACGGTCAGAAATCAGGCAACCGTCAAGAGAGGCTCAGTTCTTGAAAGTCGAATGCAACCATGAGGGGAGTTATCCGCCTCGGTAACTGCGCGGTCGGAGCAGTCCATTGCTAATCGGAGGGGACTGATTGCTGTCTAGTCCTTACATTTACATCGCCATAATTGACATTCCGCTATTGAGATCGCTGTAAGTTCGATTCCTGGCCGGGTCGGACGTTCTCTCTGGTCGGAGACAGGGTGTGAAGTTGTCCTTACGTTCGTATCGCCATAATTGACATTTCACTGCTGTGCTGGGTGAATGGACATCTACCGACTGCTAATAAAGTGATAAGAAAGAAAGGAAAACCACAACTGGGAGGTTTGTATTGAAACCGCACTGTCCGATTCAGTGACGTATTGTGGTCATTTCTGGCGAATAGACCTACACCAGGGTCGTTCCGTGAACACCGAGTAGTTTCACTGCGCCAGTGGGCATGTGAATGAACGCGGGACACTAAAGAGTGCTTCGGAAGATCGCGACAGACTACTAAACTACTGGATTGTCTGTTATGACTACGAAGTCTTTCGCGACGGAGTCCTTGCATAAGAAGTTCTCGGTTTATTTGCCACGTCAAATTTGAATAAAATCCCAAGCTTTCGATGACTACCTCCGTCATCTTCGTCAGGGGTAAAACTGACGAAGATGACTGAGGTAGTCATGGAAAGCTTGGGATTTTATCCAAATTTGACGCGGCAAGTAAACCGAGAACTTTTTATGCATGGATTGTCTGTTAGTTCACTAACGCTGCACTGAACCACAATCATCACTGTCCAGAAACAGTTTGGTTAGTTTATTATCATCCTGTATCGATCATTCGGGATATTGCATCACAAGATCCTTTCGACGACGCCCCATCAACACTCGCGTAACGACGGTTTCGAGAGCCTGAGGGTGTCGTTATTCGGGGTACTTTTAAGATCAATATACAGCAAGCCATCGTGTACAGTCCGCCGCTGGTAGCTGAGTGGATAGCCGGCACGGTAGCTCAGCGTGTTCGGTCAGAGAGGTAGCTGCCCTCTGTAATAAAAAAACTGAGTTAATCGATCAACAACGAACTTAAAAGGGTGTCTTACGACGTCCGCTCCGAGCAGATGCGACGAACAAAAGCGAACAAAGTGAGGTTACAAAAAAAAAAAAAAGGGTCAGCACGACAGAAAGTCAATTCTAAGGTCCCGGGTTCGATTCCCGGCTGGGTCGGAGATTTTCTCCGCTCAGGGACTGGGTGTTGTGTTGTCCTAATCATTATCCCCACCGACGCGCAAGTCACTGAAGTGGCGTCAAATGGAAAGACTTGCATCTGGCGAACGGTCTATCGGACGGGAGGCTGTAGTCACATGACATTTACATCGGACACAGACATACCATGCCTGGCCGATTTCGCTGTGACTTGCTACCACCCTACTTGACGGTGAACGCACAATACATAGTTTTATGAGGCTGTCCGCTGCCAGTGAATTATCTCAGCCACGGGAGCGGTAACTGCAACGTTCATTTCTAGCCTTGCACGCAACGTTCACTGACCATAACGTTATACTTCAGACAAGCTGCTCCAATTAGGTGTCTCGCATCATCCGATGAAGTTGGCATGCCCTTATAAACAACATCGTTCAACTTTTCCGACAGAGAAAGAAAACTGATGGTTTCAGACCAGGGGAACAGGTTGGCGGACTTACAGACTTACACATTACATCGGGGAGTCCACTGCTGGAGAAACATTTGTTGAAAAATAGCTGTGATACGACCCGTACTATGAGTTAGACAGTCAACACATTCTTTCTGCATTTTCCTCCTTGTTTTCACAGACAGTCCCGTAATTCTGTTTAGTGAAGTTCTTTTATTTAAGAGGCATCTATCAAAGCGATCGCCCTCTGCTCCGCACCGCATATTTACGCTCAGTGATAACCGACTTTCAACTTCAGGAACCCAATACAAATATTTAAACAGTTGTCAGAGAAAAGAGTGCTAGTGGTGGTTTTAATGAGGTGGTGGACACTCGTACAGTATAACAACCGTGACTTAACAGCTGTGTGCAGCAGAACGCTTGAAAGCTCAGTTGTGTTTGCTGTAATCTCTAGTATTATTTCCATAAAAAATAGGCATTATTCCAGTTAAGAAAGGAATTAAAAGAGTTGTGTTTATTTCCCATTTCTGATCCCCGATGTGTGCTTACATTACGTGAAAGCAGGACTTCAGATGCTCGTCTCGTTTATTAAATATCTGTAGTGGAGCAGTTCAGTCCTAGCTAATCTCCTGGTACACGTACATGTTGAAAGATGTCCTGTGGCTCCTCAAGCAATTATTCCACACCGTGTCTTCAAGATTCGTCTCCGAAACTAAGATTAACTTCAGCATAAAAGCATAAACGAAGGAAAAACTTTCATTATCACCTCTAACTCCCTTATTTTTCAGCAATATATTTATGAATGTATAGAGCAGAGAAGATTGTTCAGAGTATTCATTGCGTCTTTCTCCTGCTAGAAAAGCAGGAAGAGCATGTAGCATACTGCGTGGTAGAGGGCCACATAAAAATTCAAGAAGGTTACGTAGGACCTAAGGAGGCTTTTATGTGATATACTACCCCAAATAACATTCATGATCAGGTGAATTAGAGACATCTGCCAGGAAACGAGTAACACCAAGTTCCATCCTGACGACAGCGGCGATGCGCCGTGACATGGACTTCACGAGACACCGGAAGCGTTGGAAGAGGGATCATTATGATCCACAACTGCTCAGCTGCCGCCCACAACTCACGGGGATGTGTTGGAGCTCTGTACAAGGAACGCACATATCTCTGTGTGGCACTTTAGATCCATCGAATAGGAGTGATGTCAAGTTACCTGAGACGTCACATATGGACTCTAATATTCATGCAATCTTCTTCAGACCATTCAGTGTGTTTTTGAATGCTTAAGCAACCAGAGGAGCGCTGTAAACATACAAACGGATACTCTTAATCGGGCAGTAGATGTCTGTGTTGTTCGTCGGCGAGACAATATGAAAGGCCTATCAGGTGTCCGACCTCATACCATCAACAAAACGGATCAGCCATATGCCTCAACGGTGCCTGCTGCTGAGGGATGTTCCACTGAGATTTTTCGATTCAGAAGTAGCCTCCTATCGGCCTCTACCAATGTGTGCCGCAACTCATAAGTCACAGCCACCATTTTCTGTATGAAGAATTTTTGTATAAAAGTGTTACACGTTTCTACAGGAGGTAGTATTGGTCAAAACTAGGAGAAAAGTTTCTATAATCATATGTCCGGCAACCAACATCTGTTGAGATATGGGACAATTTATCCTCTCATTCCCATTCGTCTGTTACATAGAAGTAAACCCATAGGCAGTGCCGCATGTAGCTGCCGCGCATCCTGACACATCCTTCAGCCCTCTATCGCAGTGAATCACGCGCTCTTTCAAATACACGTGGCCCCATTCGGATTGAATCACATGCATCGGTCACACACACTGGTAACGTCTGCACGTCGTTGATGGGTTGAACATACGTAAATGCCTTTAAATCTCTCTAGAGCTAGAAATCCAACGGATTGAGGTCCGGTGAACAGGGAGGCCATACTAACGGATCTCCTGGAGCAATCCATCATTCCTGAACCCTTGGAGTGAAACACTGCCGCATAATCCGTAAAAAGTGCGATGTTAATGTATCGTGCATTAACTACAGTCGTTGTCTTTCTCCAAGGGTAAAGTTCTCCAGTAGCGCTTGTAATTCATCTCGCAGAAACTGGCAATACACAGCGTCTGTTAATCTGTTTGGTACAGTCCATGACCACACGAATACGTCACTGATAACTCCTGCCCACACTTTGATACTGAAGCGATCCTGACGCCTCACCTTCATGACTGCTCGAGGATTAGAATCTGCCCACTCGTGTGTATTGTGATAATTTACAATGCAATCCCTTCTGAATCCTAGCTCATTTATAAATTAAAGTCCGCAGGTCGTGGTCGTGCGGTAGCGTTCTCGCTTCCCACGCCCGGGATCCCGGGTTCGATTCCCGGCGGGGTCAGGGATTTTCTCTTCCTCGTGATGACTGGGTGTTGTGTGATGTTCTTAGGTTAGTTAGGTTTAAGTAGTTCTAAGTTCTAGGGGTCTGATGACCATAGATGTTAAGTCCCATAGTGCTCAGAGCCATTTGAAACATTTTATAAATTAAATGCAGGCTGCGGATCATGAATCGGCTGGATCTCACCGAGTATTAGCTTCTTGGCTTGTCATTACTGGATTTTTTCTTCTAGTTTCGACCAATACTACTTCCTGTAGAAATGCGTGACAGTACTTTTTATGTACTTTGTACACTCCTGGAAATTGAAATAAGAACACCGTGAATTCATTGTCCCAGGAAGGGGAAACTTTATTGACACATTCCTGGGGTCAGATACATCACATGATCACACTGACAGAACCACAGGCACATAGACACAGGCAACAGAGCATGCACAATGTCGGCACTAGTACAGTGTATATCCACCTTTCGCAGCAATGCAGGCTGCTATTTCTCCCATGGAGACGATCGTAGAGATGCTGGGTGTAGTCCTGTGGAACGGCTTGCCATGCCATTTCCACCTGGCGCCTCAGTTAAACCAGCGTTCGTGCTGGACGTGCAGACCGCGTGAGACGACGCTTCATCCAGTCGCAAACATGCTCAATGGGGGACAGATCCGGAGATCTTGCTGGCCAGGGTAGTTGACTTACACCTTCTAGAGCACGTTGGGTGGCACGGGATACATGCGGACGTGCATTGTCCTGTTGGAACAGCAAGTTCCCTTGCCGGTCTAGGAATGGTAGAACGATGGGTTCGATGACGGTTTGGATGTACCGTGCACTATTCAGTGTCCCCTCGACGATCACCAGTGGTGTACAGCCAGTGTAGGAGATCGCTCCCCACACCATGATGCCGGGTGTTGGCCCTGTGTGCCTCGGTCGTATGCAGTCCTGATTGTGGCGCTCACCTGCACGGCGCCAAACACGCATACGACCATCATTGGCACCAAGGCAGAAGCGACTCTCATCGCTGAAGACGACACGCCTCCATTCGTCCCTCCATTCACGCCTGTCGTGACACCACTGGAGGCGGGCTGCACGATGTTGGGGCGTGAGCGGAAGACGGCCTAACGGTGTGCGGGACCGTAGCCCAGCTTCATGGAGACGGTTGCGAATGGTCCTCGCCGATACCCCAGGAGCAACAGTGTCCCTAATTTGCTGGGAAGTGGCGGTGCGGTCCCCTACGGCACTGCGTAGGATCCTACGGTCTTGGCGTGCATCCGTGCGTCGCTGCGGTCCGGTCCCAGGTCAACGGGCACGTGCACCTTCCGCCGACCACTGGCGACAACATCGATGTACTGTGGAGACCTCACGCCCCACGTGTTGAGCAATTCGGCGGTACGTCCACCCGGCCTCTCGCATGCCCACTATACGCCCTCGCTCAAAGTCCGTCAACTGCACATACGGTTCACGTCCACGCTGTCGCGGCATGCTACCAGTGTTAAAGACTGCGATGGAGCTCCGTATGCCACGGCAAACTGGCTGACACTGACGGCGGCGGTGCACAAATGCTGCGCAGCTAGCGCCATTCGACGGCCAACACCGCGGTTCCTGGTGTGTCCGCTGTGCCGTGCGTGTGATCATTGCTTGTACAGCCCTCTCGCAGTGTCCGGAGCAAGTATGGTGGGTCTGACACACCGGTGTCAATGTGTTCTTTTTTCCATTTCCAGGAGTGTATTTACATTGTCCAGTAGAAGTGTATTTTAGCCTTACAGCGTGCAGTCGTATTTGAGGTGGTGGTATCAGCACATACATCTACATCTACATCTATACTCCGCGAGCCACCTTACGGTGTGTGGCGGAGGGTACTTATTGTACCACTATCTGATCCCCCCTTCCCTGTTCCATTCACGAATTGTGCGTGGGAAGAACGACTGCTTGTAAGTCTCCGTATTTGCTCTAATTTCTCGGATCTTTTCGTTGTGATCATTACGCGAGATATATGTGGGCGGTAGTAATATGTTGCCCATCTCTTCCCGGAATGTGCTCTCTCGTAATTTCGATAATAAACCTCTCCGTATTGCGTAACGCCTTTCTTGAAGTGTCCGCCACTGGAGCTTGTTCAGCATCTCCGTAACGCTCTCGCGCTGACTAAATGTCCCCATGACGAATCGCGCTGCTTTTCGCTGGATCATGTCTATCTCTTCTATTAATCCAACCTGGTAAGGGTCCCATACTGATGAGCAATACTCAAGAATCGGACGAACAAGCGTTTTGTAAGCTACTTCTTTCGTCGATGAGTCACATTTTCTTAGAATTCTTCCTATGAATCTCAACCTGGCGCCTGCTTTTCTCACTATTTGTTTTATGTGATCATTCCACTTCAGATCGCTCCGGATAGTAACTCCTAAGTATTTTACGGTCGTTACCGCTTCCAATGATTTACCACCTATGGCATAATCGTACTGGAATGGATTTCTGCCCCTATGTATGCGCATTATATTACATTTATCTACGTTTAGGGAAAGCTGCCAGCTGTCGCACCATGCATTAATCCTCTGCAGGTCTTCCTGGAGTACGTACGAGTCTTCTGATGTTGCTACTTTCTTGTAGACAACCGTGTCATCTGCAAATAGCCTCACGGAGCTACCGATGTTGTCAACTAAGTCATTTATGTATATTGTAAACAATAAAGGTCCTATCACGCTTCCTTGCGGTACTCCCGAAATTACCTCTACATCTGCAGATTTTGAACCGTTAAGAATGACATGTTGTGTTCTTTCTTCTAGGAAATCCTGAATCCAATCACAAACCTGGTCCGATATTCCGTAAGCTCGTATTTTTTTCACTAAACGTAAGTGCGGAACCGTATCAAATGCCTTCCTGAAGTCCAGGAATACGGCATCAATCTGCTCGCCAGTGTCTACGGCACTGTTAATTTCTTGGGCAAATAGGGCGAGCTGAGTTTCACATGATCTCTGTTTGCGGAATCCATGTTGGTTATGATGAAGGAGATTTGTATTATCTAAGAACGTCATAATACGAGAACACAAAACATGTTCCATTACTCTACAACAGATTGACGTAAGCGAAATAGGCCTATAATTATTCGCATCTGATTTATGACCCTTCTTGAAAATGGGAACGACCTGCGCTTTCTTCCAGTCGCTAGGTACTTTACGTTCTTCCAGCGATCTACGATAAATTGCTGATAGAAAGGGGGCAAGTTCTTTAGCATAATCACTGTAGAATCTTAAGGGTATCTCGTCTGGTCCGGATGCTTTTCCGCTACTAAGTGATATCAGTTGTTTTTCAATTCCGATATCGTTTATTTCAATATTTTCCATTTTGGCGTCCGTGCGACGGCTGAAGTCAGGGACCGTGTTACGATTTTCCGCAGTGAAACAGTTTCGGAACACTGAATTCAGTATTTCTGCCTTTCTTCGGTCGTCCTCTGTTTCGGTGCCATCGTGGTCAACGAGTGACTGAATAGGGGATTTAGATCCGCTTACCGATTTTACATATGACCAAAACTTTTTAGGGTTCTTGTTTAGATTGTTTGCCAATGTTTTATGTTCGAATTCGTTGAATGCTTCTCTCATTGCTCTCTTTACGCTCTTTTTCGCTTCGTTCAGCTTTTCCTTATCAGCTATGATTCGACTACTCTTAAACCTATGATGAAGCTTTCTTTGTTTCCGTAGTACCTTTCGTACATGATTGTTATACCACGGTGGATCTTTCCCCTCGCTTGGGACCTTAGTCGGTACGAACTTATCTAAGGCGTACTGGACGATGTTTCTGAATTTTTTCCATTTTTCTTCCACATCCTCTTCCTCAGAAACGAACGTTTGATGGTGGTCACTCAGATATTCTGCGATTTGTGCCCTATCACTCTTGTTAAGCAAATATATTTTCCTTCCTTTCTTGGCATTTCTTATTACACTTGTAGTCATTGATGCAACCACTGACTTATGATCACTGATACCCTCTTCTACATTCACGGAGTCGAGAAGTTCCGGTCTATTTGTTGCTATGAGGTCTAAAACGTTAGCTTCACGAGTTGGTTCTCTAACTATCTGCTCGAAGTAATTCTCGGACAAGGCAGTCAGGATAATGTCACAAGAGTCTCTGTCCCTGGCTCCAGTTCTGATTGTGTGACTATCCCATTCTATACCTGGTAGATTGAAGTCTCCCCCTATTACAATAGTATGATCACGAAACTTCTTCACGACGTTCTGCAGGTTCTCTCTGAGGCGCTCAACTACTACGGTTGCTGATGCAGGTGGTCTATAGAAGCATCCGACTATCATATCTGACCCACCCTTGATACTTAGCTTAACCCAGATTATTTCACATTCGCATTCGCTAATAACTTCACTGGATATTATTGAATTCTTTACTGCTATAAATACTCCTCCACCATTGGCGTTTATCCTATCCTTGCGGTATATATTCCATTCTGTGTCTAGGATTTCGTTACTGTTCACTTCCGGTTTTAACCAACTTTCCGTTCCTAATACTATATGCGCACTATTTCCTTCAATAAGAGATACTAATTCAGGAACCTTGCCCTGGATACTCCTGCAGTTTACCAATATTACGTTAACTTTTCCTGTTTTTGGTCTCTGAGGACGGACGTTCTTTATCAACGATGATAATGTCCTCTCTGGTAAGCCGTCAGGTATTTTATCGTTTCGCCCAAGGGGGGGTCCCTCTAACCTAAAAAACCCCCGTGTGCACGCCACACGTACTCTGCTACCCTAGTAGCTGCTTCCGGTGTGTAGTGCACGCCTGACCTGTCTAGGGGGGCCCTACAGTTCTCCACCCAATAACGGAGGTCGATGAATTTGCAACCATTATAGTCGCAGAGTCGTCTGAGCCTCTGGTTTAGACCCTCCACACGGCTCCAAACCAGAGGACCGCGATCGACTCTGGGCACTATGCTGCAGATATTAAGCTCAGCTTGCACTCCGCGTGCGATGCTGGTTGTCTTCACCAAATCAGCCAGCCGCCGGAAGGAACCAAGGATGGCCTCAGAACCCAAGCGGCAGGCGTCATTCGTTCCGACATGTGCTACAATCTGCAGCCGGTCACACCCAGTGCGTTCAATAGCTGCCGGAAGGGCCTCCTCCACATTACGGACGAGACCCCCCGGCAAGCACACCGAGTGCACACTGGCATTCTTCCCCGACCTACCCGCTATTTTCCTGAGGGGCTCCATAACCCGCCTAACGTTGGAGCTCCCTATAACTAATAGGCCCGCCCTCTGTGACTGTCGGGACCTTGCCGGAGAATCGGCCACTGGCCCAACAGGCGAGGCATCCTGTGGTGGCTCGGAAACGATGTCATCACCACTAGGAAGCACCCCGTACCTGTTATTGCCGCAGTGGATACACCGGTTCCCATCAGAGCGCCGAAGTTAAGCGCTGTCGGGCGTGACCGGCACTTGAATGGGTGACCATCCGGACCGCCATGCGCTGTTGCCGTTTTTCGGGGTGCACTCAGCCTCGTTATGCTAATTGAGGAGCTACTCGACCGAACAGCAGCGGCTCCGGTCATCGAAAACCATCATAACGGCCGGGAGAGCGGTGTGCTGACCACACGCCCTCCTATCCGCATCCTCATCTGAGGATGACACGGCGGTCGGATGGTACCGATGGACCAGTTGTGATCTGTAGATGGTGTGAGTTTTTATCAGCACATATAAGGAAGGTTTAGTTCTGTATGATACAGTTTTTCAACGGTTTTTGCTTTCCATCGTTAAATTTGTGAGTTGTTTCCTGCACCGTTGTCCATCTATTCGCTTTTGCAGTTCGCACCCAGCTTTGTATTCGAGGCATCAGGGGAAGGGTGGATTTCCGGATGTTCGAACCAGTGATAAAGGGTGCGAATTCTGGGGATAAAATAAATTTTAACCACTATTTTTTGGAAACAAGTAGAGGGGAGATGATTACGTAAATTTTCTGGTCACCAAAAGCCTTTTTCTGCTCAAAATTCCCCCTCTCTTTAAATATTTTAGCGTTGTTCCTTAAGTGCATTTGTTGTCTGCAGGTGTGTACAGTGTGGTATCATATTTGCGTTGTATGATGATAAGAGAATGAAACGAAGAAATCCAGTGTTAGCACATTGTCTTCTCCTCTCGTACAGGGCCAAGGGAGAAGCCAAGCTTAACGTCCACATCCAACCGTTGGATCACTGTCAACAGTGTCACTTCCTCTGAGACCATCAGACAATGCAGGTTTCCAATTTAATTCTGTTGTGTCCTAGCCAATGGACGCAACTGAAGCTGGCACTCTCTGGCAGTTTCTTCCGACTGGCGTCGCGGTGGAAGCTTTGCAGTTAGCCGCCAGGCACAAGCGCAGCCCAATCAGCAATCAGCGCCGGCGCCAATGAGATTGACTTCCTCTCCGTAATAAGCAGCGCCCACAAGCAGCAACGGGTTCATGTACGGCATTGGCGTACGACAGTCCTAGTACCTGTTCCAGTTCGAGGATTGCTGTTAGTAGCTACAGTTAGTAGTTGAGACCAGCCTGGGAAATTTACTCTACAAACGGAGTCGCCTATAATCTTTGCATAGGGGCAAGTGTTTCTACAGTGTTTGCATGTGTGGCACTCAGCAGGACATGGTCTTGTTGACATTGTATTCAGAAAGACCAATGCTTATTTGTATCAGTCCAAAAACACATCCAACAAGCTGCTGTACAACTTTAGTTTAGTATCGCAGCGCAATAAAGTGTATTTTCGTGTGTCACTAGTTTTTTTGCCTAAGTGTAATACGACGTGTGCGAGCCGTTCTACCAAGACGACTCACATGCATCTCATTGAGGGACTTTCTATTACATTTAATGACTGGAAGCTGTACACCAACACCACTCATCCATCACCTTTCTCGCCAGATACTAGCATTCAAAAATTTTTTCATCATCAGGCTTTAAACCTGCCACTTCCAGTTCAAGCGCCAAATCACAAGCGTGCGTTAACAACCCCAGGTATGGAGGTTGGTATTCCAGATTATCAGGCTATGTGCCAGCACATTATACCCACTCCCCTTTCACTTATTCCTACAGTTGTTAGTTTAGTCACCCAAATGACAATGACGCATACTTTACACAGAACACTGACGAAAGAAAAAAAAATGGCTCTGAGCACTATGGGACTTAACATATGAGGTCATCAGTCCCCTAGAACTTAGAACTGCTTAAACCTAACAAACCTAAGGACTTCACACACATCCATGCCCGAGGCAGGATTCGAAACTGCGATCGTAGCGGTCGCGCGGTTCCAGACTGAAGCGCCTAGAACCGCTCGCCCACAAAGGCCGGCCGAAAGAAAAAGAACTATACTTCTTTGTCTCCGTCTTTCCCACGATATTGCGAAAGTGCTACCGTGTTCGAATTAAGGACAAGGCTTATTATTACATTGTGAAGGATTGTGTGTATCGTTATGCTCTGTACGTACAGGCAGTGAGACTTGCTTCACAGAAGATATCCTTTATTCATTAGATTTTCTCCTTATTAAGACATTTTACTAATTACACAGTTTAAATTTCGGTGCTATAAAAATATCAAAGAAACCTGGCCTTAAATTAAGCAGGAATATAGTGGCTCACAAAGTTTGCAGATAGGAAGGCACGGCGCTAGGGTGTGACAATGCGCTGGAGGCGTGCGAGTGGAATGGCGCCTGGTGTGTGGCGTGTGGCAACTAGCAGCTGCCGCGCTCCAAGGGCCGGCAGGAATGTGGCAGCCGCCTCGGCAACAGCGAAACGCCATATACACCGACATGCTCCTTTCTCTAAGTTCTCTCCTAGAAAATATGTTATTTCTCGTACACTGAGGCAATTAATAATGACGTGTATTCGAGACGACAGAGAGGTTATTCGGGTTGTACAGACCTAATTTTGATGTTCGCTGTCGCCCTAAGCAATTCCCTATTGCTGACCAAATGGCATTTAAAAAAGAAATGCAACTGCTATTTGTTTAGATAACTTTACCAAATAAGAGCAGAAAGGGCGACTGTTAGTGTATTACAATTCTGGCTCTTTAGCGGAGTCATTTTACCAGGTGTTACAGCGCAGCTACTCACATAGGTCGAGTGTGGGCTGTAATTATTACACGGCAGCGAAACTTGGTAGATATGCTACTGCGTTAATGTGGAACCGATTCACGTTGGAAAAAATTAGTTCCAGTTTTGGCCACCAGAAGCAAATCTGGCGCTGTACAGCATCTTGTCAACGTCTCCAGTGCTTATATTGGACAAACTGTGTGAACGGTGGTTAGTATACATGCCTTTCTCACTTGTTAGAACTTTTCCGTCCTTTTCCCGTTCCTAACATATGGAAACATTTCCATACGTCTTTCTTGTACTCACAGCGCCAGATTTGCTCCTAGGGACCAAAATCGGAACTAATTTTTTTCGAGAGTAAATCGGTTCCGCGTTAAAGCAGAAGAATATATACCAAACTTCGCTGCCATATGATAATTACAACCCACACTGGACCTCTATGGCTAGCTGCTCTTTAATGCAACCACCTGATAGTTGAACATTTCTACTGTAGTTAGCACACTTTTAACCTAAATAACATTCCGACTAATCGTGTAGGTTTTCAACAAGGCAGAAATGACTTAGCTGATAACATCAGAATCTCTGTGAAGACTACTGCTGATGATGCTCTTGCACAGGGTGGGCATAGTAAAACTGGGCCAGAAAATATATCGTGCACCTTAAGATACGCATCCACCTTACATAATATTCGCTGGTGGGGGGTGGGGGAGAAGGGACGAATAGTATAAGATGGGTTGCATACCGTAAGGTACAATATGTGATCAAAAGTATCCAGACACCCACCAAAACATACGGTTTTCATATTAGGTGCATTGTGCTGCCACCTATTGCCAGGTACACCATATCAGAAACCTCAGCAGTCACTAGAAATCGTGAGAGAGCAGAATGGGGTGCTCCGTGGAACTCACGGACTTCCAACGTGGTCAGGTGATTGGGTGTTACTTGTGTCATACGTCTGTACGCGAGATTTCCACACTCCTAAACATCCGTAGGTCCACCGTTTCCGTTGTGATAGTGAACTGGAAACGTGAAGGGACACGTACAGCACAAAAGCGTACAGGCCGACCTCGTCTGTTGTCTGACAGAGGCCGCCGACAGTTGAAGTGGCTCGTAATGTGTAATAGGCAGCCATCTATCCAGACCATCACCCAGGAATTCCAAACCGCATCAGGATCCACTGCAAGTACTATGACAGTTAGGCGGGAGGTGAGAAAACTTGGATTTAATGGTCGAGCGGCTGCTCATAAGCCACACATCACGCCGGTAAATGCCAAACGACGCCTCGCTTCATATAAGGAGCATAAACATTGGACGACTGAACAGTGGAAAAACGTTGTGTGGAATGACGAATCACGGTACACAATGTGGCTATCCGATGGCAAGGTGTGGGTATGGTGAATGCCCGGTGAACGTCATCTGCCGGCGTGTGTAGTGCCAACAGTAAAATTCGGAAGCGGTGGTGTTGTGGTCGTGTTTTTCATGGAGGGGGTTTGCGCTCCTTGTTGTTTTGCGTCACAGCACAGGCCTACATTGATTTAAGCACCTTCTTGCTTCCCACTGTTGAAGATCAATTCTGGGATGGCGACTGCATCTTTCAACACGATCGAGCACCTGTTCATAACGCACGGCCTGTGGCGGAGTGGTTACACGACAATAACATCCCATGCCTGCGAGAGTGGAAACTGTAATCAAGGCTAAGGGTGGGCCAACACGTAACTGAATTCCAGCATTACCTATGGAGGGCGCCACGAACTTTTAACTCATTTTCAGTCAGGCGTCCGTATATCTTTGATCACATGGCGTACATTAAATATTTTCCGGACGAGTTTTAAAAGGGCAGCCAAACATTTTCCATCTGAGATCGTTGCCGCAGCGTACCTGCAACCCAGTGCGACACCGAAGCGGGTAGATCAGCACTGACTTGTAGGCAAGGAGTTAAATGTAGCCTTCGAACGAATACTTTTTGATCGCCTCTTATACTTTGCCCACCCTATTATACAGAGAAGCCAACAGCCTCACCGCAGTGGTAACACCGGTTCCTGTCAGATAACCGAAGTTAAGTGCCTGTCTGGCTTGGCTGGCACTTGAATGGGTGACTGTCCGGGTCCGTCGAGAGTTGTTGGCAACCAGAGTGCACTCAGCCCTTGTGAGGCCGGTTGAGGAGTTACTTGATTGAAAAGTAGTGGCTCCGGTCACGAAAACTGACAACGCCAGAGAGAGCGGTGTGCTGACCACATGCCGCTCCATATCCGCATCGAGTGACGCCTATCAGCTGAGGATGACACGGCTGCCGGTCTGTACCGTTGGGCCTTCCGAGGCCTGTTCGGACGGAGTAGTTTCTTTAGTTACACATACAGAAGTCACAACAGTAGAAAATTGTAGTTGAGGCCTGGAATACCTACGACTGATCGACACGCTTTGCAGGTATATAAGATGTGCCTCAACAGAAAAAAATGTAACGATTTGTGCATAAATAGGCCCAAACCCACGTTATTGTATTACTACACGATTTCTAAACAGTCACTGGGAGCGGTCGCATGAATTAAATATCTGGGAGTATGCATTCCGAGCTATTTGAAATAAAATGACACACAAATGTAGTCGGAGGTATGCAGATGTCTGAGTTTCATTGGAAGAACCTTCAAAAACTGTAGCCCATCCTAGGAAAGAGTCGGCTTACAGAACTCTGTTTTGACCAGTACCTGACTCTTGCTTGTCAGTCTGAGACCCCAAACGGTACTAACAGAGGAAATGGAGAATCTCGCACGTATATCAGCGCGTTTTTTCACGCATGTGATACACGAATTATGCACCGCCCCACACCGAAAGGTGGCTTGAAGAGCACAGATGTTTGTGTAAAGTAGGGGAGAGTGTTGTACCATGGAACACTTTTCAGACTTTCGCCGCAAACTACCCTATAATAGAAGTTTACTATATTTTCTAATTTCGTTTTGAAGTGAGCTGCAGCCTTTTTTGCGAAATTAGGAAAACTACTCCGGAAAAGTAAAGTTTTACAGATGTGAAAAACTGTTCCAAGGTATTACATGGTCACGTACCTTGGAACAAATTTTATATTCAAATTTAAAAGTGTTGCAATGGAGAAAACCTTTCTATACTGAATTTAATAGTCTATGTGTTACATTATTACCCAGCTACACCAATAATCGAAAACTGAAATCAAATTAAAAATAATTATTATCAAAAACCAGTCATCAGTTATAAACATTCTCAAATATAAGATATTAACAATTGACACAAATTTCCGTTTTCAATACAGGGAAAACTGTTGAGACATTAAAGAAACTCAGTTCGTTTGCGAATATGATGCGCTCGAGGGAAGAAAACCTTCCATTTCAAGCTACAAAATGGTGTGCAACAGACAAAATATGGCTTAACCGTACACAAGTTATGTAACTAATTTTAAAAATATGAAGTATTTTTGCTCACTATAAAACTCTCCAAATGAAGAAGTAACAGTAGGTTTAATATATTATACAGCACTTGAATATGAATAAACGCTGCACAAAACACTGCCTAATTTCTCACAACAACAAAGCAGTAGATAACGCCGCAAATTGCAAATAATGGTTACTAGTGTGCATTTCTTAATGTGATTCAAAAATTTGTCTCTAGATTGAAACACCGTCCAGGAAGTCATGTATTCCTAGGAACCCAATTTTCCAGGTATGTTGGCTTGCAGAATGCAGATGTTTTTGTAAAGTACTTCCAGCATTTTGGCAAATAATTTTCAAACTTATCACGGAAGAATGACAGCATAGTAAGAAGAAGACTAACAAAGAATATTAAGCGAGAACAGAACATTAGAATTCAACATCTCATAGATGTCGAGATCATTAGAGAAGGAGCATAAATTCATGCTGGACTATTATGGGGGCGAAAATTAACAGTGACTTATTTTAAGGAATTACCATAGCATTCACATCGATTCATTAGGGTAACCAAGAAAAACCTACATCGAGACGGCCTAATGGGGATAAATATTTATGACCACTTGCTGACAGCGCCGCCAAACAGCGATCTATCAGATGTTTCGTTCTAATAGCGTCGTTAGTACTTTGTATACTTAACAAAGATGTCTCCATTTATTACTTAATTATTTTTATTTAATATTGTTGTTCTTCCTCTAGTTCAAGACACTACGTAGCCGTACAGGTGTGTGTGTGTGTGTGTGTGTGTGTGTGTGTGTAGGGAATACTATACAAGCAGTTTGGAACTGGAGTATATTATTAACTTCTGATATAAACTCCACTACTTTTCGGAACATTCCAGATATCACAACTTTCTGCGTAATCCTCACGGTTACACTGCACACTCTGATGATTAAACTTCCATGTAGTACTAAGTGTAGTATGAAGTAAGATTCTTGCTCACTTCAAGGTAATGTAAATGACAATGTGATCCGCTTGTAGGATTTTTTTTAAGTTTCCTTAGGCTCCCGTAATGGATACGTTGGTGCTTGCGATTTAAAAAAAAAAAAAATAGAACAGGACAGTATGGTCGAAAGTGATAAAATTTCTAAAAATTTCAAATTAAATATAAGTTAAAATATAACATTTCCTAGAAACCACTCACTCACGAACCAATATGTTAAATCAGTCGGGAGGCATGAAACTAAAACGAAATATTATGTTTAATCCTGAACACAGACGAGCCCATTAAGAACTCTGCTTGTCGGAGAAGCCTCAAATTTTAATTGTCGATAGCGAGGGATGATACAACGTCATATTTCTGTCGTTATAACTAAAGTCGTAGTTATTATGTTATATATTAATACTAAATAATATTAATAATATGATTTTTGTTATTTGGGAAGCAAAGTAACTCATGATGGTCCAAGTATGGAGGGTACAAAATGTAGACTGCCAATGGCAAAAAAGCGTTTCTGAGGAAGAGTAATATGTTAACTCAGGGTATAGATTTAAGTGTCAGTAAGTCCTTTCTGAAATATTTCTATGGATTGTATCCATGTATGGAATGAAACATGAACGATAAACAGTTTAGACAAGAAGATAATAGAACCTTTTGAAATGTGGTGCTACAGAAAAATGCTCAAGACTAGATGAGTAGATCACGTAGGTGCTGAATAGAATTGAGGAGAAGAGAAATTTGTGGTACAACCTGACCAAAAGAAGGGATCGACTTGAAGGTCACATTCTGAGGCTTCGAGGGATCACCAATTTAGTACTGGAAGAAGCGTGTGGGTAAAAATTGTAGGGGGAGACCAAGAGTTGAATACAGTAAACAGATTCAGATGGATGTGGGTTGCAGTAGTTACTCGCAGATGAAGAGGCTTGCACAGGATAGAGTAGCATGGAGAGCAGCGTCAAACCAGTCTTTGGACTGAAGACCACAACAATAACAACAACAAAAATAACGTATTAATACTATCGCCAAAATTTCGCGCAGAGTTGTTAAACAGGCATGGGCGGAAATTCGTGGCAAATTAGCGACCATGAAATGGGTAACTGATCCACCTTCCGTTGTTATCACGTTACTCGTTATTGCCAAAGGGAATGAAGGCAACACGATGGCATTTGATTATTCTTTTCTTCTTTCGGTACTGTTTTATTGCGGAGTCCTAATTCTTTTTTTTTAAAGAATTAAAGGAAGCATGTTGTGACGTAGCAAATTATTACGAGTTGTCACCTCTCATTGAAAACGAAGCCTGCCGTGGAGCCGGGAGGAGAGGAGACGTTGGTTCTCACGCTCGCGCAGCTGCCGCTGGCAACTGGACCGAGCAAGCCGTACACTTGCTTAACGCTACCTGCAGTGCGTTACACATCCTCTCTATGAATCTCAAGAAGTACTGTTAAATATTTATCGATCTTCACCATACTTAGTATAACATATTCTATAGATAACGCAACCATACTGCTAAAACTTCAAATCGATAACCTCACTATTTTCGGAGACATAAATTTTTACCTAAAACACATCCTAACCGTGCTGGTGTTGTGAAACTGAGTAAGGTGCTGTAGTGTATTCATCTATAGTATCAATTCAAACTATAACCAAGAGGATAGGTTTATATCATCTAGTTTTCGGGAATTTTTTTAGTTTCATTACCAGAGATTTCTCGCGTAGTTAACAGTACATGGGAAAATTATTATTTCATTGTGTTTGTTTGTGTGTTTTGGAGGGACAGAGAGTGAATGGAGGATATACGCAAAGTGACAATCTGATATTTTATTAAAACTATGTAAATGTAAGCGTGAGAAAGTTGTTGTGTAGTAGTAGAATTTGTAACGTATGTCCGAGTGAGCTTGATTTCGTAAAGGACAACCAGAAGGGACGTTCAGTATTAAATTTATTATTAATTTATTTTGTGGAAAGGAATCTATTTTGTGTACATTAAATTTTATCTAGTTTCGGAATTACGAGATTTAGAGTCTGAATTGCGTGTTTTAACCTGATTGTCTAACATTAGAAATACCGCGCATATAGAAGTGCTCGAGATGATCTGATTGGCTGCTTAACACACTAGCCAATAGGAATTCAGCGTTTCCCGCGCGTTTGAGTTGGGCTTGGTGCCTCAGATCTATGAGTCGATATAGTCGCTAGGGAGCTGTCTTCTGGAAAACACCTATGTTAAATCGTGCTGATCAAATTTGTACCAAAATGAAGAAATCTGCTCGTCTGATCGGTTCCCGTGTAGTAGATGGAAAGCGACTACAGTGTTGAGTATTTTGAGAAAGTTTGAGCTTTTTGAGTGATGTATTTTAGGAGATTTCGCGTATGAGTATTATTTCAAGTCGTACATTTTCAAGTCGTACATAAACTCCGCGTTGTGCGTCTCGTGCTAATTACAAGACATTATGGCGAGCACTTGTGTACGCGAAGACTGCTGAATGACTGACTGTGTTAAATCGCAAGTAGTCATTGGTCAGTGACTGTTTACGACGTTTAAAATATCGGGTCAGACTAAATATCTTATGGCTGTTTTTGAGTGTGGCTCAAATGGTTGAAATGGCTCTGAGCACTATGGGACTTAACATCTTTGGTCACCAGTCCCCTAGAACTTAGAACTACTTACACATAACTAACCTAAGGACATCACACACATCCATGCCCGAGGCAGGATTCGAACCTGTGACCGTAGCAGTCCCGCGGTTCCGGACTGAAGCGCCTAGAACCGCACGGCCACCGCGGCCGGTTTTTTGAGTGTGAACTTGATACAGAAACAATTAGTAACATTGCATAATGAGAGTCATGATATTAAATAACGACTTGATAGCCATTTTTTGTCTTTTAAAGACAATAAACCAGCTTACAGAAAATTTTAGAAGTTTTTCAAACGAGTCATGCAAGAATCCTGAACGCCCGATAATTTAAGTAGCTTTCAGATGCTGCCCATAGACTGGAGTTGTGTGGCATTTGCATGGTAGATGTTTATTAATTTTCCGTCAACGCTGCTTTTATCGGCTAAGCCAATACCTACCATCGCAAAGTGAAGGGGCAAACAGTGCCGCGCGGAGTGACCGCCCGGTTTGAGGTGCCATGCACGGATTGCGCGGCCCCTCCTGCCGGAGGTTCGAGTGCTCCCTCGGGCATGGGTGTGTGTTTGTTGTTGTTAGCATAAGGTAGTTTAAGTAGTGTGTAAGTCTAGGGATCGATGACCTCAGCAGTTTGGTCCTTTAGCAATTCACACAAATTTGAACATTTTTGCGAGACAGCCTGAAAGTTATCCAGGTTGGTGGACTGACTGTTTAAAGAAAACAGAGTGAAAGACCAACCCGCCCCGTCGTAGTGCGATCATTTAGCTATTGTCGGCTCTTTTTATTACGTTTTTGTTGTAAAAATTTACTTCCCATATAAAAAATACGAAGCGACTTTGGCCTTAATTAAACAGAAATACCAGCTTTTAGCTTGATCAATGTAATGAGATGACGTAAATACTTAAACTTAATGAATCCGTCGGGATCTAAATTATCACCACTGATTGTAGCCTCTCACTGCCAAACATTCACTCATCTTCGAAGCTGTCAAATATCAACACCGCACCCGCGCTATTTTCCGACAGATTCTTCTTTCGATAATGTAATAATGGTTGCTACTAACCTTTTATTGATAAGAACTTCAAATCCGATTTCATTAGTTATAGTATCAGTCAGTTTTGTGAGGTCATTAACGCGGAATTGACCCCCCCCCCCCCCGGGAAAGCCAGCGGTTTTTCAAAAATGGTTCAAATGGCTCCAAGCACTATGGGACTTAACATCTGAGGCCATCAGTCCCCTAGACTTAGAACTACTTAAACCTAACTAACCTAAGGACATCCGTAGCAGCAGCGCGGTTCTGTACTAAGGCGCCCAGAACCGCTCGGCCACAGCGGCCGGCGCCAGCGTTTTTTGCCCTCCTGGTATATGCAAGCTCTTCTTAAGTTCATTCCACTGAGCTTCTCATATCACACTGTCCGCTGCTCTTCTTCAGCATATTTAGACCCTCTTCTCTTAAATTCGACTACCAAAAATTACAGGAGCACATTTTATATTTACCGACAATGCTGACCACGGAAATTAAGGAATCGCTCATATATTCACTAGATACTCTATGATGATTTTATAATATGTTACTACTTTAGGCCCTCTATACAACATAACCTGTTCGAATCTAGGTGATATAAGAAATTTTTATCGTCTTTATTTGACTGTAAAGGAAAGGAGAAGTGTTAGGTTCAGCTCCACAGCAGGGGTTTTTCCTCCACATTCTGTGTTAAATATGAAACCTCTCATTAATTTTTCTTGAGGCTGGAGAAGATGGTATTCCGTCCATCTAGAGGGACTCTAACATCGGCGACGCACTTTATGCTATTCTAGAGTAGTACTGTTTTGACACGCTACATTACTTCATTCCATGACATCTCATAGGAAAACAGGTCAACGCATCACAAACACTCATCGTAGCTATTCAAAAATTTAGATCGTCAGTTTCATTAAGAGGTCAGAGAAAGATTACATTTACTAGAAACTTGCCGAGGAAGACAATCCTGGATTACCATATTGTACTCAGTGCTTTGAAAGTGACTGTCGAATCACGTCTCGTGTTGTAATGTAAAAAAAAAAAGGTCTTCGAATGCTTCAGACCACACTATAGCTCGTAAAAGACAGCTTTTCAGGTCCCAATGGTAGGTTTTCCAGAAAATCGTAGAAACAAGTTCACTTGACGTTATGCTGCGTGTCTCACAGCGAGGAGTGTTTATGCCTTATAACTAGACCGGCGTTGTTATTCTGTATCGAGATGGAATTATTAAAATGGTTCAAATGGCTCTGAGCACTATGGGACTTAACTGCTCAGGTCATCAGTCCCCTAGAACTTAGAACTACTTAAACCTAACTAACCTAAGGACATCACACACATCCAAGCCCGAGGCAGGATTCGAACCTGCGACCGTAGTGGTCGCGCGGTTCCAGACTGTAGCGCCTAGAACCGCTCGGCCACTTCGGCCGGCTGGAATTATTACTTTGAATCCCGGTTCAAGACATTTTCATCATTTGTAGTTAGCCAACAAAGGAAACATATACGTAGTCTAGTAGCTATTGAACACTAGAATACTTGTAAATACCCTGCAGTAAATCCCCTACATCTATGGAGTGTCTTACGTAGTGAGGATATGTGCTACTACAGACCATGACCCGTTCACCGTTAATTTCGATGGTTTTCATTTGGACGAGTAGACGATATATCAACATTGGATTTCATCCTCTACACGCTCAGTCAACGAAAACACAAAAGAACATCACACTGAAAGCGCTGATCTTAGTCCTCCATACAATACAGCTACACACTTGACATACCCCACGCCAGTAACGACAAAGATCCGGTCTCGTAAACTGACATACGGTCGGGAGAGCGGTGTGATGACCATATGCTCCTCTGTATTCGCGTCCAGTGACGCCTGTGGGTTGGGGATGACACGGCGGCTGGTCGGTACCGTTGGGACTTCATAGCCTGTTCGCGTGAAGTTTAGTTTAGTTTAGTAACACAAAGAGAGTCTTAAGCTATTTACACTTATACGTATAATAGCTTACAAGAAAGTGATACTAAACCCTCCTATTTTCCACCTTGGCTGATACACTATCACTGTCATCTGTATTACACGATCAACTGATTTCGCTCCTGTCTTCGTAACTTTTAAGTATCACCCTGTGTGAGTGTACGCAAATATGCATCTCTCATTTAAATATTTCACCGCTTCTAAGTAGACTCGAGCGAGAACAACATTCGTTATTCGTCAAAGGAAACGGAACGTTGTTCTCGCTCGAGCCCACTATGACAGCCGTTCAATATTTAAATGACAGACGCTCATTTGCATGTACTCACACAGGAGGACGTTGAAAAATTACCACGATAGCAGCAGCTCTCGAAAATGGCACATCTTTGAAATTAGCTGATACAATAGTACAAACGACAGTGACTGTTTAACAGCCGAGTTGAAAAATGGAATGTGTTTTTACTAAATGCATGGCTGCGGCGCCCGACACCAAAAACACATATTTAAGGCGATAAGATTTTCCTAAAGTATTCATCTAAACTTTTCGTGTGTCCAGACCTCATTTTCACTGGTATGACCAGATGATTACATGTTTGCTGAGGATTCAAGGGAAGTTACCGTGGACTGTAACTTCAAGGAAAACTGCTCAACCGTATCATACAGTTTCCGTACGCCGCATCTTATGCTCACATTGGTGAAGACTGATCCCCATTCATGGCCGATTATGGTGGAGAAATTTTGAAGTGTACAGGTCGTCTGGGTAGAACGGCTCGCACACTTACTATTATGTTTGGGCGCTCCGAGGTGAACAGAGAAAGTGTGACAGTCGAAACAAATTACTGGCACACAAACATATACTTTACTGTGCATCGATACTTAACTAACTATAGTTGTACAGCAACTCGTTGGATGCATACAACTATGCAGTGGCCCGTAAAAGAGTGCGTTGATGAATACAATGTCAACAAAACCGTGTCTCTCCAGGACGCCATACTGTGAATCACTGAAGTAAACTCTTGTCCCTATGCGAAGGCTATAGGCGACTCCGCTTGTAGACTAAGTACGAACTGTAGCTACGTAATGAAATCCTGGAGCTAGACTAAGTACGAACTGCAACTACGTAATGCATTCCTGGAACTCCGAACCAGGACTGACGTGCGATAAAACCGAACATGAACGGTCGTTCCTACCTTGACCAACGCTTAAGATAACGCTTAAGTCCATCTCATTGGCGGCGGCGCAGAGATTACTGATTGGGTTCAGTTTGTGGTCGATGGCGAACTCTAAAGCGCCATCCATGGCACCAGTTGGAAATTGTCTTAGTACCCCAATTCCGTTTGTTCAAATGGTTCAAATGGCTCTAAGTACTGTGGGACTTAACATCGGAGGTAATCAGTCCCCTAGACTTAGAACTACTTAAACCTTACTAACCTAAGGACATCACACACATCCATGCCCGGGGCAGGATTCGAACCTGCGACCGTAGCAGCAGCGCGGTTCCGGACTGAAGAGCCTAGAACCGCTCGGCCACAACGGCCGGCCATCTATGGGACTTTGATCTTAGTATCCCTCCCTTCGGAATTGTTAAATAGCTAATGAAAAAAACAATCTGTGATACAGAGTGGTAACCAGCGGTGACACAAATAAACATGGGACGCCAAAATATGTCTTTATCCAATCCCCATACTCTGATGCCTACTGGTTTTCATCCAGTGTAGGCTAAAGTGCACTATAGCGTCCCCGGCTCTTTCTTTACGTGCTGCAGGTGGCAGTTCGATACCTTTGATCGTAGCTAATCAAGTGATATACGGAATCGAGTGGGAATCGCATATGAAATATATAATCTTTTCTGTCATAAATATTCGGCTATGTTTTTCCGAATACGTTACTATTTCCGAGGTTGTGTTTGGATCTGTCACAAATATTTTGTTGTATTTTGTAGAAAATTTTGTGATTCAGAGGTGGTAGTTGATGTGGGACCTGAAATCACTGCTTATCAAAAATGTTTAGAATCCCAGCTACCAGAAACGTTTAGCTGTCTTCCCGTAATATATTGCTATTTCCGAGATGGTGGTTAGTTCGTGATCTGATGACTTAGCCTAAATTGCAGTAATTGAAACAAAATACATGCTAATTTAATTTATGAAACATAGGACATTAAGAACGTACAATGTGATTAGCTACCCATATCCCTCTTATGATTCGTTCTGTTCACTTACAGTTCACCACGTGAACCATTAACAATATCTGCAAAGAACGGAAAAGCAGCGGACACCGTGAGTACGCTTTCATCCGCTGTTTTCATTCGCTAGGCATCATTAACGTCAACAGTCGATAATTGGGGCTTCCTATTCGTGGCGGTCATGTTAAAAGAAGCCTGTTTAGGGAACTAGGGATAATAACTACTGCTTCCCAATATATTTATTCCTTAATGAAATTTGTCATTAAAAATATATCACTTTTTCAAACCAACAGCTCAATTCATGGAATCAATACTAGAAATAAGAATAATCTTCACAAGGAATTAAAGTCACTTAGTCTTGTACAAAAAGGTGTGCATTATTCAGGAACACACATTTTCAATAACTTGCCAGCAGCCGTAAAAAGCTTAACAACCAATGAAATTCAGTTTAAGAGAAGCCTAAAGGATTTATTGGTGGCCAACTCCTTCTACTCCATTGATGAATTTCTCAGTAAAACCAACTGATTTGTATATAGGTACAATATAACTTCTGCACAATACCAGTGCAGTAATGTGTTCATTGAAAAGTTGTGTGTGTGTGTGTGTGTGTGTGTGTGTGTGTGTAAGTACAATCTAACTTCTGCACCATTTCAGTGCAGTAATGTGTTCATTGTAAATAAGTATTATAGTAGTTGTATTATATGTTTATTACCTTATAAATAAATAAAAAACTTTTTTATTTTAAATTCAGCACATTAGTATTTGTAAAATGACTCTTTCATATAGTGTTCATTAAAAAATGACGATCATTCCACTTGGGACCTGTGGAATGGTACATTAGCTTATTTGTTTTAGTTGTAAATATTTGCCATGTATTGTCGTTTTTCTGATATGTTCCACATCCTGGGGGACCTCCTCACTACGGATCAATTGGAATGAAAGTAAATCTAATCTAATCTAATCTATCGGGTAACACACCCAACTGTCAGTGGATACTTGCGTTTGCTAGCTCAGTCGTCTCATTGCTCCGCCTGTACTAGAAATTATAATGCTACATTTCTATAGTTTGTGCATGGATTTATCATTGTTCTGTTTGCCATGTCCTTGTTGGCAGGTCTTCATAGTAGACTTGATGTTGGAAGGCCTTTAAATGTACTTTGATTGTTGTATCAGTAAACTACGTGGACTGGTCACAGAGCAACTTTTTGTGCGTGTCTATATGATGGGCTACTTCCACGTTAATAAATCTGCTTTCGTGTCTGATACTTAGGCGCTGACGAAGCTCCCCTATCAAACCGGATTACAGGTGCCAACATCTACGTATATATATCATAAGAAACGTTACCTTCCTCCCCTTTTACTGTTCCAATCGCGATTGGTGGAGGGGATGCACGGCTGATGATAAGCCCAGTATGAGCTTGAATTTCACCGATTTTAGCGTGTTATAATTTCAGGAAACGTTAAAAAGGGAGGAAGGTTAAAATTGAACTTCCTATCGATCGAGGATGACACGGCGGTCGGTGGGTGCCGCTGAGCCTTCCAAGGACTGTTCGGACGGAGAGAGTAGAGTTATGTGTTATCTTGGTAATTCTTTTAATAAAGAGAGCCTACGCTTTCCCTGTGGATGTCAGTGAAATCTGCTGGAGGTAGAGGGGGAGATTATTCAAGAAAAAAATCTTTACGATTCGTATATACACCGATCAATACATGTGATGCTGTATGGCTACAGCCACCTGTATTGTGCGTGTTGACATAACGCTATGCGATAACTGTGCAAAGATTAACACAACATTCTGGATTCTTGGAACAGCTAGAATACTTCGCAATGAGTAAAGACTCATTCTTAATACTGCGCACAGAATTTTGTGCAATGTATATGGCAGTCTTTGTCATTAAAAGCGAGACTGAGTATATCAGTTTACAAACCTACCTGCTACGTAGCTAGTAGAGTTGTTGGAAATCAGTTTGATTTTGCTTATTTGGTAAATACGTCGTTATCCATGTACATCTTTCCATTTCATAAAGAAAAGAATGCGCTTCTCGTCAAAGGAAATTAAGAAATTACTAATCAGTCATGTGCTCCATACCCTCCTCCGCTTTGTTCACATTAACATTTTAAAAAGCAAGTAACAACTGACAACCAAATCACGTTCACATGGAGCCGTAAACTGACTGTGGACTCTGAAATCCAGCAGCCAGGACCACATTACCGTAATCTATAATGAAGTGTTTACATGACCAAGCAGTAGCGAAATTGAGAAATCGGTTTACGGAAACCGAGTTTTGGATCTCCATGGAGACGCTCGTGACGCATTCGCGCTTACTAAATGAATTCGTAACAAAACACGCCGCTGTCCTTTGCATCTTTCCTATCTCCGCTATTCACCCTACGTGCGCAGATGCAGCGACATAGCTGAAATCAATATAGCCTGCAGCAGACGGTGTTAGACAGGTCTAATCTCGTACTACACTTCAGCCTTTAACCAGCACTGCGGAAGAGTCTGTATAATGTATTAGGACCATGAGAACAAAATGATGCATTATTGCGCAGCGTATTCACACTGGTGTTTCAGTTAATGCTTATTATTTGTTCACTCCCATAACTCCCCTCAATCAGTCAATGAATCAACGCTTATTATTTCTTACGGATTGTGTTAGCTGTGTGCCCTGAACGATTCTGACCATCACATTATGAGAAACCCATTTTACCGCAAGCTGATCGTTCTGTACAGTTCTGCTGACACTACAGACTTTGCTGTCGATGGTAAATACCGGCTCGTGGTTTTAGATATGCAGTTCGTTTCGGGCTTCTTTACTGATTGAGTTTTGCATAACACAGAAATTTCTTTCACATGAGAGAGGGCGCCGCTAGGCATACGTGCACGTGGTCTCTCTGTATTTAAATGTAAATGTCGTGTGACTAGGGCCTCCCGTCGGGTGGACTGTTCGCCGGGTGCAAGTCTCGATTTGACGCCACTTCGGCGACCTGCGCGTCGATGGGGATAAAATGATGATGATTAGGACAACACAACACCCAGTCCCTGAGCGGAGAAAATCTCCGACGCTGCAGGAAATCGAACTCGGGCCCTTAGGATTGACAGTCTGTCGCGCTGACCACTCAGCTAGCGGAGGCGGACTTTGTATACGTATTCACTCATTGCTCCTTCGTTGTACTACACATTAGTCATACAGATTTGCTACAACCACTCCATGTTGGTGCAACACTTTCAAAAACAGTTACTGCATATCGTTTTCGGTCAATGTAATTATCTCTTTAGACTAATACAGAGGAGTAATGATCAAGTACTTCTTGAACTTCATGTATCAGAAATCACACTTCAGTTTGTCAGCGCATCCATGCAGAGAGTCAATACGAACGTATAACATGGTATTTTTAACCTATTTTACAACAGACAAACTAACATGTAAATCCTGCCATGTTCAAAAGCAACAGAATTATTTTTGCAACATACTTAAGAGCATCCAATCATACCGCAGTATTTCATTAAGCTTCTTCACCAGAACTGGGTGCCATGTTCAAAACTATTCCACTATTCATTAGAAATTTAGTACGTACAAGCGCGAGCGCGCACACACCCACCCACACACACACACAAAGGTGCACCCACGTGCTATGTTTATGCAATGAACTTACAGGTAGAGCAGCACTTGTGAAAGGCCGAAGTTCGATTATATCGTATTTCACACAGACCTTTTAAGAAACCCGAATGGATCGTTCACACGGACCTATTGACTAAGTATCCGAAGAATCTGAATTTGCGTAAAGTATTGTCGTTCAAAATTTTTCTGAACGATATGAATATGCTTAAATTATCGTAATGTCCAAAAGCATCTGAACGATCTGAATTTCGTGTAAATTAACTTCACAATCGACAGTTTCTGAACTGTCTGTATTTTGTTTAAATTAGTGTCTTGATCAAAAGTGTGTGATCTACTTGAATTTTGCATCAGTTAACGTTACGGCCAAAGTATCCATACATTTGAATTTTGCGTAAATCAGTGTCATGTACCTAGTACAACTGTTTTCTGTATGTAATATACACTGACGCAAAAAATTGGCAACACCAAAAAATAATTAACGCAGAATACTGAAATATCAGGAATACATTCGTCTAGGTAACATATTTGTGATCAACATTGCAAGATCACAGGTTAATATACGTAGGCGCGACACACGCCATTGTAAATGCGAAATTGCTGGTACATTAATAACAGATTTAACCGCCAGATTATTGCATGCAAGCATCCAAACGTGCATGCATTGTGTTGTACAAGTGCCAGATGTCAGTTTGTGGGATGTAAAAAAATGGTTCAAATGGCTCTGAGCACTATGGGACTTAACTCCTCAGGTCATCAGTCCCCTAGAACTTAGAACTACTTAAACATAACTAACCTAAGGACATCACACACATCAAAGCCCGAGGCAGGATTTGAACCTGCGACCGTAGTGGTCACGCGGTTCCTGACTGTAGCGCCTAGAACCGCTCGGCCACTTCAGCCGGCATGTGGGATGTATCTCCATGACTGTTGAGCTTGTTCAATACAGGGATGGTTAATGCTGGTTGTTGGATACCGATGGAGTTGTCGTCCAGTCATATCCCACATCCTATGTGCTAGACTGGAGACAGATTTGATGATCTAGCAGGCCAAAGCAACATGTCGACACTTGTAGAGCACGTTGGGTTACAACAGAGGTATGTGGATAAGCCTTATTCTGTAAGAAAACAACCCCTGCAAAGCTGTTCCTGAATGGCAGCACAACTGGTCGAGTCACAAGACTGACGTACAAATTCGCATCAGCGTGCGTCGGATAACCACGAGAGTGCTTCTGCTGTCACACGAAATCGCACCATAGACGATAACTCCAGATATAGGTCTAATGTGTCTAGCACGTACACACGTTGATAGCAGGCTCTCAACTGGCCTCCTCCTAACGGTAACACGGCCATCACCGGCACCGACGCAGAAACTGCTTTCATCGTAAAACACAACAGATATCCATCCTACCCTCCAATGACCTCTCACTTGACACGACTGAAGTCGCAAATGGCGGTGGTTTGGGGCCAATGGAATCCACGATACAGGGCGTCTGGCTCGGAGCTGTCCTTGAAGTAACTGATTTGTTAGAGTTCGTTGTGCCACTGTGGTGCCAATTGCTGCTGAGATGAGGCATGTGTCGAGCACGATGGTCTACCCTCCACGTGGATGTCCGGAACACGGTCTTCTTGAAATCGTACATTCTCGTGACCACCGATACCAGCAATCATGTACAGTGCCCACATTCGTGCCAAGTCTTTCAAAAAATGTTCAAATGTGTGTGAATTCCTAAGGGACCAAACTGCTCAGGTCATCGATCCCTAGACTTACACTCTACTTATATTAACTTAGGCTAAGAACAACACACACACCCATGCCCGAAGGAGGACTCGAACCTCCGGCGGGAGGGGCCGCGCAGTCCGTTACATGGTGTCTCTAACCGCGCGGCCACTCCGCGTGGCGCCAAGTCTTTTTGCAGTATCTAAGAAGGAACTCCTACTTCTACTAACTCTATTACACGACTTCGTTCAAACTGAGTAAGGTGCTAATAATGGCGTCTATGAGAATGAAATTTTCACTCTGCAGTGGATTGTGCACTGTTATGAAAGTTCTTGGCAGATTAAAACTATGTGCCGGACCGAACATCGAACTCGGGACCTTTGCCTTGCGCGGGCAAGAGTTCTACCAACTGAGATGTCCAAGGATGACTCAGGACCCGTCTTCACAGCTGTACTTCCTCCAGTATCTCGTCTCCTAC
Organism: Schistocerca cancellata; assembly: GCF_023864275.1. NCBI lineage: Eukaryota > Metazoa > Arthropoda > Insecta > Orthoptera > Acrididae > Schistocerca > Schistocerca cancellata. Next base: position 664,454,102 of record NC_064629.1, read on the forward strand.
CTTCCAGACTTCACAGAAGCTCTCCTGCGAACCTTGCAGAACTAGCACTCCTGGAAGAAAGGATATTGCGGAGACATGGCTGAGCCACAGCCTGGAGGATGTTTCAAGAATCTGCTAGGGAGTTTCATATCAGCACACACTCCGATGCAGAATGAAAATTTCATTCTGGAAACATCCCCCAGGCTGTGGCTCAGCCATGTCTCCGCAATATCCTTTCTTCCAGGAGTGCTATTTCTTCGCAGAAGAGCTTCTGTGAATTTGGAAAGTAGAAGACGAGATACTGGTGGAAGTGAAGCTGTGCGGACGGGTCGTGAGTCGTGCTTGGGTAGCTCAGTTGGTAGAGCACTTGAAGGTGAAAGGCAAAGTTCCAGAGTTCGGGTCTCAGCCCGGCACGCAGTTTTAATCCGCCAGGAAGTTTCAATGGCGTCTTTGTTTGACTATGGTGCCTTTGTCGCTTTAAAGGCACTCTTGAGTAACATCAACTCACCACCTACAGTCTCGAAGGTAACTTACGCTCACAACCGTTGCAGGATATACTTAGAGCTAACGTGATTTGCATCGTCATAATGATGTTACTAGCATCATTGTTATGCAACTGGCGCGAAATTTTAGATGCAGAAACACACCTAGAAACTTTCGTTTATGTCGCGCAACTTCTCGTTGATTTTTTTTTTTTTGTCGGTGTACGAGTATATGCATAAATCAATCAAAAATATTTTTTTATGAGAATGTTTGTTCTCTTGTTCAATACCGTGTCAAGAATCCTAAGAAGTTCCATGTCTGCAGTAACCTACGTATGTTTTTTGAGTGGTGATACTGAAAACAAGCAGCCCTCCTTTCTTATCGTTATGAATTCTTCCTTTCAGTGTTTAGTTAGACTCTCTGTTTTCAAAAGTCTCAAGTTTCTTTAACAACTTATAAATAATATTAGTCGAATATCAATCATCACTAATTTCAGTTAGCCTTTTACCTGCATTTTTTGTACTACGAAACATTTGTTTTACTTTATCGGACCTGACCAAGAGAAAGGCGCAAATTAACGAAAAACTGATTTTAAGAGGTTGGTTAATTAGACTAACTCTGCTCTTAAAATGTGAAGTAGGCATCCAAGAAATGTCTAGGCCTTTAACTACTACTACTAAACTAAACTCCGTCCGAACAGGCCTTCGAAGGCCCAACGATACCGACCGGCCGCCGTGTAATCCTCAGCACCCTCCAGTGGGAGGCGGATACTGAAGGGCATGTGATCATCACACCGCTCTCTTGACCTTATGTCGGTTTACGAGACCGGAGCCGCTACTCCCTGCCGCCGTTGGATAAGCAGCTGCAGCAGCAAGTCGTATACTCCTAGCTCACTCATTTGTTACATAGTTTAATTCTTAATTTCTTTGCGTGTTTTTGGTACTTGCATTGTTTAATTCATAAATTTCGGGCGTATTATAGTATTTGAGAGTTGTAGCATCACGTTTTAGTACTCGAATAGTGTTAAATCGCGTAGTCCCCTTCCGCCGCCGAGCAGTGTGTCAGCAGTGCACAAGTGGCAGCATTACTGCATTTACTAGCAATCTTGTATTTTAATAACCGCTTCAATTTTGTGTCGTTTTGTTTGCGCTCTCTGTAGATTAGTTCAGACGTTCTTTGCACAAGTTTTTAGCATGGATAGGGACTGCAACTGCTGTGTTCGGATGCAGGCTGAGTTGGCATCCCTTCGCTCCCAGCTTCAGGCAGTGTTGGCTTCGGTCACACAGCTTGAGGCTGTTGCCAATGGGCATCACTGTGGGGGTCCGGATGGGGGTTTGTCGGGGACGGCCAGCTCGTCCCACGCATCCCCCGATCGGACTACGACTGTGGTTGCCCGGGATACTGCCCGCATTGAGGCTGCTCCCTCACCTGTGGTAGAGTGGGAGGTCGTCTCAAGGTGTGGCAGGGGGCGAAAGACATTCCGGAGGGCTGAACGGAAGGCCTCTCCAGTTTGTCTGACGAACCGGTTTCGGGCTCTGTCTCAGGCTGATACTGATCTTCAGCCTGACATGGCTGCTTGTCCTGTTCCAGAGGTTGCCCCTCAGTCTGCAAGATCCGGGCAGTCGCAGAGGGTGGGCTTACTGGTAGTTGGGAGCTCCAACGTCAGGCGCGTAATGGGGCCCCTTAGGGATATGGCAGCAAGGGAGGGGAAGAAAACCAAAGTGCACTCCGTGTGCATACCGGGGGGAGTCATTCCAGATGTGGAAAGGGTCCTTCCGGATGCCATGAAGGGTACAGGGTGCACCCATCTGCAGGTGGTCGCTCATGTCGGCACCAATGATGTGTGTCGCTATGGATCGGAGGAAATCCTCTCTGGCTTCCGGCGGCTATCTGATTTGGTGAAGACTGCCAGTCTCGCTAGCGGGATGAAAGCAGAGCTCACCATCTGCAGCATCGTCGACAGGACTGACTGCGGACCTTTGGTACAGAGCCGAGTGGAGGGTCTGAATCAGAGGTTGAGACGGTTCTGCGACCATGTGGTCTGCAGATTCCTCGACTTGCGCCATAGGGTGGTGGGGTTTCGGGTTCCGCTGGATAGGTCAGGAGTCCACTACACGCAACAAGCGGCTACACGGGTAGCAGGGGTTGTGTGGCGTGGGCTGGGCGGTTTTTTAGGTTAGATGGCCTCGGGCAAGTGCAGAAAGGGCAACAGCCTCAACGGGTGCGGGGCAAAGTCAGGACATGCGGGGACCAAGCAGCAATCGGTATTGTAATTGTAAACTGTCGAAGCTGCGTTGGTAAAGTACCGGAACTTCAAGCGCTGATAGAAAGCACCGAAGCTGAAATCGTTATAGGTACAGAAAGCTGGCTGAAGCCAGAGATAAATTCTGCCGAAATTTTTACAAAGGCACAGACGGTGTTTAGAAAGGATAGATTGCATGCAACCGGTGGTGGAGTGTTCGTCGCTGTTAGTAGTAGTTTATCCTGTAGTGAAGTAGAAGTGGATAGTTCCTGTGAATTATTATGGGTGGAGGTTACACTCAACAACCGAGCAAGGTTAATAATTGGCTCCTTTTACCGACCCCCCGACTCAGCAGCATTAGTGGCAGAACAACTGAGAGAAAATTTGGAATACATTTCACATAAATTTTCTCAGCATGTTATGGTCTTAGGTGGAGATTTCAATTTACCAGATATAGACTGGGACACTCAGATGTTTAGGACGGGTGGTAGGGACAGAGCATCGAGTGACATTATACTGAGTGCACTATCCGAAAATTACCTCGAGCAATTAAACAGAGAACCGACTCGTGGAGATAACATCTTGGACCTACTGATAACAAACAGACCCGAACTTTTCGACTCTGTAAGTGCAGAACAGGGAATCAGTGATCATAAGGCCGTTGCAGCATCCCTGAATATGGAAGTTAATAGGAATATAAAAAAAGGGAGGAAGGTTTATCTGTTTAGCAAGAGTAATAGAAGGCAGATTTCAGACTACCTAACAGATCAAAACGAAAATTTCTGTTCCGACACTGACAATGTTGAGTGTTTATGGAAAAAGTTCAAGGCAATCGTAAAATGCGTTTTAGACAGGTACGTGCCGAGCAAAACTGTGAGGGACGGGAAAAACCCAACGTGGTACAACAACAAAGTTAGGAAACTACTGCGAAAGCAAAGAGAGCTTCACTCCAAGTTTAAACGCAGCCAAAACCTCTCAGACAAACAGAAGCTAAACGATGTCAAAGTTAGCGTAAGGAGGGCTATGCGTGAAGCGTTCAGTGAATTCGAAAGTAAAATACTAGGTACCGACTTGACAGAAAATCCTAGGAAGTTCTGGTCTTACGTTAAATCAGTAAGTGGCTCGAAACATCATGTCCAGACACTCCGGGATGATGATGGCATTGAAACACAGGATGACAAGCGTAAAACTGAAATACTAAACACCTTTTTCCAAAGCTGTTTCACAGAGGAAGACCGCACTGCAGTTCCTTCTCTAAATCCTCGCACCAACGAAAAAATGGCTGACATTGAAATAAGTGTCCAAGGAATAGAAAAGCAACTGGAATCACTCAACAGAGGAAAGTCCACTGGACCTGATGGGATACCAATTCGATTCTACACAGAGTACGCGAAAGAACTTGCCCCCCTTCTAACAGCCGTGTACCGCAAGTCTCTAGAGGAACAGAAAGTTCCAAATGATTGGAAAAGAGCACAGGTAGTCCCAGTCTTCAAGAAGGGTCGTCGAGCAGATGCGCAAAACTATAGACCTATCTCTCTGACGTCGATCTGTTGTAGAATTTTAGAACATGTCTTTTGCTCGAGTATCATGTCGTTTTCGGAAACTCAGAATCTACTATGTAGGAATCAACATGGATTCCGGAAACAGCGATCGTGTGAAACCCAACTCGCTTTATTTGTTCATGAGACCCAGAAAATATTAGATACAGGCTCCCAGGTAGATGCCATTTTCCTTGACTTCCGGAAGGCGTTCGATACAGTTCCGCACTGTCGCCTGATAAACAAAGTAAGAGCCTACGGAATATCAGACCAGCTGTGTGGCTGGATTGAAGAGTTTTTAGGAAACAGAACACAGCATGTTGTTATCAACGGAGAGACATCTACAGACGTTAAAGTAACCTCTGGCGTGCCACAGGGGAGTGTTATGGGACCATTGCTTTTCACAATATATATAAATGACCTAGTAGATAGTGTCGGAAGTTCCATGCGGCTTTTCGCGGATGATGCTGTAGTATACAGAGAAGTTGCAGAATTAGAAAATTGTAGCGAAATGCAGGAAGATCTGCAGCGGATAGGCACTTGGTGCAGGGAGTGGCAACTGACCCTTAACATAGACAAATGTAATGTATTGCGAATACATAGAAAGAAGGATCCTGTATTGTATGATTATATGATAGCGGAACAAACACTGGTAGCAGTTACTTCTGTAAAATATCTGGGAGTATGCGTGCGGAACGATTTGAAGTGGAATGATCATATAAAAATAATTGTTGGTAAGGCGGGTACCAGGTTGAGATTCATTGGGAGAGTCCTTAGAAAATGTAGTCCATCAACAAAGGAGGTGGCTTACAAAACACTCGTTCGACCTATACATGAGTATTGCTCATCAGTGTGGGATCCGTACCAGATCGGGTTGACGGAGGAGATAGAGAAGATCCAAAGAAGAGCGGCGCGTTTCGTCACAGGGTTATTTGGTAACCGTGATAGCGTTACGGAGATGTTTAACAAACTCAAGTGGCAGACCCTGCAAGAGAGGCGCTCTGCATCGCGGTGTAGCTTGCTCGCCAGGTTTCGAGAGGGTGCGTTTCTGGATGAGGTATCGAATATATTGCTTCCCCCTACTTATACCTCCCGAGGAGATCACGAATGTAAAATTAGAGAGATTAGAGCGCGCACAGAGGCTTTCAGACAGTCGTTCTTCCCGCGAACCATACGCGACTGGAACAGGAAAGGGAGATAATGACAGTGGCACGTAAAGTGCCCTCCGCCACACACCGTTGGGTGGCTTGCGGAGTATAAATGTAGATGAACTTCTCAGTCAAGTTGCCTCACAAGGGCTGCGTGCATCAAGGCTTGCCAACAGCGCTCGGGCCGCTCGGGATTAGCCGAACGGTCTCAGACACTGCAGTCATGGACTGTGCGGCTGGTCCCGGCGGAGGTTCGAGTCCTCCCTCGGGCGTGGGTGTGTGTGTTTGTCGTTAGGATAATTTAGGTTAAGTAGTGTGTAAGCTTAGGGAATGATGACCTTAGCAGTAAAGTCTCATACGATTTCACACACATTTCACACAACAGCGCTCGGTAGACCGCATGGTCACCCATCCAAGTGCTAGCCCAGCCCGACAGCGCTTACCTTCAGTGAACTGAAGGTAACCGGTGTTACCACTGCAGCAAGGCCGTTGGCCTAAGCCTTTAAACCAAATTTTGTTATCTATCACACCTTTATATATTCAACTTCCAAAGGCACACTTAACAGAAACCCATTCAAGATCATTGCCTGGAAGTAATTTTCTGTGGTTTGGCACCAGTTCACCCATTATTGCTAAATTGGCACTAATACAGTAATATTACCAGGTTATTTTCAAATTCGATGATGATGTGCATGATGTTCAGCCTATCAAGAGACTTCTCTGTTGGCAGTCTTCATCAGTCACTGCTTTCGCATCAGATACCATAGTCGACAACTGCTGTAGTCCTTCAACTGCTTCTTCAGTCTAGTACTAATCAACTAACGCTGCTTGATTGTCCGAAAGAACAGACACCACATACGTAATTAAGGTGATGATAACTAGTTGATCACTTCAGTGAAGATGCACACCACTCTTGAACTCTTATGGGAATCGCCGAAATGCGGCGAGCTCAAATGGTTCAAATGGCTCTAAGCACTATGCGACTTAACATCTGAGGTCATCAGTCCCCTAGACTTAGAACTACTTAAACCTAACTAACCTAAGGACATCATACACAGCCATGCCCGAGGCAGGATTCGAACCTGCGACCGCAGCAGCAGCGCGGTTCCGGACTGAAGCGACTAAAGCGCTTGCCCACAGCGGCCGGCAATGCCGCGAGTTATGAGGATAATGTGCAAGGGGCACTACATGAGTAGTGTGTAAATAAGTTGAGAATTTGGGTCTAACGGGAGCCGTGCTAGGGTAGTACATGCCGTCGTAACGACAACTGTGTAGGGGTGGCGTAGTGGACGGTGCATATGCCTAATAACCAGAAAACCCAGGTTTCTATCCCAGCCCAGCACAAATTTTCAACTTCCCAACTGATTTAGATCAAAACCGTCTAGCAACTAATATCATTAAATTCTTTGTATCTGAACTCTGAGTAGGTTGAGGAACTGTCAATAGGGATGCAATTCAGAAACATATACAACCAGCGCCTGACTATCGATGACCTTCATAAGCAGGAAAGGGAGAAAAGGGCGAAAAAGGAAAATCAGCAGGTGGAAAGTGTAATATTGTTAATAGTATAAACAATATATACGTAAGACTTCCATTTTTTGAGAGTTGCCACATGTGTCGAATTTTCCTCACAACTGGGTATTTGATGACAGCCACTGCAATTATCTGTCCACTGTTCCGATCAGGTACTATAGATGGCAGGTGGTGTAGATTCTGCAACACTGAATGGAAATAAGTCTTGATTGAGTTACAGCAATTAAATGGTAGGTAAGAGATGTAGGATCTTTAATAATAATATACATGTTAACCCTTCATTTTTCGAAGAGTTGCACACATGTCATAAAAAAAGCACTGACAGGCAGCTGTGATGGTTCAGGATCAATAAATTGCCTATATGTGGCTGCTCCCATTTTTATAATCCCCCTACCAGATCTGTCAGCAATCTGAGGCGTCTGAGCACACCCATGTACGCAATTTCCAGTGAATCATACTTTGCTAACTTGACAATCCACAAGTTATGGTTTTTTCAAATATGCAAAATGTTTAGTCAGAGAGTTCAGGCTCGCTGATGTATGCCCAAAGGAATTGACATGCATTACATTTTATGCCGAGAGTCAAATTCATTGGATGTCTGCAAGACAAGACTTGTCAGAACAATTGAAGTGCTCAGTCATCCGGTTCAGATTTGCCGATGCCTGCCTGTTTGCCCAAACGAATCGCCACGCATGTCGTATTATGCCATATCGAGACAAATATACGGGCAAGAATCATGAGCTAAGTTCCGTGTTTTTTAAATGGTTTGTGTCAATGACTGATGCTATTTTTAAAACAGTATGTGTGAACAACAATGAATGAACTGTTGCTGTTCCCAAGGATAGCTTTTTCTCTAAGTTCATTGCATAAATGTTGTGTGTGAATGTGTGTGTGTGTGTGTGTGTGTGTGTGTGTGTGTGTGTGTAATCGAATACTTTTGAACATGGTACGCAGTTCAGGAGAAGAAGCTTGTGGAAATACATAATGGATAATTCTGACTATGATGCAAAAAGAATTTCAGATACTTTTCAACATGAAGGGCTATTCATACTGATTGACAAAATATACTGCGCTGTCATTGGCTATTTCATTTAAATAAGTGCTAAAATTTTTTCTTGCTCCTGCCATCTTGCATATTTAAGCGGTGTGATTCGTTGTTTCATTACAAAATTTCTTGCTGGCACCCTCTTGCATTTTTAAGCACTGTGATCGGCAGTTTCATTTTTAGTGAAAGGTAAAAACATTTCCCACAGTACCACCTTGCACTTTTAAATGCTGTGGCTGACTGTTTCATTTTTAATTTCCTGTGAACATCATCTTGCATATATTTAAATTTCCTACCATCTGCTATCTTCTATCTTTTAATTTTCCACCATCTTGATGATTTCATTAATAAAGGGCGTGGCTTTTGATATTATGATGATGACATCATAGCCGAGGGACGTGACTTGCTACGTCACAAATGTAAACAAAGTGAGTCAGAAGCACCACGTATACGATGTGTGCTGGAGTTGGTACAGATGTAATGCTACTGTTATTTAGAATTAGCAGACAGTGGCATTCTTTACATTACACAAGGAATTATAGCGAGAGGTTCACTGTAGAACCCTTTTAAGGCTGCAGAAAACGTAGAAGTAATTGTACCTTACAGGATGCATGAAATCGGTTATTCAAAGAGTGAGTGCTAGAATTTTACGTTGTCAGGTCATTGACATCAGTCGTTATTTTGATTGTGCTGACAGAGTTCGGGGGTTTAGCGCAGCACATGAGAACGTGATACCTACTTGCCAATACTGTGCTGTACAGTTTGATGAGGCTTATGTTTGAGTAGGGTGCTTCCTTGAAACATGTTAATGCCTAATAGTGCTTAAGAATGTCGCTACAGACGCCATAGGACGCCTTCTGTAGCGGAGAAGTGGAAACTTTTTTATTGCTTCCTATAGTCTCCCAAAATTACCAATATTCTTAAGGATTTTTGCCCCTCTATTACGATTTGTTGTCATCCAAATATACTGCTGACCATGAGAATTGCAACAACATAAAGGCGGCAAGTTAACTAATGCTTCGATATGCAAATGATTAGCATTGCAGCGCCAACACAAAAGTAGTCAGAAGCAACGTCTTTGAAGTTCTATACGTAAGTGGAATTAAACAGCGAGTTTCTCATTCAGAATTTGAGTGTTGGTTGTTTTGGGAAGGTAGTATCGTGTCTCCTGTAAACAAGAGCACCATACCACCATATCCGGGGGCATGGTGGCGGGGGGGGGGGCTGTTTCCCCTCCCCCTCGCTCCCAGGTAATACAAAAAAATACAGCGTAGTCAGGTGGTTTTCTTCCAAGAAAGCGATTTAAAAGTCGATATTACGCACGTTTTTAACAGGGTTGGAACTGGATCTTTTTGATGGCTTCTTACAAGTCCCCATCGTCTTCCGCAATATTAAAACTACTCCATATTTCCAGATCTAGCTCCCTCCCCCATCCGCCACCCTTCAAAGTGTCGTATGGGCTCTCTTGCATGTAAGAAGGAGAAACGTATGACAGCACATGTCAGAATTGGACAATGAGAGGATCGGAGCTTATCGAGACTGCAGCTTATCGCTCCACGACATTGCTATTCTCATTGGTCGAGCTCTCATGACTGTAATGCGAACACGGAATCAGTGAATTCAAGAGGGCCATACTGAATGCCGTCCAGATCTCAACGACCCCAAGCGACTAGCGCCCGAGAGACAATCATGCGACCATATTAGTGGCCTACTGGGGCGCGGTAGCAGACAGGGGCGCTTCCACAGTGGTGCGCCCTACAACACCAGGCACAACAACTGCACCATGTCGTCCTTTCAGAGGAGTCCAGGTTCTACCTACAACTTCATGATGGATGTAAGCGTGCGTGGAGACATCAAAGACGACGAACGATTCTGATCACATTCATCATCGTCATACGAGCCCAGCACCTGATATGATTGAGTGTGTTGCCACTGAGCAGAGAGCACGATCACCTCTGATTCACATAGCAGCTAATGTTTTAAGATCAGTGATTGTGTCGTACCTTCGGGACCTCCGTCGTGGTATTTTTCAACAAGGTAACGCAATGCTGCATGCTCCTCCAGTTGTCCTCATCTATGTGGATATGGAGGGCTTTGTGCAGGCCAGCGCTTTCTCTCGTCCACTGAAAATATCTCCTCAGGAGTAATTGACAAAGAGTCCCTTAAGTGCGAGGTCGTAAAAGGCCAATGATGTTTACGGCATTCGACGTCCACATATTGTCTACCATGCAACCACAATATTGGCTGCTAATGGCAACAGGGTGCAGAACTGGAGGTATCCAATGGTGAGCACAGCATTAGGCTACGGAGCGTAACTGAAATGCTTAGTCGACGAGCAACTCACAACAGTGCTAGTGGTGTTGATAGAAAGCGGAACAATGGCAACGATAAACAAAGCAAACATCGCATTATATATGCAACAACAGTTGCCGAAATTGACACTGCGTCAGAAAGGAACCCAAGGAGTTTAGGAGTGAAAAAGAAGTGGTAGATGAAATATTAGCGTTTCTGCAAGATGAGTCAGTGGAGCGTGTGGTGCCGTATACGCTCGACTGTGCGGATAATCTACACGAGTACAATAATGACGACACTTGCTACCAAGTGAAAGTGACACTGAAACATGTGTCAAGACATGTAGTTCATCATCTTTGTCGGACAGGGAGCCACAAATCCCATTTCCAGTGAAACAAAGTAAAGGACAGTCGTTGTCGAAGGAGTGAGTACTAAACATAATAATGTACATGGAAAACCATCCGCAGCATAGTGAAAAAACAATTATGAGCAGATTTCGAATAAGTCCGTAGCAAAATGGCTCTGAGCACTATGGGACTTAACAGCTGAGGTCATCAGTCCCCTAGAACTTAGAACTACTTAAACCTAACTAACCTAAGGACATCACACACATCCATGCCCGAGGCAGGATTAGAACCTGCGACCGTAGCGGTCACGCGGTTCCACACTGAAGCGCCTAGAACCGCTCGGCCACCACGGCCGGCTAAAGTCCGTAGCAATATGACAGAGTAGTGCATAAGGAAAACTACAGATATTCAATGATGGACAAGGTGCACTTGTTACAAAATCTGTTTATAGTATGCTCGATGCAATTTTCAGGATGTTCATGATAGTGACGTATTATGTTATGCGCGTCAAATTGCGCGCGACATAGATTACTATGATTTCAAGGGAAGCAGTGGGACGTTGCATAACTTCAGACAGTGTCACAGTGACGCAAAATTATGAAATTTCCAATAAAGCGTCAACTTGATGATGCACAGCAAACTGTGCAATCGGCCAGAAAATTTATAAATGAGATAAACAATCTTATCTCATCGTTCATTAAGGAAATCGTTTTTTACTCCGACCAATCGGGATTTAGAGAGGAAAAGCATATGGAAGAAACTCTGGAAATTAGTGGTACCAAGAGAGTTGTATCAAGATCAACTAACATCAACGCATTAACACAATCGTTTACACTTATGCCGACTGTTAATGTGGATGGTAAATTGGCTGCAAAGTTATTTACTGTGCTGCGAGATGTTGGTGCTCTGCCCCCTACGATTCATTCTCGTGTGCATGATCTTCCAAGGGCAGTAGGGAATATTTACGTCACAGCAAGCAATAGTCGGAAAATGGGCATAAGAGAACTAAAACTGTGGTATGAGCACTTGTTTTGGCCAATAACTGATCAAAATAACTTAATTTTGCTTTATTACTGCTCTGCGTAAAATGTCATATTCCTTTAGAGGAAACTATCCCTCCTGAAAAGTATGTGACATTGCAGTTCATACCACGTGGAACCATTGGACAAATTCAGCATCTGGATATTTGTTTTTGCTGTCTCTATAAGACATATTATTGCACTATCTGCGGCTACGCCTTAAATGCCTTAAATGATTGCCAGTTTCACAATAAGCTCCACGATAGACTCTTTTTCCTTGTCAGCTGCATGCCATCACATTCCATCAGTTCTCATCATGCCGTTACACCAATATCATTCTATATGCATTCTTTAAGAGTGGATACCTAGCTGAAAGTCCTAGACCATTTGTAACTTTCAAGGAGTTCGCCTTCGATCTTAATGGTGCGAACCTCTGTGAACACTGTTGCTCGCCATTTTTCGTTCGGTGTTCATGGTGCAAGTTACTGGCCTATTTTGAACATTTCCTGAATGTCGACGGCGTCCATTTTGTGAATTGTAATAGGACATACATCTCATGAAAGGTTGATCTCTGTTCACCCAGACACTCATTTTCTGTCGCCCTTCCAATGCACATGGTGAGTCATTAGCAGCTAATATTTTTCCTGTCGTAATTGTAAACACAACACTTTCAAATGAGGCTTACTGAAGACCGAACTTGCGACCTCGTACTCGAGAGGTTTTTTGTGAGAGACTTACACAGCCACCAGCCAGGCACTTTGATTAATGAACTCTAACACAGAACTGAAGCAGCATGGAATGACATATCCACATCTGTCGTCCAAGATTACTTCGACTCGATACCACACGGGTTAAAGCCGTTATTGCTGCCAGAAGTGGCTGCTATGTGTACTAAATTACGTGTCCTATACACCTAAAACCTGAACCATATATTTTTCTCACCGTACTGTACACGCACAATAAAAATATTTATGGTATTTGGAATCCTTCAAAGTCTTTCAGTTTTAATGGTCAGCAGCGTACATGAAATGTTACTTCATCCGAATACATACTTAAAATATTATTGAGCCATAGTGTAATTCTTTTTTTAAAGCTCTTGACTATTTATACCAGTAAATATTCGAATTTTTTAATGTGACAACTTGTTTTGTGTACATTAAGACCACCGCAGTTGTGGTGCGACTTTACTTCCCATTGCGATAAGCGTTGGCATCTGCTGAATTTTCGAAGGACACGGCTGGACTACATCTTGCTTCGACTATCCTTTTGCCGACAGTGCCTATAAGATGTTCATAGTTGGTTTCACGTAGGTTTGAAGTGCTCTAAAAAGCAGGAGTTACAGTGCTGGCCTTAGAGGTCACCTGTATCAAGAAACTTCTATGATTATTAGGTTAGTAAAATATAGTACTAGAGGTCCTGTCAAGGGGAAGCAACTTATAGAGGATTACAACTTGTGGAAAAGGGTGGAGCTTATACCGACAGCCTGTGAATCAGTGTAACATATATGGTAATGCCTGTGGCTAAGTCATAATTGAGTCTCACTGTGGCTGCAGCGCTGTATGACTGAAGGTGCGAAATGTTAGGCGATTGCCTAGAGCTGATGTCAACGCGTGAAGTCAGGATGCCTGATCGTGAAGTTTGTCTGAGTGTCGAAGGAGAGTACTTGGTGTCGTGTGGAGTAAAAAACGTGGGTTATTTTCTTAAGTTCTAGGTTTATTAAGAAGAAATTGTGACCCATAGAGACGAAGTTAGATTATACAGCTTAGAGTTTGCCTGAAATCCCAGTTACATTCCCTCTTGCTCTTGATTATCATGTGAGTTCACTATCCGTGAATTACCGGAGGTCACCATCAGGAGCCAGCTCCAATGGTGACTCTTCGTTCCACGGGACCAACGAGTAATATTTCCCAACGCTCAGATAAGTAGCTCAGTTCAGATTTTTCCGTATGGTAGTCTAAATTAAGTATAAAATAGTTTAGGATAGCTGATAAGAAAGTAAGACTTCATAAATAAACCCGGTCATCCCAAAGGATATTTCCGATCGAACGCATGAAGTGTTGTTCAGTGCATGCAGATCATAGTTTCAGTCACAGTCCTTGAGCTAGAGAAGAATAAAATTTACGCTTATAACCATTTGATTACAAATATCCAGTGTCCTCTCAAATTGATGACAGTTAGTCATTCAAGAAATCTAAAACCTTACTAGAAACTAATATCACAGATATTTCGCTTAAATTGGATTCTTGTGTTCATATAAGGCGCTAAGCAAGCCATGTACAGTACATCAGGCAATATATTCAAGTTCAATTCCATTTACAATACAGATGGCGCACTTGATGACATGTGTTTGAGTTATGCCATAAGTGTTGACGTGTGGTAGTAGATACGTCACAGGGTTAGAAGCAATACTTGAGGTAGCTATTTTGCCGCCACCATAGCTGAGTCACGTAGTCAAAAGAGGCACTACGATCTCAACTCCTACATCTTGAGGACATAAACAGTAAGCGCTACCTCATGGATATATTTAAGCCTGACGTAATGTCTGTGATGTCTCTTCCTTCGGAGAACCCAACATGCCACGTTTCAGCATTACAATGGCTTTATATGTAGGGTAGTTATCCTCTAAGAACGACGGATAGCATCAAACATGTGTCGGGTATCATTGCTCATCAACTGGTACATTACTTTCCATCAGAAACCAGTGATGATGTTTTGTGGACTAGAAAAAGATTGTATGTCGGAGGAATTCCCCAAGGTCACGCCACGATGCTTAGAGGCTCCAGTTCGAGGCGTGAGAATTTCCCATCATATAAAATTCTGAGTCAGAGATCATGTACAGTTTTATTATCCTAATCATTTATATACTGTCACACATATTCACACGTATTCTCATTGTAGATACTTTTATAAACGTAAATGTACTTAGAGTTTCAATTTCCATTCCGGGTGAGTACACAAATACCAGCAGCACACGTTTATTTCTAAAGCAGATATGACAAGTGTTTCCCATCTCCTAATATAAAAATGAAGACCGAAATGCGTATTCAAATGATTTGAATTCGTTTGTGCTTCTAGTGATAGTGTATCACCTTTACTATCTCCATGAGATTTTTCTTGTGACTGCCATATTACTTGACATTTAATTTGGTTCATCTGAAATTAGAAAGTATATTTTTCTATTTCTTTATTGTGACGGTTTGCCTAAGAGCGCACGTTTTTGATATGTAATGCTGTAATATGTCTCGAAAAATATCTGCTAAGTGGACAAGTGAACAACAGCAGCGGTAGAGGAAAATCCCGCAGATGGGAGCAGCCGGGCCACTGCAAATCTGCGTCATTACGTGAGCTGCAATTACTGGCGCCGGCATTATGGCGCTAACAGCCCTACAGATGCTTCGGCGTCGCGATGGGTCGTTTCCTTCCCTTCCGCCGGCGGTGGCTCAATTAGCACGTCCGGGCCAACTGCAGTCGTTCGCTTAAACATCCACAATCATTCCGTTTCCGTGTTATGGCACTGCGCTCTGAAAGCAGCTCTCCGAACTTCAGTGTGCAGTATCTGTATAACAAGTAAAGAATTTTTTGTTTGTTCATTTCAGCACAAATCCATCTGTATATAAAAGCTTACTGCACTATTGTACACGTTCGCATTACACGTTTCTTCCCTGTCACACTGTTTTAGAATTTATGCAATCTTCATCACACATTCCATTACCTGTACTGAAATTTATTTGTCATCAATTCTTCTTTAAACACAATGAACAGTGATAATGCTCCGAAAAGACTGACATGTTTAAGTATCACTATATAAGGGCAGCATATAACCCACCTACAGCACCTCCATTTGCTACAGTACCTCGTCCGTACTTGTATGCTTTGATACGACACAGTATGTTACCAAACACGTAATTCACAGAACAGACAGCGTTATTTTTTGGAAATGCAGTTCTCAGTTACCAAACTTTTTACGGAGAAGACGTTCATTCGTTTCGAATCCAGGCGACCCAACGAGCCATATCATTGTTGAAAACAAAACGTATATACTCCCAATGATCTTAAGACATGGTCACATTTATATCATCATATCAACTGATCGTGTCATTTCAGTTACGGAATTTCATATTCGCAAATGAATAGAGTAAGCTGATGAAGGAATCGAACTGAAATATCCAGACGAGTGGAAAAGGCACGTCTTGCCACAGTTTTTATTTAACGTCACCTAATATCACTGAAAAGTTTTCCATCTGGCGACCGAGTGCCTGCGACATTTTGGTCTCTTTGATCTAGTGCACTTTATCTATTTCGTTGTCGACAAGACAGCAGGCTCCTAAACAAAACTGAAAAAAGAATGACAGGAAACAATGCACTGTGCCAAAGGAGGGTTTCGGTACCTCACTGGTCTATGGAACGGACTATATCCTTACCGGTGACCATTCAAAGACATTGACGATAGGTCCGTAGCCTTGTATAGAGCTTGTGAATTTTTGAAGTAGACAAAAGAGGGGCTGTGCAAGTCTGTGGTTCTAGTAATTTGGTAACATGATGATTTGTCATTAAAGAACAACGTAATTTGTGGATGTGGGTAATACATAGACGTTCTATAGCATGATACGTTTCTGTATGCTGACAGCTTACCGAAAAAAGATGAAAAGTTTCGGGTATTAACGTCAAAAAATAAAGATTGTCGAGATTGTAATGATAGGTTTGCTATTCGCCCAGAGGTGCTTCTGAAAGGAGTATGATGTCGAGCAATGATACCGCTATCACTAACTGAGACCCCAAGATGGCGTTAAATACGCTAAATAAACCTGGTATTTAAATACATTACCCTTCGTTGCGCCTGTCTAAAAATTCACTGGAAATGAAATATGGCAGGAACTTGGTATCCAACTGACGATCTCATTGTGCTTTAACTTGTAATGTATAGTATAAGGAGAGTCAACTTTTTGTTCTTACTACATGACGACTTACGGCATTAAGGCATGTTAATTTAGTTGTAAGGCATATTAAAATGAAATCTTTGGAAAGGTTTCGCAAAGATGCAGATTCGAAAATAATCCAAAAGAAAATGAGCAGTCAAACTCTCTATTAGTTGTAGCGTCACGTAGATATGCAAATGCATTACACATTACAGTAATTCTGCCTAGTCCCTTAACCATAAAAATTCAAATATTTCAGGTCTGGTTAATTGTCTCAAGATCTTGAAAAGAGAACAAAATGCGCAACTGAAATGTTTATTTATTTTATTTATTTATTTATTTATTTAACCTGATCAGATTAGAGCCATCAGGCCCTCTCTTACATCGGGCCAGTGTTACACACATGCAGCATTTCACACATCAGAGTTACATCATGACAATAGTTTAAATAAGAAAATTAGATTACTCTAGTACTATCGTAGAAATATTTAAGATGAAAGTACCTCTACAAGTTCCTATTCGCAAGGAAAACATCAGGACGGGCGCTGAAGAATGGTCATGTCAAATTATATAATTTTCGTAACGTAGCGAGCAAAAAAAACTCAGGGCAGAGATTACTATTATCACAGATTAAGATATTCTACTCACATGGTATCACATTGCCCGTAATGGGTGAAGACATTTTTATTCTTTTAATCTGTATGCCTGTCTGCCGCCATTCTAGTTTCATTCGCTTCTATTCAGTTATATCTTTGCATTAGGTCCAAACTGTTTCCCAAAACTTTTACGCAAACTTCAGTTTCTTTGTTTTTGAGATGACATGAAAAGTTAGGGATAGGAATACGAGTAAGTTGAAAGTCAGCGTTGTTTGTCATCTATTAAGTGTACAATGGTCAAAAAAAGTTTTGCATCACCCCGGTTCACAAAACGTGAAACGTATATATTCAACTTCCAATTGCAGACTTAACAGCAACCCATTCAAGATCATTGGCTGCAAGTAATTTTGTATGGTTTGGCGCCAGTTCACCCATTATTGCTAAATTGGCGCTAATACAATAATATTATAAGGTTATTTTCAAATTCGATGATGATGTGCATGATGTTCAGCCTACTAAGAAACTTCTCTGTTGGCAGTCTTCATCAGTCACTGCTTTCGCATCAGATGGCATAGTCGACAACTGCCGCAGTCCTTCAATTGCTTCTCCAGTCAAGTACTAATCAACTACGGCTGCTTACATGTCCGAAAGAACAGACACCACATATACAATTAAGGTGACGATGACCAGTTGATCACTTCAGTGAAGATGCACACCACTCTTGAACTTTTATGGGAATCGACGAAATGCCACGAGTAATGAGGATAATGTGCAAGGGGCACTACATGAGTAGTGTGTCGATAAGTTGAGAATTTGGGTCTAGGGTAGTACATACCGTCTGTGTCGGGGTGGCGCAGTGGCCGGTGCATCTGCCTAGCAAGCAGGAGACCCAGCTTTAGATCCCAGCCCAGCACATATTTTCAACTTTCTGCATTGATTTAGATCAAAGCTGTATCTGAACTCTGAATAGACTGAGGAACTGGCAATAGGAATGCAATTCAGAAACATACTCACATCAAAAAATGTTTTGCATCATCCCAGTACCCAGAACTCCTTAAGATAGACGTTGACTGTGGATATTGTATCACAGTCCCTTTGACTGTTCAGAGATGTCACTAAACCCGCCCAAAGATGCAAACAACCATGCATGAGCAGCACCTATTAGACGGAGGGGGTCCGACAGCCGATCATTTCCAGTCATTTCACCAGGAAGAAGGTACACGGCTCATGATGTCTATAGTTCAACCATGCCTAGACGGTCAATACCGCGGTTCGATCGCGTCCGCATTGTTACTTTGTGCCAGGAAGGGCTTTCAACAAGGGAAGTGTCCAGGCTTCTCGGAGTGAACCAATCCGCTGCTGTTCGGACATGGAGGAGATACAGATAGACAGGAACTGTCGATGACATGCCTCGCTCAGGCCGCCCAATGGTTACTACTGCAGTGGATGACCGCTACCTACGGATTATGGCTAAGAGGAATCGTGACAGCAACGCCACCATGTTGAAAAATGCTTTTCATGCAGACACAGGACGTCGTGTTACGACTCAAACTGTGCGCAATAGGCTGCACGATGCGCAACTTCACTCCCGACTTGCATGGCGAGGTCCATCTTTGCAACCACGACACCATGCAGCGCGGTACAGATGGGCCCAACAACATATCGAATGGACCGCTCAGGACTGGCATCACGTTCTCTTCACCGATGAGTGTCGCATATGCCTTCAATCAGACAATCGTCGGAGACGTGTTTGGAGGCAACCCGGTCAGGCTGAACGTCTCAGACACACTGTCCAGCGAGTGCAGCTAGGTGGAGAAGGTTCCCTGATGTTTTGAGGTGGCATAATGTGGGGTCGACGTACGCAACTGGTGGTCATGGAAGGCGCAGTAACGGCTGTACGATACGTGAATGCCATCCTCCGACCCATAGTGCAGCCATATTGGCAGCATATTGGCTAGGCATTCGTCTTCATGGACGACAATTCGCGCCTCCATCATGCACATAGCTTCCTTCAGGATAACGACATCACTCGACTAGATTGGGCAGCATGTTTTCCAGACATGAACCCTATCGAACACGCCTGGGATTGATTGAAAAGGGCTGTTTATGGACGACGTGATCCACCAACCAGTCTGAGGGATCTACGCCGAATCGCCGTTGAAGAGTGGGACCATCTGGACCAACAGTGCCTTAAGGAACTTGTAGATAGTATGCCACGACGAATACAGGCATGCACCAATGCGAGAGGACGTGCTACTGGGTATTAGAGGTACTGGTGTGTAGAGCAATCTGGACCACCATCTCTGAAGGTCTCGCTGTATGGTGGTACAGCCTGGAATGTGTGGTTTTCATGAGCAGTAAAAATGGCGGAAATGGTGTTTATGTTGATCTCTATTCCGTTTCTCTATACAGGTTCCGGAACTCTCAGAAGTGAGGTAATGCAAAATTTTTTTGATGTGTGTATATCAAAACATGGATGTAAATCGTGATATAGCGACATTAAACAAAGGAAGAAGAGATTATATAGTAATTCATTTTCGTTCAGTGTGCAAAATAAAAATAGCATTACACATTCTGTTTCTTAACACGGAATCAGCTTATAGCTTTATTTTATATCTATTTGCTCATGAGATCGGAGTGTATTTTTCATCCTGGATGAAATAATTCTTCATGCTGTTCCACCTTTTGGTTGAATATATTAGAAAACCATGTAAAACCACAAGCGGAGCTTTCAACTTCATTATACCAAATTCTTATGGACATATTTTGTGTTTCATTACAGTACTTTCGATAAACGACTTTCAGTTTTATATACAATGTTTTATTTTTATACAGAATTTTGTTTCTGAAGTGTTTCGAACTGTTATATGGTATTGGTCAGTTTTATAATCAAGAGATGATGAGAAAGTGTTCATTTATAATACACTCCTGGAAAAGGAAAAAAGAACACATTGACACCGGTGTGTCAGACCCACCATACTTGCTCCGGACACTGCGAGAGGGCTGTACAAGCAATGATCACACGCACGGCACAGCGGACACACCAGGAACCGCGGTGTTGGCCGTCGAATGGCGCTAGCTGCGCAGCATTTGTGCACCGCCGCCGTCAGTGTCAGCCAGTTTGCCGTGGCATACGGAGCTCCATCGCAGTCTTTAACACTGGTAGCATGCCGCGACAGCGTGGACGTGAACCGTATGTGCAGTTGACGGACTTTGAGCGAGGGCGTATAGCGGGCATGCGGGAGGCCGGGTGGACGTACCGCCGAATTGCTCAACACGTGGGGCGTGAGGTCTCCACAGTACATCGATGTTGTCGCCAGTGGTCGGCGGAAAGTGCACGTGCCCGTCGACCTGGGACCGGACCGCAGCGACGCACGGATGCACGCCAAGACCGTAGGATCCTACGCAGTGCCGTAGGGGACCGCACCGCCACTTCCCAGCAAATTAGGGACACTGTTGCTCCTGGGGTATCGGCGAGGACCATTCGCAACCGTCTCCATGAAGCTGGGCTACGGTCCCGCACACCGTTAGGCCGTCTTCCGCTCACGCCCCAACATCGTGCAGCCCGCCTCCAGTGGTGTCGCGATAGGCGTGAATGGAGGGACGAATGGAGACGTGTTGTCTTCAGCGATGAGAGTCGCTTCTGCCTTGGTGCCAATGATGGTCGTATGCGTGTTTGGCGCCGTGCAGGTGAGCGCCACAATCAGGACTGCATACGACCAAGGCACACAGGGCCAACACCCGGCATCATGGTGTGGGGAGCGATCTCCTACACTGGCCGTACACCACTGGTGATCGTCGAGGGGACACTGAATAGTGCACGGTACATCCAAACCGTCATAGAACCCATCGTTCTACCATTCCTAGACCGGCAAGGGAACTTGCTGTTCCAACAGGACAATGCACGTCCGCATGTATCCCGTGCCACCCAACGTGCTCTAGAAGGTGTAAGTCAACTACCCTGGCCACACAAGATCTCCGGATCTGTCCCCCATTGAGCATGTTTGGGACTGGATGAAGCGTCGTCTCACGCGGTCTGCACGTCCAGCACGAACGCTGGTCCAACTGAGGCGCCAGGTGGAAATGGCATGGCAGGCCGTTCCACAGGACTACATCCAGCATCTCTACGATCGTCTCCATGGGAGAATAGCAGCCTGCATTGCTGCGAAAGGTGGATATACACTGTACTAGTGCCGACATTGTGCATGCTCTGTTGCCTGTGTCTATGTGCCTGTGGTTCTGTCAGTGTGATCATGTGATGTATCTGACCCCAAGAATGTGTCAATAAAGTTTTCCCTTCCTGGGACAATGAATTCACGGTGTTCTTATTTGAATTTCCAGGAGTGTATGTTAACATGATAAATATCTTCTGCTGGTGTCTTTCGATTATACAGTATAGTTGGTAGCATTGGTTGTAGAAATTGTTGGTGGAGTGTCATCTTGATGCTTCATCCAAGGGTGTGATGGGTTTGGGTCATCTTGAAACTCTCCTAATGGTAGCAGGTACAGCTCACGCAATCGCCATCCAGCACATCAGATGGTGGGAACACATGAAACAGTCGTACTACAAGTGTCAACGTATATGCAACAGCGATAGCTTCCTGAAGGTTCCTCAGTTTTATAATTTATAATTTTCATTTTTATGCATAGGTACTTTGTCTTCTGAAAACTAATACAAACTGGCATTGTTAAAATCCAGGTGAAAATAGTCTGCAGCATAACTCATTCGGCAGTGACAAGTACATTTCGTCTAGTACACTGTCCATCATTTCATGACTCACAGCCTATATCAGAGTTAACAGCAGTTCATTAGCGTCCATGAAGCCCGCAAGCGCATTCACATAGCGTCTTGGCAGTAGATCGTAGTGTTGACAGTGTTATATTACACACGACCAAGGTACTTAATGCTCTCAGTTCAACACCAACAATACTTTTTAGAAAGTAGAATTCTTCATTTTCAATGCAGATGCGTGTTTATACACGTAAGCTCACTGGACAAAACATTAGCGACTCTATTAAAAGAGCACACTCGCCGCTTTTAGGCACTGTGAGTGGTATAGAACTGATACTAAGCGATCGTATGACCCTCCATCATTGATGTAAATTATTGCAGTGCACTTCTTTGTATGTGCTAGTCGAGTGTATGTCATCTACACACGTCTTCATCTACACTCCACATCTACACACACAATATACCTTTCGGTACCTGGCAGAAGGTACATTTCGTGTTTACTAAATAAACCTGTCACGAAACGTGCTGCTCATCTTCGAATCTCCTCTGTTCCATTTCCTGCCTGTTACGGATCCCATACCGACGAGCAGTATTCAAGTATTCAGCTAACGAGTATTTTTTAAGCTACTTCCTTTGTTGATGAATCGCTTTTGCTGAGGATTCTTCCAATGAATCTCAATCTGGCATTTGCCTTACTCGCTGTTAATTTCATGTGCTTCTCGCACTTCAGATCGCTTTGTACGGGTAATCTCAGATATTTTATGGAAGTAACTGCTTCCAGCGATTGTTCTGCAATTCTGTAATCATACAATAAAGGGTTTTTCTGTCTAAGTACTCCGAACACGTTAAATCTTTTTATGTTGGAGGACAATTGCCAGTGCATTCACCAAGAGTCGATTCCGAGCAGGTCTTCCTGCATTTCGCTACAATTTTCTAGCGTTGCAACTTCTTTGTATACAATAGCTCATCCCCAGAAAGTCTCACTGGAATTCCGACGTTACCTACCAGGTCATTTACCTATATTGTGAAGACTAAGGGTCCTGTAACATTCCCCTGGTTCAAATGGCTCTGAGCACTATGGAACTTAACATCTATGGTCATCAGTCCCCTAGAACTGAGAACTACTTAAACCTGACTAACCTAAGGACATCACACAACACCCAGTCATCACGAGGCAGAGAAAATCCCTGACCCCGCCGGTAATCGAACCCGGGAACCCGGGCGTGGGAAGCGAGAACGCTACCGCACGACCACGAGCTGCGGACCATTCCCCCGGGACACGACCGAAGTTACATTTGTATCTGCAGATATGTGTCCGTTCGAAATAACATGCTGGGTTCTGTTTGCTAGAAACTCTTCAATCAAATCGCTCGCTTCGTCTGATATTCCATAGGCTTGCATTTTGTTCATCAAACAGCAGGGCGGAACAGTAATGAATGCCTTCCGGAAGTCAAGGAACGCAGCATCTACCTGGGCTCCTGTATCTACTGCTTTCTGGGTCTCGTGGACGAACGGAGCGAGCTGTGTTGCACACTACCATTGCTTTCGGAGCCAATGATTGTCACCAGAGTGGAGATTTCCGGTCTCCAGAAATGTCATAATACGCGAGCATAAAACACGTTGAAAATTCTACAAGAGACCGGCGTCAGAAATATAGGCCTATAGTTTTGTGTATCTGCTTGAAGACCCTTCTTGAAAACCACAATGACCTGTGCTTTTTTTCCAGTCATTAGGAACACTTTTCTCCTCTAGACGTCTACGGTACACTGCTATTTGAAGAAGGTAAGTTCATTCGCATAATCTGTGTAGCATCGAAGTGGTATCCCGCCAAATCTAGTGGGCCTTCCTTTGTTGAGCGATTTCTGTTGCTTTCTGTCCCTTGGTTACTTATTTCGGTATTTGTCACTCCGTCGTTCGTGCGACGATTTCAAAGTGGAACTACAGTGTGATCTCGATCGGTGTACCGGCCTTTTCTATGTCATTCTCTGTTTTAGTGCCATTATGGTCACTGAGTGTATGGGCAGATGGCTTTGATCTGTTTACATATGACC
Organism: Schistocerca cancellata; assembly: GCF_023864275.1. Lineage (NCBI taxonomy): Eukaryota > Metazoa > Arthropoda > Insecta > Orthoptera > Acrididae > Schistocerca > Schistocerca cancellata. The sequence continues at coordinate 664,478,023 of NC_064629.1, forward strand.
ATAACTTCTTCTGATTTTCTTTCAATTTGGTATATAGAATTTCGCTTTCGAAATCGTTGAACGCTTCGCACATAGACCTTCTTTCGCTGATTTTGGCTTCGTTAAGTTTTTGTTTGTCCGTGAGGTTTTGGATACATTTAAATTTGCAGTGAAGCTCTCTTTGTTTTCGGAGCAGCTTCCAAACGTGGTTGTCCAGCCGCTATGGATCTTTTCCATCCCTCAAAATTTGGTTGGGCGCATACTTGTGTAAAGCATGATGTATGATGTTCTTGACTTTAGTCCATTGATGTTCAACATTGTGAGTGCTAAAGATGAAATTTTCTGATTGCCTGTGAGATAATGTGAAGACTTTCTCTTGTTGTTCTTGCTAAGCAGAATACTCTTCCCGTCTTTCTTTGTATTCCTATTTCGAGCTGTATTCAGTGCTACTGTATCTGCCCTATGAACACTAACTTCCCCAGTCTATACATAAGACGTTAAAATTTCCACCTACAACTATAACGTGACCAAGGCATATATGCGAAATATCCTGCAACTTTCCCCTCAACTGTTCCACCACCATTGTTGCTGAGGCAGAGGTTCTACAGAAGCATTCGATGTCCATGTACGATCCACCTTCAATACTTATCTTCAACCAAATTATTTCGCATTCTCAGTCTGTGGTAATCTGTCTAGGTCCTATCGTACTTTTTGTTCCTGTAAACACGTCTCCATCACCTGTGTTCAACTTATCTTTGCGATAAACATTCGAGTTGAAATTTAGAATATCATTGTTATTAAACTTTGGTTTCAACCAGTTTTCTGTCCCTAGTATTATGTGGGCATGTTACCGTTTTCAAGTGAGAACAGTTCTAGGATCATTTCATAGACGCTCCCGCAGTTAACTAATATTATACTAACATTTTCTTTCTCAGATCTGCTATGGTGAATGCTACTCTGTCTGGACACAGAAGGCACCTTGTCAGGCCTGTGGAGGAATTTCCCTCTTCTAAAAAACCCATATGTGCATGCCACATATACTCCACTACCCTAGTAGCCGCTTCCTGCATGTAGTGTACGACTGACCTATTAAGGGGTACCCTATAATTCCCTGCTCAAAAGTAGAGGTCGGGAAATTTGCATCAGGTACCGTCGCAGAACCATCTGTGCCTCTGGTTTAGGCCTTCCACTCTGCTCCAAACCGGGGGACCACGATCGGTTCCGGGAACAACCCTGCAAAACAATAGCTCTGCTTCCATTCCGCGGACGAGGCTAGCTGTCTTCACCAAATCAGCAAGCCACCTGTAGGAACGAGGACGGCCTCTGAAACCAGGCAGCATCGATCATTATTGCGCACATGAGCCACGATTTGCAGGCGCTTGCACCCAGCACGCCCAATCGCTGCCGGAAGAAACTTATTCACCATCATTCTAACAACATGTAACCGATAGGATCCAGAACAGCTCTGGAACTCCTCCAAAGAGAGTATGAGTGACGACATACTGTACCAAATTTGACAAATGGTTCAAATGGCTCTGAGCACTATGGGACTTAACATCTATGGTCATCAGGCCCCTAGATCTTAGAACTACTTAAACCTAACTAACCTAAGGACATCACACAACACCCAGTCATCACGAGGCAGAGAAAATCCCTGACCCCGCCGGGAATCTAACCCGGGAACCCGGGCAAATTTAACAAGCTCATCCCGAACTGACCATCTAATTCAACGATGACATCTTCAATAAATCACTCATTCGCCTAGAGGATAAGTATTTAACAAAAAAAAAAAACTGATGCAAGCACCACGAAAAATTCTATCAGTGTGTTAAACTTCGAAATTACAAAGGAAAAAGCTACATCAACGAACTACTACAATACGTTGCTCAACAAAACCACTCCTCCATGGCAATCAAAAAAAATTATCCTGAACCGTATCGACAACACTGGTAGCCGGCGGCTGTGACCGAGCGGTTTTAGGCGCTTCCGTCTGGAACCGAGCGACCGATACGGTCGCAGGGTCGAATCCTGCCTTGGGCATGGATGTGTGTGATATCCTCAGGTTAGTTAGTTTTAAGTAGTTCTCAGTTCTAGAGGACTGATGACCTCAGATGTTAAATCCAATAGTGCTCAGAGTCATTTGAACCATTTGACAACACTGGTGGAATTATTTACTTGGACGCACTATACGGGACCGAGCAAACGTTTGTAATAAGTATATTGCTGGTGGAAGTACGTACTAAATAATACATCGCACTACCACTGCCTTCATCCGGAATTTCAGCCACACTTATGGGTGGAAGACAAACTGCCTATTCCACCCTACAACTGCCGTCGAATACAGCCGAAGAACAATCCCCGGTATGTGAAATCTCGTGAACATGTGGAGGGAGTGAACTTCTAAAGCAAGCTAAATTTAGTTTCTGGGACGAATGCACAATCGAACATAAAAAGTCACTCGAAGCCATGAACAGAACTATGCAGGACTTGCGATGAAACTCTGAAGTAACGGGAGGTGCTCTCTTCACACTCTCAGGAGATTTTCGACAAACACTTCCAGGTATCCTCAAGTTAACATCAGCAGAAGAGATCAGTATGCCGGCCGGGGTGTCCGAACGGTTCTAGGCGCTACAGTCTGGAACCACGCGACCGCTATTGTCGCAGGTTCGAATCCTGCCTCGGGCATGGATGTGTGTGATGTCCTTAGGTTAGTTAGGTTTAAGTAGTTCTAAGTTCTAGGGGACTGATGACCTTTGAAGTTAAGTCCCATAGTGCTCAGAGCCATTTGAACCATTTTTTGAGATCAGTACATGGTTTAAAAGATCACGTCTCTGGCCACACATACAAATACTGCAACTAACAAAAAATGTGAGAGCTGAACTATCAAAAGACGAAACAACAGCACATGTTGCTCAACAACTTTTACCAATAGGTGAAAGCACTCACGCTGCTGACCAGACGACCGCCCTCATTAAACCCAACAGTGATTTCTGCAACATAGCCACTGTTGAAAGCGAACTCATCGACCAAATTTATCCAAACGTTGTTCGCGACTATACCAATCCGGACTGGCTATCTGAAAGGGCAATTTTGGCAACTAAAAATAATATTGTAGACGATATCAACTTTAATATTCAAAAGAAAACTCCCGGTGAAGAGAAAATATATATATCGATCGACACGATGGTGAACGTTGAAGAAAGTGTGAACTTCACTACAGAATTTCTAAACTCTTGGCAAGTACCAGGAATGCCGTTACACAGCCTTCGACTTAAAATGGATCTCCCATCATATTGCTCAGAAATCTCAACTCACCAAAACTGTGTAATGGAACAAGGATGATCATCAAACAGTTAAGGAATAACATCATCGAAGCCGAACTTATGATTGGAAAGTACAAAGGACACACACTATTTCTCTCCTGAATGGCGTTGATCTCTACTGAACTGCCATTCCAATTTAAAAGTCTGCAATTTCCAATCAAATGAGCCTAAAGTTTTACAATTAACAAAGCGCAAGGACCCAATCAAATTAGCCTACAGTTTTACAATCAAGAGAGCGCAAGGGCAAGCTTCTAAATATTATGGCATTAATCTTAAACACTCCTGCTTCTCTCACGGTCAGCTATATGTAGCTTGCTCTCAAGTAGGAAATTCGAGAAATTTGTACATGTACACCCCGGACAACAAAATGAAAAATGTTGTTTACAAACAAGTATTGTAAATAGTTAGAATAAGCTTTCAATAAAAAAATGTTGCCTCTTGTACTTTAAAGTTTATCCTTTTATTCCAACTATTACACAATCTCATATCTACTCCCTGAGCGAAAATGGGTACCTCAGACTGTTATGGAATTAAAAGTGTAGATCTGATATTGGCATTAAGCCGAATCCGGTCGTTGTGAATTGTGTCGCATATGTGATCAAGACGTCACTTAAAAATAAAGTGCCAAACATAATCACGGACTCGTTTAGAGAGTTTATGCAATCTATTGATATATTTATATTGTGACAGCACTGTAGTAACAGCTGTGTCACGGAACGAACTATTAGGGTCATTCAAAAAGGCACGAGCCGGAGGCTGTAAAATGAAAATCGCTGAAGAGATTGTAATGCCAATGCTTACAGAAGAAGTGTGGTCCTTGTAAGAGCGCACAAGTCCCAAACTCTCCACTGGAGAGACATTGGTGCACACTCAAGAGGCGACATAGCGATCACCTGGGCGCGTCGACCGCCCATTGCACTCAGTACTGCTGAAAAAAAGAGAACTGGGCTCTGCAAAAGAAGAGCAAAGTGTTGTAATTAGTTTTTTTACAGCAGAAGCAGTGCAGGAAAGGAAATTCATCGAAGAACGGCGCAAGTATACAGAGAGCACTGACTGTCGTTGCTATTCCAACGCTCAGTCCGACCTCTGGAGCAATAACTGCCAATTTAACTGGGCGGTCTTCAATAAAGCGGGCAGCCACCTGCTGAACAATGTATCGGTAAGGCGGTTTGGCGTTCCAGATCGGGAGTCATTGGCTAACGACATCCGTCCGTCCTTGAATCACTTGTGGTACGCCTTGACCCTTGTAACGGACATGCAATGCTTTTCGTACACTTATGTGAATTTTAGATGAATTTCCGTTCCCCGAAGTCCTTCCGCTGTCAGGAAACACACTACATCCCTTTGTTCTTTGGAAGCCTCCATTTATCTGGTTTTAACACGGTCGACGTGTTGGTGGCCTGCGCTTTCTTACAGAGAGCACATAGTCTTTCGTAGGCAGTCGCATGACAATCCCTTCAGCGGTTTTCATTTTAAACTTTCTCGCTCGTATCTTTTTGAATGTCCCTAAGACAATGGATAATTTTTGCGTGGAGTCAGTATAAACGAATACAAATTCGAATTTCTTCCCTAAAGACGTAATAGACAGTACTGTATATATATCATACTATACTATACTATATATATACTGTAAATATGCACTACCGAAACCACATTAAGTTAAAAAATCGTTTTCAGTAAACCTCAGCACCATCCAGAGCCAAAATAAGTTATGTTGTGTGTGACACTTCCGATCAAAAGAGATATTTTTATTGTTTTCATTATTCTTTCTAGTTACAAGACGTTGATGTAACGTTAGCAGCTTAAGTCGACACAGTTAAGAGTAATGGGCTGTAAGGATGAAGAAGTTTCTCTCTTATTCTGACCATATACCACGTCAACTGTGAAGTAGTGGCAAGTAAAGGCTTTATTTCACGCGTCCTTCCAGTGTTGTAAGTCAGATAATTATCTAAGTGGGAAACGAGAACCGACGGGAATGCTGTGTTAGCGTGGTAAATTAGTGTGCATACGCTACGTGAAAAAAAGCCCAGAATAGAATCACCTTCATCCAAATTGTTACGAAAGCCCCATTACGACAAATAGCGTTAGAATTTGATGTTAACGTTACATAATAAAGACCAAAGCTAAAACAGTCAGATATTCTACAACTACATCTGTACTCGGCAAGCCACCTTGTGGAGTGTGGCGGAGGGTAGTTTGTGTACCACTGTAACCCCTCGCTCAACCCCTCTCCCTAAAGCCGTCGGCACACGGACCGTGCTGTTGAACGTTAACGTGGAGCGTGGCAAGTTCAACGTGCTGCTCAACGCTCAGGAACGATGCGACTTGTGCATACGGTACGTGGGCCCCAACGTGGTATACGCGATCGCAACGCACTCCAGCGGCAGTTGAGGGATGCTTCTAGTTCGTAATCACACTGCTTACCCAACGGGAGCGCGTAAAATTCTCACGCTAGCTCTATTAAAACGCACATTTCCTCCATCGTCCACGAAAAGGAAAGTACCATGTCCAATTAATAAGGACACAGGCTTATGGAAGTTCCATTACAAACAGTGCATTACAAATTTGGAATACTTCTCCGCATAAAATTTCATCATTCCCACATTTTAGTAAAAACCCCAAGGTCAGTCTTACTTGATCACTGTTCCTACGCAGTAGCAGAAAGTTTTTAACATGTGAACTACGAGGCGTAAAAGGAAAAGGAACAAAATATCTTCATACAAGTAGCGCAAGCTGTCCTGTAGATTAAGCCAATCCAACAAAGTCACCCCTAAAAAAAAGGTGAACTTATATTTACATAACATATTTAATAATGAAAGTATGACTTCAAAAAAATTACTTTATAATTCCTCTTCATGTAAATAAAAGATTCGATTACAGTTCCTCCTTCTCAGATCAGTTGCCATAACATTTTATATTAAACTAATAATAAAGTATCAGAACCTAATAAAAACACGAATGTTACGAAAAAATATTTTGGGAGAGTCAAGACGCGAACCACGGCCTCATTATAAAAGTCCTTAGGGCTCAGTGACTCTACTCATTACGCTAAACCAACATCGCAAGTCTGTCACCTAATCAGTTTATGTTACCCCTTGCTGAAATCCTTAATCGTAGATATGTCACTAACTGAAATTTAATTATAATAAATAGTACCAAGAAAAATACGTTTTGGGTCGACCATCAGTGTGTCGCTGCCTTCAAATAGCCTACTCTCACAATACGCAAGTTACAATAATTCTTTTGCCACGAATATGATGTTTCTCATTATTTTATTGTAACGAATTACACAGTTAACAACGGGTTTTCCTATGATTCTCAATTTGCTGGTGCTCAGAAACGGCATATATACAAATAGGCTTGAAATGAATGCCAATATGGCGCCTCACAAATCTGTACTGAAGGGAGACGGAGTGCTTGTGACGTAGGTGGCGTTGTGTCATCTGATTGGTCAACGCTCAGACGCACGCTCAGAATATCTGACATGCTAGATATTGCTCTGCACGTTCGGAAAGACTCCCGAGCGTGCTATTCCACGCTATGACGTCAGAAACTCGGCACGCTCAACGCTCAACGTTCGGATGCACGGTCCGTGTGCCGACGGCTTTACCCTGCCCCATTCGCGAATAGTTCGCGGTAAAACCGTTTTCCGGTAATCTCGAATCTCTCTTACCTTATCTTCATGGTCTTTTCGCGATATATACGCAGGAGGAAGCAATACATTTGTCGACTCCTCTAGCAACGTACGCTCTCGGGACTTGAGCAATAAATCACACTGTGAAGCAGAACTCGTCTCTAGCACCCTCTGCCACTGCAGTTGGTCGACCATCTCTATGACGGTATGTGCTTACGTAAAGAAACTGTAACAAAATGCACGGCGACACTTTGAATCTTTCCTATGCCCTCTATCAGTCCTCTCTCGTACGGATCCCATACCGACGAGCAGTATTCAAGTATTGGTCTGACGACTGTTTTGTAAGCTACTTCCTTTCTTGATGGACTTCATTCACCGAGGACTCTTCCAGTGAATCTCAGTATGGCATCTGCCTTACTCGCAATTAGTTTTACGTGACCGTTACAATTCAAATCGCTTCGTACGCGTATCCCTGGATATTTTATGGAAGTAACTGTTTCCAGTGACTACTTTGCAGCTGTGTAACCTACAATAAAGGGTCTTTCTGTCTACGCATTGCCAAGCGGTTAAAGGCGCTACAGTCTGGAACCGCGTGACTGCTACGGTCGCAGGTTCAAATCCTGCCTCGGGCATGGATGTGTGTGATGTCCTTAGGTTAGTTAGGTTTAAGTAGTTCTAAGTTCTAGGGGACTGATGACCTTAGAAGTTAAGTCCCATAGTGCTCAGAGCCATTTGAACCATTTTTGTCTACGCATTCGCAATACCTTACATTTATTTATTTTGAGACTCCCTGCGTCGAGCGTCAGTTCTGCAGTTCACTACAGTTTTCTAGCGTCGCGACTTCTCTCTATACAGTAGCATCATCCGTGAAAAGCCTCTTGGAAAATATGATGGAATTCCAATGGCAACCTAAATTCATAATCAATTCCGAGTAGTAAATTTAATGGCTTGCACTAGGGCATTTAGATCCATTTCGAGAAGTGGTGCGTTCATTCGCCACAAGGCAGATTTTCATTTAAGTGTCAAGCAAGACGAAATAACTAATTATCATTATTACTGCGTTATTATTTTGTAGAAAATATTATCTCACTTCCGTAATACCTCACAGAAGTGCCACAATGCACTACAGAGTACAAATTTACTGTTACTGTCTAGATGAACGGCACTCTGATCTGCAGCTGTCGGTCGTACATGTATTTCCGACAGGGATAACACGGCGCTACAGCTGTGTGAACGGACTGCTAGTTGTTTGAAAAATTAGTCTGACGGGAGGCCTCATTAAATCACTGAGTCTCATTATCACCTCTCGGAGACGAAGTTCTGTGTCCGCTGTTTTCATCATAGCTGGTCACGATGGAAACTTCGTTAGTTATTCCACGGTTATCCTTGTATTCCGTCATATTTTTATCTATTTTAGAAATTATCTTCTGCTTATTGTATATAGGTTTTACTGAATGCTTTAACATAAGTAGCTGTTATAATATAGCCAGCCATTTGTGTTGTACCTTATCTCGGTACACGTGGCGTGCTGCTGTTTACCGCTTGGCCCTGTAGTTCCTTGGTCGCAGCGCCGCGGAAGGCGCTCCTCTATGCGGCTGTCAGATCCACTAGCACAGAAAGCGTGAAATTTACGACGCCGGGGCGATCAATGTTTATCACATAAAAACATCCATTCGCCGTTGCGCCGTGCCCAGCACTCGCAGATTCACCTCACGCGTCGTGACGGCCAGAATCCGAAATAGAAAGCTGGGTTCTGACTGCACTGAATTGTTAGAACATAAAGAGCTGCAAGTGACCTTCAGACGGGAAGGAAGATCAGGGTTTAGCATTCCGTGAACAACAAGGTTATTAGAGACGGAACACAACCTCAGATAGGGCAAGGATGTGGAAGAAAATTCGCCGTGTTCTTTTTAAAGGAACATCCTGGCATTCACCTTATTGATTTTGCAAAACCACGGAGAACGTAGCTCTGATTGGGCGGACCGGAAAGAAACCAATCTCTTTAGAACGGGGGCTTCACTAATGCGCAACAATTCGCTGGTTGATCTTCAAATAGCTTTACTCGCTATTCACAGGGGTACCGTTACGAGCTGCAGCACTACTTTTCATAATGCAAAAGAAATAACCCACTGTAATTTGACGATTGTGAAGAGTTTGAAGTCTACGACGGCGTTACAACTGATTTCTACATCGTTATCCCCGTTTTTCGATGTAGATCAGAGGTATGCATTCTGAAATACTTCTTACTTCAGAATTAGGATGTCATTATTGACATCACAATAACTTAGAAACAGTAATGCATTACGTGATAAACTTATTACTCGTAATTTCGATCAAGAATTGCTCTTACACAGTGTGAACCCGAACTCCACCCACAAAAATTTCGGAGGTTGCTCACGAACATATCCCGAACATATTGCATAGGTTCAAAAATGGTTCAAATGGCTCTGAGCACTATGGGACTCAACTGCTGAGATCATAAGTCCCCTAGAACTTAGAACTACTTAAACCTAACTAACCTAAGGACATCACACACATCAATGCCCGAGGCAGGATTCGAATCTGCGACCGTAGCGGTCGCGCGGTTCCAGCCCGTAGCGCCCAGAACCGCTCGGCCACTCTGGCTGGCCTATTGCATAGGTTCTCATGACCTCTCGTGGTTCGTCACAGAGTAATAATGTAGTTATCATTTATTTTGTTTGCAACCTAGTAACCTTTCTTAATACAAAGATACCTTCACAACACTGAAAAAGGCCGTTATATTGCCGTCGCTGCGAGAACACCTCAGCATAACGCCGTTATGCTGCTTTCCACTGTATTCACTGAACCAACACATGAGCTGCATATCGACCAAATCAGCATTAGTAAACCTCGCCATACTGGTGTGTCCCAATGTTAACGTACCACTAACACTGCCGAGAAACAAAGTCGGGAGAGAGCTAAACATTACCCGATGCAAGCTCGAGGACGAGGGAATCTTTTTCTTTTCCTTGTGCATTTGTCCAGCATCGGCGTAGGATTGGAATTGTTATTTACTGATTATACATGTTGATTTAATGCGTGGCCGTATGCCCTACCTGTGACCGCCCCGCTACCTCGAGGGAAGGTTCAAATGGTTCAAATGGCTCTGAGCACTATGGGACTTAACTTCTAAGGTCATCAGTACCCTAGCACTTAGAACTACTTAAAGCTAACTAACCTAAGGGCAGCACACACATCCATGCACGAGGCAGGATTCGAACCTGCGACCGTAGCGGTCGCGCGGTTCCAGACTGTAGGAGTACGTGTCCCCCAACTGTCTGCATATACAGGGTGTAACAAAAAGGTACGGCCAAACTTTCAGGAAACATTCCTCACACACAAATAAAGAAAAGATGTTATGTGGACATGTGTCCCGAAACGCTTAATTTCCATGTTAGAGCTCATTTTAGTTTCGTCAGTATGTACTGTACTTCATCGATTCACCGCCAGTTGGCCCAATTGAAGGAAGGTAATGATGACTTCGGTGCTTGTGTTGACATGCGACTCATTGCTCTACAGTACTAGCATCAAGCACATCAATGCATGGCATCACTAGGTTAGTGTTCATCACGAACGTGGTTTTGCAGTCAGTGCGATGTTTAAAAATGCGGAATTGGCAGATGCCCATTTGATGTATGGATTAGCACGGGGCAATAGCCATGGCGCGGTACGTTTGTATCGAGACAGATTTCCAGAACGAAGGTGTCCCGACAGGAAGACGTTCGAAGCAATTGATCGGCGTCTTACGGAGCACGGAACATTCCAGCCTATGACTCGCGACTGGGGAAGACCTAGAACGACGAGGACACCTGCAATGGACGAGGCATTTCTTCGTGCAGTTGAGGATGACTCTAATGTCAGCTTCAGAGAAGTTGCTGGAGAGTGCTACGGGAGAACCAGTTGTTTCCGTACCATGTACAGCGTGTGCAGGCACTATCAGCAGCTGATTGGCCTCCACGGGTACACTTCTGCGAATGGTTCATCCAACAATGTGTCAATCCTCATTTCAGTGCAAATGTTCTCTTTACGGATGAGGCTTCATTCCAACGTGATCAAATTGTGAATTTTCACAATCAACATGTGTGGGCTGACGAGAATCCGCACGCAATTGTGCAATCACGTCATCAACACAGATTTTCTGTGAACGTTTGGGCAGGCATTGTTGGTGATGTCTTGATTGGGCCCCATGTTCTTCCACCTACGCTCAATGGAGCACGGTATGTGTTGTGACTTGGCAAGACAGTCAAGCCACTATGATTGGTAGCCGAAAGGCACGCGTTAAGCTCACGCAGGCTGGCGTGAGGTCTGGAACAGTTAAAGGAGTTGAGTCTAGTAAAAATAATACGTATCTGCTGGAATACTTAACTTTAATCCATAATTGGTGAATATCGGTCTGACGGTACATGCATCACAAGATAAATAGCAAATGATAATGGCGCCTTGCTAGGTCGTAGCAAATGACGTAGCTGAAGGCTATGCTAACTATCGTCTCGGCAAATGAGAGCGTAATTTGTCAGTGAACCATCTCTAGCAAAGTCGGCTGTACAACTGGGGCGAGTGCTAGGAAGTCTCTCTAGACCTGCCGTGTGGCGGCGCTCGGTCTGCAATCACTGACAATGGCGACACGCGGTTCCGACGTATACTAACGGACCGCGGCCGCTTTAAAGGCTACCACCTAGCAAGTGTGGTGTCTGGCGGTGACACCACAGTATCATGATTTCATACGGGATACTCTACCTGTGCTGCTAAAACATGTGCCTTTACAAGTATGACACAACATGTGGCTCATGCACGATGGAGCTCCTGCACATTTCAGTTGAAGTGTTCGTACGCTTCTCAACAACAGATTCGGTGACCGATGGATTGGTAGAGGCGGACCAATTCCATATCCTCCACGCTCTCCTGACCTCAACCCTCTTGACTTTCATTTGTGGGGGCGTTTGAAAGCTCTTGTCTACGCAACCCCGGTACCAAATGTAGAGACTCTTCGTAGTCGTATTGTGGACGGCTGTGATACAATACGCCATTCTCCAGGGCTGCATCAGCGCATCAGGGATTCCATGCGACGGAGGGTGGATGCATGTATCCTCGCTAACGGAGGACATTTTGAACATTTCCTGTAACAAAGTGTTTGAAGTCACGCTGGTACGTTCTGTTGCTGTGTGTTTGGCCGGCCGGTGTGGCCGTGCGGTTCTAGGCGCTTCAGTCTGGAACCGCGTGACCGCTACGGTCGCAGGTTCGAATCCTGCCTCGGGCATGGATGTGTGTGATGTCCTTAGGTTAGTTAGGTTTAAGTAGTTCTAAGTTCTAGGGGACTGATGACCACAGATGTTAAGTCCCATAGCGCTCAGAGCCATTTGAACCATTTTGCTGTGTGTTTCCATTCCATGATTAATGTGATTTGAAGAGAAGTAATAAAATGAGCTCTAACATGGAAAGTAAGCGTTTCCGGACACATGTCCACATAACATATTTTCTATTTTTGTGTGTGAGGAATGTTTCCTGAAAATTTGTCCGTACCTTTTTGTAATGCCCTGTAGTGTTATTCATGTGAAAGTGAGCGGGAGTGCTCTAAAGGGTTGTGAATCGTGAAACTCAGACGGGACTCGGCTATCAGCCCGGCATTAACCTAGTATTATGTGGGAAACAGCCTAAAAAACCACATCCATGATAGAAAGCACACAGACCCTCATCGTTAATGCGTCAGTTGAATTTGATCCGAGACCGGCTCACCTCTCCCTCCCGCAAGCGGCGCTGTAACACGCACGATTATCCGGGCGGGTGGAGGCGACGGAATAAAGTGGGAAACAGTGTTCAGCAGTATGTACAGAGTGAGTGGAGCAAGTTTGTTTTCAAACAACAGACAAAGCGTACTACTCAACCCCGATATTACTGCACTTGGCCGTTATCGGAAACGTGCGGTTATGTTTCAGTAAACAAGTACAGTGGTGACTAAGGCAAATGCACTGCCGGCCCGAGTGGCCGAGCGGTTCTAGGCGCTATAGCCTGGGACCGCGAGACCGCTACGGTCGCTGGTTCGAAACCTGCCTCGGGCATGGATGTGTGTGATGTCCTTAGGTTTAAGTAGTTCTAAGTTCTAGGGGACTAATGACCTCAGCAGTTAAGTCCCATAGAGCCCAGAGCCATTTGAACCATTTTGAAAACGCATTGCACTCTCAGTGCTTTCAGGTCAGATGCGCATATGATTTCAACTCCGACTGCACGCTGACTCAACGGTAAGCAAACGAAAGCGCCCTCACTTCCAGGTGCAATGATATTGTGGTCGACTAATATAACGTCAAAATTTGCTTTGATGTGCATACAGTTTCAGTGCAAAACAGCTACAAAGACAGCTGGGAGTAGGAAATTAAATGAAATGCAGTTACTCTGTAACGAGCCACCACAGGCCACGGGTCCCTTACTCAAACAATTCTCAGAAAGTATATCTCAAAAACCTCCATAATTTTTGTCGATGGAGTTCAGGTTCTTCTTGTATATGCAGGGTGGTCAGAAACAGTCTGAAAACCTTGTAAGGGCGTTCGCGCGTACAAAAGAAAGCAGCCTTCCACAGGCGCTGTTGCCAAACGTGTTCTTCGTTTGGTTAACTGAAACCGAACAAAAAACAAAAAGGGGGGGGGGGGGGACCAGTGGACGGTAGCGAGTTTAATCCTTGCTACCGTGCATTCTCCAATTTTTTTTAAGCGCTTTCTTGTTTGGTTTGAGGAAACCAAACGAAGAATTCGCTTGGCAACGCTGTCTCTGGCTGGCTACTTGAATTTGCGAGCTCGACAACCCGATTGGCTAACTCCAATGCTAATTAAATCAGAAGCGGTGCAATGTAAGGCATTTTCTTCTTAAAAATTATTTCTCAGCACAACCTTATCAGCAACACCCTTGCAAGCTGTTCACTGTGTGGTAGAGAGGTAACTGAAGATCTTATGACTTACTTCAAATGGTCTAGAAGAGAATTAGCTTGAGGCACACACGCAGAAGTACAACCATAATTTTTTTGTATACGGATATAATTAGGTTTTAGGAGATTTTTTTGAAGCACGTAAGGTAAACTCAAAGGAGGCTTCCTATCGAGGACAACGTCTGTTTCCTCCCCCGTTATCTACATCTATCTACCACAACTACCTTAAGATGTGTGGCGGAGGGTACTTTGTGTACCACTATCACTTCCTCGTTTCTCTGTACCAGTCGCGAAAGGTGTGCGGGAAGAATGAATTTTTTTAAGGAACCATGCGACCTCGAATCTCTCTAATTTTACCTTCATGACCTTTTCAAGAGAGATCTGTAGGAAGAAGCAATATATTGAATGGCTGTTCTAAGAACATACAAATTTTAATTACTAAAACACACACATTGATGCAGAATGCCTCTCCTGCAGCATCTGCCGCTGGAGTTGGCTGAACATCTCTGTGACGCTTTAATGCTTACTAAGCGAACCTGTAACGAAACTTGATGTTTCCTTTTGATCTTTTCTATTTCCTCTATCAATACAATCTAGCATGGATCCCAGATTGACGATAAATATTCAAGTATTGGTCGAACGAGGGATTTGTAGGCTACCTCCTTTTCAGGTGGACTACACTTCCTCATGATTCTTCCGAATAATCTCACTATAGGAGCTGCCTTACTTCCAATCCATGCTTACGCTCTGTCTCTAATGACCTAAATATCTAATGGATACTAAAAAATTCTTACTTACTCTCTTCATCCGACGTCGTCTAACCACTTCATGCTTAAACCATCATCTATGTAGGTTTTCTTTTCTTTCCGCTGTGCTTATATATTGCACTAATACTTGATAGCTTCACCATTGAATATCTTTGTGTCATCAACCTATGTCAGAACAGATAGAGTACAGTGATTATAGACTTATCATTTAAAACACAGTGCGATTTACTTTTAAATATAACGTTAAATTCCGTAAATTTTTCAGTCGTTTTATTTTACAGTTATCAGTTACGTTAAGTAAACCAGTTAGTCGATTTTTTCGGCAACACTACTGGTAAAATTTACTGCACGTAATCTTTGAACTTACACTATGTGAACAAAAGTATCCAGATACCTGGCTGAAGTCCGCCCCAGTAGCTGAGTGGTCAGCGTGACGGATTGCCGTCCTCCGGGCCCGGGTTCGATTCCCGGCTGGGTCGGAGATTTTCTCCGCTCAGGGACTGGGTGTTGTGTTGTGTTCATCATCATTTCATCCCCATCCGGCGTGCAGGTCGCCCAATGTGGCGCCGAATGTAATAAGACCTGCGCCAAGGCGGCCGGACCTGCCCCGCGAGGGGCCTCCCGGCCAATGACGCCAAACGCTCATCATCACCTGGCTGAAAATGATTTACAAGTTCGTGGTGCCGTCCATCGCTAATGCTGGAATTCTATATGGTGTTGGTCCATCCTTAGCCTTGATGACAGCTTCCACTCTCGCAGGCATACGTTCAGTCAGGTGCTGGAAGGTTTCTTGGGGGATAGCAGCCCATTCTTCACGGAGTGCTGCACTGAGGAGAAGTATCGATGTCGGTCGGTGAGGCCTGGCACGAAGTCGGCGTTCCAAAACATCCCATGTCTGGTCTATAGGATTCAGGTCAGGACACTGTGCAGGCAATTCCATTACAGGGATGTTACTGTCGTGTAACCACTCCGCCACAGGCCGTACATTATGAACAGGTGTTCTATCATGTTGAAATATGTCTGTGAAATCTTATGGGACTTAACTGCTAAGGTCATCAGTCCCTAAGCTTACACACTACTTAACCTAAATTATCCTACGGACAAAGACACACACCCATGCCCGAGGGAGGACTCGAACCTCCGCCGGGACCAGCCGCACAGTCCACGACTACAGCGCCCTAGACCGCTCGGCTAATCCCACGCGGCTGATCATTTTGAAAGATGCAGTCGACATCCACGAATTGCTCTTCAACAGTGGGAAGCAAGTACGTGCTTAAATCAATGTAGCCCTGTGCTGTGATAGTGCCACGCAAAACAGCAAGGGGTGCAAGCCCCCTCCATGAAAAACACGACCGCACCATAACACCACCGCCTCCGAATTTTACTATTGGTATTACACACGCTGGCAGATGACGTTCACCGGCCATTCGCCATACCCACACCCTGCCATCGGATCGCCACATTGTGTGCAGTGATTCGTCACGCCACACAACGTTTTTCCACTTTTCAATCGTCCAGTGTTTACGCTCCTCGTCTGGTATTCACCGGTGTGTTGTGCGGCTTATGAGCAGCAGAATTTTCTCACCTCCCACCTAACTGTCATAGTACTTGCAGTGGATCCTAATGTAATTTGGATTTCCTGTGTGATGGTCTGGATAGATGTCTACCTATTACACATTACGACCGTCTTCAACTATCGGTGGTCTCTTTTAGTCAACAGACGAGGTCAGCCTGTACGATTGTGTGCTGCAGGTGTCCCTTCATGTTTCCACTTCACTATCACATCGGAAACTGTGGACCTAGATATGTTTAGGAGTGTGGAAATCTCATGTATAGACGTATGATACAAGTGAATTCCAATCACGTGAGCACGTTCGAAGTCCGTGAGTTCCGCAGAGCGCCCCACTCTGATCTCTCACGATGTCTAATGACTACGGAGGTCGCTGACATGGAGTACATGGCAGTGGGTGGCAGCACAATAGACCTAATATGGGAAACGTATGTTTTGGGGGTGTCCGGATACTTGTGATAGCATAGTGTACTTCCGAGATTTATTTGTTGAACTGGGCCAACATTTGTTGAAGTTTTTTTTTACAATTAAAGTCTGCAGATTAATCTCATCTCCTGATATAAAATCATTTATATAAGATCTACTGACGCATATTCATGCTTCGCCATAATTTAGTGAGTGAGTTATTCGTCTTACTTAACCTGTTCGTTCTCGCATGCTACCCGAGCTCCTGTTCCGCAAGGTGTACCTTAGACGGTTTATGACCGTATGATACTTCTTTTTTTACGTCCTGAGAACGCAAATAGTATTGAGTAAAATGTTCCAATAGCGAAGACTACACAACCCACAGGGCCACCGCCCCCGACAGTCCATCAGTCATCCTCGTCCCATAGCCACGTACTGCAACGTGACGCTGTTGTGTAGGCGATGTCGTAGACGTATACCTTTTGCCACACTACTCATTATTCATGCTGACTGTTAGTGATTGATTACTGTAATTTATTTTATGTACAGTGGTTCGAAAACTCGATCATCGTACCACTCTCCCTTCAGACATTATTCAAGTAGTCCTCTTGGCGTTCTCGTCGCAAACATTTTTGCATTACTTTATTTGTACCCGCATATTCTGGCGGAGTTACAATTTCAAATGCATATCTGTGATAGAACTTAAGGTATCCGGAAATATGTCTCAAACGTCGGCGCCCTCTCGCGCCAGTGTGTGTGTCTGTGTGTGTGTGTGAGTTTGTGTTTGTGTTTGTGTGTGTGTGTGTGTGTGTGTGTGTGTGTGTGTGTGTGTGTGTCTGTGTGTGTGTGTGTGTGTGTGTGCTCGCGTGCGCGTGTGTAGTTTCCTGATCCCATTGAAAGGTTATCAGTTTCCCTTGCCTACTAGTCACTTGATATGCGAGCAAATGAGGGATTAAATTTTTGAACACATACAGACAATTCAGTATTTCAACTTGTTGACTATTGATAGATTATTCATTTATCAGGAAATGAGAAATATGAATCGATACATAATACTGGGCATCACTGAAATATCTGAAAATATATTATACTATGTAGGTTGATTCTGGAATTTAAATTAACAACGTCCTAACACAAAAGACACAAAGACTTGGAGTTTCGAATTCTTAATGTTCCAAGGTCGTCCCCGCCTACCGTTTCAGGCGCGGCTGGACTCACGTTAAGTTCGGCCTCACCTGCCTCATTCACGTTAGCCATACTTTTGGCCCTCGCTCTCGTAACTATACTAGTCATTACCCGATGCACCACGTGCACCACAATTAAACAAATAAAAAAAACTTTCCCTACTATAGGAATTATTAATTTGTCCAGTATAAATAGCAAAATTACGAAAAACACAGTAAGAAACACAAAATCAAACAAATAAAACAAAAACACACAAACTGCAAAAAAGTTTAAAATTTCTGGAAGAAAAATATTAGTACAACTGATACTTCACAGGAGAACCAGCGATTCGTAAATCCTGCACAGCGGTCGCCACGTTGCTATATGACTGCTCGTTGCTGTATGCTAGTTCTTTATATGTTTTTAATCTATATTGAACCTGTGTGACCATCTCCCCGTGTTACCTTAGAGAATTGTACCCGACCTTGCGTCCTGGCTGCTAATATACCAGGCCCATAAGAAACGGTGTCTATATTGTGACCCTTATTTGATTAATTTGATAAACAAATTAATTATTTTCGAAATATGCGCAAAGGAAACTGGTGCGAGTTTCTCTAAAATAACACGTTCTTGGGTGGTTGAGCTCAAAACCGTCCTATAGCAGCTGGTAGCCTATCTAAATTCACATTTCAGATTATTTCTGTCTTTCATTAACTTTAAAATATCGGACTGAATAAGATACATCCTACCCATTTCATGTGTCAGGTGACTGGGGAACTATTTTTTAACTGAAATGCTGACTCTCATTTAATAGATTTATTTTCTACTTTGATGAAAACTTAAGAAGCCGACACATAACAATTTTTCTTTAGTTACAAAACTTCAGCGTTACCTCTCATGGGTAGGACAATGACAAAACGAAAACGCTACACGAATAATTTCATATATGACACATAATTTCATAATAACACAAAAAATATATGACACATAATTTCATAATAACACAAAAATAAATAAGTGGGCCACACCGTCTTTAGCGGGAAAATCGTCATTCATTCTTTAAGACTCAGTTATCGTCATGCATGAATTACACCACTATAAATTTAAGGTAGGCCACTGCTAAAGGTAGATAACCTCTATCAGAGAAAAGGTTATAGGCAAAAATGATGTACTATAGGTGCCAAAATGAAGTGCGAACTGAACTCATAAAGAAAGTACCAAAAATAATTAAATTTCGCGACAGAAATTTCTCGATATACCATCCGATACGCAATCTGCACTCATTGAGCTAAAAGTGAAGCTTATAACTCGGGAAATAGCTACATTAACTGATGGTTCCTGTTGCATGCTCACTACCACAAAGCAAAATTTCACAAACACATTTCAGAGAAAACTACTGTACCGATGAAGCCAACTGTTGTGGCCGTGCGGTTCTAGGCGCTTCAGTCTGGAACCGCGTGACCGCTACGGTCGCAGGTTCGAATCCTGCCTCGGGCATGGATGTGTGTGATGTCCTTAGGTTAGTTAGGTTTAAGTAGTTCTAAGTTCTAGGGGACTGATGACCACAGATGTTAAGTCCCATGGTGCTCAGAGCCATTTGAACCATTTTTTTGTACCGATGAAGGTATGTTGAATGCGTGCTATGAGCATACCCTGTCGTGAATTTTTAGCCGTATTACCTTATTTCTATCTCACCAAATCTGCGAGCTGCTGTGCTCCCGCATCCGGTCCGTCTCATGGCTGACCCCACAGTACTCTCCACGTGCCGAAATCCGACCAACGTTCCTATTCAAACGCGGTGGTTGAGAGACTCACCTCACCCCCGCACCAATGTAACCTACCCTCGTGCCTGTTTTCATCTTTGCTTGCTGCTTTGGCCTATCTGCCGTCATTCTTGTAATGTTGGCAATGACTGCTATTCCCTTTAACTGTTCCCTTTGGTCCATGCTCCCGCTAAATTTGACTTCCATTCATACCCATGCACACTCATACAGGATGGAACAAGGAGTATACATGTAAACGGCGTGTGACCTCTTTGTGAAATAATGAAAAGAATAAACAAATGCGTCAAATATTCCTTTCACCCAGCGAAGTATTGAAGCTGCTAGCAATCAAAGAAAAACTTATATCTCGATATAGGAAACACAATTACTTCCTATTGTAACCTGAGGCAAAACAAAAGTAACGCCTCATGTTCATTACTTTTTATTGGTGTGTTAATGTTACCTTCAGTTGTAACTAAACAAATACTCCGTGTATTAGTTTTTGTTTTCCTGTGGTCAGTCAGTTAGTGTACTTTAGGTAAGGTAACAGAACGGATATCCTCCAATTTATGTTCTTTTATGGAGAGTTCAGCACAATGCCAAAAGCACTGAAGCATAGTTTTGACACTCGAGGATATAATCCTTCACTTCTCATTTTGAAAGATCTTTCACCACATGTAACTTGCAGCCACAGGAAACGATATATTGTTCTAATGAATTTTTGGGCATGTGGGAATCCTGGAATTTAACACAGTTGAAAGGAGACTTCTAGAGGAGGCATTATCAAATTGTGAACAGTCTATACTAAAGGATGTCATTGTTAAGGCATTGCAGAATGAATGGTTATGATCTTTGAAACCAGCGACAATGTCCTTGTGTTCACCACTTAGTCACTTTGACGACTTAAAGAAACTTATCCATCACGGTTCTTTCACTCTATGACTTTCAGTACTAATCATTTTATTGTTGTACACTTTATTTGCTGAAAGAAGATCTGTCCTCATTCTAAGTCTACATTTGCCGAAATTTACACTAGCGTAGCGGAGTCCGCTATACGCGATAGATTGTTTCTGTTAATTATCAGCATTTGAAGGCAGTAGTGATTTACTTATTTTAGTTTGTGTATTTATGTTTTCAAGGAAGCCTGACTTGGTGTTAATGAACTTGGATTTAGCAAACAGTTTTCAATAGGGAAATACACATAGTATCATAATTGAATACAGAAGTAAATAAGACATATAGAATAGTTCGTCATTATTGTCTCGACTAGGATAAAGTATGGGTGAATGTGAATAGTAGTGGTTTCAGTCCTGTTCACCAGTTATATTCAGATGGTCAAATTTGTTTCCACGGCACGCAGTACTGGTGTGTGTAATAACTTTAGCTGATGTGACTGTTCAGTTGCATATCTAAGAAGAGCCGTCATCTGGAAAATCTATTGCAACTGTAAATTTCTAAGGAAATTGAGTGTCCTGTTGACTGTTGCACTGATCACTGATAAGCTGAGGTTATTTTTTTTCTGCGCCGATTTCTTCAGTATATTTAATAGAAATTATGTCAAGTAGGCCAAATGATGCTTTAAAATTGTATAACAATTACTCTTCGTCAAAATAATAAATCCATGATATCTTCTTATTACTTTTTTGATTTTACTTTCACTTACAGCTTAAATGTTCTCTTTCTACTGAAAAACATTTCTGAATTTATAGAAATAAAAGTGTACTATTGCTAGACTAATTTAGTAAAATGGTTTCAGCCAAACCATCTTTAATGTAATTGTTATGCTTTATTGTTCACAGGTAACAGTCAATAGATGGCATTACTGGACCCTGATGATACAGGTATTTTACTACTTTAATGAGATAAATAAAGGAATATGGATTTTATTACGCGTCTTTCATAGGAACGGATGTATTATATCAAAGCTTGTTTCATGCATTCTCCCGATGGAGATTGCTAGAAACAGAAATGACATTGGAGCTTAGTAGTAAGACTTAGCTAGTTTCCTTAATCTTATGATCTACGCCAGTGTTAGATAATCAGCTTCTCTCTTCATGGGCAAATTAAAATGGATCAAACGTATTGGTAACTTGGCGGAAAAAAGCCTGCATGGCGGTAAAACAAATTTCACAGCTCTACAGTACTATTCCTTAACTTCGTCTTCAAGTCTTTGTACGAAGCAGAATTACAAAAATAGTTTACTTTTATTCTAGTTTTACCTAATGAAATATTGACGCTGTCTGTACCCCTTAAGTCAGGAGAAGCTATTTATTTGATGTTATGAATGTATCATTGGTTGTTCGACAATACTGAGAAGACATCTTGTTACTACATTACAAATTTCAAAGTAGGTGGTATATTGATAAAATCCAATAGACAGTAATCAACAGAAGTGATGCTCTTTTCCTGGTTTCAGTGCGTAAGACGCCGCCATTTTTTCGATATTTGAACATTTTCAACATTCAAAATATTCCTGTGGCAACATTTTCGTCTCATATAGACCTCACTGTAGCAATCTCATCCACGAAATCTTAGAATAAACAATCAAACCATTATAGTTCTCTGAACTCAAACTTTGTAACAAACAAAGTACAGTTATTTGACAGTGTATGATTAGTTTATAGAAAGGAGATATTTCGCATCATACGAAAGTATCTCTGAAGCATTCAGAACTGAACTGACAGGTCCTTCAAAATAGAAGCCTACTTACAAAAATTTCAGGGACAAATACTAAGTGAAGAATCTAGAGATAACCTTCAGTTCCCTATACGTCTCACCTGTAAGGACCGTGAAGACAAAATCAGAGTAATTACGAAGCGCACAAACACACTGAAGGAGACATTCTTCTCGCGCTGCATGTGTGACTGGAACGGTAAGAAATCCAACTCTGCCACGCACTTAACAGTTGTTCACAGAGTATGTACGTAGACGTAGATAAAGAATCCGATATACACTGACGGAAAAATATGGCAATAACAAGATGCAGTTGAACGACAATACTAAAGTAGGTAGGCGTATTTCTACATATGAAAGATGAGGTCTGTTCAAATTTCACGCGTCACATACGAGTTGCGCTAGTAGCGCCACTATGAGAGTGCAAATCAATTATGCTTTAAATACACAGCGTAGCGGTCGAGAGCATTAGTTACCTTCGAGACTGGACGTGGTGAGTTCACGTGAGTCAAGAATGTCTTTAAGGTTACAAAGAATGGTTCAAATGGCTCTGAGCACTATGGGACTTGACTGCTGAGGTCATCAGTCCCCTAGAACTTAGAACTACTTAAACCTAACTAACCTAAGGACATCACACACATCCATGCCCGAGGCAGGATTCGAACCTGCGACAGTAGCGGTCGCGCGGTTCCAGTCTGTAGCGCTTAGAACCCGGCCGGCTTTAAGGTTACAAAGATGCTATTATCAACACGTCACTAAGATTTAACGAGGTCGTGTAACAGGGTTACGAGAAGCTGGATATTCCTTCTTAGATATTGCAAAAAGACTTGGTACGAATGTAGTCACTGTACGTGATTGCAGTCAGCGGTACTCACGAGAATGTATGGTCGCTGAAAGACGGGGCTCCGGGCGGCCACGTGACACAACCAGGAGGGAAGACAATCGTGTTCAGTATATGGCTCTGGTGCTGTGTACTACATCTGTAGCAGCAATTTGAGCAGTGACAGAACGAACTGTCACAAATCGGTTACAGTTACGAGACAGACGCCGTGTAGCGCGCATTCCACTGACCCCAACCAACCGTCATTTACGACTTCAGTGGTGTCAAGCGAGAGCTCATTGGCATGTAGGTCTGTTCTGTTTGCTGATGAAAGCTGATTCTACCTCGTTGCCAGTGATGGTAGTATGTGAGTTACAAGGAGGCCAATTGAGGACCTGCAACCAACCTGTCTGCGTTCTGGACACACTGAGCCTGCACATAGAGTTATGGTCTGAGATGCGATTTCGTATGACAGCAAGGGCACTCAAGTGGTTCTTCCAATCACCCTGACTGCAAACTTTTACGTCAATCCGATGGTTCGAGCTGTTGTGCTGCCATTCATAAATAGCATACCAGTAGGTGTTTTGAATCAGGATAACGCTCGCCACATGCCGCTGTTGTAGCCCAATATGCTCAGAACTGTGTCAACGTGTTGCCTTGACCTGCTCGATAATAAAATCTGCTCCAATCGAGCACATATACATCATCGGACTACCACTCCAGCATCATCCACAACCAGCATTAACCGTCTCAGTTTTGACCGACCAAATGCAACACGCATGGAATTCCATTCCACAAACTGACTTCCGGTACATGCACAACGCAATACATGGGAGTTCGCATACTTGCATTCAACATTCTGGCGGTTACACCAGTTATTAATGTACTAGCATTTCACACTTGCAGTGGCTTATCTCGCGCTGACATTATTAACCTGTGATCTTGTAATGTTAATCACCTAAAAGTGTTACCTAGACAAATGTATTCCAGAAATTTCATTACTCTGCATTAATTATTTTTTGGTGTTGCGATTTTTTCCATCAGTGTATATCATGTCATATTTATAAGGGGTGGTCCAAAAGTTGCCGTTCAAAGACCGTTAAGTACAGATTCGGTATGCCAGTCGGATAAAATCTCCGTAAGTAATGAGGCAATCATCGCACCAACTTACCAGTTTGAAGGCACCCGTTTTAAACTCTGTTAGGTGTCGATAACTGTCTCCCTGGAGTGCGTGGTTCTCTGTATCTTTCTCAGTAATCACTCCACATCCGATTCTGTTCACGCCCCTTCTAGAGGGTGTGTCAAACCTTTTGGGTCAAATTGAAACAGTTGATAATGAGTTCACAACCATTCATATTGAGATAGGGAACCAATAGTCGGAAATGCCTATTTATTGTGTTCAGTCCACGCTACCCGGTCACTGCAAAAACTTTCCCATGAGTACGCGTGTGTCTGTGTCTTTCACAGCGGTCACTGCGTGCCTGATTAGCTGACTGGTGACGTGCTTGCCTACCCTGAAGTGGGCCCGAGTTCGATTCCCAGCCGGGCTGGAGATTTTCTCTGCTCGTGGACTGATTATTTGCTGTCGTCATCATCACCGACACCTAAGTCGCCCAGTGTGGCGTCAGCTGAAATAAGACTTGCAACCCGGCGGCCGAACTTCCCCGGATGGGACCTCCCGGCAATCAATGCCATACGATCATCATTTCATTTTTATAGTGATCACTCAACATCCGATACTGTTTACGCCCCTTCTACAGGGTATCCAAACCTTTTGGCTCAAATTGAAACAGTTAATAGTGGGTCCACAACCGATTATATTGAGACGGAGAACCAATGGCCTGAAATACATATTCATTGTGCTATTGACACACACAGCGTACACCGCATAACTATAACGTAGCTCATAGTAATTGTTCAGCGCTATTGTCCTCAGTCTTAATGTATGTACTGCAACGGCGTATTCAGTTCTTCCCCACTCTCGCAAAGATCTCGGGTGCCTGTTGTGCAGTGGAACAGGCAGCGGATGACAAACACCCCCGACCACCAAACATCCATACTGAACACAGCTTAGCTAATAGCATGTGTGTCGTGTGACAACCGCAATCGTCGTAGTGCCGCACGCACACCACTATCCCTGGTGTCAATTGTCCATTGCATCAGAAAGCTTGTAATGTGTCCATGGTAACGTGTGTTACTTGTACAGTGCATGGAGCTTAGTTGCAGATGGAACGTTACTCGTCACAAGAGTTAGAAGACATGCATTTAATGTACATTGCGGCATTATTTAGTACCCGTAAAGCAACACGAATGCACAGAGGATGCTTTCCCAACAGACGTCACCATAACTCGAAGAAGTTTGTCTCCATGAATATCAGCTTACGGGAGACGGGGTCGTTCACGCAACAGAGAGCGGGACAAGATTGCCACCAAACAAATGTCCGAACTACGGACTTTGAGGAGAAGGTGCTGGATCGTGTGGCCGACATCTAGCAATAAGCACTCGTCAACTTGTCTGTGAAACTCACACTTCGAAGGATACAGTGTGGAGAGTGCTGGTGGAACAGGTGTTACACCCCTCTCTCAAAGAACGTGTGCAAGCGCTGGAACCAACGTATTTTGAGCCCCACGTTCATTTTTGTCAATAGATTGTCCACGGCAGTGCTGGAATGCAGAATATCGTACAGTTTGTATTGTTCACGGATGACTCCTCATTCACCCGTGATGGTATTTTCAAGAGCTGCAACAGTCATGTCTGTAGTGAGGACGATACTCATGCCACCCACATCGGTGGCTATCAGCGAAGATTCTCTGTCAACGTACGGGCGGGCATTGTCCGAGGTCACCTAATAGGACCTTATTTGCATACATTGAGACTGACGGTCGACACTTTAAACAGTTACTAAGAGCTACGTTGTTGTTATGCGGTGTACGCTCTGTATGTCGATAACATAATAAATATGTATTTCTAACCACTGGATGTCTATCTGAATATGATCAGTTGTGGACGCACTATCTCTTGTTTCAACTTGACCCAATAAGTTTGAGGCACCCTGTATATACCTTACCAGACCTGGTAACGACACTGATGCAATCTGATGGCCGTTCTGTGTGTCACAGAGAATTTTGTTGTAATTATTTGCATACTTGCCAATGGTGTGTATGTGTAAGAAGTTACATTGATATCCGACTGTGTCTTCTTGATCCTTCTTTTTTTTTTTTTTTTTGTTAAGCTGTGACGGTTTCAGTGACGCTGGTTGGCTTTTATTTTATTTTTGACGCTATAGGAAGAACGTTATCGTGCAGGCTGATGTAATCATTTCATGGCATGTTACGATAAACGTGTGATAGAAATTGTTAGTTGATAATGGTATATTTCGTCAGTGGCTCTTCGTTGTGACTTCTACAGACTATACGCTCGTTCTTTTCAAAGTTCTACCAGAAGTAGTTTTTATAGAGGACAAACGACATATGCAAGCAGTTTGCGACGAAAATCAAACTTTACTAGGTGCTATGTGCTTATCCCATATTCGCAGGTCTCAGAAGTTAAAACTGCCCTGGTTTGTAACGTGACAAATTTGGCTCTACAGTCCGCTTTTTTAATTTCTTTTGTGACTCTGTAGTCCTCAAATTACCTTTAGGCGTATGAAGTACGGTTAGTGTAACGGCTGTCTCAAAAATATCGTTAGTCAGAATTATGATGCTCACGTGACCGGCGTGCAATATTTTTCGAGTGTGTCACATTTCCGCGCAATCAGTCTATGCAGAAGCTCAGATGAGCCTGTACCAAGATTCAAAGTTTTTGAGATAGATCGTAGTTTAGTACAACTTAGGTCAGAAAATATCCGAGGTATCTTCTTTTTCTGAGCCATTTCTGTCTATGTATTGAGTATTTGATTGGCATTTTGCCAAATTAGGCGCTGTTACAATCTACCGGGTGATCAAAAAGTCAGGATACATTTGAAGACTGAATAAATCACGGAATAATGTAGATAGAGAGGTACAAATTGACACACATGCTTGAAATGACATGGGGTTTTATTAGAACCAGAAAAATACAAAAGTTTAAAAAATGTAAGGCAGATGGCGCTTCATCTGATCAGAATAGCAATAATTAGCATAACAAAATAAGACAAAGCAAAGATGATGTTCTTTGCAGCCAATGCTCAATATGTCCATCATCATTCCTCAACAATAGCTGTAGTCGAGGAATAATGTTGTGAACAGCACTGTAAAGCATGTCCAGAGTTATGGTGAGGCATTGGCGTCGGATGTTGTCTTTCAGAATCCATAGAGATGTCGGTCGATCACGATGCATTTGCGACTTCAGGTAACCCCAAAGCCAATAATCGCACGGACTGAGGTCTGGGGACCTGAGAGGCCAAGCATGACGAAAGTGGCGGCTGAACACACGTTCATCACCAAACGACGCGCGCAAGAGATATTTCACCCGTCTAGCAATATGGGGTGTTTTTTTTTTTGTTCTAATAAAACCCCATATCATTCCAAGCATGTGTGTCAATTTTTACCTGTCCATCTACATTATTTATTAAGTTTTCAAATTTATACTGACTTTTTGATCACCCGGTATATTACAGTGATTTCGGTACTGTGCCAGAAGACAATAGATACCGTGATACAGACGAAGTAAGATCTCTTAAAACTCTTAGCGACAGTTTAGTTATCGGCAAATCATCTTAATCATTACGAATAAAGTGACAGATACTTATCAGTACTATAATATATAATTATTGAAGTCCTTTTAGATCCTAACTATAGTTCATTTATTTTGGGTTTAAATGAGCATTTTTTTGTTTAAAACGAAATACTTATGAGTGTCTTACCACAGTTTGCGTAACTTACCATTGTACCAATTATTTTCTAGCAACCTAAAAGTTGCTTCACTGCGGCTCAGTTCCTTTTCCACAACACAAGATAGTGTATGAGAGCTTTTTCCCTAGCGTGTTTGTTCGACGAAATACTACCAGCGCTCGGTCAGCGGACGCGTAATCGCTCTTCTCAACTCCTTGGGTTCAATCATAGACATAAGAGGCAGACAGCCTTTCTTCTGTGACGGTAGTGCCTTCCACCCGAAGGCAGTGCCATTGGATGGTGGAGTGGGGTACAGACGGTAGCAGATTTGGCGTAACGGGACAAGAGAAGCGTGGCAATGCTCTTCGGCAAATCTCTCTCGTCTTACGAATCCGCCCCAGGACACCGGATTTCCTACGGTTTGCCTTTGTCCTCTTTTCCAGGTCAGTGTTGAAAGCGCCGCGCTGCATGTCAGAGAGCTCCTTCCAGTTTACTATTGCTCTGCTATGGGAATGAGACCCTACCCACCAGTCTCTCACCGAAGCATTCTCCCAGCAGAGTGGTCGCACAGCGAGAAAACTTTGGCATTACTCGTTCATCTGCTGTATCTGTCGTCGCCGTTGGAGTTTTTGTAGTTCGTACTGAGAGAAAGTCGGCACTGGAATAAAACTTCCAGAAAAATTTATCCTAGTTACGAAATACACGTCTTGAAAAACATTCCAAATATGTTTGCCCTTCTGTAGGACAGACATATTGCGATTTAACTGTTTTCATATGCGCGAATTTTATTCAAACTTAACAGGTACAAATAACTCACACAAAATATTAGCTGCAGGGGTAATAATGGAGAAAAATGTTTGAGCATTTCTTTCAATAGTTGGTTTGCTTAATCACTCAATAACGAATCTTTCTCTGTCAGAGGACATGAATGTTGATATACAATTTACGATGACGTTTTTCTACGGTTCATGCTGATCATTACGATATCGATACGATTATTAGTATTCGCCAAAACCGGAATATAATACGTCTTATTGGGTTGAGATATTTTCCTATCTGTCCTAATCGAAACACTTCGCTGACTGATGGCGGTTTGTCGATCGGAAGTTATTTGTGTGTTCCGTCTATAGATCGTGTAAGTTCTGCGATTCCAGAATTCGCCTTTATCAGAGCACAAAAATGCTGCCGCGGTAGCTATTTAGCTTCGGGCGCATTTCTTGTCTGAAAAGCAGGTGCTTTCAGCATTACACCAGCTGAACATCTCAATATGAGACGCAACATTGATCAAATGTCACTGAAGGAATGAGTTAGGGATTTAACTCAAAAATTCTTTGCAGCTTTCGTACAGCGGAAGAAACATATGAAGCAATAGACATCAAGATTCACAAGTTGTTGTATCAAATAGTGTTGCAGTGAAGTACATATTGACATTTTTCATAAAATTCATATTGCTGCGTAACGTAAAAGAAAATTTGCACTCAGTATAACTACTTTTAATTGCATTTTAGTTATATAGTTGTGTTAGTTCTAACTGTTTTAATGAATTAATTG
Source organism: Schistocerca cancellata (assembly GCF_023864275.1). Classification (NCBI taxonomy): domain Eukaryota; kingdom Metazoa; phylum Arthropoda; class Insecta; order Orthoptera; family Acrididae; genus Schistocerca; species Schistocerca cancellata. The sequence goes on from NC_064629.1 coordinate 664,507,418, forward strand.
TAGCCTGAATTGCTGTTGGTCAGTGATCATTAGAATTTCATGTTCATTATCTGTTAGTTATAATTATTACACACGCTCTCTCCTACAAATATCATTCAGGAGATACCACTGATGCTAGGCTTTCTTTGGATATGTGGTTACAGTACACAATGGAAATCTTCTTCATAAATTTCTGTTTCAGTTTATATGTCCAAGAAAGTTCCTGTTACTGTAAAACTCCGATTCAAAGCGAAAATTTCACTTCCAAAGATGTTTTTCGCCTAATATAAACGCTGCATGGTTTTGGTTTCACATGACAAATATTATGAAGGATTTACACTAATACTCACTATATATAGAAGTCATGGTGGTCAAGCGCCGCGCTTCTCAACATTATTTTCCTTTGGGGCACACCAAAGTACGTTTTAAACTTTCGCAACACCCCTATATGTGATTTTTTTCCTAGATGCAAAAAGCAAACACATAAAGTACGCTCAACACAGTTTTTATGACGGAACGACTACGTGATACCAATTTTACAAATGTATTACGTAAGACTCTTGAATGGGAAGAAATTTTTTACGTTTTAGATTCTTTTGTCTGCGAAGACTAGAAGACATTAAAAATCTCGCGACACATCTGACATGTATTCGCGGCGGTGGAGAAACGCTGATCTACCGCGAAGAGCACTGGATTTCGGCCGTGGAGGTACCGGGTTCGAATCCCGTATAGGAGTGGGCGTTTTTTCTCGTTTCAATCCCTCGAGGACGGCCGCAGGTCCACTCAACCTTCCGTCAGCACGAGTTCCGGGAATCTTCCTGCTAATGCCCCAGCGAATAGAAAGTCTGTACTCTGCACCACAGTGAGCCAGACAGTCCGGTCACGGGCTCGCACCACAGACTTTACATTACTCTCTACATCTAATGTTAATTTCTCACAATTGCAATTAAACTTTCAGAGCGAGTCAAATTTTTCACCACGTACTATGTAACAGTGACAGTAAGGTGACATAACACTCGTGTTTGCCTGAATCTTGATTGAAGCAAAGTGTTTCACTGTAACTTGGATCTGATTTCCACAAGCATTGATCTAGCAACTGAGTTGTCTGATCACGCTTAAGGGAACATTCTGGTCCAACCGACGAAAAAATGGATTTTTTCCCATAATTTTTAGCCCTGAAGCACACAGATTACGCCTGCACAAGAATATTTTTGTTTTGAAAGTATTTTAGAAGTTATAGCGTTTTGAATGGAATAGAGCGCCGACCGAAATATAGGCTGCTGTAGACGCTCGATGAATTAGTTCAACAAAAGAAGCGACCAGTACACGAATGTCTGTCCAGTGAACATTTGCTTAAAATATGCACCAGTGCCAATACGCATAATGACAACGAAATTTTGGAAACTGATACCGAAACATCTCCGTTGTGGGGCCAAACCTGTTGACATAGCAGCATATATAACTGCATAAAAATGATTCAAATGGCTCTGAGCACTATGGGACTTAACAGCTGAGGTCATCAGTCCCCTAGAACTCAGAACTACTTAAACCTAAGTACATCACACACATCTATGCCCGAGGCAGGATTCGAACCTGCGACCGTAGCCCTCGCGCGCTTTCAGACTGAAGCGCCTAGAACCGCTCGGCCACACCGGCCGGCATATAACTGCAGGTCTATTCAGCAAAGGTTATTCGTCTATTCTGAAGACCATGAACGCATTGGGAATCGTTATAGGGACGAATAGCAAAAACTCCGCGGAATTACCTAACAGGAAACGCGTGGTCGCCCTGGAGCAAGAAGCCCGGACTGAAAAAATACAGTACCAAATTTAGAACAAGATCATGTTTGAGGAAGAGGAAGGATGCCTCTATGGATTAACAGTAAGTTTTGAAGCAACGTGTTTTTCTTGCTCCAAGCTTTGAATACCTTTTTCTCAAAACGACATTTTCAGCGCATGGAGTGTTCTAGAGCCTCTATGGATTAATCGATTCATTTGATTTTTTAAATGAAAGAATTAAATTTAAGGGGCCTTAGCGAAAGCTTTCTTTTAAATATTTTAACCTTATCATAATGGCCCCCAAAACTCATTATAATTAAAGAATTTGCTTTTATGGGATTCAGAAAGAGCCACGAGTCTGTACAACGCTTCGCACAAACAGGAATGCACTGCGAGGCACACATTAACAAGGGCTGTACCCACCATTCTTAATTTTGTATGAGTTCAAAAAACTGTTTTTCATACTCGAATGTATGTATAATAAAGTGGTAAATCTCCCATTTTAATCAAAAGAATCTTCATATGAAAAAAATTCTAAACTTTACCCGTTATTCGTTACTCTTGGCCAGAACCCTCTCTTAAGAGGCGAACTCAAAGCTTTAACAGGCCACCATCTATCTTTTGCTCTTCAGGACTCCGTAAGAGCTTACCTGCTATCCATAGATATCTGCAACATCTAAGGCAGCGAATACGTTTGTGAATGTCCTCGCCACATTCTACAGAACGTTCGTAGTACACAATTTCTTACATTATAGAGGAGTAAGTCCATGAGACGTGCTCAAATATCACAGTTGTGGAGCTCTACTTCGAAATATTTAGGTTCGAGTCACTCTGCGGTGCAGAAATTTAATCTCCCGTTAAGTTTGTCACAGGATACGTAGGGATAGGTGCGGGCTGAGCAACTTCATTGTGGAAACAATTTCGACTCCGTTCACAATAGACAGCGGCGTGGAGTTTACTCGAATAGCCCATTTTTCAGAGCTCTACTTTGGAGAAGAGAGGTCTAGGATTGACATACTTTTCGTTCACCACTATGTTCTATTACTAATCTGTTATTTCTAATGAAATATACGCACCTACCTCAAAATTCTTTCACACGCTTCTAGTAAAAATAGACCCTTTACGTATAGTAACACAAAGTCAATTAGTCTATGTAGAATTAATTAAATAATTAAAAATTCTATAAACTGTTATGATGACACAGAACATGACTATCATTTTCAGATTTTCCTCTCAGAGACGATTCAGAATTTACTGCTGAATGATGGTTCAAATGGCTCTGAGCACTATGCGACTTAACATCGGAGGTCATCAGCCCACTAGGATTTAGAACTACTTAAACCTGACTAACCTAAGGACATCACACACATCCATAACCGAGGCAGGATTCGAACCTGCAACCGTAGCGGTCACGCCGTTCCAGACTGAAGCGCTTAGAACTGCTCGGCCACAGCGGCCGGCTGCTGAATGATCTCAGCCTAGAATATTAGAAAATAATTTTGTACAAAGTTCTCTACTCGTTATCAGTAACTATCCTTTAAGGAAAGAAGGCTAATCAGTGAAGGAAAAAGTAGCTTAGTGTCTTAAAAGTGGCAAAGTATCAAAGGAAAGGCCACCTACTGCTAGGAGTACATCTTTATTTCTTCAGAAACGTAGGGCTTTTATTTGCAGTGAGTCTTCTAAAGTCTTTGTAATGGAACTGCGATCTCTCCGAAGAATAAAAAAGGCAACACCTTTCACTCTCCGATGTTTCTGTAGCACTTACCAACAAATATGTGTAATGCGCTACAGATACTATCGTATATTTAGTGGAAGTTACTCGGTAAAGATAGTTTCCAACATGTTCATTTATTCAGAATTAAGATACGGATAAATGAACCTTCTGCAGCAGTGGTTGATAGGTGGATAAATCCATGGGTTTTCTCATTGTGAAAATTTATATTGGTCATAAATATTAACAACACATGACTATTTTAATTACAATATGTTTCAGTAGCTACTTGGAATCTGTCACCAGAACTTTTAACAGGAAAGGATGTCAACTACAGGTTTACGAGCAGATACGTCAGCTAGGGAATATTCTGAGGCATCAAGTTATCACCAATTTAGTATTGGAGGGCAGCGTGGAGGTTAAAAATCGTAGAGGGAGACCAAGAGATGAATACACTAAACAGATTCAGAAGGGTGTAGGTTGTAGTTGGTACTGGGAGATGAATAAGCTTGCACAGCATAGAGTAGCATGGAGGGCTGCATCAAGCCAGTCTCAGGACTGAAGGCCACAATAACAACAAGTCAGCTGCGAAAAAATAGAACGAACTGTAGTTCTCACGTCATGGCACCCGATAGGTTTTCATAACTTTATTGTAAAGGAATTTTTGTATAGGAACTGTACTTTCCTTTGTTTTATTTTCGTTTTTAAGTCATCACTCGTGATCGAAGAGTAGTGGATTGGTTACTTGGAGTCTCAATTGCTAAATATAATATGCAAGCACATTAATAATTATCACAGTATTGGGGCTGGCAAGGTTTGCCACGAGAGTAGGTTGACATAAATGTAAACAACTGTACGACGCAGTTAAATAGTTTGATGAAGAGCTGTGTAAGGTGAATGTTACTAATTGTTGGAGATAGACCTAAGTCACACACAGTAGCGGTGCGGACGAAATTTTTATGTAAAATGAACTACATACCGCGAAAAACGAAGTGGACAAAATGGTTCAAATGGTTCTGAGCACTATGGGACTTAACATCTGTGGTCATCAGTCTCCTAGAACTTAGAACTACTTAAACCTAACTAACCTAAGGACATCACACACATCCTCGCCCGAGGCAGGATTCGAACCTGCGACCGTAGAGGTCGAGCGGTTCCAGACTGAAGCGCCGAGAACCGCTCGGTCACATCGACCGGCTGAAGTGGACAGCACAGCGACATTCATCTAGGAATATGCTTGGAAGCTGACGATGGAGAACTATCTGGACATATGGAAAACTATTTGCAACGATAAATGCTAAATGCAACATAATACGTGTTTTAATTTCTTGTAAACATTTTTGTGGTTAATGAAATTGCGTAAGTAAACTAGTTTATGACCGTCTTACACTATTCTATATTCTTATCCTAGGCTCATGGGATTGTTCCGTGTGATTTTAATCACGATCATAATTTCACTCATGTCCGCATTCGATATTTTATTGCACGGTAGAATAGTAGTACTATACCCGGAAGTATCTGGTCTGATTCCTGACGTTCGAAGAAATTTTTGTCGTTAATCTTGTAAGAGGAGATAGCATACATCTCGGTATCACCTGGATTAAATTTAAGCCACCCCTCACAGTCTTGTGGAGTAACGACACGCTACACTTGTTGATGGTGATCCTTTCATCAGATGAGAATGTTAATTTCGCAGCCCCTATGATTCTCTTTGAGAGGAACAGGCTATACATTCGAACCAGATTACCCGTTTCTCATCCTCTCATTTCCACCTTAACAAAGCAAACACAACACTACACTACCGTCACATCAACTCATTTGAGACAGTTTTCTGTACGCCCTGAGAATACGTTTGAAAACTGATTACAAAGGTTGTTTTAGAACTAATAACTAGCCATAGAAGGCAACTAATCTAGTTTACTTCAGTGTAACTGCTTCAGCAATAAGCCGTGCTCAACTTCTGGAATTTTTACACGGACTTCCCAACAGCGACGGTCCCCAATTTGGTTCACGAGCCAGAGAGTATTATATTCCATACAAACAACCGCGAATTAATTAGCAACAGGAAACATGGAGCTGTCAATGTAGCAATCAGCTGTAAACTACAGTTTCTCTTTGTCAATAACGTAAACATCTTAAGAAACTTCCCAGAGCGAAAATAGAAGACGCGCCTGTGTCTCGGAAATATCTACCGAGGAACAGATTAAGTTGTGTAGTTCGCAAGGGAGAACTAGGGGCGTTGAGTGATTACCCGAGAGTAAATGCTGCTTGCGGAAGCTGCTCTACAGAAGGCTTCCGGCGGGAGGCGGGGGCGTGGGACGTGGCGGCACTACTAACGACCGGGAGCGACGGGACGTAAAACCCCACTCCTCCCCCTCTCCGCTCCAAAATTAATTACCGATCGCTCTCTCGCTCCGGCGCCACCCCGTAGCCGCACCCCATTCGTCGTCTTTAAAACACCCTGCGATGCTACTCCGATCGAGTTCCGCCCACACTGAATAGCAGATTGGTACGGAAGTCAGCATGTCAGACACTGTCTTCTTCAAAGGCTTCTATACTGTACTCTGAGAATATAGGTTTGATACGCCAGTTGTATGATAAGTAAAGGCGTAAACGCACATAAACGCATACAGCTGAAAGTACATGATATAAGAAAAAAACATCAGTAAAAATCGGTCTGCAAACAAATCTATTGCCAGATAATTGCTACTCTATGGTTACCAGCTACCACTGACTTGATTTTGTGCAAACGTCACTCGAGTTAGGAAAATGTAACAATGATGTACACCATTAAGAAACATTACTACAGATACTTCGGTAAACGTGCGGGTGTTTTGAATGATCATGACAACAGTTACATGACTGCACCCGTAATTAAAGGAGGTATTCAAAGTATCGTCCTGGAACCCGGACGCAGGCCTGTACTTGTCGCCGCATTGACTTTCGAATTATTTTAAACGTCCCTCCATCATTTCGAAAATCTTGACATTGACAAGTCTCTGCTCGAGTTCTTCAACCGTGTTAACCTGAGTGGCATACATTACACTCTTAAGGTGGCCCCTAACATAAAAATCAATGGGATTCAGATCAGGTGATCTAGGACGGCACGGTAAAGGTCCTCCTTGAACAATTTTTGGACATGTCGGCGCGTTAGATATCTCACCACATCAGTAAAATGTGCCGGTTCTCCATCAAGCATGCACCAAATCCACTAGTGTTGCTCCAAGAGAACATCTTCAAGCAATCCTGCAAGATGAAGGATCAGAAATAGAAGGTAACGTCGTCCATTTTGACTCCAAACGTAAGCATTGTGCTAATTAGCCCTAGCAACGCCAATGCATTTTTCATGAGGTGCATTACCGGTGGGAGGGGGGTGGAGGGTATTTTATGCTCCCCCTAAAAAAAGTTAAAAAAATACGTTGATTGTTGCTGAATTATATTAACATCATACTTTTCAAAGAGTCACTGGTGTTTAAGCAGGTTCCAGACTCCGAAAATACCTATCAGCACACTGTTAGCAACACCAACGCCCTTTCAATAACGTGCACAGCCGACTTCATGACCACAAAAAAATAACTGAAATGCAAATTTCGTTGGTTGTTTCTGATTTTTTACTCTCAGCATACTTTTCAAATAGGTATTGATGCGTAATTAAGGCCTTGAACCTGGAAATACTGAATACGACATTAATTTTGAAAGGGACATGTTACCACTGAAAGTTAGATTTTTGGGTTAAGTTTCACTGGAAACTCCAAAACATGTATGCAGTTCTCTAGAAGAATTCGTTATAAACAATAAATATTTTCAGAATTTGAAAGTATAAAGTGTAACGTTGTTGCTTTGATTTGCTATGTAAGCGGTACTGCTCGACAATAAAAGCGGGTTAAAAGCTGTGAGCTGTCTGGGGAAGTTAACCTTGCATTACTGCGCAACTGTTTCACCAGGTATCCAGTCTAGCTTACCAAATTCCCAACCAGACTAACATTAATTATAATCTTTTAATAGTCATACGTTGAAACGTATGCAAGAGAAAGTTAACCACTACCAACAGATTCAAATTTTCACCCAAAGAAGATACGTTCGTAGCACAATCCTGTCCGTCATGTAATTACCACACACTGGTATACTAAATTCATATTAACTCTGTGAAATCTTGGCGAAAAGAATAGCTGAGGGCTACTTTGATGATTACACCACTTGCTTCACGTGGTCAACTTGGTTTACACAAAGGTTGTAACTCCACAATAATTTTGATAATTAAAATAAATTAGATCGAAAAGCAATTTACAAAAGAAAAGCCTCGAACTGGTTACTAACGTCTTACTGTTAACCTGACGGGTCAAACCGTTATATAAGCACGTGGTACTGGTCTCGCAAAGTACACCCCACGTGGGTTGAACATAAAGAAAAGTTGCTATATTGAAAAATATTGTCAAGACGAGACGTTATAATCACACAAGCAATCGCATTTAAGATTGATCTTAGTTAGAGTTACTGATCAACACGTGGTTCCACTTTACTCACAAAGTAGTGACAAAGCAACTACCGGAAAATAATCTGAACTTCACACGAGAATTACACTGCGCTGCAATTTAAGATAACATTAGATATTTTAGAGCTAAACCTGAAATAAAGGTGATTAAATTTTCAGTTAGGCTGAACTTAAGAAATCCATTGTCCTGCGGACTTAGCAGACACGCGCTTAGCCGGAGATCTTACCACTTCAGACGCTCGCCCCGGACCGACTACCTGGTCCCTTCCTGAGGGGTGGCTCACAAATACAAACGGAAGTGGCCAGAGGGGCAGCTTCCTATACCAACATCACAACGGACGGACAGGACCATACTAAGGATAGAAACCTCTTTGCTTTTAGAAAGCGTAGCTACCTGTTCCGACGTTGGTCCTACTGTCCTCTAGCAGACAGCCTTGTCTGCTACCCTCAAGCATGCAACAAGAAATACATTTGCTCATTCATCCCCTCACACAGAAGGGAAGGGGGATGACAGTATCTTATCATATACAGTATATAAAAGAAAGCGGATGTAGGTTCCGTATGAGACTGTGTGACATGAATTACAGATAAACTGTGTTTTAAAGTGTAGTAGTGTGATAGATCGTTCTTGTTTATGTGTAAAAGTAACACGTTCCACTACTCAGTCTGCTCCCAGATAGTCAGAAACGCCACAGTAAATTTAGGAAAGGAATTTATGCCGTAAATGACAACAGATTTAAGAAATCAACATGAAAGGAATCCAACAGAGACCTTTCAAAAGTAACTAAATACGAAATTTGCAAAAGTGGACATAAAATGCCCCCCTCCCCTTCCGCGTTATTCCGAGGTTTAAACACACCATCACGAGTGAATCCTGCTTGAACTGTAGATAAAATGTTATTGTGGAACAGAGAGTTGCCCGCAGCTTGTTTTTGCAACCACTGTGTGATGGTGGTGGTTGTGGTGGTGGTGGGTAGTTCCTATGGGACCAAACTGCTGAGGTCACCGGTCCCTAGGCTTACAAACTACTTAATCCACCTTAAACTAACTTACGCTAAGGATAACACACACACCCATGCCCTAGGGAGGACTCGAACCTCCGCCGGGGGGAGCCTTGCGAACAGTGGCAAGGCACCTCAGACCGTCCGGCTTACGACCACTCATAGAACGTTAGTCTAGGAGCAAAGTCCGTTTCAATAAGCCGCTGAACTTTTTGGAGGTGGTTTGAGTACTTTGCATTGCAAAGCATTATTCTCCAAACATTACTGGGCTCATTCCAGGAATTTGGGTAGCAAGTCTCGTTATCAAGATTCCTGGCGAGTGTTTGGCTATTTAGCCGGCCGCTGTCCCGAGCGGTTCTAGGCGCTTCAGTCTGGAACCGCGCTGATGCTACGGTCGCAAGTTCGTATCTTGCCTGGGGCATGGATGTGTGTGATGTCTTTAGGTTAGTTAGAGTTAAGTATTTGTAAGTCTAGGGGGCTGATGGCCTCAGATCTTAAGTCCCATAGCGCTTAGAGCCATTTTTTGTTTGACTATTTACAGTCCCACTTCTTCAAGCAAAACGTAATTCAGGCAGGCCTACCTGCTCCCGCAGCAAGTGCAAAACGTCCAGTTTCTCGGAGGCGTTGGTGGGCCCTTGTAAACGCTCGACTCTCGGGGTGCCTTCGGGCAGAGTATGCTTCTTGGTACAATTGTGCCGCCTCCCGTGCATCGCCTTTAACACTATCATGAAGTCCGGAACCGCGCTGCTGCTGCGGTCGCAGGTTCGAATCCTGCCTCGTTCATGGATGTGTGTGCTGTTCAAAAATGGCTCTGAGCACTATGGGACTTAACTTCTGAGATCGTCAGTTCCCTAGAACTTAGAACTACTTAAACCTAAGGACATTACACACATCCATGCCTGAGGCAGGATTCGAACCTGCGACCGTAGTGGTCGAGCGGTTCCAGACTGTAGCGCCTAGAACCACTCGGCCAATCCGGCCTGCGTTACTGTAATGTTCCATGTTACCACCACCTCTCGTACGACACAAATAACACTCCCCATACAACTGACGTGGGTGGCACTCTGTGTACTGTATAGTCGCACCCATTCTGTTTATAACTCCACGTCTCGAAAATGTAAACAAGACAACACCACGGACTGGCATTCAGTGCTTACGCGTAATTACGTCAGTAGTGGCTGGTAAACACAAAGTCGCATATTTACTGAGGCTTTTTTTTTTGTTGTGTCGTGTACTCTCAACGGTACTCATTTACACCATTAATTATGACATACCTTACATATTCTGATATTATATTGTTATATAAATGTAGAAATGCAGAACAGCACACATTACCGTGCAGAGTAACATAGCCTAGAGAGGGAATCACGCTATTTGAGGGCGTGAGACGCAATGTGTTGCTGCCGTCCCTGCCTCGGATGTGGAATAGCACTTGATCGCGCGTGCCTGCCCAGGAACAAGAGGCTCTATGACTTTCAGAGGTTCTCCCTCCTGGACAGCATCGGTGGCATTCTATAAATCTAAATTCTTTCCTATCTTTCTAATTTTCTATCTTCTTAACATACAGGGTGTTTCAAAAAGGTGCGGTCAAACTTTCAGGAAACATTCCTCACACACAAAGAAAGAAAATATGTCATGTGGACGTGTGTCCGGAAACGCTTACTTTCCATGTTAGAGCTCATTTTATTACATCTCTTCAAATCACATTAATCATGGAATGGAAACACACAGCAACAGAACGTAACAGCGTGGCTTCAAACACTTTGTTACAGGAAATGTTCAAAATGTCCTCCGTTAGCGAGGATACATGCATCCACCCTCCGTCGCATGGAATCCCTGATGCGCTGATGCAGCCCTGGAGAATGGCGTATTGTATCACAGCCGTCCACAATACAAGCACGAAGAGTCTCTACATTTGGTACCGGGGTTACGTAGATAAGAGCTTTCAAATGCCCCAATAAATGAAAGTCAAGAGGGTTGAGGTCAGGAGAGCGTGGAGGCCATGGAATTGGTCCGCCTCTACCAATCCATCGGTCACCGAATCTGTTGTTGAGAAGCGTACGAACACTTCAACTGAAATGTGCAGGAGCTCCATCGTGCATGAACCACATGTTGTGTCATATTTGTAAAGGCACATGTTCTAGCAGCACAGGTAGAGTATCCCGTATGAAATCATGATAACGTGCTCCATTGAGCGTAGGTGGAAGAACATGGGGCCCAATCAAGACATCACCACCAATGCCTGCCCAAACGTTCACAGAAAATCTGTGTTGATGACGTGATTGCACAATTGCGTGCGGATTCTCGTCAGCCAACACATGTTGATTGTGAAAATTTACAATTTGATCACGTTGGAATGAAGCCTCATCCGTATAGAGAACATTTGCACTGAAATGAGGATGACACATTGTTGGATGAACCATTCGCAGAAGTGTACCCGTGGAGGCCAATCAGCTGCTGATAGTGTCTGCACACGCTGTACATGGTACGGAAACAACTGGTTCTCCCGTAGCACTCTCCATACAGTGACGTGGTCAACGTTACCTTGTACAGCAGCAACTTCTCTGACGCTGACATTAGAGTTATCGGTAACTGCACGAAGAATTGCCTCGCCCATTGCAGGTGTCCTCGTCGTTCTAGGTCTTCCCCAGTCGCGAGTCATAGGCTGGAATGTTCCGTGCTCCGTAAGACGCCGATCAATTGCTTCGAACGTCTTCCTGTCGGGACACCTTCGTTCTGGAAATCTGTCTCAATACAAACGTAGCGCGCCACGGCTATTGCCCCGTGCTAATCCATACATCAAATGGGCATCTTCCAACTCCGCATTTGTAAATATTGCACTGACTGCAAAACCACGTTCGTGATGAACACTAACCTGTTGATGCTACGTAGTGATGTGCTTGATGCTAGTACTGTAGAGCAATGAGTCGCATGTCAACATAAGCACCGAAGTCAACATTACCTTCCTTCAATTGGGCCAACTGGCTGTGAATCGAGGAAGTACAGTACATACTGACGAAACTAAAATGAGCTCTAACATGGAAATTAAGCGTTTCCGGACACATGTCCACGTAACATCTTTTCTTTGTTTGTGTGTGAGGAATGTTTCCTGAAAGTTTGGCCGTACCTTTTTGTAGCACCCTGTATAAATTATTAGTTTTAAGTATTCCTGTTGCCGAAGTGGTTGGATGTTTTGAAATATTTAAAGCTGCAACATTGTTACACATGGAAAAAATAAGAAGACGTCAAAAAAGCTTCGCATTCTGTGAATGTACGATTTAATATTGTGAAAAAACGACCTGCCTCAGTAACTGAGTGCAGGTCATTTGTAAATGGTAGCAAATAAAGTAAAGGAAAATAATGTACCCACAAAATGTAGATCATTGAAATTGAGAGAGCTAGAATGTATTGCGCTTGCTCTGAACAATTTAGTTAAATTCAAAAGCCTTTCTTCCATTTAGAAACTCGCGTTTAAAATGACAGTGTAGTGACTGTTTAGTGATTAAATGTCTCTGGGTATGAGCAGAAGAATTACGGAGACATATTCACTCAGGTCATCTCTGTACTCGTGACGAGTGAGGCGAAGCAGCGTTTTAAGACGCTACGCTAGTACTGACAAGGGAACCTCGATTGGTGGTAAGATGGCCCAGTGGATAGCCTGTCAAAAACTGAACACAGATCAAGCATGAAAACAGGACGAAAGTGTACTGAAATATGAAAAAAAGCAAAATAAAAACAGTGAACGGTCCAAGATTAATAAGTGGAATATTGAGTGCAGTTCATCAGCCGTGGAGTTGTGGTGAAGTGCTCACGTTGTCAGAATGTAATGCGGACGAGCCAAGTTCGAAATTCTATCGTGCCATTTATTTTCAATTTTTTTTAAACATTATAAACTGTCCGTTCGGTCACTGAAATGTTTCTTTTCTTTCTATAGTCTTGGTAGTCGTGTACCATACACTAGTTATAGAATATGAGTCATGTGGTAAGAATAAGATACCGTCGCAAGTAAACGTGGTGACTAGTGAGAGCAGGCGAGATACTATATTGGCGGCTCACAGAAATGGAAATAAATAAAGGGGTGTGAACTGTGTTACAAAGTAATTCAAGAGCCAAAACTTCCAAAACTGAACTCAACTTCAAAAACGTTAAAAACATATGTTTTGAGAGAGCACAGAGAAACTGTGTGACTGAAACTGTTGCGTTCGTTGTTGCAGCTTATATGACAAACTATTATGGTTTCAACATTTCCTTGGGAGTGATCGCATTCACATTCGTGCGAACTTCTAAATCGGACAAGGAGGCTATATCTCATTCAATCACCAGGCGCAGAAATTAGGTGCGTCAGTAAGAGATTCCTGTCATGTGACACACACGTACTGTCACTAATGCCGTGTATGACACACCAGACGTGTTTTCCGGTCGAGGATTCGGTTGACTCATCGAATTGTCATTTAAAGTTTGCGGTTCTCATTCGGCAGCTAATAGTGTAGTTGCGCAGAATCAACGGTCATTACACCTCGCTGTTGCAAACGGACGTTAACCCACGACACAGACACAAATTTGAATACAACGAACAGCGGAAAAAAGGGAGTTTGCGGCACGAGTGAGGTTTGAACACAGCGCTTTCCCATTTGGCAGTCCAACACCGTAACTACTAACCACTTTCTTTTCTGATCTCATTTTGTTCGTTATTGTTCGTTGCGGAAGTCCCATGAAAACTGTTCAAGTTCATCGTCCATTCGTTCACTCAGTTTTTTATTACAGAGGGCAGCTAACCTTTGACCGAATACGCTGACCCACCGTGCCGGCACCACTGAACTCTATCAAGCTCCTCTCCTTGAACCGTCCTCTGTTTCTGTTTTGCTTAATTTTTTCACAGTTCAGTACACCATCTTGCTGTTTTCATGCGTGATCTGTGTTCAGTTTTTGACGGGCTGTGCACTGGGACATATTATCATTAAATCTGCGGGGGAGTTTCCCTGGTGGGTCAGAGAAGACGCCCGTTATACCGTACAGGTTTACGTTTCCTCTGGTAAATACCAGGATGGTTCCCTACACACGGCCACAGCCGACCTCCTCCTAAATTCCTATACAGTCCAAAATAGCGCCCCATATCAAACGACGTTTCGTCGTGGGGATATACAGCTCTTGAATTACCTTCTTTCAGTAACTACTCACATTCTTCTTATATCCTTAGATACATGTTATTGGATGCGAACAGCCCTTTCAGACTTGTTCTGTTTATTCTTGACAAAGTTCATATAGGGCACATTTAGAGGTCTTGCCAGAACTCCAAAACCGAGTTTGCACAATTAGTAAGCTAGTAGTAAGAAATTTATTCACTTGAATAGCCTACTGTTTCGAGTGGACCGTGACCTCTTCTAGGAACACTTCCACTGTGGTTGTCATGAAACAGACTGTGTAAGAGGGTTGTCTAATTTATAGAATCAGAAAGCATTCGATACACTACGGAAACATGGGAAGCATGTCGTACACGATGTGGATCTACTGCCTCGTGTCGACTGTGTAGTATTCAATTAAGGCCGCTGACGCGAAACAGTTGTTAGGAGCTACAGAAAAATATTTAAAAAGCGCATTACACGACACTGAACGTAAAAGCCCTATAGCTCGACAGGCAGAGATACCACGTTTTCGCAGATCCTTTGCTGTTGACACTAAAACTCTCATTTTTAAGTAGCTTAATATTCTTCTTTCAATCAAGAATATCTTGTGAACAGACAAAGACATCGTTGAAAATTGTTTTATCACCTTCTTTATGAGTATTAGTTGTGTAATACACCGGATAATGCAAAAGTAAGAGCCAAGGCTACATAAAAAAATCTCAAGTATTCTATTAATTTCTGTCAATACTGAATTACACTAACAGGAAAACTTTCCTGTTGTCGATGTATTATTGGTATTCTACCATTTCTTCTAGTTTTCATCTATAGTGTATAAGATTGGGATGAAAATCATATAGGCCTATGGTTGTTCCAACTTGAGTGATATACATATATAGCGAAGTACGAGGGCGAGCTGGAAGTAATGTCTCCGAATTTTGTATGTGAAAATTCTTAAAGATTTTTAAATAAAACAAACGTTAGTAACATTCTACATCTTTATTCTTCACGTCTACATATTTATTGCTCAGCATAGTCCCCCTGGCAGCTGACACATTTCTCCCATCAAGAGTCCACTTTCTTGATACCGCCGCAGTAGAATGTTTGACTTTGATGACGGAGCCACAGCCTCATCTTTGCTTTCACATATTCGTCACTATCCAAAAGAATTTCTCGAAAGTGTTCTTTAGATTTTGGAAACAGATGAAAATCTGATGGGACCAAGTCGGCAATGTATGGAGGATGATCGATGACAGCGAACCCAAGGAGTCAGATTATTGCAGATGCCGCAGCTTTCGTGTGTGGTCTGGCATTATCATGGTGCTTAACGTGTAGAAGAACTCGTGCAATTCGGAACTCGGTTACAGCACACTATTTCTCACGCACCGACGTAATTATGTTACACAACTCTCGTTAATTTTTACTCGTTAAATTTCGGAGTCCTTTCGCGGCAGAGGGCTGCAAATATGTAGACATGAAGAATAAAGATGTAGAATGTTAATAACGTTTGTTTTGTTTAAAAAGCTTTCAAAGTTTGCATGTAAAAATATCGGTAGCATTACTTTTCAGCATACCCTCGTAGAATACAATAAGCCGATTGGAAAATAATGCTGGAAATAAAATCAGCCACAACAGTGATAAACCTCATATCACTTAGTTTTCAACGGTCCTATGACTGCCTTTACTACCCCAACAAGCCTATAGGATTCTTGACGTATCAGATGTATCGAGCAGCATCTTCCTTATCTGACAGATACTAGCGATTATATCATTTTGCCGGCCACATGACTAATAACTCTTGCATAAAATGTTGATGTCAGGTCAGCGAATGAGGTTTGTTGCTTTTTAGGACAGTTTGTACAAATCATCGCTAGTTACGCAATCATAAAATAATCGTATCGTCGCTTGCACGGTCGAGTGTGAGGGTTGGAAGCTGCATTGTATTCCCGGTAACAGTGCAGCTAAGTTTTTCAAGAAATATCGAACATTCGCACCATTCTGCAGGTGGGATCTCCCATCCGTCTGGTACCTAGTGCAACAAGCATTTGGAATCTTTAAATCTAAGAAGTCTTATGAGCACTGCTTTAATGTATCTACACCCACAAAACTTCTCAAGCCAGTAAATGATGTCTACCTTTGGTTGCAGCATTTCATATTGGCTTCTGCGTTACTATTGAACTTTTCGTAAAACAACGTAAACATTAAGTATAGGCCATTGCATGCTTCACTTGTTTTGGTACTCGTTGATATGTCCTGTGTTTGTATTTGTCGCAGCCAGAACCGAGAGCTCTTTGAGTCGACGAGCTGTCTGGCAATGCAGACAAATACGGTCAGAGCCAGCAGTAGCCTCGTAAAACTTGGCGGCGCCTTGCGCAGCCCAAACGGCTCTGTTACGGACGTCAGCTACGCTGGAGTGCTCCGCGCTTATTTCTGCCTGGTCGGGCACTGTATCGGCCACTGCTCCAAATTTATCTCAACCAGAACTTGTTTCAAAGAGGGGCGCCGGTGTCAGGAATGGCTACAGGTCTCATTTGTAAACAATTCCCCCACGTGACTTTGCACCGAACGTGACCAAGCCGCTGCCGTCATCTTTGCCACTCACTGAACGAGATAACACAGGACTCACCGCGTTTCGGAGATGAAGGGTTCAATTCGCTGCCCAATTATCTAAATTTAGGTTTCAATGGCTTTCCTAAATTTCTTAAGATGACTGTTGGAACGATTCTTTCTTAAGGGCATTAGCATCTTCCTCCTTCCGAGTGCGTGCTCGTTCTCTTATTTATTTATTTCCACGTCCATTTCCGTAGGACCAAATTGAGGAACAAATCTTCAAGGTCGTGGAACATGTCAATACATGAGATTACAAAAAAATGGTTCAAATTGCTCTGAGCACTATGGGACTTAACTTCTAAGGTCATCAGTCCCCTAGAACTTAGAACTACTTAAACCTAACTAACCTAAGGACATCACAAACATCCATGCCCGAGGCAGGATTCGAACCTGCGACCATAGCGGTCACGCGGTTCCAGACTGTAGCGCCTTTAACCGCTTGGCCACCCCGGCCGGCCATGAGATTACAACATAAAAATAATAACAGATAAAAATAAAATGATTATGAACCCGAAAAAGGTCAATCCATAAGTTTAAGAAAACGCAATCAACAATACAACAAGAATCAACTTAATTTTTCAAGGAACTCCTCGACTGAATAGAAGGAGTGACCCATGAGGAAACTCTTCAGTTCGACTTGAAAGCGAGTGGATTACTGCTAAGATTTTGAAATTCGAGTGGTAGCTTATTGAAAATGCATGCAGCAGTATACTGTACACCTTCCTGCACAAGGAAGTCCAATCCAAATGCAGGTTTGATTTTCGCCGACTATGAACTGAGTGAAAATTGCTTATTCTTGAGAATAAGCTAATATTGTTTACAAGAAATGTCAGTAAGGAATACATATGTTGTTTGCCAATGTCAAAATGCCCAAACTCGTGAACAGGGGTCGACAAAAGATTCGTGAACTTACACCACTTATTGCCCGAACTGCCCGTTTCTGAGCAAAAAATATATCCGCTTAGAATGGGAAGAGTTACCGCCAAATATAATACCATACGACATAAGTGAATGAAAATAAGCAAAGTAGACTAATTTTCGTGTCGAACCATTACTCACTTCAGATACAGTTCGAATAGTAAAAATGGCAGCATTACGTCTTTGAACAATATCCTGAACGTGGGCTTTCCACGACAGTTTAATATCTATCTGAACACCTAGAAATTTGAACTGTTGAGTTTCACTAATCATATGCCCATTCTGTAAAATTAAAACGTCAGGTTTTGTTGAATTGTGTGTTAGAAAATGTAAAAACTGAGACTTACTGTGATTTAGTGTTAGTTTATTTTCTATAAGCCATGAACTTAGTTCATGAACTGCACTATTTGAAACCGAGCCAATGTTGCACAAAACATCCTTTACTATCAAGCTAGCAAATAGAAATACTAGAGGGTATATCATTTACATAAATAAGAAACAGGAGTGGTCCCAACACTGATCCCTGGGGTCCCCCCCCCCCCACCGCTTGATCGTACCCCTCTCAAAAACCACATCACAGACCCCATATACCGTAATGGTCCAACTTCCTGAGCAATATTTTGTGATCAACACAATCAAAGCCTTAGTTAAATAAAAAAATATAACCAGCGTTCGAAACCTTTTGTTTAAACCATCCAGTACCTCACAGAGAAAAGAGAATATAGCATTTTCATTTGTTAAGCGACTTCTAAAGCCGAACTATACATTTGATAGCAAATCATGTGATATAAAATGATGAATTATCCTTACATACACAGCCTTTTCAATAACTTTAGCAAACACTGATGGTCAGAAACTGACCATTCCTAAAGAAAAAATTACAAATATGTCTAAATACAGGGCTAGCATGTGCAGCGTAGTACTTTAATATTCTGCCAGGCACTCCATCGTATCTATGACAGTCCTTAGTCTTCAGTGATTTAATTATTGACTCAATCTCCCTGTATCACAGAGGAGTATTTCAGACATCAGTCTCGGAAAGGCATTTGCCAAGAAAGTTATATGATTCCCTGTAGAAACTAAATTTTTATTTAATTCACCACAAATTTTCAGAAAATGATTGTTAAATACTGTACATATATCTGATTTATCAGTAACACAAATATTTTTACTACGAACTGACTTTGTATCGTTGATCTTGTGCTGCTGACCAGACACTTCCTTCACAACCGACTATATGGTTTTAATTTTATCGTGTGAGTTAGCAATTCTATTTGCATACCATATACTCTTTGCCTTCCTAGAAACATTTTTAAGCTCCATACAATACTGTTCGTAATGGGCTACTGTAGCTTGATTGTGACTACTTCTAACATTATAATACACTCCTGAAAATGGAAAAAAGAACACATTGACACCGGTGTGTCAGACCCACCATACTTCCTCTGGACACTGCGAGAGGGCTGTACAAGCAATGATCACACGCACGGCACAGCGGACACACCAGGAACCGCGGTGTTGGCCGTCGAATGGCGCTAGCTGCGCAGCATTTGTGCACCGCCGCCGTCAGTGTCAGCCAGTTTGCCGTGGCATACGGAGCTCCATCGCAGTCTTTAACACTGGTAGCATGCCGCGACAGCGTGGACGTGAACCGTATGTGCAGTTGACGGACTTTGAGCGAGGGCGTATAGTGGGCATGCGGGAGGCCGGGTGGACGTACCGCCGAATTGCTCGACACGTGGGGCGTGAGGTCTCCACAGTACATCGATGTTGTCGCCAGTAGTCGGCGGAAGGTGCACGTGCCCGTCGACCTGGGACCGGACCGCAGCGACGCACGGATGCACGCCAAGACCGTAGGATCCTACGCAGTGCCGTAGGGGACCGCACCGCCACTTCCCAGCAAATTAGGGACACTGTTGCTCCTGGGGTATCGGCGAGGACCATTCGCAACCGTCTCCATGAAGCTGGGCTACGGTCCCGCACACCGTTAGGCCGTCTTCCGCTCACGTCCCAACATCGTGCAGCCCGCCTCCAGTGGTGTCGCGACAGGCGTGAATGGAGGGACGAATGGAGACGTGTCGTCTTCAGCGATGAGAGTCGCTTCTGCCTTGGTGCCAATGATGGTCGTATGCGTGTTTGGCGCCGTGCAGGTGAGCGCCACAATCAGGACTGCATACGACCGAGGCACACAGGGCCAACAGCCGGCATCATGGTGTGGGGAGCGATCTCCTACACTGGCCGTACACCACTGGTGATCGTCGAGGGGACACTGAATAGTGCACGGTACATCCAAACCGTCATCGAACCCATCGTTCTACCATTCCTAGACCGGCAAGGGAACTTGCTGTTCCAACAGGACAATGCACGTCCGCATGTATCCCGTGCCACCCAACGTGCTCTAGAAGGTGTAAGTCAACTACCCTGGCCAGCAAGATCTCCGGATCTGTCCCCCATTGAGCATGTTTGGGACTGGATGAAGCGTCGTCTCACGCGGTCTGCACGTCCAGCACGAACGCTGGTCCAACTGAGGCGCCAGGTGGAAATGGCATGGCAAGCCGTTCCACAGGACTACATCCAGAATCTCTACGATCGTCTCCATGGGAGAATAGCAGCCTGCATTGCTGCGAAAGGTGGATATACACTGTACTAGTGCCGACATTGTGCATGCTCTGTTGCCTGTGTCTATGTGCCTGTGGTTCTGTCAGTGTGATCATGTGATGTATCTGACCCCAGGAATGTGTCAATAAAGTTTCCCCTTCCTGGGACAATGAATTCACGGTGTTCTTATTTCAATTTCCAGGAGTGTATAATGCCCGCTTTGTTCTGCACGATATCCTTACCCCACTAGTCAGCTACCCAGGCTGCCTATTACTGCTATTACCCCATTTAGAACGTTTTAATGGGAAGTAACTCTCAAAGAGCATGAGAAATGTGTTATGGAAAGCATTATATTTGTCATCTATGTTATCGGTACTATAAACATTGTGCCACTCTTGCTCCTTGACGAAGTTTAAAAAATTCTTTATTGCTGTTGGATTAACTTTCCTACATAGTTTGTGTTTATATGTGACGTTTGTTTGAGTACAAAAACCTTTTAGTGTTAAAATTTGTGCATCATGGTCTGAAAGGCCATTCACCCTTTGACTAACAGAATGCCCATCTAGTAATGAAGAATGAATAAAAATATTGTCTATGGCTGTGCTACTGTTCCCCTGCACCCTAGTTGGAAAAAAACACCGTCTGCATCAGATCATATGCATTTAGGAGGTCTACCAACATTCTTTTTCTTGCACCATCATATACAAAATTTATATTGAAGTCACCACATATAACTAATTTCTGGTACTTCCTATAAAGTGAATCAAGAACACTCTCTAGCTTGAGCAGAAATGCTCTGAAGTCAGAGTTAGAGGAGCTATAAACAACAACAATTAGAAGTTTAGTTTCACTAAATTCAACTGCTCCTGCACAACATTCAAATACCTGTTCAGTGCAGTGCCATGACACGTCTATGTACTCAAAAAGAATACTGTCTCTTACGTACATAGCCACTCCCCCGCCACGCAAGGAACTCCTTGAAAAACAACCAGATAATCTGTATCCTGGTAAAGGAAGCTTCTGAATTTTCAAATATACCAACAATTTCAGAGTCAACTTCTATAAGCAGTTCACTAACTTTATCTCCTCTACCTCTTACATTTTGATGAAATATGCTAATTTCTTCTCTACTTGCAAACATTAAGTCCTTTGAAGGTGAACCCTTAGATGGACTTCCTTTAAGCAGGTATACCTATCAGCCGACTTCAATCTAAAAGAGGCGCAGCTCTAACACCAACCACTAGAGGAATATCTCCATAAGTGATCCCACCACCACCCACTACACTGTCACCTATAAGCTTTGCCAGCCTCCCCTCCCCATACCTATTGAGGTACAGGCCATGCCAAGTGAAAGCCGATCTATTGGTAGACCCAACGTTCACCACTGAAATGTGAACCATGCCCTCTGCTATCAGCGCCCTCTCCAGCCCCATGTTAATGCGCTTCACAGTCGCATTAAGATGATGCTGATCATGACGCTGAAACAGTTGCTCAAAATGCACATTAGTACCACCAGTTTGAGTAACTATCTTTACCAGGTCACCACCTACATCATATCCCCTGTCTCTATCAAGACTGTTCCCTGCTCCACCTACTATCACTACGTGATCCTCTTTCGTAAAATTCCTACATAGCTCCCCTATGCTGTCAGTCACCTGGTGACCTGGTACTCGCTCCCCAACAATTCCTGTAACTGCTGATCCACACCTCTATCGTGCGAACTACCTAGCAGCATAATCTTCTTCTTTCTGTTAGACTTTGCAACTGACCTAGGCCTCCTAACTTCTGAGGACTGCTGCATGTTTCCTATACCTACAGCTACAAGAGGCTCCTCTCGATTGAACTCTGACAGTTGGTGAAATCTATTGCATATACGCAAAGTATAACGAATTCGTCTGTAGGAAGGACGCTAAATCATACTTGTCTTACCTTTCTTTGCAATCATTTTCTGTTTCCTTCGACGTAATGGTTGGCACAGCACGTTCGGATCAGTTTTTTAGAACTTTACGCAAAATGTTAACAAGCAATGAAGAATAGCTCTTAACTTTCCAATATTTGGAAACGGAGCTCTACAGTGAGGGAAATAATTCTCTTTTCTATTTATCTGGTTTTATTTTGTTTTAAACTGCGACGGTAAACATCCCAGCGTTAACTCGAAGTGACTTGGAAAACTGCACAAAAGCTGTATGAGAATGGCGAGGACAAGGATTTGATCTCTGATCTAAGTGAATACGACGGGGGAGCATAAAATCCCAAACAAGCTTTTCCGATGCTTCATGTACTACTAAAGGTAAGTTTATCATAGCCGGTTGACTGCTAAAGGTAATCACGTTCGACCTGCGGCAGTTGTCATCGTTGTAGCTGATTTTATTTCCAGCATTATTTACGAATTTGCCTCCTGTCTATTACTTCCGTCACTGTGACAGTCCAATCACATGTACTTATTAGAAAAGAAAAAAGAAAAGTGAGAGAACTGGATCTCGCTATCCAGTGAAAATCAGATTTTCAGTTTCACTTTTGGTATTCTCGACTCGCAAATTAGTGTTCTATTGGTCGATGTTCTCTATCCGCGTGAAGCCTACATAATCTTTCACGTTTAGATCATTGCAGGCTCACAATTCTTTTGAGCATTGCAGACCGTAACGCAATTCCGGTTGCCACACATACTTGATGGCTTACAATTATTTTATATTAATGGATTTGATATTCTACTGTTCCTCTTACCCTGTATTTTTGCATTCATTGTTTCTATGTGGATATCTGTCACTATAACGTATTCGATGGAATACATTATTTACGTTGCAGCAGACAGAAGACACCACTGGTCATCGTTCCTGAATGAATTTAAGCATGTTGAGGTGGTACTCAACTATACAGTTATATCACTTAAGTAGGAACAACCACGGACTTGAATGATTTTCCTCCCACTGCTATACACGATTGACGAAAACTAACAGGAAAACTAAAATACCAGTAACACAGGTTGTAACGGGTGCAAGTGCAAATATTTTTATATGTGGTACCTTAATAGGTACACACATCGATGTTTCGATTGTTTTTTTCTCTACGTCGAACAGTATTAACACAAACACGTCACAAACTTTATGTCCTGGTGTTTTCTGTACAGTTGTAACTGCACCACTAAGTGGACTACGCCTGTCAGTATAGCCTAACCATTTTGCATCCACGCGTCCACACTCCACCACCTGACCTGCTGCCCAGCGGAAACTTAGCATTAATGGCTTGCTCTCACCACATGTACTTGGAGATACTAACAACCCTAAAACATGATACTCCTAACAGCAATAATAAGTAAATGCTGATGTAATGTTGTTCAGCACATTGTTCTCAGTCACCATAAAAATATCTGCATTTATACACTTTATATCCTGTACATCGGCAACAGGAAAGTATTCCCGTTTGCACGATTCATTTTTCATAGAAATTAAAGGACTACATCAGGTTTTTTATAATGAAAGTATTCTCTGCCAATTCAGTTGTTTTCCCTAACTTTTGGATTGTCTGGTATTTTACAAAATGGTTCAAATGGCTCTGAGCACTATGGGACTTAATTGCTGAGGTCATCAGTCCCCTAGAACTTAGAACTACTTATACCTAACTAACCTAAGGACATCACACACATCCTTGCCCGAGGCAGGATTCTAACCTGCGATCGTAGCGGTCGCGCGGTTCCAGACTGTAGCGCCTAGAACCGCTTGGCCACACAGGCCAGCGGTATGTTACACAACTAATGCTCCTAAGTAGGGTGTTAAAACAATTTTAGTGAAGTATTTCTTTTGTTTGTAAGATATTCTTTATTGAATGAAGAATAAGGAGCAACCTAAATAGCGGAGTTTTACTGCAACACCAAAGGATCTGCGAAAACGTGGCATCTCTGTCTGTCGAGCTATACAGCAGATCTTGTAAACTCAATGTCCTGTAAAGTGCTTTTTCAATATTTATCTGTCATTACTGCGCAAAGCAAACTTAAGATACAAGTTTACTTAGAAACCATAAATGTATAACAACACAGTAAGCTCTAGAATTAGAAATGTTTCATCACATCTACGATTTTGCTAGAAAATGTTAGACAAAGATAAAACATCTCGACGAAATTGACTTGTAGATATGGGGACTTCAATTCTGAAGTTTTCAGCTTTGGTGCAGCAGTGGATGAAATACTTTGGATTTTTTCATTGTGAGGAGGTTCTTGCCATCATACCAACTCTCTACTAGTTAAGTAAGGAAGAATTTGCTTTAGTCTCCCATCATTGATGAGGTCATTAGAGATGCCGAAAAACCTCTCATGCGAAATGAAGGGGGAATGAAATTACCAGCACTCTCCTCAATGTTACGATTCCCACATAACCTTAAATCAGTTTAGGTGAACCACGAGAAACCAAATTCTAGTCACATGGATGCGTACTTGAACTACACTCCTTCCCAATGCGAGTCCAATGTCTTCACTACTGTGTCCCTCACTTAATTAACACTTGGTGCCATTCGCTTGGGTAAGCGCTGGATAGACAATGCTTACTATATTCTTAAAGTACTACGTGAGCATGATGGACAACTGATGAAAATTAACGACATGGTGGCTTCTAACTTCGAGCCAGGGTGCAAATAATCTAACCATCGAGTGCCCAGGTGACCTACATATGCCAGGCGGTTATAATTAAAGTGCAGCTGCTCACAGAGGTCGAGTCTGGCCTGTAATTATCGTATGTCAGCAAATCGTCATAAATGCGTTAATGAGGAACAGATTTACGCTGGAAAAATAATTAGTTCCAGTCAGGGCCAACAGGTGGAAATCTGTCGCTATGAATGTGAGAAAGACGAATGGAAATGTTTCCATATGTAATGTATTTGGGATGGGACGTTGGCAGAAAAAGCCAAACAAGCGGAAAATACAAAATGTTGAATTTATTATTAGCCATTGCTTACACAGTTTGTTCAATACGAGCGCCGGAGACGTCGACGAGATGCTGTACAACGCAAGATTTTCACCTAGTGGCCAATATTGGAACTTTCCCTTTCAATGTAAATCGGTTCCATATTAAAGCATTCACACACACACACACACACACACACACACACACACAGTCTTTTTTGTTCATATTTGTGACATCACAAGCCACATCCCTTATGCATGACGTCATGAATATGATGTCACAAGCCACACATATTTTAAATTATGTCATCAAGTTCGCAGATGGGAGGAAAATTATAAATTACAGATGACGGGAATTTTATAAATCCAACAAACCAGATGGCAGTAAATTTAAAAATGCAAGATGGCGCTGGTGGGCAACATATTTTAGCCCATCACAATGATTAAAAGAATGCAAAATGACACTGTTGGAAATATTTTTACTGCCTATCACAGAGCAATATATATAACCAGGGCCCTCCATTTTCACCCCACAGCTCTATTTACTAAAAAATTGCGTAAGCTCACACACTATATACTTTACTCATTTTGGACCTAAATGTGTTTTGTATCAAATACTGTATTCCCTTGCCAGTTAATTTCATCTAATTTCTGCCTCGCCAGTAAATTTCTTCTCTCTCTGTCTCTGTTTTAATATTCTACTGAAGTTTATGCCAAATTTTGTATTTCCTCATCATTAGCATATTTCATGATTCTCTGTGTCGTCAAATAACGTACTGCTTAGATATAAGTATGAAACAAGGGTCTCACTATGACCCAGAATGAGACTGCAGATTAACCAGAGGAAATTTACCTAACAGACACTAACACACCAGATGAAAACCACTATAAAAAGTTATAATCAGTTAGAGTCCTATTAAAGTAATAGATTCTCTATGTGATATCATTAATATGGAACTTTTTAAATTAAATGCCAGGATATTCAAGGAACAGTTGGTGAATTGTATGAACAGAATCTGGAGAAAAGAAACTTCACAACAAAGAAGGCAGATAGCAATTGTTAGCCCAGTCAATAATAAGTTGATGTCAGAGACTGCAGTAACTACAAATACACTCCTGGAAATGGAAAAAAGAACACATTGACACCGGTGTGTCAGACCCACCATACTTGCTCCGGACACTGCGAGAGGGCTGTACAATCAATGATCACACGCACGGCACAGCGGACACACCAGGAACCGCGGTGTTGGCCGTCGAATGGCGCTAGCTGCGCAGCATTTGTGCACCGCCGCCGTCAGTGTCAGCCAGTTTGCCGTGCCATACGGAGCTCCATCGCAGTCTTTAACACTGGTAGCATGCCGCGACAGCGTGGACGTGAACCGTATTTGCAGTTGACGGACTTTGAGCGAGGGCGTATAGTGGGCATGCGGGAGGTCGGGTGGACGTACCGCCGAATTGCTCAACACGTGGGTCGTGAGGTCTCCACAGTACATCGATGTTGTCGCCAGTGGTCGGCGGAAGGTGCACGTGCCCGTCGACCTGGGACCGGACCGCAGCGACGCACGGATGCACGCCAAGACCGTAGGATCCTACGCAGTGCCGTAGGGGACCGCACCGCCACTTCCCAGCAAATTAGGGACACTGTTGCTCCTGGGGTATCGGCGAGGACCATTCGCAACCGTCTCCATGAAGCTGGGCTACGGTCCCGCACACCGTTAGGCCGTCTTCCGTTCACGCCCCAACATCGTGCAGCCCGCCTCCAGTGGTGTCGCGACAGGCGTGAATGGAGGGACGAATGGAGACGTGTCGTCTTCAGCGATGAGAGTCGCTTCTGCCTTGGTGCCAATGATGGTCGTATGCGTGTTTGGCGCCGTGCAGGTGAGCGCAACAATCAGGACTGCATACGACCGAGGCACACAGGGCCAACACCCGGCATCATGGTGTGGGGAGCGATCTCCTACACTGGCCGTACACCACTGGTGATCGTCGAGGGGACACTGAATAGTGCACGGTACATCCAAACCGTCATCGAACCCATCGTTCTACCATTCCTAGACCGGCAAGGGAACTTGCTGTTCCAACAGGACAATGCACGTCCGCATGTATCCCGTGCCACCCAACGTGCTCTAGAAGGTGTAAGTCAACTACCCTGGCCAGAAAGATCTCCGGATCTGTCCCCCATTGAGCATGTTTGGGACTGGATGAAGCGTCGTCTCACGCGGTCTGCACGTCCAGCACGAACGCTGGTCCAACTGAGGCGCCAGGTGGAAATGGCATGGCAAGCCGTTCCACAGGACTACATCCAGCATCTCTACGATCGTCTCCATGGGAGAATAGCAGCCTGCATTGCTGCGAAAGGTGGATATACACTGTACTAGTGCCGACATTGTGCATGCTCTGTTGCCTGTGTCTATGTGCCTGTGGTTCTCTCAGTGTGATCATGTGATGTATCTGACCCCAGGAATGTGTCAATAAAGTTTCCCCTTCCTGGGACAATGAATTCACGGTGTTCTTATTTCAATTTCCAGGAGTGTAAATACGTTCCAGCATCATAAAATCAAATTTACAAACAGTTCATGAATCACTCTTAGGAGAAGGCTAG
This sequence comes from Schistocerca cancellata, assembly GCF_023864275.1. Classification (NCBI taxonomy): domain Eukaryota; kingdom Metazoa; phylum Arthropoda; class Insecta; order Orthoptera; family Acrididae; genus Schistocerca; species Schistocerca cancellata. Next base: position 664,535,118 of record NC_064629.1, read on the forward strand.
GATTGATTCCGAAAAGACAGATCACGTGCAGGTGACTACATCACACTCAGGATTCTAATTGCAAAAAGGAAGGTATTTAGTCTGAAAATACACCTCGAATTTGTTGATTTTATGAAAGCTTTCGATACAGTCGAAAGAATAAAACTTTGAGAAACCCTGGCAGAAAGTAACTTCCTCTTACGAATAGTAGTTCAGAATATATGCAACCACAATGTTATTGCCGTCAGAACCGCACAACAGCTGACGGAATGGAAACACAATGGCCAAGAATTTAGACAAATATATTGCCTTTCACCGCTTCATTCGACGCATATGTAAACAAAAATACCAGCGAATAGAGACAGAATGCCAAGAACAAAATCAAGATAGACAGACAAAATAGCCTCAACAGTTTGCAGATGCGCAGGTACGTTTGCGCACTGTGGGATAGGAAAAGATCTTATGACATCCTAAAGGAACTCAAAGTAAAACCATTTCTCAACACAAAACAGAACTACAGAACATCTTGGAATGACTTGGAATGAAGACAGACTGGATTTCACGAAAAATCTTCGGATACCAACCCAGACATAGGAGATATGTAGGAAGACCAACAAAGAAATGGACTGAGACAGTAATAGGCGATTACGTCTAATACTGGATAGGAAGAAGAAGATCTTCAAATACAACGGAAATCAAAACGGGTTGACGACTGCTACTCCAGAGAAGGAATTCAGAATGCGTAATAATATAGTGTGTGTGTGTGTGTGTGTGTGTGTGTGTGTGTGTGTGTGTGTGTGTGCGCGCGTAGGCGTGCGTATGCGTGCGCGTGCGTGTGTGTGTGTGTTTGATGAAGGCCACAGTTATGATCCATGAAGTATGCAAGTACCTAAACTAACTCAACTAAACTTGGACAAATACTGTACATATATTGCGTTATTGGTATTTCTCATTTTTTGTGTTACGCGCTTATTTGTTGAGTACGTTGTATCAGTCTGGCAGCAGATGCACTATCACAAGCCAAAGCAGGTTTGTGGTTAGTCATCGACTGGTTCACATGTGAACTCAGTGACTTAATGTTGGTGGTTTTAACGCTAGACATTGTTTAAGTGATGTGTTTCCCGAGCATATCGTGTCTATTGAAAATATGGCTCTCTAACCAGGTCTCCAGGCCTTACTAAAACTTTTATTGTCACTAATGTTTTCAAGCATGATTTTATAACACAAAAATCAGAGGTCCCAACTCGAGACACGTAAAACAGTGCCATTTTGGGCTTGTGGCTGTAATTTTCGGAAATTATAGATCGAAATTAAATGATGTCAGTGAAAGCTTGAATCGAGCCCGAAGGCACGGTTCAGATGGTTCAAATAGCTCTGAGCACTATGGGACTTAACAGCCGAGGTCATCAGTCGCCTAGACTTAGAACTATTTAAACCGTAACTAACCTAAGGACATCACACAAATCCATGCCCGTGGCAGGATTCGAACCTGCGACCGTAGCGGTCGCGCGGTTCTAGACTGAAGCGCCTGGAACCGCTCAGCCACAACGGCCGGCGCCCCTAAGGCATCCTGAGATATCCAAACGACCAAGGTAACTTGCGAAAAGTCGGATTTTCAAGTTACTTTTTTCACTTCATTATAGGTTCAGCATTTCTGACCAGTTTTCACAGAAGGCACTGTTACTTCATAAATTGTAGACCCATCGATCCATTTCACTTAACTCGGAAGACGTGGAAAACATCAGAGGCAATTATAACTAAAACCAACTCACGCACGAAGGCAAATCTTAACTCTAAAGTTTAAATAAAATGGTTCAAATGGCTCTGCGCACTATAGGATCTAACATCTGAGGTCATCAGTCCCCTAGAACTTAGAACTACTTAAACCTAACTAACCTAAAGACATCGCACACATCCATGCCCGAGCCAGGATTCGAACCTGCGACCGTAGCGGTGGCGCGGTTCCAGACTGTAGGGCCTAGAACCGCTCGGCCACCCCGGCCGGCAAAAGTTTAAATCACTCTGTTGTGTAAATCGGGAGCTAATAATCTTTACTGGGCAGTATGACTATATACGTAGGTCTACCGGAATGTAATGCCTCCGAATTTTTATGTTAAATCTTTTACAGTTTTTGAATAAAAGAAACATAATGAACCTTCACCATCTTTATTCTTCACGTCTACGTATTTATTTCTCATCAGAGTCAGCCTGCGGACGAACACATTTCTCCAAACGAGAGACCAGCTTGTTGATGCTGTTACAGTAGGATGTTTGACTTTGTTGAAGGAGTCACAACCTCACCTTTGTTTCCACCGCTTCATCACTTTTAAAGTGTAGTCCTCGGAGGAGTTCTTTAGGTTTTGGAAAGAGATGAAAAACGGATGGGGCCAAGTCGGGACTGTATGGAGTATAATCGATGACAGTGAACCCAAGGCGTCAGATTGTTGCAGATGTCGCAGCGTTCGTGTGTGGTGTAGCACTATCATGTTGAAGGGGAGGGTGCTCAATGTGCGGACGATCTCTTCGAATTCGAATCTCGATTACAGCACGCTGTTTCTTACGCACCGACAAAGTTACGCTACACACCGCCACATTACACGCTACAATTCGGAGTGCTCTAGCGGAAGAGGGCTGCAAATAAGTTGACACTAAGTATAAAGATGTAGAATGCTAATAATATTTGATTCATTTGAAAAGCTTTAGGAGCTTTAGGAGTTTTCCATAAAAAATTCGGAGGCCTTACGTTTCAGGGCGCCCTCTTAGTTTAAGCGGAAGTGCAGGTAAAAGCGCGGTTTAAGGTGCATGTGGTCACAGTTTGCACAAGTGGCGTCGCATTTGCATTCCATCGTCACTTGCTCAGGTCTTTGAGACGTAACAATGCTTGAGGAGAGTACTTGTATTCCTGACGGTACCTCGTGACGGAGAAGTCTAACTTCCAAATTTTCGGACATCATCAACGAGAAAATATTTTAAATAACGCCTTGTGCCGTGGGCGAATGACAGAAAGGAAACCACTTTGCAGTTCGTGCCTTCCATAGTTCTGTGATTCTGTGAGTGAAAGTCATAAACAACAGAGGCAAACCTACAGTTCCTTCTCTGATCCTTGCGAAGTCCGACTTAAGCATTCCTCTGTCACAGAAATGATTCTCCTCTTTGCACGAATTTGTCGTTAGCTACCTTTAATATCGTGCATTCCAAGCAAGCTCAACAACAAATTCTGGAATACCACAGCAAAGTTACATCAAACTATTTTAAATACAAAATTCAACAGAATCTGTCTTTCACATAATGTAATATCTAACTGTATACCTTAAATGTAAACAGTATGTCACCTGCAGCCCACCGTGCCAAACACAAAGCTGAAATTGAGTGGCTGAAGCAAGAAATTAGATATCTACATACAAAAAAGCAGGAACTATTCAAAATTCACCTGGAAATAGGAAATCACATCAAAATCTCTTAAATATTTAATTATATCATGAATAAGTCAAACAAAACACATAAATACGAATAAAAACCAAATGGAATAAACAACAACAAAAACTAAATGCCTCTTAAAACAAAATGAAATCATTCCACATAAAAACAGAAAGCAAACAAACCACACATTCCACAAACGTCTGGTCAACCTTACTGACATACATCTATCTAACCAAGAAATAAATTTTCTAGAAACAGGCCCAAAATACAATGTCAACACACACATTACACACAAGGCAGTGGAGAATCTCATCACAGAAAGTTAATATATCATAAAACAACAAGAAAGAAACAGTAATCCAAACATCAATGCAGGTCTGACAAGAGAGTTGCAGAAGAAATAAGATACACAATAAAGGAAAACAAGAACAACTTATTGACAGGAACAAAAACTGAAAAAGAAAAATGAAAAACAAACTTAAAAACCACGAGGCCCTCATTACAAGAGCAGACAAGGGCAGCACCATGATAACTATAAAACAGGATGAATACAAAGATTAAACCTTAAAATTTCTGGAAGACAACGTCATAACGAAGCTAACCAGGGAACCAACACAAAGATACCAGAAAAACACACAAACACTTCTAAAAAACGTTTCACACATACTTACAAAACAGAAAGCGAAATGGCTGAAGCAAAAGAACCCCCAAGCACCCAAACTGAACGGCCTACTAAAGCTCCACAAGGAGAGCATTCAGACACACCCGTTGTCAACTTCAGAAGTGCACCTACATACCACTTAGCCAGATAAATGCACAGATACGTACAGAAAGATTACACATACAGATACATGCATAACACCGAAGAGCTGGTACAAAAAATCAAAGACATCAACGTACCCACAATAGCCACACTCATATCATTTGACATCACATCCATGTACACCAATACTCCCACCACAGAAACCAACATCATCAAACAACAGTTAGAGGAACAGGCAGAAATTCCCAAACCCCACATAAAAGAAATAGCTAGCATTCTAAAACTAATCACAGAGCAATCAGTTCTACTCACAAGAAGACAAGAAGATGGACTTCCAATGGGGTCACCAGTCACTGGACTTCTAGCCAACATTTTTCTTAATCACATCGAAAATAAAATATTTGAAACAATAGAAGAACCCAAACAATACCAGATAATATATTGGTATCGTTATGTAGATGATACCATATGCCTTCTAGATGAAACACCAAGTCGCATCCAATAACTCCATAGTGATGTGAGCAAAGTCTACCCAAAAATAAAATTCACCTTAGAAACAGAAAAGAACAAAATGTTAAACTTCCTCGACCTCACAATATACAGAGACAACAACCAACACCAATTCTACATATTCAGGAAAGCACCCACCACCAGCACAACCATTCACAAACATTACAATCATCCGACTACACACAAACTAGACGGTTTCCAATATATGCTACACATACTGAACAAAACTCCACTCACTGAAAGCAATATGACAATGAATTACAGACAATCAGACAAATAGCTGTAGAGAATGGATATGACACAAACACTATAGATAAACTGAACCACAAAATTAAAACAAAATTAAAAAAGACTCCCAACACACAAAAGCACAGCTGATAGACAACGACAGTGATAGTGACAACTCAAAACACTGAACTTGACAATGAAGAAGATGATGAAAAAGAAATCGTAAGTGAAACATAATGTAAATAGATTCACACACACACACACACACACACACACACACACACACACACACAACCTTTCACATAAATGATTAATCTCAGACATAGCCACAACAGTTTGGAAATCGTAATTTTGCGTAAATGTTTTGCCCACATTAAGTTGGATATAGTTTCAGGTGACGAACCGTAAAGAAAAACAGACACTATAAAAATGTAATACAGCAGGAAAACCACACCATGTAGTAAGAAGATATGAATACACAATTTTATGTGCCCCTCAAAAACCTGTAATTACGATTTAGGAACTAATATTTGTATGTATTTAAATAGTAAAGATCAATCCTTATGCTTAATAGCCACAACAATAAAAAAAAAAACACTGATGCTGCAACTGCAGTGAAACATGTCCGGGACAAAAGCAAAATCGTGTTTTGCTAAAGGTGAATCCCACTCAAAAACATATGTTATCGTATAGTTATAGCATTGGGAAGAGTTTAGTTACCACGCATCCATGCGAATCAGTATTACCATTTGTACGAGAACTACGACTAGTTTTCAGAACTGCCACAATAATTTGCCGATGAGAATACGGCTTCTGGTTCTATGCTGCAGTTTGTCACAATGGAATTTTATCCTGTCGAAAATCTCCGTGGCGTCCATGATGACGCTCCCTCAGTGGATGCACAGGCTGAAGGGAGTTTCAGCGAGTGTTTTCAGTGAGAGCGACATTCCTGAATGGGGGTAATTGGGGGGGGGGGGGGGAGCATTAGGAGGAAGAGATTAGTGTTTTTACATTCCGTCGACAGCGAGGTCATTAGAGACGCAGCACAAGCTCGGATTAGGGAGGGGTGGGAAGGAAATCGTCCGTGCACTTTCAAAGGAACCATCCCGGCATTTGCCTGTAGCGATTTAGGGCAATCACAGAAATCTAAATCAAGGTGGCCGGACGCGGGTTTGAACCGTCGTCCTCCCGAATGCGATTGAGTTCCTATCGGACCGAATTGATGAGGTCATCGGTCCCTAGGCTCACACACTACTTAATCTAACTTAAACTAACTTACGCTAAGGACAACACACACACCTATAGCCAAGGGAGCACTCGAACCTCTGACGGGGGCAGCCGAGCGAAACGTGGCAAGGCGCCGTAGGCCACAGGGCTACCCACCGCGGCGACTGGGAAAAGAGGGTGGCCTACAATGTAGTGGGCTATATGGCTGCTGATGGACTGGTGCTGCTATGTCGTTGTGCTAAGGTGTTGGATTCTGGAGTGGATGAGTTAGTGGTATCGGCAGATAGGGTAATGGGTACTATTAGGAAACGAACGGGTGAATGGTACGAGACAGATGTGGCGCATTATCTCCGAGTCCAGGTCGTATGAGGTATTAAATTTAATAAATGAAGAAAGAAAATATAAAAATGTATCCTTAGGAGATGGTACAACGAAAAAAAACTATTTAACTTGGTGATCACGTTATTTGAGAGAGGTGAAATGATCTGTGATTTCAAGAAGCGTATGGTATTTCCAGTTCCAAAAAAACCAGGAACTGATAGGTGTGAAGCTTACCAACCCATCAGTCCGATAATTCGTGGTTGCGAAATGCTGGCACGAGTTATTTACAGAAGCACGAAAGACTGATATAAGCCGACCTCGAGTAAGATCAATTAGGAATCCGGAGGAGAGGAGGAACAGCTGAGACGTTAATGACACTACGACGTATCTATGAAGGCAAACCTAGGATTACAGCATTTATTGGTTTATAGAATGCTTATGGCACTGTTGATTGGAATACATTCTTTGAAGTTTTTGAATCAGTAGAGATGAAATACAGGGAGCATTAAGTGTCTACAACTGGCACCGACTCTGACGCCTGTGATAAGAGTCGAAGGACATTAAATGGAGACAGTAGTTGAGAAAGTACTGAGACGGGGTTGTTGCCTACCCCTGACGTAATTTTGACCGTACACTGAATAAGCAGTGAAGAAAACAAAAAAAGCATTTGAAAAGGATGTTGTAGCTCATCGAGAAGAAATAAAAAATATGAGGTTTACCGATTACACTTAATTTCCCTAGGAGACGGCAGAGGAATTGGAAGATCAACTGACCAAAATTTACAGTATCTTGAAAAGAAGTTATAAGACGAATATCAACGAAAATAAAACATACACTACTGGCCATTAAAATTGCTACACCAAGAAAAAATGCAAATGACAAACGGGTGTTCATTGGAGAAATATATTATACTAGAACTGACATGTGATTACATTTTCACGCAATTTGGGTGCATAGATCCTGAGAAATCAGTACCCAGAACAACCACCTCTGGCCATAATAACCGTCTTGATACGCCTGGGCATTGAGTCAAACAGAGCTTGGATAGCGTGTACATGTACAGCTGCCCATGCAGCTTCAACACGATACCACAGTTCATCAAGAGTAGGGACTGGCGTATTGTGACGAGCCAGTTGCTCGGCCACCATTGACCGGACGTTTTCAATTGGTGAGAATGTGGTGGCAAGGGCAGCAGTCGAACATTTTCTGTATCCAGAAAGGACCTTACAGAACCTGCAACATACGCTCGTGCATTATCCTGCTGAAATGTAGGGTTTCACAGGGATCGAATGAAGGGTAGAGCCATAGGTCCTAACACATCTGAAATGTAACGTCCACTGTTCAAATTGCCGTCAATGCGAACAAGAGGTGACCGAAAAGTGTAACCAATGGCACCCCATACCATCACGCCAGGTGATACGCCAGTACGGCGATGACGAATACACGCTTCCAATGTGCGTTCACTGCGATGTCGCCAAACACGGATGTGACCATCATGATGCTGTAAACAGAACCTGGATTCATCCGAAAAAAATGACGTTTTGCCATTCGTGCACCCAGGTTCGTCGTTGAGTGTACCATCGTAGGCGCTCCTGTCTGTGATGCAGTGTCAAGGGTAACTGCAGTCATTGTCTCCGAGCTGATAGTCCATGCTGCTGCAAACGTCGTCGAACTGTTCGTGCAGATGGTTGTTGTCTTGAAAACGTCAACATCTGTTGACTCAGGGATCGAGAGGTGGCTGCACGATTCGTTACAGCCATGCGGATAAGATGCCTGTCATCGCGACTTGTAGTGAGACGTGGCCGTTGGGATCCAGCACGGCGTTCCGTATTACCCTCCTGAACCCACCGATGACATATTCTGCTAACAGTCATTGGATCTTGACCAACACGAGCAGAAATGTCGCGACACGATAAACCGCAATCGCGATAGGCTACAATACGACCTTTATCAAAGTCGGAAACGTGATAGTACGCATTTATCCTCCTTACACGAGGCATCACAAGAACGTTTCACCAGGCAACGCCGGTCAACTGCTGTTTTTGTATGAGAAATCGGTTGGAAACGTTCCTCATATCAGCACGTTGTAGGTGTCGCCACTATTTAGCTACTGCTGTGCAAGCAGCATGCATATTTCGTGTGAATACTCTGAAAACTAATCATTTGTATATCACAGCATCTTCTTCCTGTCGGTTAAATTTCGCGTCTGTAGCAAGTCATCTTCGCGGTGTAGCAATTTTAATGGCCAGTAGTGTATGTAACAAAGTGTAGTATGTGAGTGAGAATGAGTACATTAACTTTGCAAATGAGACGCAAAAAGTTGTAGAACAGTTTTGATATTTGGGCAGCAAGCTAAGTGACGATTGCCAATGTAGAAAGGATATAAATGTATGTGTTTGGAAGATGTTACTGAAAGTATCTGGAGCCTTGCCTCGTATGGCGTGGACGGCATGTAGTGTAGATAGTAGAAGCTCTTGAAATGTCAATGTTGAAGATCAGTTGGGTAGATTGCGTAACAGATGTAGAGGTTGTTGTTGTGGTCTTCAGTCCAGAGACTGGTTCGATGCAGCTCTCCATGCTACTCTATCCTGTGCAAGGTTCTTCATCTCCCAGTACCTACTGCAACCTACATCCTTCTGAATCTGTTTCGTGTATTCATCTTTTGGTCTCCCTCTACGATTCTTACCCTCCACGCTGCCCTCCAATACTAAATTGGTGATCCCTTGATGCCTCAGAATATGCCCTACCAACCGATCCCTTGTTCTAGTCAAGTTGTGCCACAAATTCCTCTTTTCTCCAATTCTATTCAGTACCTCCTCACGCCAATGCCAACAACAATAGCACAAAGTGCACTTCTATCAAGAATAGACAAGTGGAGATATCAGTAGCATCCCTTCTATTTTCTTCTTGTCTACACTATTTATCGTCCATGTTTAACTTCCATACATGGTTGCAATCCATACAAATAGTTTCAGAAACGACTTCCTGTCACTTAAATCTATACTCGATGCTAAGAAATGAAGAGGTACTCAGTCGAAATGAGGAGAAAGGATTAGAAGAAAGCGTCAGTTCTGTAGGATACGTGTTGAGCCCTCAATGAACAGTCGCTGAGGTAATGTAAGTAAGAGGGTAACGCAGTGTTGTGTACATAGTTCCGCGTAGTCAGCGAGTACACAACTCTCCCAATAGAGCGCGCCCCGCTAAGCACAACAACGCAGGCGCAGCGCTCGTCCATCTCCGCACTACGAGATGGCGCTGTCTTAGAGAAAGACCAAATTCTGCTTCCGCCGATCCGCGTATTAATATGTAACGCAGCCAATGACATTGCTGCTAACGTAGAACCTTTTCTCCTTGCGGATCACACTCGCGCAGTGATACCTGAACGTGCGAGGTATTATAACGAGTGTACAGACCTCTGATTAGTCAGTCTGCATTAGTCTGCATTATTGTGTACCAGTCTATAGTCAAGTTTCAGTCAGCACCTAATAAGATTACAATATTCCTGTACATAGCTATGAAGATAAATGACTAGACACTTTGTCCAGTATCAGAGATATGTGAGAATAAGATCAATGTACCCAGACCAAAGGAACTTCAGATTGTCAATTGTAAACAGCATCCAGAATCAAGTTAAGTAATTTCTGTGCTTTTTATTATTTTAATAAATGTGTGTGAAAATTAATCAAGTTCTGTTTACAGTTGGTCCCCGTCAATCTGCTACTCTGAGCGTGCAAGTGGCATTTCTATCGTCTGACCTAACGGCAGAAGATAAACACGCCACGATAAGACCACAAGACGTATTGCTGACACTCGCCTACTTCTTTAGAGCGACAAGTCAAATAATCTGAGGGTGTGTGTACCGAAGGTCTTACAGTACGCACACCACACACAGTCAGGAAGATGAAATGGATATAGGTTACAGTAGTTATTTAAAGATGAATAAGCTCACACAGGATAGTCCAGTATGTAGAGCTGCATCGAGCCAGTCTTTGGACTAAATACCACACCAACAATAGCACAAAGTGCACTTCTATCAAGAATAGACAAGTGGAGATATCAGTAGCATCCATCGGATGCCGGCCCTATTGGAAATGCGGGCACATCTGTAGAGACGCCGCTGTAAGAACCGGCCCGGCCTCCGCGACGGCCCATTCATGCGGTCGGAGTCTGCGCTCTCGGCCGCGGGGAGCGCTGCGGGCGCCAGCGGCGGAGCTCGGCGGCTGCCTCCGCGGCGTCAGTCGGCCGCGGACAGCCGCGCGGGGAGCCCACGCGCTCAGCTTTCGTCGTGCACACGTGTCACCGCCATGCGCACTCCGCGACCGCGCTCCTCGCATCCGCGCCGCGACGCTGCCGCGAGCCGCGACGGGCGCGTCGGCTGACGCCGTGCCGCACACATGGTGCGCGCCGCGGGCCTCTATGCCCACACGTGTCCGGTGACGGGGCTGCCCGCTACTCGCTCCTCGCAGGATGTGTGCCAGTCCGAGCTGCCGGCGCTGCGCCACAGCTGCTGCCCGATCGGCCGGAGACGCCGATCCGACATCCGGAATCCCGCTCGCCTACCTTCCTCGTCGAGACCGTGTCACGTCTCACGTGTGACAGCCGCGTCCCAACCTCGGACGCCGACACTGCCTGTCGCCGTCGGTAACCCAGTAATTTGTTTAGGACGCTAGGCGTAAAGTATTCGTTGTAACGGAGGACTGTGCGATCCAGCACGCGCCACGAGAGGACGCCGCTCCGGCGACAGATCGTGAGCCCGTTCGCGAAATGGCACTGACATAAGTGAGACCGTAATCTGAACGGGGCTATAAATAACCGCCGACTCGTTTGTGTGGCGCAAAAAACAGTGTTAGGAATCGGTGGTGGTGTGGCGTGTGGTTTTTGCTCGGGGCCCGGCAGGGCGACGGCAGAGCGTTCGGTGGGCGTGCGCGGCGCGGCAGGTGGCGATGCGGCCGGCGGCATGAGCAGGCCGGCATGGCGGCTCGCCTAGCCCATGGCGCGCCTCTACCGGTCGCGCTCGCTGCCCCAGCTGGCGCCGGCCGCGGCGGCACCGGGGGCGGCGGCTTGCGCCGGCGGTGTCGGGGGCGGAGCCGGAGGCGGCGGGGGCGGCGGGGGCGCCGCGGCGGGCCGCCTGCTCGTCGCCGAGCTGCGCCAGCTGCTCACGCTCAAGCAGCACTACTACCCCGAGGGCGGCTGGGGCTGGGTCGTCGTCACGGCCGCCGTGCTCGTCCAGCTGCTGGCCCACGGCCTGCACACCGCTTCCGGAGTGCTGCTCACGCAGGTCCTCACCTTCTTCGGCGACGACGCCAACGAGATCGACGTCGGTGAGTCTTTCCGCTCCTGGTATCGCCGACTTCGCTGCAGCGCTTTCTTCGTATCTCCGTTGTTTCGTTGCACTAAACAGCGAAAAAGTCGAGACACATTCCCTTGTGACAGTCCAGTTTCTTCACGCAATAATACCACTATTATAGTGAACTGAACTGGACGCATTGTCTGAGGCTTACATTGAAGACAACACTTCTAAAGAATACAGATAGTCACATTTTGTTATTCATTTTCTTCGTTTGTGAAGTTTATTTGTAGCTGCCACATGGTGTGTTTCATCAGAGGCTGGTTAACTCAGTCTCAATGTAGACAAGTGTAATGTTCTGCGAATACATAGAAAGAAAGGTCCCTTATCATTTAGCTACAATATAGCAGGTCAGCAACTGGAAGCAGTTAATTCCGTAAATTATCTGGGAGTAGGCATTAGGAGTGATTTAAAATGGAATGATCATATAAAGTTGATCGTCGGTAAAGCAGATGCCAGACTGAGATTCATTGGAAGAATCGTAAGGAAATGCAATCCGAAAACAAAGGAAGTGGGTTACAGTACGCTTGTTCGCCCACTGCTTGAATACTGCTCAGCAGTGTGGGATCCGTATCAGACAGGGTTGATAGGAGAGATAGAGAAGATCCAACGGAGAGCAGCGCGCTTCGTTACAGGATCATTTGGTAATCGCGAAAGCGTTACGGAGGTGATAGACAAACTCCAGTGGAAGACTTTGCAGGAGAGACGCTCAGTAGCTCGGTACGGGCTTTTGTTGAAGTTTCGAGAACATACCTTCACCGAGGAGTCAAGCAGTATATTGCTTCCTCCTACGTATATCTCGCGAAGAGACCATGAGGATAAAATCAGAGAGAGTAGAGCCCACACAGAGGCATACCGACAATCCTTCTTTCCACGAACAATACGAGACTGGAATAGAAGGGAGAACCGATAGAGGTACTCAAGGTACCCTCCGCCACACACCGTCAGGTGGCTTGCGGAGTATGGATGTAGATGTAGAACGTCAGGGACACTTTCGTCCAGCACTAGTGGAGGAAGACGTGCTGCGAACCACGGAAAGCCATACTGATAAAAGTCAGAGTACAGCACGTTTCGTGAAGAGTCAAGCGATTCAATATTTTGATCCCCATAAGAAAAGTAAAGGTAAAGCTCCTACCAATCTAATGGCTGGTTTGAATACCACAGTTCTGTACTCGGAATGGTGCTGTTGGAGGTGGTGTGCCCTTACCTTCTTACGACCTTTGAACAGACTTAGCCAACCACGGGGACCTACAGTTTAGCGTTGACTTCTAAATGTCTTTCAAATTGGCTTTTTTCTCCCAGAGCGGGGAGGGGGTCTTATGGAGGGGGGTTGTGAAGGGTCAGCGACACCCCTTCAAAAAAAAAATATTAAAGAAAAAGACACCAAACTTGCATTTTTCACGGCTACAAAGACAGACGTAGCAGTTCACTATCAGTTTGAAGAAAAACGGAGCATTTGATTTATACTGACTAGTAGCAAATGCTCTAAGAATAATTATTTTCCGTGAAACCTCAAAACTATTTTTCTTCCAGTCTATTTCCTCGGATATCATTCGCTAATGCAAAAGGGCAGTGGTGAGGTGTTTGATAGTGGCACGCTATATATACAGAGTCATTCTGCATAAGGAAGGGTGCTGAAGAATTACAAAAAAGGATGCTAGATGTTGGTATACTGCAGAAACGTCTTTGAAATCTTTGCGACCGTTAACTGGTGCCGTTCAAACAAGGACGGGCAATATGCTGTAATGCCTGCAAATATGCAGCCAATAATTGGCCACTGAACAGAGGTTACGCTGTACACCAGAGTGGACAACTGCTTCAGAAAAACACATGGTACGTTGTGACTCTTGTAAATGTCGCCATCTGTGGATGAGCCTCTTCAGGGATGAAAAGTAGATAAATAAATATCTGCTACTAGCAGAAGAAAAACATGATACTACAGCCATCTTCAGTTTAAGTCGCAGGTGCTGCTGTTAGTTCCTTCTACAACAGACAAGCGAGTTTTAATGTAACACTGACTACAAAAGTACGCTATGGTGATGTCGACATCACAGTGATTACTTCCATCTGGAACTCATTCGCAATACCCAACTCGCGTCATCGGCAGTCTGAGTTACTCTTACATTGTCTGTTCAGTTACGTCTCAAAGCAACTGTAGTGTAAAAAGAAAACAACCTATATGCAGCAGACATTTGCGCGGAGCCTACTCACCGATGCCAAATGGCTTCCAGAGAGGGAAAACGGCTGTCCTGGTAACCACTGAGGCCTACCTGCCCTAGGGTCATGCAACAGGAAAAAAAATCATATACTGCTTCCAAATTAGGCCGCAAATTGGCAAGGTACTCTCCCTATGCGGGAGACAACTAGTCGTTAGACTGAAGGAAATTAATACAGGAAATGGAACTACTGGCTTCACGTACAGGCTTTCTCAGCCGTCATATTATTTGTTAGCGGGACGAGACTCTCTCTCCCTGAACAACAAAATAGCTGTATCGACACAGACGCCATCGGGATGGTAAACGATGGAAAGTATATACATACCCAGGGCAGATTTATAAATTAGTTCCAGGTGTGGTAGTCACTACGTGGTCCAATACGTTTTCTGCTCAAGGTACATAGCTCAACAGGCATAGCCTTGATGCTCTCAAATAAACGATATGAAATTTCGTAAACAAATATACAAGGTGGTTATAATTAAACTTTCACTACTTGAGAGGGCCCCATGAAAAAGGAGTGATCGTATGAGAATGAAACTTTGTGGAAACATTTGTAAAGACATGCAGAAGGGAAATAACGAAGAAACCACTTGAAGAAACATTTGTCTCCACATAGGGTGGTTATCTTTTGTTAACTGTGTACTATGCGTACGTTCCAGGTAACAAACGTTGCTCAATGTGCCGATCATCTGCATCCACGACAACTTGGAACTGCACTAGAAATTCCTGTACTGCTGCCCGAGAGAAGAGCGGAGAATGTAATGTTCAGCTGTCGTGACGCAGCTCGTGCACTGCTCGAAAATGCACATTGCGTCCAGCACTCTGTCATGACAACAGTAACGTCTTCAAAAATTTATGGCGCAACTGCCCGTCGGCCTTTCCCAGGAACAATTCCCATATCGCCAGTTAATTCCAACTTCCGGTGCGGAAAGAGGATCGATCCGTATTCCTTTAATGCATCGATAGTGCCGAGGAGCAGAAGCATTATTACTGTTGTTTTATCAAAACGAGTAAAGCCCTGCTCAACTTGTGCAGAACCATGTTGACTGACTGCAACTGTAATGCACACTGATGCCTGTGTTTCAACCCTACGTCTCCGTACCAGTATCGTCGGCTAACGGCAAATCAAGACACTAATATTACTAACAACGCAAATCCTTGAGCGCATTCTCTGAAAATCATTCCCATGAAGATGGGTAGCTATACGGTGAATAGTTAACCGTCTACAGTGGCTCAAGTAGCAAAAGTTTAATTAGAACGTAGCTACAAAATACCATATTGTATTCTAAAACAGAAATTTTAGTTGCTCCTCCGTCTTCCGCAGTAGTATGGGCGAACAATGTTCATAAAATTCTGAGGCAAACTATGATTCGATACGCGTCATGTAACTGAGTTTTATTAGGGATATGTGACACTTCCTACTATAGTTTTCGTTAGCATTTCGGTTACAGAGCAACCTTCCACCTTTGGAGCAATAATCATCACAATCCACTGCGTGTTACGCTGTTTCTTGCGCTGCAAACAGGACTCAGAGCTGTATACTAGTTTTAGCTCTTCAAGCGATGATCGTCTGCTCCAGTTCTAACTTTTGGGGAAGAAGGCAGTAATGAAGTCTTGGAAAATGTGGGTGGTGTCAATGCAGGAGCGCAAACAAACATCAGTGGGGACAAACTTGCACTGAAAAAAAAACGAAAATATGTTCTGAGGCACAGTGGTTAAAATATTCGGCTCGTATTTGGAAATACCATGGTTGAGATCCCCGTCTTGCCATCCTGACTGAGGTTTGCCCCGGTTCCTTAAATGTCAGCATTCCTCTTTCTAGGGGCCATTTTTGATTTCCTACGATCCTCTTATCTAGTCCGAGTTTGTTCTGTGTGCCTGTCACGTTGGTTATGGTCGTCGTAATCCACCAACATCTCAGGTCTGACTATCGGTTTCTCCTGTAACAGGAAACCTAGCATTTATTTCGTGTTCCCAAACACTGTACGATTTAGTGCTTTTCATGTTCACTACAAGTAAAGCTGTAGGAAGAGCTGTGGAAAGTCTTAGAAACAATCGCTGCAAATGTCTTAAATCTTAATATCAGAGCGACCCTACTGAAATATCTTGAATCTCGCACGGAGCGACGTGAAGTTGTGCTGAGACACTGGTCTTTCGTTCAGGAAGGAAAGAGGATTAGGATTTAACGTCCCGTCGACAACGAGGTTATTAGAGACGGAGCACAAAGTAGGGGGTGTGTCAATGATGGGATATGAAATCCGCTGTTCCCTTTAAAGGAATCATCCAGGCATTCGCCTGCAGCGATTTAGGCAAACCACGTAAAACCTAAGTCTGGATAGCCGGAAGCGGATTCGATTTATCGTCCCCGTGAATGTGAATCGATTGTGCTAACCACTGCGCCACCTCGATGAGTTTGCGTTCAAGAGCGCGTGTGTTTGATTCCCTCTCCGGCCGTCAAGATTTAGGTTTCCCGTGGTTTCCCTAAATCGTTTAAAGCAAAGGCCCGGATAGTTCTTTTTTCATCTTTCCCCAAATCCGAACTTGTGCTCCATCTCTGATGACTTCGTCGTCGACGGAACTTTAAACCCTAACCTTACTTTCTTCTTTCTATACTATAAATTTTTACACATGAAATTAATATTCAGAACTGAAGTTTATGCTCATGTTCCAGAGTTATTGCAGAAAAATTAATACAGTTTTAGATACAAACTGAAATTTTCATTATTTTTTCAGCTTACAAATGACGACACAGATCAGAGGGCACAAAGATGCTGCTGCATCTAAGAAATCACTGAAACGGTCTCCGGTGCCAAGGAGGATGCTCGGCGTCAAAAATCCGTCGCTCGATCGTGTCGATATTTTCTGGCGCCAAAATACGGCTCGCTGACTAATCGATGCTTTGCAGCTGTAGGCACCGTCTTTGCCAGACGTGCGCAACGAGCAGCTTCGTCCACAAAGAACTACCAGGAAAATAATGGAGCTAGGCATCCTATTTCTCCGCAATCTACGTTGGAAGGTTTTATCGCTCTAGGCTGTGGGGCAAAAAGCCAGTATACGTCCCAGTTCCATAATATGTTGCAGTACATCGCTCAGTCCCCTTAGAGTGACATTAATATTCGGCTACCTCTCTTTCTTTGAAATTATCATTGCACGAACTGCGAACTCTAATATCAAACACTTAAAAAGCGCAGAAAGCTGTGCATAACTTAAAGCCTGCGTATAAATGAAATTAGCGCCACACTTCTTGGCAGAAGACACTGGTGTGCGTCCGTTTAAATATTCGACCATATCGTTTGTTTATCAGCTTAGCGGGTTTTTGTCTCCGCAAAACAAAACAAAAAAATCTGTGCTTCAGGACTGCGAGTTACTACTGAAAATCGTACATAACACCAGGAGAGAGAAAAAGAAAGCTACTAGCTAAATCACGCATATCTTTGACACTTGTTTCGTCACTTATTTATTTTGACAACCTATAATCTAGTATTACCGGTAAAGAGGTTTTTTTCATACCAGTAAGAGCATAAACAATAAACAATTCGAAGAAATTAAATTCCAATGTTAAATATACAAAATAATATGTTTACAGTCGTAGAACACTAAAATAAATAAAACTGGCAGATCCATTGATAGTAGGGTATAGCTTAACAAAAATTGATTGAAAATTCAATCAAATTTGGCAGTATAGAGAAGTAGAGAGTAACCGAAATCTGTTTATTCATTCAGTAGCTGTTCGGGACGGTTTCTGTGGTGCTTCTTTATATCCAGGATTTAAACCAGAGACAGTTTCTGTCAAATAAGCCGAAAGTCCAGTATTTCCACATTTTCTATAGAACTATGGTTTGCAGACACAACTGGGTAGAGGTGGAGTGTGTTCTCTGCAGATTCCAGTGGATGTAGAGATTGAAGAAATGAACAAAAATTGTCTGTGACAACTCAGTTTTTCGCCGCAACGTTCTTGAATAAACGCTTCACGGAGTTCTTGCCGCGTCAGAGTTGCACTCAGTCTCAAACATTCGCCAACTTCCTCTATCGTCATCGCTACCAATTTTCTTCAGTCAGAGACATCGGTATAATCTCTGGCAGCATAAGGAAGTTCCTTGACTTCGTAACGTCACCATGACAGTTCGACCAATTGAATGAAGCGCCTAACAGCCCACTGATCTCTCTTGATGATGTCGACGGAGGAAGTTGTCGAAATCATGAGACTGAATGCAAATATGACGCTCCAAGAACTCGATGAACCGCTTATTCAGGAGACTGGATCTGTTTAAAGTACCGGTTATTAGGGTGCACAACATGTTCCATCCTGATCAGCTACTGGATGAACAAACAGGATTCAGTCACTCTCTACTCCTTGATACTGAAAGAAATCTGACAATGCCTAATCCATTTTTGTTATGTTGTGCCTTGCTGTTAATGAATCCGATAGTTTTATTTATTTTGGTGTTCCATTATTGTCAATGTATTTTTTAATTATTAGTATTAGCAGTTATTTTACTTAACGAATGTAAAGTCATTGCTGTTTATATTTATTGACTCTAGTATGCACAACACCATATTTGCCAGTAACGCTAGACAGTGGGCTAATAACCGGAAATCTAAATTCCTCACAAGCGACTCCTAAACAAATTGTTTGCCTATGGAGTATCGTGGATTCCTTATTTACTGTTAGAAAGGTCACAGTTCGTAATTACTGGCGGAAAGTCGTCGAGTAAAACAGAATATCTGGTGTTTCCCAAGGAAGTGTTACATTCCCTCTGTTCTTACTGATCTACAAAGGCGGCATAGGAGACAATCTGAGTAGCCTTCTTAGATTGTTTACAGATGACGCTGTCATTTTCCGTCTCGTTGGGTCATCAAATGGTCCAGACGAACTGCAAAATGGTTTGACAAGATAACTGTATGGTGCAGAAAGTGGCAATTGATTCTAGATCATTGAAAATGTGAAGTCATCCACATGAGCACAGTTAGATGATAAATCACACATATTTAAAGGCTATAACCTCAACTAAATACTTAGTGATTACAATTATAACTTAAATTACAAAAATATGGTTCAAATGGCTCTGAGCACTATGGGACTTAACTTCTGAGGTTATCAGTCCCCTAGAACTTAGAACCACTTAAACCTAACTAACCTAAGGACATCACACACATCCATGCCCGAGGCAGGATTCGAACCTGCGACCGTAGCGATCGCGCGGTTCCAGACTGTAGCGCCTAGAACCGCTCGGCCAACCCGGCCGGCGCTTAAATTACAACGATCATACAGAAAGTCTTGTGGGGAAAGCAAACCAATTGCTGCCATTAATTGGGAGAACACTTAGAAACTGTAAGAGTTCTACCAAAGGGACTGCTTACACTACACTTTTCCGCTCTCTTATGGAGTATTGTTGTGCGGTGTGGGATCCACATCAGATAGAATTGACGGAGGACATCGAATAAGTTCAAGGAAGGGTATCTCGTTTTGTATTATCGAGAAATAAGGGTGAGAGTTCCACGAACATGATGCACGAATTGGGCTGGCAGTCATTAAAACAAAGACGTTTTACGCTGCGGCAGGACATTCTCATGAAATTTCAATTACAAGCTTTCTCCTCAGTGTGTGGAAATATTTCGTTTGTGCCCGCCTACATACGTAGAAATAATCATCATAATAAAATAACAGAAATCAGAGCTCGCACAGAAAGAGCTTTGACCCCCATGGTCCCATGGAAGCTGATGAGTAAAATTCAATAAATCTGATAGCAGAACTGTTGGAGAAGTATGGTAACCGAATAAATACGTCATGAAGGTTGTTTGCAGATGATGCTGCCGTTCATCTTTTAGTAAAGTCATCAAAGGATCAAAAAAGATTCAGGAAAGATATATATATGGTGCAAAAATTGGCATTAGACCCTAAATAATGAAAAGTGTGAGGGCATCCATATGAGTGCTAATAGGAATCTGTTAAACTTTTCATTTGTTGCAATATTCGATCGTAGTAGTCTGCGGAAACTGACTTGCAGTGTCAGCAGAAATGCGAACTCAGGTATAAAATACATAGAATCTTTTTTTTACTACATGGAGCTTCTAAAATTTTTACTACATGGAGCTTCTAAAAATTGTGGTTTCTGACTTCTAATTCAACATTTTTTTTCTGCAGATTGTTAACAGAAGTATCTCTCAGACAAGTTACAAAGAATAATTTATACAGATATGGCCAGTATTTTCTCCTTCAGAGTTAGATACTGCGGGAATTAATTTCTCGGCGCTAACAATGTTGCTTAGAGTACCCCTATGTAGTTATAGCCAACTAATATTGTGTGTTCCGTCGAGCTTTGAAGTACAGGATTAATTCCTCTTATGTGGCCGAGAAGTTCTTGAATCTGTTGTCGACCCTTGCGCAGGAGTCTGGGAATTCTGACATTGGCCGTTCAGTATATATTTTCTTTAATGTAGTTTGTTGTTAACAGTATGAGCTTATTCCAATGAATTAACATCTTTCACTCAGTTAACATTAGGCAGATATACAGCATGCGTTTGGATCGCTGCTCCTTGATTTTTGTCCAGAAAGGAATGCAGTAATCTGTTGCATCAATTTTCGGTAAGCTACCACAGGAACCAAAACTCTTACCAGTAATCAACGTACTTTGAGTTTTAAACTGAAGAACTTCCTCGTGGCTTACTCCTATTTTTTGGGGAGTCCCTGGAAAAAATAGGCAAATTCCTGTGTTACATTGTTGACTATACTAGTATATACTCAGCAGCTACTCATTTAGTTTATCTATTTTATCTATCTTTTTTGATGTTAATTTCTTGTAGTGTGTCGTTCTATGACCGTGGGGATTTGCTACTCAATTAGGTCCTACGGAACTAGACGTGTAAAATAAAAATAAAAAATAGAGAGATGGCCCTGGACTGAGTCACTGAACTCGGGTACTTTCTGAGGTTTTACGAGGTGATTCACAATCAGTTTTTTTAGGCATGGTTGATGATTACACTTTAAGTACAATATTTCGTGAATGGCCAAGTCGCGTTCGACAGGAACTACAAGAGATGGTCTTGGGTATACGGCGCCTGAACTCCAACTACCATCGTATTCGCACCAGTTAATTTAGAGAAACCCTAGAAAATTTTCTCCTGACGGCCTCCCTGTGGGTTTGATAATACCTTTTCCCTTGTACACGCAAGTGTGACTTACAGCCTGTAATGTCCCGTGGTCTGTAATATAGCGTCAGGTTGCTTGGCGTCACTTATGAATACATAGAGAATTGCCCACTCCATCGGCGCGTATTCATGGTCTTTTGTTTCTTGGGTCATCTCGAAAGATCATGTATCGCCACTTCAAGAATAATACTTTTCGCGATCCACGATGCCTTCGTTGTAATATGTAGCAGCAGAGTTCGTCAACCACATCTGTGCTCACGGAGTATTCACGTAGAAGGAAGAAGTGTTTGAAAATCAAATTCGTCAGCATCGACATCATTAGAGACTGAGCACATTATTCGATTGATCGGATCGCTGAAAGGATGGGGAAGGAACTTTTTGCGGCTTTGTTGACGCAACCACCCCAGAAATCGTACAGTGAGGTGACGGAGGTCAAGGAACACCTCCTAATATCGTGTCTTTTGCCCGGCATAGTGCAGAAACTCGACGAGGCATAGACTCAGTAAGTCATTAGAAGTCCCCTACAGAAATACTGAGTCATGCTGCCTCTAGAGCCGTCCATAATTGCTAAAGCGTTGCCGATGCAGGATTTCGTGCACGATCTGATCTCGGTGGCAGGTAGCACTGTAACGAAGTCCGTGAATGGCTGCACATGGTCTCCAAATAGCCAAACATAGCCATTCCCCGTCAATGATTGGTTTAGTTGGACCAGAGGACCTAATCCATCCCATGTATACACTGCCCACACCGTTAAGGAGCCATCACCAGCTTTCGCAGCTCCTATCAACTGAACTCGGGAGTCATCCGACCACACTGCGGTTTTCCAGACGTCTTGGATCCAACCAATATGGTCGCGAGACCAGGAGAGGCGCTGCAGCCCACGTCGTGATGTTAGCAGAAGCATTCGCGTCAGCCGCCTGCTCCCATAGCTCATAAATGCCAAATTTCGTCTCACTGTCCTAACGAATACGTTCGTCGTTGATTTCTACGGTTATTTCATGCAGTGCTGCTTGTCTGTCACTACTGACAACTCTACGCGAACGCCGCTGCGCTCGGTCGTTACGTGAAGACCGTCAGACATTGCGTTGTCCGTGATGAGAGGTAACGGCTTAAAATGGTTGAAATGGCTCTGAGCACTATGGGACTTAACTGCTTAGGTCATCAGTCCCATAGAACTTAGAACTACTTAAACCTAACTAACCTAAGGACATCACACACATCCATGCCCGAGGCAGGATTCGAACCTGCGACCGTAGCGGTCTCGCGGCTCCAGACTGTAGCGCCTAGAACCGCTCGGCCACTCCAGCCAGCAACGGCTTAAATTTCGTATTTTCGGCACACTGCTGACAAAGTGGATCTCGGAATTTGAACCACTAAGGATTTCCGAAATGAAATGTTCAAGTCGAATTGGAACGTCCCATGCGTCTAGCTCGAACTACCATTCCACATACAAAGTTGTTAATTCCGTCGTGCGGCCATAATCACGCTGGAAACCCAATCACACGAATCGCCTGAGTACAAATGACGCCTGAGTACAAATGACAGCTCTGCTAATGAACAGCCCTTTTGTACCTTGTGCATGCGATACTGCCACCATCAGTATATGTGCATATCTCTGCCCCATGACTTTTGTCACCTCAGTGTACAAATAAGCCTGTTTACCGAAACCGAGTGAGGATGATTGCGCGTGACTTAGGACTCTGCTTGTCTAGGGAGCTGATATCATAACCACCTCACTCAACAGACAAAGGGAGGGGCTTTTATAAGAAGATCCGATGGCAGACTGGTGCGGCTGGTGGCTGAGAGAGAGCATCGGCTGCGGCGGGCAGGTGAGAGCGGCGTTGGCGCTGACAGGTCCCATTTATCGGGCGTCATTGTCGTGTGCGCCGGCGCTGGCCAGCCGACTCTGCGTCTTACGACACATGCTTTGTCATAATCGAGCACCACAATAGCGCACGCTAATGTCAACGGATAATTGTGATTTCCGGTTGTCGTGTTTACATTTGCACGAGTGACGAAACAACAAACGTATGTGTTTGCCTATTGGTAACCATTTCATCTACGAAAGTCAATCACCGAAATAAAAAAGAAGATTCGACACCACGAAGAGTTTAAGATAGCCGTCAGTACTTCATTGCATTTTGATTGCAGTGATGAAACTATTTTTTTGCGACAGTGTGAGTTATACTGGCGTGAGTGGTCCGCATTTCATGCCATTTTAGTACGTAAAAAAAGGAAAGGAAAATAATTTCCCTTAATAAGATTATATGACCCTATGTCCCCTTCTTCAATATGGTAAACACTAGACTTGAGTAAACAAAAATACATTGTTTTTTCAGCTCTAAACGAAAGGGTTCAGTGACAGGAGCGGATTTCGAGTCTTCATCCAGCAGTTCTAGTTTTTGCCGTCAATTGTTTCAACAAGTCACCTTAGGAGGTACAAATGGCTCTAAGGACTATGTGAGTTAACATCTGAGGTCATCTAGACTTAGAACGACTTAAAACTAACTAACCTAAAGACATCACACACATCCATGCCCGAGGTAGGTTTCGAACCTGCGACCGTAGCAGCTGCGTGGTGCCGCCGGACTGAAGCGCCTAGAACCGCTCGGCCACAATGACCGGCTCACCTTAGTAGGGATTCCCGGCGGGGTCAGGGATTTTCACCTGCCTCGAGATGACTGGGTGTTTGTGTTGTCCTCATCATTTCATCATCATCCAGGAAAGTGGCGAAATTGGACTGAGCAAAGGTTGGGAAATTGTACGGGCTCTGATAACCACGCAGTTGAGCGCCCCACAAACCAAACATCATCATCATCATCATCATCACCTTAGTAGGGATCTACTAGAGATCATTCAACTAAGCCATGGACAACTTCCATCTCTATCCGAGCCCAAATGTGTTAACACTCCAACTAAACTTAAGTAAAGATCGGCGAGACGTCAAACCCCAGTTTCTTTCTTGTATCTCAATTCACAGTAGTAGGAAACGCCGGAAACCTTTCCTAGTAAATGAAATTAATATTTTCTGCACTGTTATAGTATTATTATTCTTACAAATTCTTGACGGTAGGGCTGGGGGCAATCGGAACTGGTTTCAGTTTGCTCCAGTAGTAGAATTGTGTTACAGATACGCTTGGATAACACTGAGACAGTGCGTATCTTCCGATCATAGTGGCATCACTTTGTTCCATGGGACGAACTTTGAAATGACATAGAATTCTCTTGAAAATAAGCGACTAAGGTTTCAGATCAAAACTGTCACAGTGCTGGCGAATCACGTAGGAGACGCAGTACGATATTTTGCAAATCTTGAGATCGGTCTGAAAACATTATGTGCGGCAACGACGAGTTTTGCTCGTCATACTTACTCGGTCTTAGTGTACAGTCAAGTGTACTAATTATGAAATGAAATGTCACGAGTGGGCCATTAGTGACCAATACATGCCCCACCTGTACAAGGAAAACTGGGTTCATCTGCGTTCGGTGGCATGTTCAAATACTCTGAAAACACGATGCTACGTCAAGCTATACAGCATCCCTAACGCAGATGTTGTCTTAGAGAGTAAAAAAAAATATTGAAGTAGAGTCGTAGTTCACATTCAAGAAGCCCAAACCTCACGCTTTTTCAATGATTACGATGTCCGCCCCCGGTAGTTAAGTGGTCAGCGCGACAGAATGTCAATCCTAAGGACCCGGGTTCGATTCTCAGCTGGGTCGGAGATTTTCTGCGCTCCGGAACCGGGTGTTCTGTTGTCCTAATGATCATCATTTCATCCCCATCGACGCGCAAGTCGCCGAAGTGGCGTCAAATCAAAAGACTTGCACCCGGCGAACGGTCTACCCGACGGAAGGTCCTAGTCACACGACAGTTTTAATCATTGCGATCCAGCGTAGTACGTTACCTCATAGTAAACTTTAACATCAGTATGTAGGACTGTGGTGGGTGCACGAATGCGGGAAGGAGGGGCATATCGACAACATTATGAATTTATCCACGAAGTTTGTTTTTAACATGGACTGAACTGGCAGTAAAATACGCAGTGGATGATTCCGGGGTGAGCGTCATATTTCAGGGTGCACTTGGAACATCTTATCGGACAAACGTCAGTCTGTAGCTTAGTAATTTCTAACGTGGGCTAGTCACTGGATGTCACCTTAGCAACAGATTCATCAGGGACATCGCAACCCCTTTTAGAGGTGCCCACGTTGACTGTTGGTGATGTGATTGTGAAGTGGAAAAGTGAAGGAATAACCGCAGTTAATCCAAGACCAGAACGCCATCTGCTGACGGACAGGGACTGTCTAACATTGCGGAGGGCGGTTGTGCAAAATCACGCGAAATCAGTGGAATGAATCACTCATGAGTTCCAAAGGGCTACCAGCAGTCAAGCTAGCACATTGACTGTGTGTGCGGTGTTTAAATGAATGGGGTACGATGGTTGAATATCTCCTCAATATGCCCCACGTTTCCGCAGTCAGTGTTCAGCCACACTTGAGATTGTGTAAAGTCGGACGCCACTGGACAAAATGGTTCAAATGGCTCTGAGCACTATGGGTCTTAACTTCTGAGGTCATCAGTCCCCTAGAACTTAGAATTACTTAAACCTTACTTACCTAAGGACATCACACACATCCATGCCCGAGGCAGGATTCGAACCTGCGCCGTACCGGTCGCGCGGTTCCAGACTGTAGCGCCTAGAACCGCTCGGCCACCCCGGCCGGCCCCACTGGACAGATGATGACTGGGAACGAGTGATTAAGAGTGATGAATCACGCTATGCGATACGCAGTGGCAATCCGATGGAAGAGTTTGAGTTTGGGGAATACCTGGAGAACATTACCTGCCATCATGTGTAGTGCCATAGTGCCAACAGTGAAACACGGAGAGGGTGGTGTTACGGTGTGTGTGGGGGGTGGGAGGGATAGCGGGGGGCTGTTTTACAGCATTGTATACTGCCTGCAGTAGAGGAACAGTTCGGAAACGGTGATTGATTGTATCAGCATGACAGTATACTTTGTCGTAAATTGGCATGATGATAATACACACGTAAATTGAATCAATTACGTGTTTCTCACGAAGTGTCACCACAGTTATTGTTGAAGCTGAACTTTCTCATAATCTGTGTTTCCCAGACACAGTGGGAACTCTTAGTAGTTGCTTCGTTCTACAATTCCGTGTACGTCTTGCAAACGGTTTATTTCTAAAGCCTCCTTGTTCCTTTCCCTATTGAAAGTAATTTTTTTTCTTTCTGTGCTGTTAGCGATAATTTTTTTAATATCTTCTACTTTACGAAGATGAGGTTCATGGGTCTGCATTATTTACGCATTATCTGGCGAATAATAGTGGCGTGGTTCATGTCTTGGGAATTGACTTACTTCGCAAACATTTACTATAATTCTTTGCCACGACATAGAGAACTTTTTACGTTAGCCAGTGTTTCTTTACAAACCACCGATTTTGTTCAAACAAAGAGGCAGAAAGAAACATTGGGGTTAGAGACTCAGCCACAAAAATAAGCAAAAGGGGCGTATACTAAAACGAAGTCAGTCGGGATCTGGGTGCCTTAATTAGAATTTATAGAGATTTATTGGTTGGGGAGAAATCTGTCCTTTGTTTACGGAGAAGACGTCAGGATATGTGCAAACGAACCGAACTCAGAGTAGTGAAATATTTTGTTTAGGATGACTATATACTCGTGACGGGCAAGAACTGGGAGGAGTCACAGCATTCAATTATGGTGGTTGTCACCCCAGCTGCGGTTTAGTCCACCTACTCTACAGAGTGTGTTGTGAATGTGAGAATAAGTTCTTCTGCTCGTAGGACATCTAATTTGATACCAGATATCGATTCTGTGAGTAGCCTTCTATGGTTTCTGGACTTAGTGTGCGGCGTTTTCTGTAATGAGCGACTATTTATGCGACTCCAAAAAACGGCAGTGTAACTCAGTTTGATTTATGCCGGCTGTAACAGCTACACTTACACCTACAGTCTATATTTCAGAGTAAAACATGATTTCCAGACCACATCGTACCAGCTTTATTTACGTCAGAGGTTCTTTGAGTTCGTTAGTTAATTTGATGTTTTATAGATCATAGCGAGTAATGCTGTGATGTGGAACTTATCAGCTGAACAGCAGATTGCAGAGACGATTCAAAAACGATCTGTTTATAAGGCTACACCCTTACCATTTATAGATATGTAACTGACTACTTATTTCTGTTTAATAATTGCTATACAGGAAGAGCTACTAAGGGGAAAAAACTTTAATTTACATCTGAAAATCCGTCTGCGGTGTGTCAGACATTTTATTTCCATTTGCAGATTATTGAAGTTTCAGAGCTGTAAATTTCATTCTTTTATAGACAAAGTTAGAGTCATTAGAAGGGACTCTAAACAATAAATTTCATTAGAGAATAAATGAACCGTAAGTCTGTGGTTAATATTTCGAATTGCTCAAACAGGGTCCTCCGAGATACACATTTATAAACTCCACACAAAATTGTCATTACTTTCTTTCGTTTAATGAATACTTTTTTAATAAAGTCTCGCAAAAATAGCTCTGCAGCTGCCATTATTTGGGAGTATTGATATTCGTCATATTTTAGTAGTCATCATGAAGAGACACGTTTTTCACTACTAAGGAAAAATTTTTTGCATACGTATCCATAGACCTTCTTTTGAATGTTAACTAACCATTCATCATAATTCAAAACAAAAATTAACCAAAAAACCAATCACACCTCTTTATTAAACTTACTGCAAGCTTTTACAAATAAAATTCTTCAGCTCAGGTAGAGAGATAAATTTTTCAGTAGCAACCTACAACAAATTCAAAGCAAATATTCTCATAAGGTTTTTACAAACAGCTTTATTCTTGCATTAGTTCCATTAAACATTGCACATAATGGCGAAGAACTAAGATCTGAAACCTGTAGTGAAAATCTAGTAACAAAACGTAGTGTCCCATGGCCATGGCTGCTCATGGGACTGACTGAATTACTGAGCCAAGATCCCGCTGCCTTCCGCCCCGTAATGTGGTAAATGGATACCCGTGTGGTGTATGACGAGTCTTTGTGCAGTGTGATGTTGTGTGGTGCTCAGACAAGTGGGAGGATGATATCTGCTGCTGCCAGATAGCTTACAGCACTCGAAAAGCACCAAGAGGGCCACCGTATTTAATGTTCCAGTACATAGGATGAACGAATCTTCATCGACCAAGGCACACGACCTCACGCCATTACTCAATTATACTCAACAGTATGAACTGAATTTTAACCTTGGACATTAATTTCCCAGTTACTGAAAACTGCAAACCCTAATATTTGAAAATCTCATCCTTCTTCAGGAGTCGAAGCTGCCATTGCACTGGTGTCCGTCAAGGTACTCTGCTGTAGAGGTGTCTATGTTATTAATTAATATGTTCAAAGTTTGACAGTAATGTGTCGGCTTGTTGATAATGGATGTAAGCTTTGTGTCATGTAAACAGGCTGCCAGGTCGTAAAATGAAATATGTATGCCCTGATCCAGCAAATGCCGACGGAAAAAGGAATGTATGTTTTTCATACAATGGAAGGAAGAAAAGATGTGTCTGAACCATAAAATCAGTGACTGAAATATCTCAGTCGACAGGTGAGAGGGCGAATGAGAGTTAGGCACAGCAAACAGAACCAAAACTTCGAGCTTCAGAATTTGTTATGTGACTTTTCTACCGCCACTGTGAAAGCATCGAAGAGCAGAGAGAAAGATTGGAGGGGGGATGAATGGAGGGGAGAAAAGGAGAGGAGCGGGCATAAAGAGAGATGGACGGGAGGGGGGGGGCGGCGAGGGGCGGGGGAGGCTGAGATGAGTTTGCAGCCACTGCTAAGCTCGGAGGCGCTACGTCATCGTACGGGAGAAATAACTCGAGGTAAAGCGTCGCCGTTATGAAGGTACGGTTGTGGTGGCACAATGAAGGTTGATTTTGTGAAGGGTAAGCGAAAGTGAAAAACAGTAGTATGGTCCGGCAGTAGCGAAAGACAACCACTTGAATCCAGAACCTTTGTTTTCAAAAGATGCAGATGTTCTAATGAATAAAATAATATCGATATGACTCTTACCCATCATGAAATTATCATTTTGTGATTTGAATATGCTTAATGGATGTAATCGTCAAACGTTGTAATTACTTATCGCTATTTATTTCTTTATTTCTCACAATTGTTTTGTATCTACGAGAGACTCACACGGTAACGGTGCCATTAAAACCCTGGAACTCTACACGGCAGTCGGATCCCTGGAAAACCAAACTGTGGTACACTTGTCTGTCAGAATTCAAAAATTTTGACAGTTCATTACTCACTTATTGCTTTGATGAATGTGATATACTGCAGACGACTCTTTGCCAAGTATTTTACTGTAATTTCTGGAGGCTAGTTGTAGCCGGAGAGAATTATGTGGCAGTGAAATCCATGCTGAACAAACTACTGTCTTAAGAACCTCAATAATGAGCAAATGTTCTGTAATTTATGAATACGGGATAGATGTAAAGAAAAGAGCTTACTGAATGAGGGTAAGAAGGATAAATGGGGTGAATGTATCGTTGGCGGTAGTGTCATCAGAGACATAGGAAATTCTCGGATTCTACAAGTAAACTGTGTCCTTTCCAAAAGAACCTACCACTCAATACCGATTAAGGGAAACACAGGAAGCCTAACTCTCGACAGCTGGACGGGAATCTGAATCTCGTTCCGGAGGGTTCAGAGTCCAGTACCATCTGGATTGGTACTAGTGGATTAAACGAACACAGTATGTTTCTTGTAGTAATGCTGAGGCCACAGATGCATCATATTTTCTTGTTCCTCTTCAGTGATTGTTATTTGGAGGGTATGATGCTTACTAAATTTAATTCTGTCGGGTGTGGCAGCAGTGGCATAAATACCACAGATATCAAGCAGCGCCTGATGTAACTGCGAAAAAGGATATAACTGCGTTATAAAAAAAAGTTTTTAAGGCAGTAAATAAGAAACCATGGACGAATGGAGTATTCTAATATTTTCATTGAATTCCTTTTGTGTGTACTGCCGCTTCATCTAATGAAATTCTTAAAATGTCAAAATAGTGCCTATGGGGAAAGACCCCGCACTACTGCCGAGACATTGGTTATCTTAGCATTTCCGTATTTTGAGCCTCTTAAGCATTTTGTATGATGACACGGTAGTACATCCAAAGGATTTTAATGAGATTTAGAGGCCGAGGAAGTCTACGTATTTACATTGTATTACTGATTAAAGTTTTAACGATCAGAAGCAATGGAATTCATCTGAAGGTGTGTTATCTCAGCTGGGCAAGAATGTGTGAAAATAGGCCTTTGTTTGGTTGACATAAATATACTGATGGGAATCAAGAAAATATTAAAGAAGCATTATTTGACATGCTTTTAACTGAGTTTCTCTAAAGTCTTTGTAACAGTACCATGTCTTTTGATGTGCCAATTTTTCATGTTGTGTATGGACCGAGTTCAAAATTTAATCTTAATAATACCTGACTGACTTGTTTTATGAATTGTGATACATCTCGTCCTGTGCCATATTAGGCCATAAAAGCCGTACATATGCGTTTACGTTCACTAATAGCATTTCATACTATCTCACAACGTAACGCAAAGACAACTTCATTACATTAAGGTTTCAAAGACCTATCAACAATGAGAAGACTAGCAACACAGGTGCAGTTCATATCAGATAATGATGGGGATAGGCATAGATCGTGCCCTTCTGGTGATGGAAAACAACATTAGATATTCGGACTACGATCCTCCTCAAAATCAGATGCAAATTCGTTCGTTTTGTGATCCATGTTAGTGGCTTTTGTAAGCTTAAAAGCGTATCTCGTTGAGTGTTAATGGACGTGGAGAGAGCTTCCTACCTTGGTTCAAAATATAAATGCAGAAGATGTCATTAGGCTAAATTAAATAATTCAACCAATGTATTAAGTTCTTAAGATAAACTTCCATTGTACATGCCCTCAGCCGGCCTGTGTGGCCGAGCGGTTCTAGGCGCTTTAGTCTGCAACCGCGCGACCGCTACGGTTCCCATCCTGCCTCGGGCATGGATGTGTGTGATGTCCTTAGGTTAGTTAGGTTTACGTAGTTCTAAGTTCTAGGGGACTGATGACCTCAGATGTTAAGTCCCATAGTGCTCAGAGCCATGCCATGTAGATGTCCTCAAAATTTGAGATCAGAGTTGACATTACATGCCAAGCCGACAACCGTCTCTATACCTCTACGCATCTGCCAGTGAGGACATACTTGACGGAATAGTAGCGATTTTGGTTTGGAGCTGACAATAATGAAGCGTTTACTAAATACCCTTCCAATGTTTCTTTCCGGTGACTCTTTAGGCAAATGATAACGCAGTGCCTGATCCGGGGATTATTGACCTACATATACTGAAGAGCCAAAGAAACTGGTAGGCCTGCCTAATATCGTGTAGGGCCTCCCCCACTTTCCCCCCCCCCCCCCCCTCCCATCTGTAACAACCTCGTTATTGATGAGTCGTTAAACACTAATCTCCTCTTCCTCGTGTGAAATTCAGCTCGCACTTTTCTTTTCTGGGTCTCTCTGGGAATAAGGCTAGTAACAGATCGAAGAAATAAATGTAGTTATGAGTAAGAGGGAAGCTTGTGTCGACTGATCGATTCTTGCGTATTATCCGCGTCAAGTGTTCTTTCAGAATGAGATTAAGGAAAAAGACAGAGACGATCAAGAGAAGATATATGGAATTCGACACGGCTTTGTTTAGTTAGCGCAGGACCATCACTGAAATCCGCAATAACGTGCAGCAAGGCACACAACTGGAATTACGTCGAGCGCCATGAAAGGGAATGCTGTTTTCTTCCCAGAGCGAATGTTCCGAGAAAAGTCAACAAACATATTAGTACATTTTATAAATAAGATGGTACACAAGCTGACTGAAGATATATTATTTTTCTACGACCAGTTTGGAACTCATATCATCATCACGGTTTTCTGTACACGTGAACAACAGAACATCATGATCGGAAAGCCAAGATAAATTTTTAGACAGCCTGGCTCACATGAACTTTATGAAATATTTATCGGCTGTTGAGAACCGATTTATAAAAATGTTTGTTATTACCAGCTCCCACATACACTCGCACAATTTGTATATTGGTACAAAAAGATAAATTTGTAGTTATTTAGAAACAAAACGGCCATCATTCCATCTAAGTACCATCTGTAAATGGAACAGCTCTATCCAATGTACTGAATGTAATGTGAAGCAGGACGTGTAGTGCAAAGCCACGTGGCATCCCTGGTGCGGCAGGGACCGTCGGCCGCGCCGCGTTTATGTCGCCAAGTTTGAGCGCTGGATGCGACGAATGGCCAGCCTCCTCTCGCCCTCTTCTGGCCGCTGACATCGAGAGCTTCCGCCCGCTTTAACAAAGCACCGTGCCCAGCTTTCTGGAGGTTATTAGCCGGTTCTCGGACAAACAAACCGACGACAATCGCTCCAATTCTTTATTTATAAAGTCGCCTGCCGGAGTCCGACAGATACTGAGTGAAGGAGATGCTAGCTATAGAAATTAAAACTCTGTGGGGAAATCCCTTTCATCCGAGCAGAAATAATTGAGTGAGTAATCATTGAAATCGTAAGGAAAAACTGCGGCTGGCATTTCTTGAAACAGATTCACTTTGTTCCCCCGACCCTTCTAAAAACTATTGGCTTGCGCTCTGGAGAAATATTCTTTGAAAACAGCAGAGAAAATATTTTTGTCATTTCGAAAATATTTTAACTTTGATAGAAAGTGAATTTCTCTCCAGAAAACGTCAGTCGTACCAGATATGGTCCCTACGAACTCTCGTCTCTAACGAATGCCTAAGAGTGAAGATGCTGTTGCACCGATAGATTGATCATGTATTTAAAAATAAAAGAGAGAGAGAGAGAGAGAGAGTAAGAGAAGGAGGACGCTTTCCTAATAACAGTTCGGTGTAAGTGGCTATATCTATGTACTTTTCCTCTAGACATGAGACTGAACAGGTCATCTTCAACAGTTTAAACTCAACCTGTTACGCTGCATGGAGACACTTTTTGTGGGTGACGGGGAGCGTAGAGAAAGAAAATATAATGGATTATAGTTCATCCATATAGTTTGCTACCTCGGAGATCCTGTGTCCCATCTTTCGTACGCCAACTTTAATACGACGTTGAAACTCACTTAAATCTTGATAACCTGCCATTGTAGCAGCAGTAACGGATCTAACAACTGCGTCAGACACTTGTTGTCCTAACATAGGCGTTGCCGACAGTAGTACCGTATTCTGTCTGTGTACATTTCTCTGTATTTGAATGCGCATGCCTATACCAGTTTCCTTGGCGCTTCAGTGTGTATGCTCATGTTTGTAGTCTCTGTCCTAAAGAACAGAAACTTCATTTTAGTGGTACTAGAAACATTCTGTTAACGATATTGTGCGGTACCACACGCTGACCTATGCGTTTCCAATACAATACGTGGCTCAGTGGGAAAGTAGGAAAGAGTGCTGTCACTCAGAATCTCGTCATAGAAGAAATGGGTTTATAAAGTTCTTCATACTTGACATAGGTGTTGTAATATGAAGGGATAGTGTAACCTATAGCTAGAATGTGGTCAGAGAAGTTTTGCCGTAAATCTACAACCACTTTTCGAGGAGATAGGTTTGCCTTCTTGCACTACACTAGAATGTTCTTGAGCACTGACTTCCGAATGCAGCCGGCCGTTGTGGCCGCGCGGTTCTAGGCGCTTCAGTCAGGAACCGCGCGACTGCTACAGTCGCAGGTTCGAATCCTGTCTCGGGCATGGATGTGTGTGATGTCCTTAGGTTAGTTAGGTTTAAGTAGTTCTAAGATCTAGGGGACTGATGACCTCAGATGTTAAGTCCCATAGCGCTCAGAGCCATTTGAACCATTTTCCGAATATACTGGCAGCAGTAGAGACAGTGTCCAGTGCCGTATTTTCCGACAAAGATCCCTTAAACTTGTTAGCTGATTGCATAGAGACAGTGTCCAGTGCCGTATTTTCCGACAAAGATCCCTTAAACTTGTTAGCTGGCTGCCTATGTCTTCAACTGCTTGATGGTTAACAAGATTTACAGGCGTACATTCGGATGCGTTGTGTTGGCTGGGCGTCACGAGCAAACCTTCCCACCACCCGTTTCAGGAATCGAAGATACTCGGTGAATATTGTATTGATTTTCTCTGTGTTTTGTTCTGGAGTAATAATCCAACCGATAAAGTCTAGCACTTTTTTTTCACATAGCCCAGCTCTTCTTTGGTCAGGCCTGACTGAGCGGAATTTGGTGTGTAGGAGATTGACCCGCCATGCGATCCCTTCATTCCCCAGCTCGGCAGACGCTACTTCAAAGAGCAAGGATATTGATCTGGGTGTCATTGGGAACAGCTTCGAAACACTGTTAGGACCCAAAGTGAGATAATAAAAGTATTCGCCGGAATCAGTATTAAATTTAATTTAAAATTACCAAATAATGAAGGATGTTGTTTCAAAAGAGTCGGAAATATCTTCGTAATTACAGGAAACGCCAGTCAGAAGAAAACACGCTTCGAAATGAATCCAAAAAGCCCAAAACGTGCATTGCCTAGTGAATGTGAGAGTTACTGCGGAGCCGCGCGGGATTAGCCGAGCGGTGTAGGGCGCTACAGTCATGGACTGTGCGGCTGGTCCCGGCGGAGGTTCGGGTCCTCCCTCGGGCATGGGTCTGTGTGTTTGTCCTTAGGATAATTTAGGGTACGTAGTGTGTAAGCTTAGGGACTGATGACCTTAGCAGTTAAGTCCCATAAGATTTCACACACATTTAAACATTTTTTTGAGTTACTGCGGCGCCAAAAAGAGCTTTAAACACGGCACAAAGCGGTTACGTAGATCGTGAATACAACGTCCAGCGACAGTTCAGACTTCTGTAACCATTATACTACTCTGTATAACCAATTTATTGAAGTTATTGTTACTTAAATTACATATTAATTCGAAATATGTATCATAATTTTATATGGATGATGTCGCGAAAAATCGAAGGCGTTGACCCAACTGCGCACTTTGAAATTTTTTACGTGTGCTGACACATTAGTAGTGAATGCTTTGTCTATCGTGATAGGAATTACTAAATGAATTTCCGGTGCGTAAGTTGTTGTTATTATGATGTTCAGTGTGTCTGCTACCTTTAACGTTCATTATTTATAGTCAAGTGTCTGATAGTAACAAACACGTTTTTCCTCCATGTTAAATGATATGTTACAACACTGACTGACAGGTACTTCGGAATCCCCTTACAGATGATCTTACCCTTTACGCTGATTGTTTATTGCTTATACACGGTTGTGGGGCCAGAGAGCATAGAAGACAAATTATTCAGCATCACTGTTCACTGTTCCACATAGCGATCTTGTTAGTCCGTAGGAGTTCGAAAGTCACGATTGAACGAAAGGATTTATGGACAGATGATAAAAGAGACATGTAACGCTGGGGTCTCACTCTCGTAAACAGCGGCACTGGAGTGATTTTCGAGAAATGCCAGTTGAAGAGTACGCGTCTCAAGATTTGCATTTGCACGTGGCACTACCTGTCGGTACAGCTACGGAAGACAACAAAGGGGAAGCGCTCGGAAAAAGAGGAAGAAAGATCAGTATGTTTCGACGACAAGGTCATTAGAGACAGAATAAAAGAGTAGGCAGAGAAAGAAATCGGTCACATCTCTCTCAAACTAACGGTCGTAACATTTGCCGTAAGTTGTTTCGAGGAATCACGAGAAACCTAAATCTGGTTGGCCAGATGAGGCTATGAGTCGCAGTTCAGATGTATGTCGCGATCGGCTACTGTTTCTTCTCATTAAGCAGTACTGTGGACATGGGCACCTTTCAGACGTTAGCGATAGACCGGACTCCACGTCTATAACAGTTATACGCCAAAAAATCCCCTTGTAATGCCCACTTTGGCAAGCAGCCGTCTTGCATTAGGTGCTTCTCACAAACGCTCACCAACGAATACTTCTCGACTAGTGCAACGAGTATAGCAGATGGAAAACTTGTTCGTGGAGCTACTGCACTCCATGAATTGTGTCCGCAGGTCGTGATCTAGTGGCTAGCGTTGCTGCCTACGGATCACTGGGTCCCGGGTTCGATTCCCCACCCGGTAGGAGATTTTCTCTGCCCAGGGACTGGGTGTTTCTGTTGTCCTTATCATTTCATCATTATCTATCATTCGTGGCAGTGGCTAGATATGGCTGAGTGAAACAGATGAGTGTGCAAAAAACTGGAACTTTGTACGGGTGCTAATGACCGCGCAGTTGAGCGCCCCGCGAACCAAACATCATCATCCATGAGTTGCTGTCTGCCTACTCGTTGTTAATCTCCTGAAGCTATGGATCCACCGTATATCATATATGGGTGTGTTTGAATGGTAGGAAATGAACGCTTCGGATTCAGTACTTGGCTATTCCCGACAGTGTTTTGGTAGTTAGGCAGCTCATATTTCATGACAACGCACATCGTTTCCAAGAACATGTCAAAGAACAAAGTGAGCACTTCTAAAATCTTCAATTGCTCCCAAGTAAATCCCTCTTAAGTATTTGTGGAGCTTCAGTTAATCTTCCCGCCGCTTAATACTCGTATATTCCGCGTACCCCTACCACACTTGAGACCTTTTTACACGTGACATGGTTAGCCTCAGTTGAAGATTCTCAACGACATAGTTTTACAACATATAAAATGAAGTTTTGGGCAATTAGTCTTCATTCTATTAATAAATTGTTTATCGAATAGAGATTAAGTATCCAACTAGGTACCACACGTATTTGGAGCTCAATTTTGGAGGAGTGAGGCTAAAATACCCGTCGGTATATTCCGTTTTTTGTGTGGTTTTCTTAAATCACTGCAAGTGAATGTGAGGACTACTCCTTAAACAGGCGTTACATATTTTGTTTCCTAGTCCAACAAAGCTTGTGTTCCACTTCTAAAGACGGGAATGCATTGCTAAGTGTGCATAATATCTAATGGGGCCTCTTTTGTGGAGGATAACAATAATGTAGGCAAATAAATAGCATTCTTGTCAAAAAACAAAAACTGCTATTACTTCTTGGAACAGCTATGTCGCCATATGGACTGATCGTAAATCGTTATCTACGAGACCTAAACTACGAACTTTTCTTCTTTTTTTCATATAACTACGGTATTTAAAACTGAGGAGATTCACAGATTTATTAAAGTTATTTTGTTTACCATAAATAAGCCAAATAACAACTAATGTGCTGAGTTGTCAACTAGCTTGCAGTTATCCATCACGTTGCACCCTGAACTTTGCGGTACAAGAAAACTATTCTTCGCCAACTCTTTCCCAACACGAAACTCTTCTTCGTGAATCATGCAGCCACCATGACATCACACTGTCCGCAGTTAAGTTTGCCTCGACGAAAAAGGAAATGCCGGAAAGGTACAGCTCAAAAACATGAGCACGTGTACTAGCAATTTGTTCGCCTGTGCACAAGACCGGCTGCGGCACGGCCCGCTTACAGAACACACGCACGGCAGAAGAAAAACATTTAATTCAGAAAACGACTGATGCAAGGAAAGCCGGTTGCGACGCTCAGATTACAGCCCTCTTTATACTGAGACACTAGCATTTCTTTTTACTTCAGCTGCAACGTATGACAATGAGCTCTCGTTCCAGATGTCTTTTGATACAAGTGGGCGAAATATTCTATGGCGGACAGAAAACCTATACAGACAAATTAAGCAATCAAATGACAAGCGTAAAAGGTACGCCACGCACGACAAATTTTGAAGCAAATCAAGATTTATGTTTTCAGGGTAATCAAAGTACGTTACTGCTAACGAGGGAACTTCCCCATCTCGCACCCCCCTCAGATTTAGTTATAAGTTGGCACAGTGGATAGGCCTTGAAAAACTGAACACAGATCAATCAAGAAAACAGAAAGAAGTTGTGTGGAACTATGAAAAAAATAATCAAAATATACAAACTGCACAGGTACACAGAGCAGTATTGTTTACGTGATCGTGTGTCAATTATCAAAGTTCAGGCACTCACACATAATCAACTTCACTCTCCAGAATTCCAGGACATGTTCAGATTTGCTTGGTCACATGCAGGATGTGACGGTCTACACAAGGAAAAATTTGAAAAAGGTTGAAAACAGATGTTTTGACAGAGAACAGGGAAAACTGTGCGCCTGTGAAACTGTTGCATTAATTTGTTGCAGTTTATGTGACAAACTCTTATGTTTTCATCACTTTTTTGGGAGTGATTATCACATCCATAAGAAAACCTAAATCGGGGAAGGTAGAAGAATCTTTTTGCCCATTCGCCAGGTGTACAAGTTAGGTGGGTCGACAACATATTCCCGTCATGTGACGTACATGCCGTCACCAGTGTCGTATAGAATATATCAGACGTGTTTTCCTGTGGAGGAATCGGTTGACCTATGACCTTGCGATCAAATGTTTTCGGTTCCCACTGGAGAGGCACGTCCTATGGTCTACTAATTGCACGGTTTTGCGGTGCGGTCGCAAAACACAGACACTAAACTTATTACAGTGAACAGAGACGTCAATGAACGAACGGACAGATCATAACTTTGCGGAAATAAAGAAAGTATACTTTTCACTCGAGGTAAGACTTGAACCAAGGACTTCTCGTTCCGCAGCTACTCAGGCTAACCACGGGACCACGGCACTCCTGGTCTCACACTATCCTTGATGTTGCCTATGTTGCGCATGGACTACTCAGTTTGTACATTTTGCTTATTTTTTTATAGTTCAAAAATGTTTCAAATGGCTCTGAGCACTATGGGACTTAACATCTGAGGTCATCAGTCCCCTAGAACATAGAACAACTTAAACCTAACTAACCTAAGGACATCACACACATCCATGCCCGAGGCAGGATTCGAACCTGCGACCGTAGCCGTCGCGCGGTTGCGGACTGCGCGCCTAGAACCGCGAGACCACCGCGGCCTGCTTTTATAGTTCCACACAACTTCTTCCTGTTTTCTCGATTGATCTGTGTTCATTTTTTCAAGGCCTGTCCACTGTGCCAACTTGTAACTACATCTGAGGGGGGTGCGATGGGGAGGTTCCCTTGTAAGAAACATCTGCCGCTGACGTATCTCTGGGATCCAACTAGACCTCCTTCACCTCAGTGTCGTAAATAAGATGGCACTGGAAGTGTTTTTCATGCACTACCTGTCGGGTTGTTTTGTTCTGCACCTGAGATTGGCTTCTGTCGGACAGTAATCCATTTGCTCATAGTGATGGCCATGTCTGTCCAGCAGCAGACCACATACGCCCCTTCAAGTAAGAGTTCAGTGTTGGCATCTGCATATTTTCGTAATATCTGCTATACACAAGAGCACATCAACCAGGCACAGAGCTCTATGTCGCTTAGTATGCAGCAGTATTACAGTCTCCTAGCACTTTAGCCCAAGATGAGACATTCAAGATAGTGCTACATGAACGACGGGAGAAAGGTAAGATTTTAAGGTCCCGTCGTCATTAGACATCTGGCAATAACTCAGTGGGAGGAAAGTAGTAGTAACTTTTCTTAAATAAGGAACCATCTCAACATTCCACTGACTGAGTGAAATTACGTGAACATATAAAACAACGCAGGCTTTCACGTCCAGTATTTGCACTTTTAATGATATTTGTTTGCGGGCAGAACCAGGAAGATACAGAAATCTTAATGGAAATCCTATAACTTATGTTCTTAGAGTAACGAATAAATTAATAAAAGCCTCTTAGGTTCCTCCCACTGACAAGAAGGGTCTGTATAACGAAATGGATTCGCATTTTGCGTCAACTGTTTGTGGAAGATGAAAATTTGTGTCGGACTGGGACTCGAACCCGGATTTCCCAACCGAGCGAGGTGGCGCAGTGGTTAGACACTGGACTCGCATTCGGGAGGACGACGGTTCAATCCCGCGTCCGGCCATCCTGATTTCGGTTTTCCGTGATTTCCCTAAATCGCTCCAGGCAAATGCCGGGATGGTTCCTTTCAAAGGGCACGGCCGACTTCCTTCCCCGTCCTTCCCTAATCCGATGAGACCGATGACCTCGCTGTCTGGTCTCCTTCCCCGAAACAACCAACCAACCAACCAACCGGATTTCCTGCTTATCGCGAGCGGTTGTCCTAACCTCTTCGGGTATCCTAGTACGGCTCTAGGACCGACCCAAACTTCCATATGTCATGAAGTCTGCAACCCTTATGCTCACTCGTTTAGTGATTCTCGCACAGGGAGAGAGAAATATTTTGTTGTCATTTTATCCCGTAGAGGCATGGACACATCAACGATACTGTTTGTTTTTATACAGTGTCTGCATCTTCAAATTACAATGTATGCATAAACACAGACATTGTCACCGTCAATGACTTTTCCATGTCTCGATGGACTAATATGACTATAAAGTATTTGTCTCTCCCTGTGCGGAATCATGATATGTGCGAGCGTAATGGTTGTGGATTCCGTGACATATGGAGGTTTTCAGTCGGTCCTGGAGACGTTCTGGGATAATCGAATTGGTTAAGGAGGCCACTCGCGATAAAGTGGAAATACGGGATCGAGTTCAGTCAGAAACAGCTGACGTCAATTCGGATTCGCACAGGGCAAATCGATTTCGTAAAATTTACCGTAGCTATAATCGTCAGCACAGTGCCTGTTCCTTCGGACATGTTAATGTGAAGATACAGACACTGTATAAACACAGACATTGTAACGATCAACGAAGAAGGGTCATATCAAATCACAAACATTACCGCCAAGATCGTACACAGCCCCACTGCGTTTGCTTTTCTCGGGCAGGGGAAGAGTTAACTGCTATTTGTCACCAAATGTAAAGGTAAATCAGATACTACCCTCTCCTGAGGATACTGTCTCTCCTGCAGGAAATATAGGACCCCTCATTACTCGTCCACTTGGCTATGAGATACGTCTTGTACAGAGGAGACAGGAGCCAGAGAGAACTCAGAATGTTTCACCCATCCACCTAAAAAGGAAGTTCGAGGTGCTGTCTTGCACTGAAACTGAGACTCAGTTCACCTGCTCAGAAACCTACTGTGCCCTAAATCAAGCGGACGCAAACGCATATGGGTAGAGGTCTGTTAATGGTCCCCACTTCAAACGTACCACGAATAATACGATAGGGCAGCAAGAGATGGGAAGCAACACGAGATGCACACAATGTGTGTACTTGGGAGACACATTCATCGTGCTGAAGAGGCTATTCCGGCAGCCATTGAGACAACAGGGTATATCCAGCTGCAGATTGTGGCACACATTGGAACAAACGATGTCTGTCGCCTGGGCTCCAAAGTCATACCAGGATCATTCCAGAGCCTAGCAGAGAAGGTTGAGAATACCAGGCTTGCTTACAGCGTTTCAACCAAGGTCACTATCTGCAGCATTGTCCCTTGGAGAGATCGCGACACCCTGTTTCCGAGTCTAGTGGAAGGCCTGAACCAGAGACTGTAAAGGTTCGGTGACAAGCTAGGCTGTGACTTCCTAGACTTGCACCCTAGTGTTGAGAAATGTTGGGTCCCCCTAAATGGGTCACGTTTGCACTACATATCAGAGGCAGCTACCCAGGTAGCTCATGGTACGTGAGGTGCATACAAAGGTTTTTTAGGCCAGGGGACTCTCATTCCGATCGAGATAACGATAGCTCTAGGGAACCCACAAGTAACAGTGTAAGATCGTAAGAAAAGCCCCCCCCCCCTCCCCCGCAGGCGAGAGTATTAAAATCCTTGTGGTTAACTTTTGAAGCATTCGCAACGAAGTGTGAAGCGCTCTTAAAAAAGCAGTGAAGCTGGCATAATACTGGGTACAGAAAATTGGTTAACAGCTGAAGTTTACTGTTATGAGATATTTGGGAAAAGTTAAGCATATACCGAAAGGACTGGCTAATGGTAAATGGAGGTAACATATTTGTGGCAGCAGACAAGAAACCCAAATCCACTGAGATATAAAGCGAAGCTAGATGCGAGATTGTTTCTGCAAGGCTCAGCATCAAGGGTGGTCATAAAATTATAACTGGCTCCTTCTATCGACTTCCAGAATCACCTCCTGATGTAACCGAATGCCTCAGAGAAACCTCAGTTCGCTTGTAAGCAAGTACGCCAACGATAGTGTAATCATCAGAGGAGACTTTAACCATCCAAGAATCAAGTGTCATAATTACAGTTGTGTTGATGATGGGCACCACAAGACATCCTACGAAACATTACTAAATGTCTTCTCTGGAAATCAACTAGTACAGATAGTTCGGAACCCACTCATGATGAAAATATATTACATCTAATAGCAACAAACTGAATTCACCTCCTTGAGGATACCTGCATCGAAACGCATCAGTGACCATGGGGCAGCTATACCAGCAATGAACACCAAAGTATAAAGGGCAACTAAAAGAAATAGAAAGACTTAGATATTGAGCAAACTAGGCAAGGAAGCAGTAGCGTCATAGCTCAATGAAGAACTTTAAACTTTTAGCTCAGGATAGGAGTGTGTAGAGAAACTACGGCTCAAGTATAAAAGAATAATTGGCCACACACTGTATAAATATATACCCAGTAGAACAGTTCATGGTGGGAGAGACCGTCCATGGTAAACAGTCACGGCAAAGAAACTTCAAGAAAACATACACTACTGCATCATGGGTATAAAACAAAACGTATGGCTATGGATAGAGAGATGGTGAATTCAACGCGTCTGTCTGTCTAGAGAGCAATGCATGAAACCTTCAATGACTAACGTGGAAGAATATTGTCAAAAATCTTTTACTAAACCCAAAGAAATTCGGATGGTATGTAAAGTTTGTTAGTGGAGCCAAAGTTAGTACCCAGTCACTCACGGACGAGACAGGAACTGAAATTGAAAGTTACAAACCGAAGCAGAAATGCGTAGCTCTGTTTCCAAAAGCTCCTTTACAAAGTGAACCCCCGTTTTCATTCACCGCAAACATTAGTAGAAGAAATGTGAGTATCAGTGTCCTTGAGAAGCAGCTGAAATCGTCAAAATTGAGCGAAGCTCCAGGGCCCGATGGAATCCCTATCATAATCATATACTGAATTTGTGGCTGAGTTACCCTTCTGTTAACTATGATCTATCATAGATTCCTGCCCAGTAGTTTGAAAGAAGCCCAGGTCACACCCATTTATAAGAATGGTAACAAAAATGATCCACAAAACTACCATCCAATATCCTTACCATCCATTAGTTGTAGAAACTTAGAACATTTTCTGAGCTTAAACATAATGAGGTGTTTCCTCCAGGACAACAAAGTCAGTGGGAACGTGCAGTATTCCTCTACTTATGAAAAACATTTGACTCAGTTTATTATCAGAAACGATTATTATCAAACATTTATTATCAAAAACAGATCATATGATGTGTCGATAGAAATTTGTGACTGGATTGAGGGTTATCTGATAGCGATGAGGTAGCGTGTTATCTTCCATGGAGAGTCTTCGAGAGATGTAGA
This sequence comes from Schistocerca cancellata, assembly GCF_023864275.1. Classification (NCBI taxonomy): domain Eukaryota; kingdom Metazoa; phylum Arthropoda; class Insecta; order Orthoptera; family Acrididae; genus Schistocerca; species Schistocerca cancellata. The sequence goes on from NC_064629.1 coordinate 664,578,820, forward strand.
CGTCGCATCGGGTGTACCTCACGGAAGTGTGTTGGGTCCCTTGCTGTATATCAGTGACCTTGCGGACAATACTGATAGTAACCTCAGACCTTTTGCAGATGTAGTTACCTACCATGAAGCACAATCTGCAAGAAGCTGCTCAAATAATCAGTCATATCTTCATAAGATTTCAAAGTGGTGTATGGATTGGAAACTTGCTTTACATGTTAAAAAATGCAAATATGTGCACTTAACAAAACGAAAAAACATAGTATCCTATGACTATAGCATCAGCGAGTCACTGTTGGAATCAGTAAACTCATACATATACTTCGGTGTGACATTTTGTAGGCATATGAAATGGAACGATTATAGGTTCAGTCATATGTAAAGCAAGTAACAGACTTCATTTTATTAGCAGAATACTATGGAAATGCTATCAGTTTACGAAATAAATTGCTTACAGATCAGTCGTACGACCCATTCTATAATACTGCTTAAGTGTGAGGGATCACTACCAAATTGGACTTACATGGGATATTGGACTTATAGGAGAAGGGCAGCACAAATGGTCACAGTTTTGCTTGACCCACGGAAGAGCGTCACAGAGCTGCTGAAAGACCTAAACTGGCAGACACTTGAAGATAGAGGTGACTTATATTCCGAGAAAGTCTACTTACAAAGTTTCAACACCCGTCATTAAATGATGGCCCTATGAAAACACTACAGCCCCCTTATATCGGTCATATAGAGATCGTAAAGACAAGTTTATATTAACTACAGCATGCGCAGAGGCATTTAAACAGTCAAGTCGTAAAACAGAGCGGTAAGGATTTCCGGTGAGCGCACGACGCACCTCTTCCATTAGCTCCGCGTTCCGTTGTGTCCTTCGCCCCAAGGACTTGCGCCAGATGCAGTAGTCCGTAATTGTTGCATCAACCGTGCAATAGTCCATTCATATTGTTTCAACTCGAAATGGCGATGAAAGACTCGCTGAGCAGTGAAATATGCCTCGATGGAGAACGCTCCCTTCTCTGGACTCTGTAAGGGAATAATTAAAAACGACCGTCATTCCTAAATGCGGTTCGTGCATGCTTATTTCGCGCACGTGCAACGGCGACGCTACGCTACGTGACTCATATTTTACTATGCATTCTTCTGGGCCAGTTCAATTGAAGTTTTTCCTTAGTATCTTACCAAACAAGTGAAGCACAATAATTATTTACATTTACACCCACATTGTTCCGGTCTGGATCTCCTATAGACTTGTCTCTCAGAATTGCATAAATGAATTCCTGATGTTCATGAATCTAAAATACGATTTATTTTTTAGTTAACATTATTTGGGTTAAGACTTAAGCGAATGGTGAACCTGAGCTTTCGAATCGGGCAGTACTGCTGATTCCTTCGTTCAGGGGGGCGGCGCAGCGATCGCGGCAGCCGGCGTTTCGTAATCTCGGCGCCATGCCGAAGCTATTGCTCGGAGAAGGGTAGCCCTTCCTTTGTTGTGATCCGGAACAGTGAGGCGGAAAACGCTGTCGGGCCGCAGAATGCGGGAATAGGATGGTGAGCATCGCGTTAGGCCGGTGCGTGGCGCAACGGCGGGGATTTGCATGCCAGATCGCGGGCCCGGCAGGCCGGCGTGCGCCAGTCACGCCCCTAACGAGCCACGTAAATGCCTTTCTAGCTGTCCCTGCGAACAGTTGTGAGTGCTCATGTTGCACCACTGACCTCTGACACTTGATCACGCCAGCCGCTCGCGTTTCAGAGCTACTCGGCGTGGGAAACGACCGCGCCGCTTCCAGGAATAATTCCGAATCTTCGGTTGAGTAGCAGTGTGGCTATATTACTATACTCAAACAATTTTACTCCTTCGGATCGAAGCACGGACTTTAACTGCCGTATATTCAAAGCTGCATCGTATAATACCTGAGGGTAAGTGTCCTAAACGTCCGTGCGATTGATCATTCAAACCGAAGACAGTGCAAGAGAAAAATTCGATTTTAAATAGATTTTTATTGCGAAACTCCTTGTTACATCCATCAAATAATTGTAACACAGCATTTCTCTGATGGAAAACTGCTACTGTGGTGGGAAATAACATTATATAGCACCCGATCAAAAGTATTCGGACACTCCAGCGCAATGCGAAACTGACCACTGGATATCACTAGAGGCTTACCCGCCATTATGAAAAGACATGGGGAGTATTGTGTTGTCAGTATAGAAGCAATAACAGTAGAATGAGCAGTCAGGAAACCTCACTGATCTTCAAAAAATGGTTCAAATGGCTCTGAGCACTATGGGACTTAACATCTGAGGTCATCAGTCCCCTAGAACTTAGAACTACTTAAACCTAACTAACTTAAGGACCACACACATCCATGCGCGAGGCAGGATTCGAACCTGCGACCGTAGCAGTCGCAGTCTCGCGGTTCTGGACTGAAGCGCCTAGAATAGCTCGGCCATCGCGGCCGGCTCACTGACTTCCAGCGCGGTCTAGTTATTGAATGTCACCTGAGTAACAAATCCATCGGGGACATTTCAGCCCTTCTGAAACGGTACCCCCCACACCAAGTCGAATGTAGGCGATGTGACTGTGAAGTGGAAACGCAAAAGAACAACCACAGCTAAACCGAGATCAGGCAGGCCTTGTGTACTGACGAACAGGGACCGACGAGCATTGCGGATGGGGTTCTAAATGTTCAAATGTGTGTCAAATCTTATGGGACTTAACTGCTAAGGTCATCAGTCCCTTAGCTTACGCACTACTTAACCTAAATTATCCTAATGACAAACACGCACACCCATGCCCGAGGGAGGACTCGAACCTCCGCCGGGACCAGCCGCACAGTCCATGACTGCAGCGCCTCAGATTGCTGGGCTAATCCCGCGCGGCATGGGGTTCTAAGAAATAAGATGAAACCACTCGTGAGGTCCTAAGTGCTAGCAGCAGTCCGATTAACACAATGACTGTGCGCAGGGAGTTAAAAAGAATGGCATACTATGGTCGAGCAGGTCCTCATAAGCCGCATATTTTTGTAGTCAGTGCTAACCGACGTTTGAATTTGTGTACAGATCGACACCACTGGACAATGGATGAACCACGCTCAACCATGTGCCACTCCGATGGATGGATTTGGTTTGACGAATACCTGAATAACGTTACCTGCCATCATTTGTAGTGCGAACATTGAAGTATGGAGGAGGTGCTGTTACGGTATGGTACCCTAGTTGCGCTTAAGAAAACGCTAAATACTGAAGAATATGATCACATTTTAAACCACTGTGTACTGCGTACAGTAGTGAAATAGTTCGGAGACGATGATAGCACACCATAAAAATGCACCCAATCATAAAGCAGAGGCAATGGTTCGTGGAAAATAACATTTCTGAAATGGCCTGGCCTGGCCATATTGCTGATCTAAACACAGTGGAACACGTCTTGGATGAGTTACGACATGGATTTCGCTCCAGGCCCCAGCGTCCAACATCACTAAATTGTCTGGTTTCAGCTCTTGAGTAATAACTGGCAGCCATTGCTCGACAGATATTCAAACACCTCATTGAAAGTATCCCCAGCAGAGTTCAAGCCGTAATCTCATACTAATGTCCACTGATAGGTGTCCGGATACGTTTGATCAAATAATGTAGTCTCATCAAAGAAATTCCAGGTTAATGTTTTATCTCAAATAGTTTTTCGTGGTTGTGAAATAATATGTGACTCATTAATACACGAATTGCAAGTAACTACTTGTGTACGTGCAACCAGGTGACAAATATATTCAACGTCTCAAAATACACACACAAAAAATGCATCACCTCGGTTCCCAGAGTTCCGGAACCTGTACAGAAAATTAGAATAGGGATAAAATAAACATCATTTCTGCCCTTTTTATTGCTCATGGTAAACAAACATTGCATGTTGTACCACCATACAGCGAGACCTTCAGAGGTGGTCGTCCAGATTGCTGTACATACCGGTACCTCTAATACCCAGTAGCACGTTCTCTTGCATTAATGCATGCCTGTATTCGTATGCTATCCACAAGTTCATCGAGGCACTGTTGGTCCAGATTGTCCCTCTCCTCAACGGCGATTCGGCGTAGATCCCTCAGAGTGGTTGGTGGGTCACGTCATCCATAAACAGCCCTTTTCAATCTATCCTAGGCATTTTCGATAGGATTCATGTCTGGAGAACATGCTGGCCACTCCAGTCGAGCGCTGTCGTTATCCTGAAGGAAGTCATTCACAAAAGTGCACGATGGGGGTGTGAATTGTCGTCCATGAAGACGAACGCCTCGCCAATATGCTGCCGATATGATTGCACTATCGGTCGGAGGATGATATTCACGTATCGTACAGCCGTTACGGCACCTTCGATGACCACTAGGAGCGTACGTCGGCCCCACATAAAGCCACCCGAAACATCAGGGAACCTCCACCTTGCTGCACTCACTGGACAGTGTGTCTAAGGCGTTCAGGCTGACAGGGTTGCCTCCAAACACGTCTCCGACGACTGTCTGGTTTAAGCCATATGCGTCACTCATCGGTGAAGAGAACGTGATGCCAAGCCTGAACGGTCCATTCGGCATGCTGCTGGGCCCATCTATACCACGCAGCATGGTGTCGTAGTTGCAAGATTGACCTCGCCTTGGACGTCGGGAGTGAAGTTGCTCATCATGCAGCCTATTGAGCATAGTTTGAGTAGTAACACGACGCCGTGTGGCTGCACGAAAAGCATTATTCAACATAGTGGCGTTGCTGTCAGGGTTCCTCCGTCGATAGTCCGCAGGTAGCGGTCATCCACTGCAGTTCAAATGGTTCAAATGGCTCTGAGCACTGTGGGACTTAACATCTAAGGTCATCAGTCCCATAGAAATTAGAACTACTTAAACCTAACTAACCTAAGGACATCACACACACCCATGCCCGAGGCAGGATTCGAACCTGCGACCGTATCGGTCACGCGGCTCCAGACTGAAGCGCCTAGAACCGCACGGCCACGCCGACCGGCTCCACTGCAGTAGTAGCCCTTGGGCGGCCTGAGTGAGGCATGTCATCGACAGCTCCTGTCTCTCTGTATCTCCTCCATGTCCGAAGAACATCGATTTGGTTCACTCCGAGACACCCGGACACTTCCCTTATTGAGGGCCCTTCCTGGCACAAAGTTACAATGCGGATTGCGATCTAACCGCAGTATTGACCGTCTAGGCATGGTTGGACTACAGACAACATGAGCCGTGTACCTCCTTCCGGGTGGAATGACGCACTGGTTGGCTGTCGGACCCCCTCCGTCTAAAAGGCGCTGCTCATGCTTGGTTGTTTACATCTGTGGGCGGGTTTAGTGACATCTCTGTACAATCAAAGGGACTGTGCCTGTCATGCAATATCCACAGTCAACTTCTGTCTTCAGGAGTTCTGGGAACCGAGGTGATCCAAAACTTTTTTTGATGTGTGTATATTAGATGCGACAACGTTAGCTGCTTCACCCACTACAGTGGAACCATTAATACCTGTAATCTGAAACGAGATTCGCGTTTCCCTCTGACTGTTTTTAGCACTCCCCAGCCAATTGAGCAGATACCATTTTAACTGAACGATGTTACCGTGAATCTGAAATAGCTGAACACCGATAGCACAAAAAATAAAATTTGCCTCTGTTATCACTGAAATAGTCGTAGATTTAATCAAAGTATTATTATCGTATATCAGAGTATGAGGATCTGCAGTGGAGATAAGCTGTGGAAAATATTAAGTTCTATGCTATTCCGATACCAGTCACAAATCAAGTTGTATTTTAAACTATATACATTTTAAATAAATGCCAATACGCGTTTCCCTGAGCTCGTCTTAACCCTAGCATTACCAACGGGGGGGCCTCGTAGGCCCACTGACTCAGTTTTTCTATGTTGTATCCACACCCTTTGATATATGAACTTGAAAGCAAAGGTAATTGTTCGTTATTGAATGTACTATTGAGTCATTACAGAATTTCGGAATAAAAATGTAATTAAAATTCATTTACTTGATTTAATTCTCTGTGGGCCTTAGAAGCCCACCCGTTGGTAATAGCAAGGAAAGATTTACGAGGTTGAGTCTCTCGTTTCAAATTCTTACCATGAAACGAATTTTGGCATTGTTGCCTTCAGACATATTATTATGAAGCGGACCATTGTTATTTTCAGTGTTTCTGCTGCTGTTGAACCAGCAACATGAGTAGACATCGTTTACGTGATAGTTCCATTGAAAGAGTGCTAGAAGAAGTTTTGAACGAATCAGATTTAGAGGAAAGTGAAGTGGATGATGATGTGGAAGAAATTAGAACTGATTCATCGTCTGAGAATGAAGATGAGGTTGAAGCCAATCCACCAGATGATAATGATACGGAATGTGATAAATTCATTGCAAAAAGTGGACGAGAGTATATTACGAAGCCATCTCGACAATATCGGCGTTCTGTACAAAATATAGTGCGAGAAAGAATGGGGCTAGGACAACAAGGAAGAATTGCGTCTCCGAAAGAGGCTATAGAGCTCTTTTTTACACCTCAAATTATGAATCTAATAAAACTACACTCAAATGAAGAGGCTTCTCGACTAGGTATTCAGCACACAGATGAAGATGAGTTATTTTGTTATATAGGACTCTTGCTAATCATGGGTTCAAATCATGACAATAAGATACCTGTCCAAGATTTATGGTCTTTGCGTCAGGGCCGACAAGTGTACTATGGATCAATGAGTCGGACCCGATTTTTCGAATTGACTAAAATATTGAGGTTTGATGATAAGAACACAAGAGAAATTCATCGCCAGACTGACAAGTTTGCTCCAATGAGGGAAATTTTTGAAAGCTTCAATTCTTCACTTCCATTGTATTTCATTCCTGGTCTACATACAACAGTGGATGAGATGTTGTCTTTGTTCCGTGGTCGCTGTCCATTCAAGGTGTTTCTAAAAGAAAAACCTGGAAAATACTGCATTCTAATTCGAATGCTGTCTGATTCTGACACTAGATATGTGATCAGCATGGACATCTATACAGGCAAGTCAGGAAATACACAGCATTCAAATGGACCGAATGAAATTGTAAAGAGACTAATAAAACCTATTGAAAAATCGGGCCGTAATGTTACCACAGATCGGTACTATACTTCAGTGGAGCTTGCTGAGACTCTATGGAATGATTTTCACCTCACACTTGTTGGCACCCTACAGTCTAACAGACGACACATACCTGAAGAGCTGAAGACTACAGCTGGCCGCAGTTTACACTCTTCCATCTTTGCTTATACTGACCCTCAGACACAGAGGCCACCAGTTACTCTTGCATCAACGCTAGTCCGCGAGAAGCCAAAACGACTGCTGTTGATGCTTTCAACTTATCACTCAGAAGGGGTGTTGAATGAAGACTCAAAAAAGACTAACATAAATCTTTTTTATAATTCTACAAATGGAGGCGTGGACACCATAGACCAGATGGCAAGACACTACAGCACAAAGAGAGGAACAAGAAGATGGCCTTTGTCCCTCTTCTACACACTCATTGACATAGCAGCAATAAATGCATATTCACTCTTCCTCCTCAACTTTCCGAATTGGAAAAAGAATTTGCTAAACCGCAGAAGAGTTTTTATCACTAACTTAGGTCTCGAACTAATAAGATCTCAAGTAGATAAACGGGCACAAAATTTGTATGGACTTCAGAAGCCAGTAATAATGGCAATGGAAAGCATCACACAACGGAAGCTCAGCTGCTCTGTAGAACCATCATCCTCAACAGCAGAACCAGGAACACGTGGACGGTGCCACCTATGCTGCCAAGAAGCTGCATCTAAAAAGATCAAGTACAACAAGCTGGGAAAGTCAACTGTTACCTGCTCTCAGTGCCACAAACACGTCTGTGGGAAACACTGCAGGAAGACAGTGTTGTGTGAAAAATGCGTTGCAGAATGAGACAGTATCGAATTAAAAAAGTCGTTTTTATAAGAAAACACTATTTTGAAACATTATTCCAAAAAATATATAAACTGAATCTCGTGATTTGTTCATTTTATTCCTATTATAATAACATCTTTTATTATCCAGTATACAAAAACAATATCTAAGCATCTTGAATTGTTATTAGAGGTATCAGAAGTAAATAAACTTGATTTATGATAAAATAAATTGTGGTATTCTTTATAGGCCTTTGAGCCCCCCCCGTTGGTATTACATGTAACAAAAAATACGTTGGTAATGCTAGGGTTAAACGACAGTTCAGAATAAATGTTACATTAAAACGTTAAACTAAACTTAAACGTCTAAACCAAGCTACTTCAGAAAGAGTAGCCTATATTCTATGATATATATGCAGTTTGTTCTAGAATTTAAATGTTTATCTTCTAAAATTTTTTACGTTCTTATCAATCACTGTTTTGCTACCTGGTGGTGGTCGTGTCTCAGTGTGCCCTTGGCGAGGCATACTCTCGTGCTCACAGTATTTATTTGCGGTTATGATAACAGCACTTCGCAGAATTTGCTTTGCCCATCACAAAATCACCTTACGATAATGTTTGCCATTAGGTTTAAGCCAAAAAACCACAAATACGGCGTGCTCGAAACGCGGAGCGACCTGTATTAAAAAAATACATAGCATAAACTAAAACTCGGTTTGTGAATGACATCAGGATTTTATAAAACTTCATTTTTATGGTACAGACACGGACTTTATCTCACTACACATAGCAACACATTTTCTACACTGAGCAATTTTTCTCCCATTTTCTTCTTTAACGTCCGTTGATGGCGATGCTATTAGAGATGGAGCGCTGCTTAGTTTTGACATCGGTGGAAAGAACCGCGCGGTGTAGCCGCGCGGTCTTAGGCGAATTGCCACGGTTCGCACGGCTTCCCCCGTCAGAGGTTCAAGTCCACCCTCGGGCATATATATGTGTGTGTGTGTGGGGGGGGGGGTGTGTGTGTGTGTGTATATTATGTCTTTAACGTAAGTTAGATTAAGTAGTGTGTAAGCTTAGGGACCGATGATCTTAGCAGTTTTGTCCCATAATAACTTACCACCACCTTGGTGTAAAAAGAATGCGACATGCCGTTTCCGAGGCCTAGAACTTACAGGGTCATTTGGCAATAGCTTAGTGCAGGTATAAATACAGATACAGAGAACTGCACGATGAACAATACTGAGTAATTCCGAAAGTCGTGATTATCGTTGCAACAGAATAGGAACAGAGAGTCCTGTGGTGTTGACTTTCCCTTCCAATAATGCTTCACACATCTTTCATGTTTTCTGTTTCTATTAATAAACCGGTAAAATGTAACGTTATATGCTTAACATTGCATATATTCCATGATGTTAAAAAAATATGGAGTGTGTACAATACAACTACTCAACATAAATTAGAAACGTCTAACCTATATTTGACCCAATGCATATGAGTAGGGTGTCTTCAGGCTGCGCCACTTTGTTTGCTGCCCGCACATGATAGTATGCACATTCTCAGTAACACGTCTAATGTTATAGTACACGTCTCCGTCAGGCATAAGCTACTTTGAAAATTCAGTTGCGATTGTTGTGAAAGGATGTGAAAAATATTTCTCTTCCGCCAAAGGAATTACTTGAAGAGACCAGAATATGAATGAATTGTGCACACCAATTAGAAAAGTCTTGTCACTGACTCGGGCGCTCGATTTCGAGAATATGCATCTAATTAACGACAATCAAACTGTCTTAAAGTCTCAAAAGTACTGTAAAGTGCCGAAAGTAACAGATGTTAGTCAAGCGACTAACAGCCCATTACGAAACAAATTTAATTGAAGATAATGGAACATCGAAATCGATAAATAACGCTCCCCACCCCCTCCCAAGAGATCCTCTCCTTACCTCTCTCCTAATAGCAGTGATAGCGTACTCCATCTTTTACAATCACAAAATGTATATTTACGGTCATAGTGCCCTTGCGAGCTTCTCTGTTCTCTAACTTGCTCACTGCTGAGATTGAAAGCTGGCACCAATGTATGAAGCGAATACACATAAGTGATGTATTAAAGTAATATGAATCTCTGTACGAAAAGCCTGCATACGCACTGTTTTCGATACCACTAATCCAAATGGTAACTACAATTTTCTCAGTTACAGAGGACACGGATGAGAGCTTACGGCAATAGCGACATACATGCTCTCAGCTTTAGAATTAATAAATCAAGAAGTAAATGTACCGAAAGTGGCATGAGAACAACACATGCAGACTCATAGGACCTTCGGACACTTTTCATTCCACACATACTATACGTTGTTCATGAGGTGAGTGGAAGTATATTTCGTGCCACTTTGTATTTATAATAATAACACTTCCCTTAGCTGTCGATGCAAACGCGATACCGACCCCTGACTCATGTACATAGGCTTACTTTCAAAGGTCTGATTTTATGACCGTGTCTTGCTTCATTTCTTTGCAGTAAGTTTTATTTTACGCATTGCTACACAGTAAAACTACTACCAAATTTGTGCTAACGAGTTTGGAGCTGGCGTGTCTGAACGAGAAGCAGATGAGACCGGTAGACCTTACGTCGCCTGCCTTGACATACAAGGACAATGACGCAACGACATGTCTTTTTTTTTTTTTTTACTGTGATTCCCTACCACAGTCGTGCACCTGGATGGTGCTAGACACAAATTGGAAACCAAACGAATTTATCTGTCACAGAGTATGAGCAAGTGCGACTATTCTATACGGCCCTATTTACTTTTTATTTGGTGCATTCAACTTACCCTCAAATATATTTCGAAAGTGCACAATAATAGAGGTATGAAATCTGATTTCCATTCTTAAATTTTAGCTGTGCATGATGAATCCAATGTGAAAGACCAATATGGCGTAATGAAAAATTTTATTTTTATGGCCGCTAGATCAAGGGCCGCGCTGGGTAGCCGCCATGGGGCTCCCTCCATCGGAGGTTCGAGTCCTCCGTCGGGCATGGGGGTGTGTGTGTTGTCCACAGCGCAAGTTAGTGTAAGTTAGATTAAGTAGTGTGTAGGCTTAGGGACCGATGACCTCAGCACTTTGGTCCCATAAGACCTTACCACAAATTTCCAATTTTTCCAATCAAGTAAGGTGTATGTTCTTTCGGACACTTTTGTTCAGGATTCTAGTGCGAGTAGTTTACTAGGTATCGCATTTTGAAAAGTTTGCGCACTGACATTTGTTTATGCCGTTCAACCTGCGTAGTTGTTAGGTACTATGTTGTTATGTTTGCTTACAGTGTGCATGTTTATTCCTTGTGTGCACTGCGACTTGCTAGTCAGTGTGAGACAGTCCAAGCAGCAGGTCATGAGCAGTCGATGGGATTTATCAATACAGAAAATGCCGACATGCTTATGATGTATCGAGAGTGTAGGAAGAACGCAGTTACTTCTTGTACGGAGTATGCGGCAAAATATCCCAATAGACGTCTACCATCACGGTAATTGTTTATCACCCTCTTCAACCAGTTGCGTGAAAGTGGTAGTGTAACACCTATACAACGTAACAGAAGGAAACAAGTGACGATAGAAGAGGGGGAAACTAATGTTCTTGCCGCTGCTGCAGTTACCAGCGCGTTAGCTCCCGCGCAATCGCACGAGGATGTGGCGTGAGTCAAGCAAGTAAGCAAGTGTCACATCTCTCTCCATCAAGAGCTGCATAGAAATGATTATAAGAATCGTGTTAACTTCTGTACTTGGGCACTGAGACATGATACACCAGATGTGTCGTTTATGTTGTTTAGTGATGAAGCCACATTTTCCAGTCATAGCCAGGCAAACCGCCGAAACACGCACTATTGGTCTGTTGACAATCCCCGTTGGCTTCGTCAGGTGACGTCCATGTCGTGTAAACATGTGTTGTGGGATAGTGGAAGATCAGCTCATAGGCCAGTTTTTTATAACGGGACATTGAACGTGCACAAGTATCGCAGCCTCTTAAAAGAGCGTCTTCCACGGATGCTAGAAGACATTCCTCTGCAGACTAGTAGGAAACTGTGGTACCGGTCCGTTTCCCATTTTTGACGCCTGAAGACTTTTCTGTGTGGGGAAAGCTAAAAGGCGCTGTCTACAAGAACATATCAACTACATCCGATGATATGCAACGACATATAACTGCAGCCTCCGCTGAAATGATAGCACGTGTACAACAGCCGTTCCATACCTGACTGAAAGCGTGTATATCCGTTACCGGTGGTCATTTTGAACACAATGTGATGGTCAATTGTCTTGTTACTGGCCAGTATCCTCATAAATAGTGTATGCAGTTGTACTGTTCCATGATATGTGCTACCACAGGTATTGTACAATTGCCGGTGTGGGAACGTTTCAAATACGATATCTCGTAAACGACTCGCACTAGCATCTTGCAACAAACACCACTGAAATTTCAAATACCCTACTTTTAGTCTGTTAATGTCAACAGGCATTGTTCCATTCAAAAAAGCGTACATGCCAACAAAAAATGCTCTTTCTATGTATTATTACTATCCCGTGACTGACTAACAATAGGAGACCCTGACTACTAATCCATTCTCTGAAAACAGCGCATCAACAACACATTCCATTTCCGCACTATTTGTGGTGCAAGTTTTAGGTGATTCACCCTGTATGAACGCAAGGTGAACATTAATAAAACCGACCAACTGTAGGGACGGCTTACTAATTGGAAATGGAGGGAAAAGGTCCTATAAACGCGTGACCGTAAATGCATCGTTGCCACGGTAGATGGTACTGACGAATTAAAGTTACTTTGACCACGTTCCGTGGTTTCCTTGCGTGTTGCAGGCTATGTGATTGACGCAACGCACTGTAAGCAGCAGAATGGTCCGGTATTCACGTCGGAAACAAGCCGAGATGGTGTTTGTGTACGAGGAAGCAGATGGAAATGGTCGAGAGGCAGCACGGCTATACCAAAACAAGTACCCTCACAGATACCAATCGCATCACAGATTTCAAACTGTATTTGGCCGTTTGTGTTATGATGCGTCCTTTCAGGCAGACGAATGTGCAGGGAGGCAGCGGACTGTGATTTGGAAAACCGAACAGCCTGTGGAGCTCGGTCTTCCAAATCTGGTGTTCGTCTCTCTGCAAGGACCCATGATAACACAAACGGCAAGAAAGAGCTTCAAATGCTTTGTGATGTGGTTGGTGTCTGTGAGGGTACTTGTTTTGGTATAGCCGTGCTGCCTCTCGACCGTTTACATCTGCTTGGCCGTATACAAACACCATCTTGGCTTGATCCCAACATGAATACCAGATCATTCAGCTGATTACAGTACGCTGTGTCAATCACACAGCATGCAAGACACAAGGAACACACGACACATGATCAGAGGAAGTGCCATTTCTCAGCACCTTCTACCGTGGCAACGGTGAACATGTTCGTAGGACCTTCTTTCCCCCATTTCCAATCAGGAATCCGCCCTTACATTTTTTTGGTTTTATTAATGTTCATATATGGAGTGTGTGGGCACAGAAGAATGAAGCATCAAGCGTAATACCACAGTTATTTGCATGCGAATAACAACTGTTTAGAACGGTTCCTAAATGTCCTGACTCGATGACAGGCATTAATAATGCTTTTCTGAACAGTCACAAAGATATTTGTCAGCGTACTTTTAACTTCACACATCGTAGGCCCCCAAGGTGTATAACTATAAGAACAAAGTAGAAAGAGATGCTTTATTTCTGTCCTTAGATAATCTGCATTGAAAGCGGCCACAGTTGTTGCTAGGACAAAGAACTCCAATCTTTCGAAAAGGTCTGTCTACAACTCCACTTGTAGTCGCAGCGAATCATTGCTTATTGCTAATACAAAGCTGTGTTGAACATTCCGAAGAATAATACCACTCCCGGTAAATTTCGAGTCCTTCTGCTCTTCGTGTCAAAAACGCGATATGTTTTTTTCCATGGTAAATATAAGCGTTTTGTAAGAAATTGAATATTTCAGACAATCAGATCTAGTTGAGTTCATGGATTTTATAACTTTGATTTTCACCGGTCGAAACAGTTGTGTGGTCAGGCGTGATATCTCGATACGTCCTTGCGAGACTACTTTGCCTGCGGCCATGGCGTAACAACCATTTCGTATTAGTGCAGGAAGAGGAGAACGCCGTTTCTCTCAGCTTTGGATCTAGAGGTGTCATCGGTGCTATACTACCCTTCAGTACTTGTAAAGGTGATGCAGTGTTACAGCAGCGTGATTTGGTGGGAAAGTAAGTCTTCGGTAAATGAAAATAATACACTCCTGGAAATGGAAAAAAGAACGCATTGACACCGGTGTGTCAGACCCACCATACTTGCTCCGGACACTGCGAGAGGGCTGTACAAGCAATGATCACACGCACGGCACAGCGGACACACCAGGAACCGCGGTGTTGGCCGTCGAATGGCGCTAGCTGCGCAGCATTTGTGCACCGCCGCCGTCAGTGTCAGCCAGTTTGCCGTGGCATACGGAGCTCCATCGCAGTCTTTAACACTGGTAGCATGTCGCGACAGCGTGGACGTGAACCGTATGTGCAGTTGACGGACTTTGAGCGCGGGCGTATAGTGGGCATGCGGGAGGCCGGGTGGACGTACCGCCGAATTGCTCAACACGTGGGGCGTGATGTCTCCACAGTACATCGATGTTGTCGCCAGTGGTCGGCGGAAGGTGCACGTGCACGTCGACCTGGGACCGGACCGCAGCGACGCACGGATGCACGCCAAGACCGTAGGATCCTGCGCAGTGCCGTAGGGGACCGCGCCGCCACTTCCCAGCAAATTAGGGAGACTGTTGCTCCTGGGGTATCGTCGAGGACCATTCGCAACCGTCTCCATGAAGCTGGGCTACGGTCCCGCACACCGTTAGGCCGTCTTCCGCTCACGCCCCAACATCGTGCAGCCCGCCTCCAGTGGTGTCGCGACAGGCGTGAATGGAGGGACGAATGGAGACGTGTCGTCTTCAGCGATGAGAGTCGCTTCTGCCTTGGTGCCAATGATGGTCGTATGCGTGTTTGGCGCCGTGCAGGTGAGCGCCACAATCAGGACTGCATACGACCGAGGCACACAGGGCCAACACCCGGCATCATGGTGTGGGGAGCGATCTCCTACACTGGCCGTACACCACTGGTGATCGTCGAGGGGACACTGAATAGTGCACGGTACATCCAAACCGTTATCGAACCCATCGTTCTACCATTCCTAGACCGGCAAGGGAACTTGCTGTTCCAACAGGACAATGCACGTCCGCATGTATCCCGTGCCACCCAACGTGCTCTAGAAGGTGTAAGTCAACTACCCTGGCCAGCAAGATCTCCGGATCTGTCCCCCATTGAGCATGTTTGGGACTGGATGAAGCGTCGTCTCACGCGGTCTGCACGTCCAGCACGAACGCTGGTCCAACTGAGGCGCCAGGTGGAAATGGCATGGCAAGCCGTTCCACAGGACTACATCCAGCATCTCTACGATCGTCTCCATGGGAGAATAGCAGCCTGCATTGCTGCGAAAGGTGGATATACACTGTACTAGTGCCGACATTGTGCATGCTCTGTTGCCTGTGTCTATGTGCCTGTGGTTCTGTCAGTGTGATCATGTGATGTATCTGACCCCAGGAATGTGTCAATAAAGTTTCCCCTTCCTGGGACAATGAATTCACGGTGTTCTTATTTCAATTTCCAGGAGTGTATAAAGTATAATCACAGGCAGCAATAGCCGGCAGAAGGAAGCTACTACCATACTGGGAATGTTTCATGCACTTGAGCTCAATACAGTATATCAGGGATTCCTGTGAAAGACGTATACTCGTATCAGCTAGGTAACACCTCCATGACTTTTCCATATTTGGAGGTTGGTTTTCGTGATGAGTGGCAAAATGTGGCTCATGAAGTAGTCAGTGATAGAATCCATGTTATGCAGAGATAAATAAAGAGTTCTGTTTACGATGGTGATATGTCGTGATATTTGGATTTAATTTTGTTGATCCTGTTTCGTAACCGCTACACCTGTGTAAAAACTGTATTCTCGTGCCTTGAGTCATGTAGACATGAGTTATGGAGTACCTGCATCACTATATTATATTACGTCTTAAGGTAAGTATTGATGAATGTAATATCAGAATTGCGTAACAGTTTTTCTTCTCATATTGCATTACATTTAACCTGATACACTTCGTGAAAGTCTCTCGGTGGATTAAATCCCTGCCGCATCTCACGCAGTAATGGCTTCATCTGATATTTAAGTTAAGCATTAGTTAAACAGAGAGGTTATGTTTAGTGGCTATTTGTAATTTTCCGTAAAAGTAGTCTACTTCTCATCCCTCTTTCTCATGTGAAATTATACTACTAGGTTGACGCATGCGTTTATTAGTATCAATACAACACGACAGTTAAAGGGGGCAGCACCATTTAGACCTTGCACACCTGGAAAATGTTTAAAGATGAGGCGAAGAAATTTGATTCGACTCTTGAAAGTCGTTCTCCTAACCACCGTGAATTTAACGAGATGTTAAACCCTAAGCTTTCTAGCTTCATCGAACATGTCTGCAAAACGTTCTACTGTTCTTCTAAGTACTCGTCGTACAACTGGTTCCAGTGTTGGCGAATTTCATTGAGATTTCTTTGGTGAAATCTCTTTTCCTTACTGCCAAGCAGTGTGAATCGGAAAGCCATAATATCTTAAATCAAATTAAAGTTTCAACCACGACGTTAACATCTCCGGAGCGGAATCGGAGGACAGATGCTGTTTTCAAAAATAGTGCGGCATCAATACTTATTGACCAGTTTTGTGCATCATCTCCCGGCGAGGAGGCGGTGATTGCAAATTTTTGTGCACAGCACTGGGTGGAGTGGAGAGCCGCTCGCGATAGTATCGTCGGGTCAGCCTGCATATATTGGACGAAAATCCGCCGCCCCACCACTCTTCCTTCAGGGACGGTGGCGCGTCGCATCCTATTCCTTGTTCTACCTAGTTGATACTCAACCAAGAATGGAAAACGTTTTGCCATACTTAAAAAGGTATACCCGTACGTGGCATGTGACTAAATTCTATCGATTTATTTTGATTTTAACCAGATGAAGAAGCAATACCAGCTGAGGGAATGTCAGACCTCTCACGCCAATTTGATGACTGTCTGCACTCTGTTGGCCAACTGTGCAACATTTACTTAGGCATATTCTAGCTGCCAATGTGACCTGAAGTTATTAAAAAATGGAGTATACCACTGCACTTGAAACTGAACTTAAGTGCTATGCCAGTTAACACTTTCTGATTACTGATTCCATTGCTGTATAATGTAAAGCCCAGATGATTCAAAATAATGGAAATAGGCCCAAATTAGACAAATTAAAGTCATACTTTATTAGTAACGTTCATATAATTAAGGCCAGAACGGCCAATGATCTCTTCAGTGCGGATGCACACCAGGGCCGAACTCTTACGGGAATCAGCGAAATGGTAATGAGGATAGTGGGCAAGGGGTAGTATCCCAAAAGTTTGTGGATAAGTTGAGAATCTGGGTCTGACGGTAGGCATGCTAGGGTGTCCGTGCAGTTGCAGTGACCAATGTGTCCGGATGGCTTAGAGATCAGACGCTATTCCTAATAAGCAGGAGACCCTAGTTCGAATCCCCGTGTGAAACAAATTTTCAAATTTCCTCATTGGTTTAAATCAATGCCAACTCGCAGCCAACGTCTGTAATTCCTCTGCGTCTTAATTCACAGTGGCTGATGGATCAGAAATGGTGCCTGGTTTTTCGGACATGTCCGAAAGAACAGACACCACATATATAGAAAAATTAAATCTCAGCACGAGCAACTAACAATGCCACAGTACAACAAGCCACCTGAAGCAGTGTGCAAACGGCAGTTATTATGGTAGGGGTGAAGGTTTGGCTACTGTGAGTGGTTGCTGCGGCTATACGTCCCACGAGATTGGCTAAATGCGTGTAGTGCCTCCCGTCTCGGTTTCATCCCACTACTTTCTTCGCAGCTGTAAATCTGAAATAATTTTGAATGTAATGTATCTTGATGCGTGTAGCACCCTCTTTCATCCCGACAATGACGGTGGCGTATCTCGAGAATGGGCACAAAGAGACATTAAAACCGCTGCGAATTCATCCTGATCCATGACCTCACAAGCACCGCCCACATCTGGTGTGCCTCGGTAATAGTAGCGTCCAACCACACAATTCCCTCAGAGTGGCGTCCCACATGTGTTCAACATAACTGAAACCAGTTGATTTTTAGAGACGCACAAGCACATTCATGTATATAGAATGTTCCTTAACATATCTGGTTTGGTGTGAGAGAAAAAATGGATGCTTGTGATCGGACAGTATGATGTTGTATCCTACGGAAATCTTATCAGGTAATCAACTGCATCCTATACGAACATCCCCCACGCGAGAACACGTCCACCACGTACCTAAGCGATGTTTCTTTGGAAAATAGTATTTACCGCCTTAAGTGGTTTTCCACGTAGTCGTTTCTTTCTATCGATACCTACTCAAAAATGGCTCTGAGCACTATGGGACTCAACATCTTAGGTCATAAGTCCCCTAGAACTTAGAACTACTTAAACCTAACTAACCTAAGGACATCACACACACCCATGCCCGAGGCAGGATTCGAACCTGCGACCGTAGCAGTCCCGCGGTTCCGGACTGCAGCGCCAGAACCGCTAGACCACCGCGGCCGGCCGATACCTACTGTGACGGAATAGTTCATGCGACTTTTCCGTTCTTCGAGCGTACAAAAGTAGATGCTCCTATGCCCCTGGGGATAACTGAGCCCAACGACTTGCGGTGAACACGGGTACACGTCTAAGTCGTTGACTTCTGTACGCCACAGCGAGGAAATCGTTTCAAATAATATGGGTACTCACTACTTACTGTTGTTCGGCATCGAATTAGCGGGTGATATGCTGCAGCGTAGCCGTCTACCCTCTGTTACAATGCGTGACAGTCGTCGGAGTCCATGATATCAGCACGTCGTTGTCCATAGCAGCTGATTTTTACGACAGCGGTTTTACCCGAATCTGGATACGCACGGTACACCTACGACACAATGACACATAAAAAGACCAGATCTCTGAGGAAGAGTGTTACATGCGTTGGGCAAAGCACGGTTATGTACGCTGATGTGTATCTATCCCACCCTCGCTTGACTGTCACGCGAACGCCCACCAAAAGTCCGATGACAGCGCAGCCTCGTGATACACCGAATCTTACAATTCATCGTAGTGACACACATGCTCTCTCTCTCTCTCTCTCTCTCTCTCTCTCTCTCTCTCTCTCTGTCTCTCTCTCTCTCTCTCTCTCCATCGCAGTACCTATACTACTTTCAATTGCACCTCTGCTGAACATGCTCTGAATGAATGTGGTGTTTTCCATAGAGGAACTAAATGCGGAAAACTAACGTTACTCGAAATTCTGGCCATTAACAAACAATAATCAAAGAATCCTGACCTGCTCATTAATGAACAAACACAGTTCCACTATTCACCCTCACTAAAATAGAAGCAATCAGTTAATATTTCTCTTACCATATAACATGTTGTTACATGTGTTCCACACCCACAGTCCATACTCTTTTTTTCCCCTCTGCTCCCATCCTCCATTTATCTGCCTGTTCATCACATCTACAAGTTTCTCCATATAACATAGTAGTCTGTACCATTACTGTATAACACATTCCGCTTTTACATTAATATACTTTTAATTTTTGAGTATACTGTAATATAAGATTTATTTGATCAGAGTCTCTTTGGGTATTACACTATTCCCTTGTTTTGTATCGCTATAGCCGTAAAATGCCACATATTTCTGTGGTAGGTAAGGTCATATTGGACCAAACTAATGAGTTCATCGGTCCCTAAGCTTACGCACTACTAGCTTAAACTAACTTACGCTAAGGACAACACACACACCCATCCCCGAGGGACGACTCGAACCTCCGACGGGGGGAGCCGCGCGGACCGTTACAAGGCACCCTAAACAACGCGGTTCATATTTCTGTACAGCAGTCTTTGTACATTTATCAACGCTCGCTGAAATTGTGTGAACTATTTATTTAGTTTTAAGTTAGCTGGCGATGGCCTAAGAAGCCGATAGCTGGTGCATAACTAACTATTAAATAAATATTGTGGAACCTTAATACTGTGGCATCAAGGGATCACCAATTTAGTATTGAAGGGCAGCGTGGAGTGTAATAATCGTAGAGGGATACCAAGAGATGAATACACTAACCAGATTCAGAAGAATGTAGGTTGCAGTACGTATTGGGAGATGAAGAACCTTGCACAGGTTAGAGTAGCATGGAGAGCTGCATCAAACCAGTCTCTGGACTGAAGACCACAACAACAACAACAATACTGTGTATTCAGATTTTTTACTATTTTCAGTTAATCATGATTGACTATCTGCGAACAGCTGTTATCATTACTCAAGTGAGGTGATTGTCAGAGGGTACCACTTGGCGTGCTGATCTCAATAGATTTTTTATAATTTCCCTAAATCCCTTCAAGCAAATACTAGGAAGATTCATTCAACAAATAACACTACTAATTTGTCCATTTTACTGGTTGTTGAGCTCCTTGGCTGTGGATTATATTACTTTAAGAAATATAGCAACCAGCCACTTTTTTGCGTATTTTTACTTGTACCTGCATGCGTCTCCGGCTTTCACCGATCTTCAATTGGAGTTAATGTATGTTTACATCTTCAGTTAGTTCGTCATTGAAACATCGAGTACAGTTTGGATGCTGCAGCTGCCCTGGGCATAATAACAATTTTGATTACCTATTACGTTTCGGGAGTTGTATAATTACAATATATTACTCGTCTAATACACTTAATTTCTGTTCTGATTGTTGTTGCTCCTATTTTGCTCATTTAAAAACGTAATGCAAACAATTTTTCTTTGTGTGAAACACAAAGTAGCGAATTATTCGCCATGCTGCCGACTGACATGTTTGTTACGCCAAAAAATTATGTAGAGAGGTCAAATGAAACACCTTTCAGCCCTCTAATTTACAAACAGTAATTTTATTTGGGAACCGGTTTCGGCGATGTGCTACGTCACCTTCAGGCCTCCTAAACGACGTGTAGGAAGCTTCCGACCTCGGTTCCGTTCAAAATAGGAGCCAGCGTTCAAATACTGGTATCTGTAGACTTCTGCTTGATACAGCGATCAATTCACTCATCATCTTTCCGACTAACAGCGACCGCTGTATGAAACAGAAATATACAGATACCAGTATTTGAATGCTGTTTTCTATTTTGACCGGAATCGAGGTTGGAATCTTCCTACACGTCGATCAGGGGGCCTGAAGATGACGTAATAAATCGCCGAAACTGGTAGCCAAATAAAATAACAGTTTGGAAATTAGACGGCTGAAAGGTGTTTGGTTTGACATCCGAACAGCCGAGTCCCGCAACAATCTCTGAAAAGATGGACATACAGAGAAAATTATGTCTACAGTCAAAATTGCACTTTGCATACAAGCTCTGTAACTACAGCTTGGGTGCATATCTTAAATATTTTTAATTTCAGGTTCTGAATGACCAAAAATTGAAATTGCTTAGCATGCAATTATACGAGTCCTACGCATGATTTAATTTACTACGTGCAGCAGTCACTGGTTAACTTAATTATACTAAACATTAAAAAAATAATGCAATAACTTGTAATGTATTGTAAAGATACAGCTCGCGAAGTGTAGTAGATAAACAAAATTGTTTTGCACAGGGCAGGTGCAGCATTCAAATTGCAGCCTATGTTTTTAACGATGTGCTAATTGAATATTTAAATATGTATTAACGCTAGTTGAAAATGAGCGAATGCCCGAAACGCGTATTGGTATAAATAGAAGTACATAACACTGTGACAATGTGTTGTATTTGCTAAGGTTCAAAAAATAGTTCAAATGGCTCTGAGCACTATGCGACTTAACTTCTGAGGTCATCAGTCGCCTAGAACTTAGAACTAATTAAACGTAACTAACCTAAGGACATCACACACATCCATGCCCGAGGCAGGATTCGAACCTGCGACCGTAGCGGCAGCTCGGCTCCAGACTGTAGCGCCTAGAACCGCACGGCCACAATGGTGCTAAGGTAAAATGACATTATTGTTCTCTCGTACATCAGCGCTATAAAAGCAAATTATGTTCTAGATGCAACGAGTTCAAATGGCTGCAAAGGTTGCAGTAATCTCTGCAGTAACCTGGATGGAGACAGCATTTTATTCGTAAATAGCTCTTCAGTGCAGGAGAGTGGTGGTATCCTCCTCCGAACGAGAGTTAACTAGTTATTTGGTTACGGGTACCATACGGCTGTTAACAGAAGGAAAAGCAATTTACGATGAGAGATAGGAATTATTTCACCCAGCGCCTCTCGCAAATTTCACATTCAGACGGGAAGGGAAAAAGAAATCTGCCGAGAAATTAACAGTCATATGCCCCGTTTCATTGCTTGGTCGTCAGTTACTAGGAAACGCTGACGTATTTTGTGGGCCTGAATAAGATGTAGACAGATTTTCATTGCCAGAATCTAACTAGCTGAGTATAACAAAAGCTGTTATCATGGATACACTTCGTGCAGTTGCCGGCTGCCCCTCTTTACTGAGTTCGTGAAGGAAACACCAGACGTGTTTTACAGTTAACTTGTCTCTCGCGGCCACTGTGGAGTTGGGGTAGCGACGCTTGCCGCATTATAAAACGGAGGTCAGTAGATCAGCTCCTGTCTCCTGCGTCGCTAAGTGTTCCACTTAGGTAATCAATAGCAATAAATGCCAGTCGTACTATGTGCTACTGAATCTATCGTAAGATGGTTGAGACTGCAGCATATTGCTGTAAGTATGCCTTAACAGACAACTGCCAATAAGAAAGTATAGGCAGTGAGAGAGGTACGGGCAGAGACCGACAGGGGACTAGTCTCCTTCGCTCACGGCGGCAAATGACAAAAGAAAGTTTTTGTATCTCTGCTTGCTCCGTACACACGAGTAAGTGTATTCGGAAATGCAAGCCGTACTCTGCATTAATCAACCACTAAGAGAAACCTAGTTACTAACGTTCCGTACGCCGAAAGTGTCCTAGGATATTTAGCTCAGTTAAGTGAATGCCACTCTTTCTATATTCCTCATCATATATAGGGTGATTCTGTGATGAAGTTAAGAACTTTCAGGGACGATGGAAGAGGGTAAATTATCAATCTGAGGTAAGGGATGCTGGTCCGGAAACGACAGAGTTGAAAGTTAAAACAGAAAATCTTTCTGATACCTCTTACAGTGCAATACATGTACCGGTACTGTAGTTCTAAGACTGTAGGGTAGGAAATTTTCAGAGATGGTAGTATGGTCCAAAATAAGAAAAAAAGTCCAGTAAATATGACATCAAAATGCATGCCTTAAGAGCTATGAACACTCATTCATCTCCGCTACTGTGAAAACACCTCTTCTGCTGAACAAATGACAATAGCTCCTAAGGTATGTATTTTAGAGCTCATATTTGCTGGACTTGTTTTTATTTTGGTACATGCTGCCTCCTCCAAGACTATCGAGAACAGAGAGCTTGCAGTAGTAGAGATGTGTTTCACAGTATCGAAGATGGATATGTGCTCTTAGGTATTAAGACAGGCATTTTAGAGCCCATTTTTACTAGTATTTTTTCCTTGGTTTGGTCCGTACTACCACCTCTGAAAGTTTTCTACTGTACAATCCTGGTAACAACAGCAACGGCATATGTATTCCACTTTGAGAGGTATCAGAACTATTTTTGCTTATGACTTTCGACTCCGTTGTTTCCTCAAATTGATGCATTTACCCTTCTCCACTATCCCTGAAAGTTTCTAACATCATCATGGAATCGCCGTGTATGCAGCAAACAGGAATTCAATGTGAAAGGTAATAGCTTGCTTTACTCACATGTATTGTTAACCGGTATGATCAGTACTGAAGTTTATACTTAAGCGACGACGGAAAAATTTCTATACTGTTACTGCAATACGATCACAGGTTATGCAACTGAAAAACTTAAAAAAAATGAGGGTCTACGTTGTACTAGATACAGGCGGTATATTACACCGAAAGAAAGGGATCAACCCTCAAAAGGAAGATTACAGACGGAGCACAAGCTCACATTGAAGAAGGGTGGGGAAGAAAATTGGCAATTTCAATTTCAATTGAACTATCTGAGGCAGCATTCACGTTTAACGATTTAGGGAAACTGCCGAGATGATGCTACTTATGAAGTGTCATCCTCCTGAATACGAGTCTAGTGTCTTAACTATTGCATCATCTCAATCGATTCAGCAGCCTATAGTCTAGGCCGTCACACTTCAGCGTGTAGTACTGACTTACTATTATCATTGTTTTTAGTAGTAAGTCTGTTTTCAGATGCAATAGAGTAAACTGACTAACGTTGATCTTTGTGTTGCACTTACGTAAGTCGTTTCACTTCCAAAAACTTTGATTATTCAAAATGGGACACTACTTTTTCGAGACTCTCAACACAGCTTCGAGATTACGAATATGGTAAAGGATCCACAAATTAGCTTTAATGCTTCTTCATCTATCAAGCTGATAGGAAAGCAAAGAAATTGTGGTATCCTGGAAGTGGCTGGTTGACTGTATTGTATTACGTAAATACAGGCATTTAGAAGCGAGCTTGTAAACTCTCAATGTGACCACATTGAAAGCCATAACTCCCCAACTAAATTAATCTCTTTTTATGTATTTTTACTGCAGGGGGACTCGCGCAGATAGAAAGAATATTGCGTATTTAAGTAACCATTTTTTGCACTGATCTCGATGGTTATGTCACCAGTTTAATACACTATTTATGCCATTTAGCGTCTCCTAGTGCAAAATCCAGGTATTGGTTCCAAATTCACAACTGTGCAGCGTAATTTACTTCATAGTACCTCTTTCTTTGATAGAAAATTGATTTTATTATTACGTGCAATTACCTTAAAAGTCGGACCACAATTTTCGCCCTGTACAAGAAATTTCACAGTACTATTCCAACTGATTATAAATGAGTACCTTTAATTGCGATTCACCTGCTAGAACCCATTAAAGTCTCACAAGGGCTTTATATTACTTTAGATTGTCGCAGATGCGACAAATACGTTCAGAATTTATTCTGTAGGCCTGCCACTGAGAAAACTATCGCCAAAGGCGTCGTTACTCCACGTATAGTGATCTTTAATCGTTTTTTGACTGCTTTCATAATTTTTCAGAGTCTCGACAAGTATTTACTATTTAATTATTCCAGTTGTATACAGACAAGTGGTTCTACAGAGACATGTACTGCGGGCGTCGAAATATTTCTAGTTTTGCAGGAAAAACTGGAACATGTAAAATAGGCTTTGATCAACGAGAATTTCTAGACAACAAAGTTATCATATTCGCCTATTTGACATTTTTCACATATTAGTCATTGGCGCGAAAAATTAGCATCAGCGACCCGAATGCCGACTGGATGTCAGGCAGCGAATGCGCCGTTACTAGCTTGTAACGAAGTCCGCGGGAAAATCCGGGATCAGTGATTCCCGTAGGATCTCGTTTGCACTTCTCCCTCCCGCCTTCCCCTGGTTTAATCGTGCCACGCTCTCTTCCTTGTACAAGAAACAACGACATTTTGCTTTCTCCGGCGTCGTGTCCCGACCGTTAATTGGTGTCACTGCCAGTAACCGAGACTCTGCTCCGCGCCGTCTCCCACAGAGTTCTCAGACAGATTTTGCCGCGGACTCTGCGCTGTTTGCGGATGTCCATCCCAGAGAACTATCTTTCCGCTTCTTCCTCTTCTCCTTGAGCCCGTGTTTTTCCTTTTCTTTTTATACGTTCGGTCCCGAGCACTGTCTGGACCGGCCCTCAAACCCTCGGCTCGTTTGCTGCCGATATGACGAGATCTCTAGAGCTTTCTTCGTCTGTAAACAACTCCTCCAGCTATTTGACTATGCTCTGAAATTTTCTGTTGATGAATCCTTTATCTCCAACAACAGAGGACCATACTGTGATTCCTTAAAAGGCAAAATACTTTATGGATAAAATATAATCTTCTTTATGTACAATTAACATAATCATGTAAATTTCTACATATACCATCGGCCTCATATATCCAAATTTAGCAAACTAATTTGAAATCTGACTTTATTTCTAACATTTATTTAGCTGTATTAAACTTTTAAATCTTATGTACATCAGTACACATCTTTATGTCCCTTTAGTGCAGAGGTCTCTCCCAAGCCACTTGAAAATTTAAACGGCGGTGATATTCTACGAAAAAGTTACTTGTTACCGAAAAGAAGAGCTAAAATGCGTACATGACGATACCTATACATAAAAATGATACTAAAATGATAATGCAGACATTTTATGATATAATGTCTTTCTTACGGTCTGTTCCACAGCTTGCACGAAGTTTAAAATCGATGTGCTCCGAGACGTGGCCATATGTCTGCAAATAGTGGTGACAAAACACCACTAGCTGGTAGACAAAGTCATGACACATCGACATGAGACAATTTCCGTCTAAAAGAATGGAAGGTCCCAATAAATCCATAAATAATCGTCAAAACTGCAATTACATTAAACGTAAATTGTTTAGAATAGCGCAATATAATTATGTTCTTAGGTGCAGTTTATTTAGAGGTAGTTATCTGTTACGTATGCACATATACATGGACCTAAAAGTACATATGCAAATTAAAACAAAAATAACAACATATGATAACGAGACTATATACGAAAGTTCATACACAGTGTATTATAACCTGAAATTTAATTATGGATTTGTACCGAATTCCGTTAAACACGTAACATCTCGACATATAGAGTAAATCTTGTTGCAAACATTACTTTGAACTTTCTACTTTCCCACAATATATGTGCAAGACGATTTGCTGTTAGTCTCAGGGCCCATGTAGAGACGCTTTACAGCATATTTCTCCGTGCTACGTCACTTTGTAAACTATTTTTTCGTCTTACATCGGATTTTACGTGGGTACTTTACATGTACAACTAGGGTAACTTGAACCCTGGAGTCTTGAAAACGGGTAAAGATATGAACAAAATTTTCAAGATTTTTCGAGATCAGTATCGTTGGAATACATCGTAAAAATTACAGCCATTTGCTTTGCAAAGCCGTCTCGGAATACGCTGCTGGCTTTTGGTACCTAAGAAATAAGTGCCTAGAGTGGTTCTCGATAATCGATAAAGATTTTCTAAAACGGTAAGATGGCTCTTCTAGATAAATGACTAAATAATGTACCGTAAATATTTCAGCAATTTACTGTGGTTATCTATTACTTAGATTTCACCTCGTACCGGATGTAGGTTAACTTTGAACCTCTGTATCTTGGAAACGGATAAAGATGCACAAAAAATTTTCGAGGTTGTTCGAGATCGGGATCTTAGGAATATATCGTAAAAATTTCAGCTGAGGACGGCGAAAATTTAGTTTAAAACCTCTTTTTGTGGAATTTTTCGAGCAACCACCACGAACAAATGTTGCCTCTATAAGACCCATCAAACCCACCGTATATCTTGTAAAATTCAATCCGTCTACCTAAGAAAGTTGAAGTACGTAATATTCTTACTTTGACCACGTACTGTAGCTTAGTGACACTAAGATGATCCTTCTGTTGGGTATACCAATGGTCCCTAGCCTAAGGACTACCTAAAAACTTGACCCTAGCTTTCTATTACCAATAGAAACAGAGGTATGAACATCAGAAAATTTCGTTTTTATGCATGTCGTTTTGGAACATAATAGGCACACAGACTTAATAGCCAGCTCGAACTAAGTTATCTTTTTAGGCTAAAACGTCTGCCCATATCATTGTATTGTTTTCAGATTTAACGATTTGCTGAAACTAGTTACATCATGGTGGTTAATATAATGTCGTTTTTGATAATTTCATGAAATAATTCAAAGGTTCTATCATAAGACTTCTATCAGCCCAAACAACTGTCGAATGATAATTTCTTAAGAGGATCGCAAATTCATGATAAACAAGTAACGCATGCTTAACAAAGCCTGGCTCATGTGCCGCTACAGCTCCGCAACAGCCTGCTGTTTGGTTGTTTGTCTGCGCTACACCAAGGTTTACTCGTTTTATTTCCGTTGCTCAGAACAAGAATTTTGGATATTTTTAACGCCTTTAACACGTGTGGTGAGAAAATTGGTTGTTATCAGAAATGCTTTACTCGTAGCCACTATGTTCTGTAATGATGTCTTGGTTTGTTAATTAAATAAATTGTTTAACTTTCATTGAGTAACTCATCAGGAAGCACTACGAGCGAAGTGTGTCAGAATGATGTCCACAGTGTAATGTGTAACGGATGTTACGAGCATAAAATGCGGAAGAAATCTGTCACTATCTCATCGAAAATTTAAACGATTTTTGGAAGAAGTTTGTGCGGAATATGGAGATACGCTTATTCGTTCCGAAAATAGTTGTTTCAGCGCAGGAACGGGTTTAGCTCGTTTTTCTAGGAAAGAACGTTTCAGGTTTTCGAATGAAGAAGTTAAATCCGATAGAGCGAAAAAAAAGGCTCTGAGCACTATGGGACATAACATATGTGGTCATCAGTCCCCTAGAAATTAGAACTACTTAAACCTAACTAACCTAAGGACATCACACACATCCATGCCCGAGGCAGGATTCGAACCTGCGACCGTAGCGCACACGCGGTTCCAGACTGAAGCGCCTAAAACCGCACGGCCACACCGGCCGGCGATAGAGCGAAATTTGACAGTAAAATGAAGGATTTAGTTCTTCTTTTCAGAATGAGCATTTCTGACTGTTTTTACAAATCACTTAAATAGTCTACATTTACGTCTTCAAGGAAAGCAATGCACTGTTTCCGATACGTTTGTGAATATTAATGCCTGCCGGTCTAAACTTAGAAAACAAGGAAAATGTCGTTTTTCCGAGTTTCTATGAATTTAAACAACAGCACAAGGAAATCAATTTTCCAATATATACTTCCATTATTAATGAAATCTCCAGTAGCTTTTTAGTCGTTTTAAGGACTTTAAGTCTCTAGAACTGGACACCATTTCCTTTAATAATGCAATGAAAATTCGTATTGGAAGTGTTAGAAGTGTGTAATTTACAAAACGATCCCGCATGCTCTCCAGAACGCAAAGTCATGCAGTTATTTTTGAAGTCATGCCACAGCATCCGTGCCCACAACTCGCCGACGTCGCTCATAAAATAAAATCATTATTCGGATCAACTTACATTTTTGATAGCATATTAAATCTGCCCAGATTAGTGAATAAGAGTGCTAGTTCTGCAAGGTTCGCAGGAGAGCTTCTGTAAAGTTTGGAAGGTAGGAGACGAGGTACTGGCAGAAGTAAAGCTGTGAGTACCGGGCGTGAGTCGTGCTTCGGTAGCTCAGATGGTAGAGCACTTGCCCACGAAAGGCGAAGGTCCCGAGTTCGAGTCTCGGTCGGGCACACAGTTTTAATCTGCCAGGAAGTTTCATATCAGCGCACACTCCGCTGCAGAGTGAAAATCTCATTCTGGAATAATGAGTCGTTGGAATAGTAACTTCGCCCCTCTAATCGTAAACTGAGATGGATATTGTGGAACTTGTCAAGACCAAGTTAAATATATAGAGCCTATATATTTAAACATCTCATTAACGTAAGTAAGAATATGACATATATAAATCTAAATTTTAATTGCTTTTGTCTTCAGACGTTTACTTTTAGAGAGTAAGTAGGCCTGATGATGCGCTACCACTGACAGTCCGTGCAAGTTCCCGGTGTGGCTACGGCGGACCATGACGTCACCACACCACACCACACGAGCCCAACTGGAGCGAGAAACATTCGCTAGAGGGGTCAGGCCTGAACGAACAAGGAAAACCCCCCATTGCACCACCACTCGTATTTAGTGGTAAGAGGACCCATTGGACAGCCCGTCAAAACTAAACACAAATCAAGCATGAAAACAGGAAGAAGGTGTACTGGACTGTGAAAAAAAAGCGAAATAGAAACAGTGAACGGTCTAAGAACAAGAAGTGCAATACAGAGCACTCGGGAAAAGAAATGGCGTCGTAGTAATGTCGTTACGGTGTTGGAGAGCCAAACGGGTGAGCCGTCTTGAAACGTCCGTCGTGCCAATTTTTTTTTTCCGTTGTTCGCTTTATTCAAATTTGTGTCTGTGTCAGCCGGCCGGAGTGGCCGTGCGGTTCTAGGCGCTACAGTCTGGAGCCGAGCAACCCCTCCGGTCGCAGGTTCGAATCCTGCCTCGGGCATGGATGTGTGTGATGTCCTTCGGTTAGTTAGGTTTAATTAGTTCTAAGTTCTAGGCGACTGATGACCTCAGAAGTTAAGTCGCATAGTGCTCAGAGCCATTTTTTTGTGTCTGTGTCGTTGTCTAACGTCCGTTCGAAACAGCGAGATGTAAGGTTGTGACCCACAATGACAGTTGATTCTGCACAACTACTCTATTAGCAGCCGAAAGGAAGTGGCCTTCGAATGGGAACAACGAACGTTTGATGACAAGGCGAAAAGTTAACCAAATCTTCTACCGAAAAACACGTCTGGCGTGTCATACCCGGCATTCGTGACAGTACATCTGCCATATGGTAGGAATCTCTTACCGACGCACCTAATTTGTACGACTGGTAAGTGAGTGAGATTTGCCTCCTTGCCCGATATAGGTGTTCGTATGAATGTGAATCTGATCACTATCAGGGTATTGACGGAAACATAATAGTTTGTCACATAAGCTGTAACAAATGAAGCAACAGTTTCCCAATCACATAGTTTTTCTGTACTCTTGTCAAAACATGTATTTTTAACGTTTTTGAAGTTGCGTTCAGTTTTGGAAGTCTTGACTGTGGGATTCCTTTGTTGTAACACAGTTCACACCTGTTTATTTGTTGTTTCATTTCTGTGAGACGACTATGTGGTATCTCGCCTGTTCTCGCTGTTCATCACAGTTACTTGCGACAGTAACGTATTCTTACCACATGACTCATATTCTATAACCAACGTATAGTATGGCAACTGCCAATAGCATTCGGAAGGACGACGGTTCAATCCCGCGTCCGGCCATCCTGATTCAGGTTTTCCGTGATTTCCCTAAATCGCTCCAGGCAGATGCCGGGATGGTTCCTTTCAAAGGGCACGGCCGACTTCTTTCCCCGTCCTTCCCTAATCCGATGAGACCGATGACCTCGCTGTCTGGTCTCCTTCCCCAAACAACCCAACCCAATAACTGCCAATACTACAGAAAGAGAATAAATATTTCAATAATCGGACGGACAGTTCATAATACTGTGGCAAAAAAAGGGCACGGGGAAGGTTTGAACATGACTCGCCCGCTTGGCAGCTCAACACCATAACCATTTGCCCTCGACGCCGTTGCTGTTTAAGGCTGCTCTTTATTGTAGCTGTTGTTCTTGGACCGTTCACTAATTCTACTCTTTTTTAATTCTCAGTTCAGCACCTCTTCTTCCTGTTTTCGTGCTTGATCTGTGTTCAGTTTTTGACGGGCTATCAACTGCGCCGTCTTATCACAAAATCTGAGGGGATGCGATGGGGACTTTTCTTTGTACGGTATAACGCATGCATCACGTCCTAGGTGTCAGAGGTCGTGATGTGTATGCTCATGGTAGTATTCTGAAGTGGGATGAGGTCTACATTCGCAATAAGTTAAAGGAAGCTATCAAAATGAAGGGGAAAATCGAACGTTAGGAATTTAAAAACGTTTGTCTGTATGATACTAACAGAATTTGCGTTACAATCACCTAGAATATACTAGAAATTTTTATGATGTTCATATTTGCGCAGTATGCTAAACGATATCATTCACACTGTTCTGGAAGGTGAAAGCTCCAAATTTGTAGTTTTAGACTTTTTAATGCTATAGCTTGCAGGGTCCTCCAAAAATAAGGTTCCTCTAGTAAAAAATATTTTAAATACAGTGGTGGGTATAGCTTAATGATGAAAGTAACTGTCGCATGTTGTATCATTGGCAAGTAACACAGCTCGATGAAACTTGGACCATACATAGAAAGAACTGCTACAGTTCATTATAGCGCAGTACAATATAGAAAGTAATTGAAAGAAATACGCAATGAGACGAAAAGGAATGATGGTTTTATTCACACGCCGCATTACGAA
The DNA here is from genome assembly GCF_023864275.1 of Schistocerca cancellata. Lineage (NCBI taxonomy): Eukaryota > Metazoa > Arthropoda > Insecta > Orthoptera > Acrididae > Schistocerca > Schistocerca cancellata. The sequence goes on from NC_064629.1 coordinate 664,610,947, forward strand.
CTATGTTCCACCTTTCGTAATGTCCAAGGCATCATGAATCTCTGTGACTTTAGTGTAATTATTGCCTCTGAATAAAATTATCATTTCTGTTCACCTCATTGCGTATTTCTTTCAGTTACCTTCTGTACGGTGCTATAACAGTTCTCGCTATGTATGGTCCAAGTGTCGTCACCTGGCAGTGACACTTCATGTGAAAGTTATTTTCGTCTTTAAGTCTTGTATAGTTGTGTACGATGTTGAAAAAGGCATTATGTCCCAGAAACACTACGAGGAAAACATCGCCGGTTTTACTCAAATGGCTCTGAGTACTATGCGACTTAACTTCTGAGGTCATCAGTCGCCTAGAACTTAGAACTACTTAAACCTAACTAACCTAAGGACATCACACACATCCATGCCCGTGGCAGGATTCGAACCTGCGACCGTAGCGGTCTCTCGGCTCCAGACTGTAGCGCCTAGAACCGCACGGCGTCGGTTTTACTATGATGTTCTTTTACATTCAATACTAAAAAAAAAAAAAAAAAAAAAAATAGAGCATTGCCAGAGAATAATTTTTCTGTGTTCTTCACACTTATGAAAATGTTAATAATAATGATTCTCCTTGAACATCGCAGGACTGGAGATTTGGTAGTATATATAGAAATGGAGTACAACACAATTTAAATGTGTTTCATTTAATTACACATATCATTATGCTGCAAGTTACTGTATCACATTTTACGTAACAAGCTCTAAGACTCAGTAGATACTAAATTCCTGGAAAATTTGTGTGTGTTGTGGCAGTTACAGAGATTTCATTTCCTGTCTGCCCTAATTACAACGGCCTACCCAACAAACCGCAAACGTAATTGACGAAACATGAGAACCATTTTGTACCTCTTCTACACAAACTGAGTAAGCTTTATTATGTGTACTTTGCTCTAAATTATATTTGTGTTTCGCTTGGGAGTACGAATGGGGCAGTAATGCGGAAACGGGCTGTGTGTTGGTAAAAACAAACCCCGCTGCATAGTGCATCACCCCGTGTTCCGCTCATCCAGCGCGCGGATTCAATCTGTGTGAGGCTCATCTTCCTTTATTGGAAACAAGCTCTGGGAAAACATTTGCTAACACGTGAAGCTTCAGTCCGCCGTCTAGCCTGTTTGTCAGGAAATGTGGTCCTGCTAGATGTCTCCGAGAAACGAGAAAAGCCGGTGGCCTCGTGTGGTTGTCAGTTACATCAGGACTGGCGATGCCTAAAGTTGTGGAAAATAAACGTGTCGTCTCCAAAAAACCTATCATCGCCTGTAAAGATAATTTATAAGCTCTAATAGTACTTCTAGACGGGAAAAATATGCCTCACTTACGTGCATAAGTTAAGTTTTACTGTACAGTATTTATTGAGACGTTACTATGTTTTATTTTATTATTTCTTTCTTATCGCTTAAATTAATCATCAGCTGTAAGTTATAGACACAGCCACATTGTTCAAATGATAATTGAATTAAATAATTTACAGATGAGTACTTCACTGTTTTTCGGCGACCTGTACTGAATATATTTCTTATTGAGAACAGTGAACGACTACTATTAACTGACTTTCAGTTTACCTATTGAACGTAGTAAAAGTGAGCCATTAGTGTGAATGGCGACTGAGAATTATTAACATACTGCAAGACAGTTCACAGGACAACTAAGCAAAAATGGTTCAAATGGCTCTGAGCACTATGGGACTTAACATCTGTGGTCATCAGTCCCCTAGAACTTAGAACTACTTAAACCTAACGAACCTAAGGACATCACACACATCCATGCCCGAGGCAGGATTCGAACCTGCGACCGTAGCAGTCGCGCGGCTCCGGACTGAGCGCCTAGAACCGCGAGACCACCGCGGCCGGCAACAACTAAGCCAGATAATATCATTAACAGCGTAAAAAGGCTTTCGTTTTTATTGTGTGGGAATTTTTACGAAGAGCTCAGTAATTCTTTTAAAAAAGACGACACTATAAATTTTAATGTTTGTGGCGAGCTAGTCAGAAATAAAAAAGGAAGCACATACAGTGCAACTAAATAACACTGCTGTAGATTCAAAAAATAAGTAGACAATTTCACAAACCAAATACTAAACATTGTTTGCTCTCCCACGAAAATTATGTGTTAAATGTAAGTACGCAAATAAGAACCCTTTTCCGTGCTGCACATACCTAATTGTAAAGGACCAAAGTAATACGTACGACAAAAATAAGTACTGGAGGCATGTGAAGAGATGTACAGCTAAGGTAATGATAAAGTCTTCTTTATTTGAAACAGAGTGACGTCTATCGCAAAAGAAACAGTATGTGGCACTAACGATGAATATCAGCAAAAAACTGGAATGAAACGAAAGTGCATTAACCCATTAGTACGATGGAGTTAATAATGAAAGACACACACACATCTGTTCTGTGACCAAAAAGTCTGTGTGTCGCCGTTTGGCGTCGATAGAGGTCAGCATGTATCTGCTGGAAGGTTGACGCTGAAAACATATGTGACTGCGCGTCCTATGACAGGGACACCTGTATTTGATTCGGCAAGTTGGGGAAACCTTCTTGAAAAGGTCAATCCCGGGGAGTCAACACTGTAGTTCAGCAGTTACGAAATTTCTGTCTTTGAGCATAAGCAACAATATAAGAAGCGCGTAAGTGGTGCAGAGGGACTGCACAAAAAGTCCTACGAGAGGTATAATCAACCGGTTCTAATTGCGGAGGAGCGAGATGCAATGCAATGCTCTACATCACAGGTAGGAAATAGATCGTCACAGGTTTGGCTCACGTATGACTGACGCCCAAGGAACTGACTGGCTAGGATCTCTTTTCTCCACCTGTCCATGAGGTGAGAACTGGAAGTCAGTCCCGCTTGAAGGAATTCCCAGAGAATCACGGAACTATACGAAGCGTGCTCGTTTCTGTGCGTGTGTCGCCGCGACGGAGGTATCCCTGCCTTCATTGGGATGACTAGCATTGACAGTTTTCGCCTATACGGCCTCTGGCCGGGGCTGGACTTACTGTTGTCAGTTCTCCTTTGACGGATTGAGAATCCTCTGCCTATGGTAAGCGCTCCCAGGCCTAGAAGGCTGCTGGTTTATGAATTCGCACGAATGGAAGATTGCAACCAAGTGCCTACAGCTGGCCTCATACTACTTTGTCACTGAAACCTCGACCTGCCCAACAGAGCTCCGTCGTTTAAGGTAATAGCTTTCTTCAGGGGCTCGGACCGGCCAAACCAGCCGGGCAGTTTCAGGGATGAAATTGCACTCGATGGGATCCACAGAAAGAGCGTCTGCGTTTCTACTGCATGTTCACATCTATCAATTCGCGCATCTGGTTTCGCCTCTCGGTTTCTTCCACATTAATACTGACATCTGTTGTCACAGATCTCAACATCTACGAGCTGAAGAAAATTTGGCTACTTTTTGCAGACTGTGTTGTCGCAGGGTAACTTTCAGTCTCAATGTCTGCGGAAGTCCTATCCTGTTTTTCCTGCCAAGTGTGGTGCCTGGCACACTGGATTTGTATTCAGCGGTATCGGGGTTCAAATTCCCATCCAGCCCTACAGTTGTTGTTTGTATAAATTGCTTTAGGAGAATACCGATATAGTTCCCTTGAAAATTCCACTGATGATTTCTTTTCCCATGTTTCAAATTCCCATCCAGCACTATAGTTAGATTTTGCGTTGTTTGTTTAAGTTGCTTTAGGATAATACCGATGTGGTTCCATTGAAAACGCCACCGGTGGCTTCTTTCGGTAACTCCATCCATTTGTCCATGCTAGATTGCGCTCTGTCTCGAAGGACCTCGTCGTTAACGAGATGTAAACCCTAATTTTCGTTTCATTTCTCCCTTGTATATAATTATTCCCCATTAATTTCCATATGTCACGTCTTATTGTTCTGTCTCCTCACCTTTGGATCTCCCTTATAAATAACTGTGTGCTTCGCACGTAGGTAAGACCTCTCATCTGCTTCAACGTTTTGTTTATTGTCTCATTGATTTGCGGAAATACAGCCACTACATGTCGTTTAATGCACTCGACGTCTGCTCCGGTCGAGAGAGAGAGAGAGAGAGAGAGAGAGAGAGAGAGAGAGAGAGAGAGAGAGAAAGTGGGAGAGACTACTCTAGACTAAGAGCGTGTCTGTAAAATGAAACTATGCATCGTCTTCTTTTCTCATCTACGATCCGAACTAAGACTTTTTGTAGCCCTTTACAAAATTCATGACTTCTGCATATTGCGATACAATATATGTTTCAGACTGGAAATGGTTACTCTAGTTAAAAGAGAAGAGATGCTGGGAAATGTTATACCCAATCATTGGGCAGCTAAGATTACATCTGTACCTTATACACGTATTCCAACTTACAAATTGGTAGTCGTTTGCCGATAGATATTGAAATATGCGTAGCCACATCCGTATTCACTGCTGCGAATATTATGCAAGTGTCGCTTTGTTAGGGTGAGACGTAGGCACCACCCACGAATGGTCCAGTTCTACGCATGGTGCTTATGCGGCAAAGTCATGGGATCGTTACCTTTATTCACTCGCTTGATGACGGCGCATATGGTCAAGAAGGAAGTTCACTGTCCTGATAGACGAGTTGCAAGAAGTGAACAGTACACAGTTTTAATGACGAGCTTAAACGTCTCGGGTCAGGCAACTGTTATGACATGCATCTCCATGTAAAGAGCAAGGTGTCAGAATGAACTCGTGCTAAGAGAGAAATTGCATCAAATTCCGTTCCTGACTGAGCTATTCTATGAGTTAGAAAAACAAATCCGTCTCTAAGAGAGAAATTCCATCAAATTCCGTTCCTGACTGAGCTATTCAATGAGTTAGTAAAACAAATCCGTCCCTAAAGGCTGTGTTGTCGACAAGCCGTTAAACTCTAACCTTCCTTCCGTCTGACACAGTTCAGATGGATCAGTTATATCGATTGTCTCTCCAAGACCACGGTCAATAGTTTCACCAATCGTAGTTTTCATGTAGCAAGTTGTCTGTCCAATTTCCGCCTACAGTTCTTAAAATACATAGTAAAAACAATAACATGTCATAGTGGGATGCATACATTATAAATACGAGATGCCGAATAGGGACAGGAGCGTACTGAAAATAGCGATGGCGGTGTGGTCCGGGCACTGCGAACCGGAACTTACTGCTGTTAGGGGCACATCGTGGCTCGCGTCCGTGTGCCGGGATTGAACGAATTGCATTGTTTGTACCCGGATGCCGCAATATTGTCAGAGAAAGACGATGCCAAGACGAGGCGCTTGTTTGCAGCCTTCCCACTTTGACAGAGATCGATTTGCGCGTCTGCCGGGAAGCGCTGTGTCATGCCAAGATATGGCCGCAGCCCCATCCCATCCTTGCCGTGCCTCCATGCGTCATCGCCGTCCACGTTTCTAGTGTTTTATTAGGAACTCAATCGCAGTAAACTGTATGTCATTAAACATGTTCAGGGCGTCCAATAACTTCCATACAAGTGTACACTGAGATGACAAAAGTCATTGGGTAGAGATATGGACGTATAGAGACGGCGGTAGTATTTCGAACACAAGATATAAAAGGGCAGTGCATTCGCGGATCTGTTATTTGTACTCAGGCGACTCATGTGAAAAGGTTTCCGACGTGGTTATGGTCGCACGACGGGAACTAACAGCCACTGAACTCGAAATGGTAGTTCGACCAAGCCAAGTGGGACATTCCATTTCGAAAATTGTTCGGGAATTCAATATTCCGAGATCCACAGTGTCAAGAGTGTGCCGGGAATACCAAATTTCAGGCGTTATCTCTCACCACGGACAATGCAGTGGCCAACGGACTTCACTTACCGACTGAGAGCAGCGGCGTTGGAGCAGAGTTGTCAGTGTTGACGGACAAGCAACACTGCGTGAAATTACTGCGTAAACCTTCGACGAACTTATCCGTTAGGACAGTGTGGCGAAATCTGGCATTAATGGCCTATGGCAGTAGACGGCTGACGCGAGTGTCTTTCCTAACAGCACGACCATATCAGTCCGTGACCATATCGGCTGTACCCTAGACCACTGGAAAACCGTTGTCTGGTTAGATGAATACCGATTTCAGTTACTAAGAGCTGATGGTAGGCTTCGAGTGTAGCGCAGACCCCACGAAGCTATCGACCCAAGTTGTCAGCAAAGCACTGTGCAAGCTGGTGGGTTCTCCACAGTGGTGTGGGCTGTGTTTACATGGAAAGGTCTAGCGCCTCTGGTCCAACTGAACCGATCAGTGACTGGAAATGGTTAAGTTCGGCTACTTTGAGACAATTTGCTACGATTCGTGGACCCAATGTCCCAAAACAACGATGGAATTTGTATGGATGACAATGTGTCGTGCCAGTTCTGGACAATTCGAACGAATGATTTGGCCACCCTGACCGTCCGACATGGGACGTAATCGAGTGGTCCGCTAGTGGAGAAAATGCTGTATTGACAACAGTTTCGCAGTTATGGACGGCTTTTGGAGTCCATGCCACGTCGAGTCGCTGCACTATACCGCACAAAAGGAGGCCTTGAACGATGTTAGGAGGTATCCCATGACTTTTCTCACCTCAGTATATGTTAGACTAAATGGAAATTTAGTATGCAACCATCATTTTCTCTCTTGTTCTCGTTGTTGTTTAATTGCGTGATTTTGGATTGATTTAGAATGTAATGATCTCCTAGGATGAATGTGAAATTTTTCACGAAGTTTAGTCACCTACGAGTGCACATGAGTTAAGCCTCTCAAAAGTTAGGTTTTAGTTCGCATTAGAAGTACGCCCGGCAATAAATTAGTCACTGGGAAAATCTCGCTAATACCGTCTAAGTGCATCTTGATTTGATAATGACATCAGTTTGTGGAAGGAGGGCGTAACAGGTTTCTTCAGATAGACCGCATCTAGATGATGTCACTCATATTTTATGAGACCGAAGTTGGATGATTCAGCGGGCCAGTCGAGGAGCGATGAAGTGCCTGAGTGTTCGTCAAACGAGGAACGTATCCGTGCATCCCTGTGAACATTACTGTTGTCTTCGAAAGCTGGAGTGTCCACAGCATACTTGTCAAGAAGATGTAGAAATTGGCAGCACGTGGTCACCGAGAATGTCCACCTAAACATCCTGCTTCATGTTCACGATATCCTGAATTAGTGGTCCCACATAATGCTACTAAAAGCACATCAGAGAACAACATCCGGCCTCAACTGCACCCTCTACACGCTGTGAGTTAAACACCTCATTGCGTTGTAAGTGCACGCAACGGCTTGCACCATTTCAAACTTCTCGACCGACACTACGTGATTCCAGTCAGCTATTGTCCAGTTTCTTTATTGTTTCGACCATTGAAGATGTGCATCTTTATGTACCACTGTGAAAAATAGTCTTTTGCAAGATCTCCGACTGAAAATGTCTACTGAACGCAAATCTCTCCGCGAAGTTCGGTCAAAAATTGCTTGAGATGACCTGCATTCATGACAGCAACCATTCTTGCCGGATTTGAAAGCGACTATCACTGAAAGGGCGTGACAATCGTCTCCGGTCCCAGAAGGTTAGAATCATTTTACGACGACAGTTCTTATGCTTTGATAAATGGCTGCGAGTGTTACGCCGTTTGTTGTAGATACGTTGGACAGTTCACGTTAATACACAGACGAGTCAGGGAACCTCACTTTTAGTGTGGTCACGAGCACGTCAAACACGATTGCTCCTTTCCGCCATTTTCTGACGTCTATACGACGACCTATTTTACTGCGCTGATTCCATACAACCGACTGGCAAATACACCCCATTTCACTGCTACGAGTTACGTCAGTGGTGGACGGCTTGTTACCACTTCTACACATCTACAGCGCTCCAAAGCAACCAGTGTGCTGTTCTAAGGGAGTCATTAATACTTCGCGCGGTGAGCTGTTGCATAATTTAGGCCAGCAATGAAGCGATTGTTTCATGGATAGAGTCAATCTGCCTCAACGGTAGTGTATGTTGTGGTTCGGCGTACTATGTCTCCGTAAAAAGTAACTTGACTCCTACGAATTATTTGGTGTTGCGATTGTGCTACGGGTAGAGGTGCACGATTGGAAGCGAGCTGCCACGATGTCACGAATAGAATATTGAAGCCGGCCGGAGTGGCCGAGCGGTTCTAGGCGCTTATGTCTGGAACCGCGCGACCACTGCGGTCCCAGGTTCGAATCCTGCCTCGGGCATGGATGTGTGTGATGTCCTTAGGTTAGCTAAGTTTTAGTAGTTATAAGTTCTAGCTGACTGATGACCTCAGATATTAAGTCCCATAGTGCTCAGAGCCATTTTTAGACTATTGAAAGGATGCATAATTTCTATTGATCATATTCCAAAAGCTAGTTGGCTGGTATATGTTAACGTACGTGCGCATCTGATCAACAGAATGAATGGCACATACTTATTAAATCTCTGACAGACAGGCGCAGAGAACAAAGAAAGAGTCATTGTGCTACTTGTGCGTCAGACATCTCTTCGTGTAACATCAAGAAAATATGTATTACTTTGTAAACTAGTCAACAGGTTTTGTATCGTAACAAGATATCGTAGATAGAATTCATAGACTTTCCAAATCGCAAACAGGTCTGGTGCAAGTTGAAAATTTGTGTCAAGCGATAGTGGATCATGAATATGTTTCTTTATTTAACAGTGATGATGTAATCATTCTAGTGTTGCATTGTTGCTGACATATGCTTGGTAAACGAAATGAGAATGTTAGTTTTAAGATCAGAATTATTTATGAAAAATATATTCTACTAAATATTTAATTAATTGCACTAGCTTAGTTGGACATGTATTGTAACGGACGTCCACCTTCTCCTGTTCGGAGGAATTACCCGGGAATATGCCTGAAGTGATTTAGGGAAACAACGGGGGACACAAACTTATGGGGTCCGGATAGGTATTTGACCTCCTGTTTCTCCAGCATCAGAATTCAGCGGCGTAACCTCAGCGTCACATCGCACTCTGTTTCGTACTTAATAATTCACATTTTCCATCTTTTTGTTTCAGAATAAGAACTATTTGCGTTATAATTATTTATTTTGTAGACTAGGATTTTTCCACATACACTCGGTGTGCATATGAGTGAGTAGGCAGGGGTAAGAATTCTACGGTATGACAGAATTTCAGCTGTTGTCGTCCGAAAAACGTGCTAGAATCCAGAAAGGCTTCTGTCGAACGTATTACCGGCTACGGACTCCGTCCGTATGGAGCGTGGGCGATTCCTCACAGCGATAAAACTGCTGTCCTCCGTTGTTCTTCAGAAGTTCTAGCAACGGCTTCAACCATTTCACTTTCGGCGGAAGCGTTTCTGCTATCGTGGCATCCAGCAAGTCTCCGGAATCGTAAAAAGTACGAACGGAAAAAGAACTTCAAGCAATGAAAGTTAATCCTCTCAAATAATTTGCGATGTAATCATTTTATTTGTAGAATGATACTGCATCACCAACTATAAAATTGCAATCCTTTATTATTATTATTTTATATTTTTGTTTACTTGTTGTTAAACCTGTTGTAAGCAATGAGATCGTTAGATTCAGGTTGTACAACATAGTTTCTTTAATATGAAGAGTGAAACATTGTAACTAATAAGTTCTAAATAAATATCGTGCACGTTTGTTATAATCATGAAAATGATTTTTACAATGGAAATGAGCGTTTGGTGTCATTGGCCGGGAGGCCTCTGCGCCGGATTAGCTTATCCTAAGGACAAACACACACACACCCATGCTCAAGGGAGGTTCAAAATGGTTCAAATGACTCTGAGCACTATGGGGCCCGCCGGTGTTGCCGAGCGGTTCTAGGCGCTTCAGTCTGGAACGGCGCGACCACTACGGTCGCAGGTTCGAATCCTGCTTCGGGCATGGACGTGTATGCTGTCCTTAGGTTAGTTAGGTTTAAGTAGTTCTAAGTTCTATGGGACTGATGACCTGAGATGTTAAGTCCGATCGTGCTCAGAGCCATTTTTCTTTTTTTGACTGACAGAGACCGCCGACAGTTAAAGAGGATCTGACCGTAGCGATCGAGCGGTTCCTGACTGAAGCGCCTAGAACCGCTCGGCCACCACGGGCGGCACGACTTTACAAGATGACTGTAAGTGCGATTAGCTTCGCATTCCCATCACAGAAATGCATCGATCTGCGTTGCATAACGATAGTGTTAAACAGCGATGTAAAGAGACAACGGTAGGGGCTTTTCAAAATGAGTAGTTTAAGAAAACGATTGTCTGCTGAAAACTGGTCTTCATTCTGTGTTTGTTCGGAAGTGGTTGAAATACAACCAGTGACAACGGAAGTTTGAGTCAATACGAGAGGCGAGCTCAGATACCAAAGGCGACTGTTCGTGAAAACCAATAAATCTAGATTCGAATCCCATGCTGAAACCACCTTTCCTTAGTCACGACACCATCTGATCAGAAAGTTTGGAGACAGTTTACTGTTGGCGTATAAGCGACGTCTGAGCAGTAACTACGATGGCTACGTGAACTAACAACTGTAAACAACACACGTGCATTCGACGAGTGGCATAACAACCTTGACGCTCTACGGCCGCACGTTCACCACTTATCACTGCCTGCTCACAGCCGACTGGTCCAATGCCATCTGTTGTTGACAGTTGTTAGTTCAAGTTGCCACCATTCTGCGCTGACCTCGCTTGTGTGCCAGTGATAAAATCAGTCTCTACACTTTCTGGACGGACGGTGCAAGTCAGAAGTTTATTAATTACGTGGTGTTTAGTTCGAAAGGAATGAAGGGGGTGGTCGCATTTCCAAGTTCATCGGAGAGTAAGTTGTCAGCTAGGTTTCTGTGCGTGACGGGAATATCGGAAAGAGAGCTTCAGACAGGTCAGTGACCGAAGACAGACGGCAGGGAGACACAAGAGACGCGGCGACGCAAGTGTGGAGGGGCGTGCGGTGTGGAGCGTGCAGAGCTCCGGCGCGGGAGGTAAGCAACGGAAGTAAACAGCCGGCGGAATCCAACTGCACAACTCGGCGCCCTGCTCTGTTAAAAGCTCCCATATCTCGGCCGCGCCGGCTGCCGCCTGGACGCCCACCGCTTTTAGGCTGTGTCCCACTACCGATGTTGTCAACGCGGGAAGTACACTACCTTCAGTTTTCCTAGTCCTACCGGTGTTACTTAACACTGGTAGACTTTTGCGCGGTATTCTCAGAGGCTAGGCCAAGCACTCTGCAGCAAGGGACATAAGCATACTTTTCATGTGAGTAATTTATTTTTAATTCACCAGCAGTCCATTATTTCGTACAGTTGAATGATTTGTGTTAATCTAATGTTGAGAATTTTTTGAAGTATCTGCTGAATATTTAAATTTCTAATAAAATCTCTACTACTACTACTACTACTACTACTAATATATTTCTGTTTGCTGATGACACTAGTTTGTAGCAAAGGATGTTGTGTGCGACATCGGCACTGCTTCAGACAGTGAGTTTCGAGACGTAAGTTAATGGCTTGTAGAAAAAAACTAATACTAAATCATAGTAAGACACAGTTGCAACAATTTCGAACACAATTCAACGATACCGGGCGTTGTAATTACACAGAATGAGCATATGATTTGTGAGAAAATAGTTCAGATCTGTACATGTCCACATAGATAGCAAACTGTCTTGGAAAGCCCATGTTCAGGATCTTGTTCAAAGATTTAATGCTGCAATATTTATTATCAGAACAGTATCTGAAGTACCGGGTGATCAAAAAGTCAGTATAAATTTGAAAACTGAATAAATCACGGAATAATGTAGATAGAGTGGTACAAATTGACTCACATGCTTGGAATGACAAGGGGTTTTATTAGAAACAAAAAAATACAGAAGTTCAAAAATGTCCGACAGATGGCGCTTCATCTGATCAGAACAGCAATAATTAGCATAACAAAGTAAGTCAAAGCAAAGATGATGTTCTTTACAGGAAATGCTCAATATGTCCACCATCATTCCTCAACAATAGCTGTAGTCGAGGAATAATGTTGTGAACAGTACTGTAAAGCATGCCCGGAGTTATGGTGAGGCATTGGCGTCGGATGTTGTCTTTCAGCATCCCTAGAGATGTCAGTCGATCACGATACACTTGCGACTTTAGGTAACCGCAAAGCCAATAATCACATGGACTGAGGTTTGGGGACCTGAGAGGCCAAGCATGACGAAAGTGGCGGCTGAGCACACGATCATCACCAATCGACGCGCGCAAGAGATCTTTCACGCGTCTAGCAATATGGGATGGAGCGCCATCCTGCATAAACATCGTACGTTCCAGCAGGTGTTTATCAGCCAGGCTGGGGATGATGCGATTGCGTAACATATCGGCGTACCTCTCACCCGTCACGGTAGCAGTTACAAAACCAGAATCACGCATTTCCTCGAAGAAAAAAGGCCCGATAACGGTAGATGTGCTAAATCCAACCCATACCGTAAATTTCTCGTCGTGCAATGGCGTTTCCACGACAGTTCTAGGATTTTCGGTAGCCTAAATTCTGCAGTTGTGCGCGTTGACAGACCCTCGCAGCGTGAAATTAGCTTTGTCGGTCCACAACACGTTACTCAACCAATCGTCATCTTCCGCCATCTTTTGAAACGCCCACACCGCAAATGCCCTCCGCTTCACTAAATCGCCAGGTAACAGTTCATGATGCCGATGGATTTTGTACGGATAGCATCGGAGGGTACGCCTTAGTGCCAAGCAAACAGTAGTGTATGGAACGTCGGTGCGACGTGCGACTGCACGAGCGCTGACTTCCCAGTGCATAGACGAACCCGCTACAGTCTCCATTTCGCCGGCCGCGGTGGTCTAGCGGTTCTGGCGCTGCAGTCCGGAACCGCGGGACTGCTACGGTCGCAGGTTCGAATCCTGCCTCGGGCAAGGGTGTGTGTGATGTCCTTAGGTTAGTTAGGTTTAAGTACTTCTAAGTTCTAGGGGACTTATGACCTAAGATGTTGAGTCCCATAGTGCTCAGAGCCATTTTGAACAGTCTCCATTTCTTCCCGAACTGTCTCAGCAGCATTACGCCTTGTGCTCGGTCGACCACTACTGGGTCTATCATCTAGACGAACTTCGAAATCATTCTCGCCACAGCTGCATTTGTCAACGGACCTTTACCCGTTCGAATCCCCTTACTATGGCGATAGGATCGTAACGATCAACTAGCACATTCCCCATTCTGATAATACAGCTTCACTAAAAGCGCCTTTTCAGGTCACGTCAACATGTTGCGACTGCTGGCGCATCTGATTCTCTCTCTCATTACAGCTCCTTTTATACACGATTGTCATGCGCAGTCACAAACGTTTTGCTGTCCAGCGCCATCTGTCGGACATTTTGTGAACCTTTTTTTTTTTTGTTCTAATAAACCCCCATGTCATTCCAAGCATGTGTGTCAATTTTTACCTCTCTATCTACATTATTCTGTGGTTTATCAAGTTTTCAAATTTATACTCACTTTTTGATCACACGGTATCTACTGAATATTTAAATTTCTAATAAAATCTCTACTACTACTACTACTAATATATTTCTGTTTGCTGATGACACTAGCTTCTAGTAAAGGATGTTGTGTGCGATATCGGCACTGTTTTAGGCAGTGAATTTCGAGACGTAAGTTCCTGGCTTGTAGAAAACAAACTAACACTAAATCACAGTAAGACTCAGTTGCAACAAATTCTAACAAAATACAACAAAATCGGGCGTTCTAATTACACAGAATGATCATATGATTAGTGAGACTGAACAGTTAAAATTTGTACATGTTCACATAGATAGCAAACCGTCTTGGAAAGCACATGTTTAGTTTGGATCTTGTTCAAAGACTTAATGCTGAAATATTTACTATCAGAACAGTATCTGAAGTAAATGACAGTTCGACACGAATAGTAGTCTACTTTGTACTTCGCTTATTTTCATTCGGTTAAGACGTATGGTATTATATTTTATGGCAACTCTTTTCATTCTTAAAGGGTATTTTTTCATTAGAAGCTGGCGGTTCGGGCAATAAGTGGTGTAAGTTCACGAACCTCTTGTCAGTCTGGGTATTCTGACACTGGCCTCTCAATATATATATATTCTTTAATGTAGTTTCTTGTTAGCAATATCAGCTTATTCCCAAGAATTAGCAGCTTTCACTCAGTTATACTAGGTAGAAATCCAATCTGCATTTGGATCGCACCTGATTGACTCTTGTGCAGAAAAGCGTGCTGTATGCTGCTGCATGCATTTTCACTAAGCTACAACAAAAAATCAAGAATCTTAGCAGTAATCAACGCGCTTTCAGCCCTAACCTGAAGAGTTTCCTCATGGGTCACTCCTATTCTATCGAGGAGTTCTTTAAAAAAATAAACTAATTCCTGTGTTACATTTTTCAGTGTGTTTACATAAACTTTTAACTTGCCGTCTATTTAGGAGTCAAAAACATTTTATTTCATATATTATTACTTTTATGTTGTAATTTCATGTACTCAAATGCTCCACGACCATGGACATTTGCTCCTCAATTTGATCACACGGGGCTAGATGTGGAAAAAAAAACGAAACGAAACACCCACAAGACCACGACCGCTACACTTAATTTTATCGTTCGTGTGTTGTTTCGTTGTCTCCCTCTACATTTTTCCTACTTAGAGGCGGCTTTTTTCTTGAGCCAGAATGAAAGCAGCCATACTTTTAGAAGATTTAATTTGTTTTCCTAAGCGACAATTTACAGCTTTTCCCTATCGTCAAATAGTGTCTGTTACTCTTAGTGGAACTAATGGTACCAGTAACGCTCCTATAGTTAGTAAAAAAATTGGTCTCTTGCGGTGTATCATTACGTGTATAATTTATATCGTTCCTTTAACAGTTATGTCCGTTCAAGGTTTGGATTAGTCACTTACATAAATCTGTTTTTAGAAGTAACAAATGCATTTTATTGCATTTCTATTACATAGCAGGTAATGTTTACATCTACTCCGCGATGGATAAAATAAAATGAACCAAGAACATACCACTGTTTTAACCTTTCGACGCCAAATTTCGAAAACAAGATAGATTATATATCCATAAGACCATATCATTTCATTAGAGCGCAAATCGGTAATGATGGTGAGAAAAAAGGCATTAACATGTCCGCAAAAAAGAGACATAAAACTTGTAAGAGAAGCAGTCATGGTTTGTTATGAACTGCAGAACTCAGTTCCGGTCCACAACTCACTGTTTCGAACACTTTCAATGAGTGCACTGATGAGCGCTTCTTAAAATCTTCTAGTGCCATGGATCATCCCTTAGAAAAAGCCATAGATAACACAGAAGATAATGTAAACACAATTGGCGGATTAGGCGTTAGGCTTGCTCCTAGTAACCAGTCGCTGCCTAAGAAACATTACGAGACCCACGAGGCTGAACGGAACCCGTTTCAGGCCTCCATAACTCAGGAAAATCCGAGGAGGTAGCGGGAATCGAACTCAAGTCCTTCTCTCTGAAAAATAGTGACGATAACTCTTCGGCTACGGAGGTAGTCAAATAACATACAGAAGGATATAAATTTAATAATTAGGCATAAATTGGCCGACGTTCACCAGCTTACTTGTACCGTCAGCAGTAGAATCCGTTAGCGACAAGGATGAGCGTCCCTCATATTTTTTAGCGTACGATACTTGTGGACTTCCACTAACGGTCTGTTTATGTACCCGTGCGGCTAACAGTTACCTATAACCGAAAACCAAGAAAAGTGTATGCTTCTCGGAATTTAAAATATAATCCAACTAAGAATAACTCCCCTTACTCCTCTTCTTAGAATGGTATAATGACGGAAACGGCTTTAACGTCCCCTCCGTGTAGGCACAGTTTATACAGTTTATCATTAGCATTATTTTTGTAAGCAGATGCAAGAAGAAAAGATCACAAGGACAAAAAAAAAAGAATTTGTGTTAGTAGAGGAGTTTAATGTGCATATTTGTAGGCTGCTCGTACATAATGTCCAACCGATGTGGATTCCCTGTATTGAGCCAATATACCAGTAAACATTAGTTGATAACATAAAACTAGAGTGTCCTAATATTAACACCCCTCCCACCCTCATCCCCTCCCCAGCAACCAGCATCCAACCATTTCATCGCTCGTTATTTTTACTGTGGGCATGAAAGAGCATGGACGCTTGGAACTATATACGCTCAGTAACGTTGAGGTAAGTACCTGGTGGTATTTAGCATTACTTCTAACCGTGATGAGGGCAGTGACACATTATGGTATGGACTCCACAGTACACCAATAGCATACCATAAACTTCTTTACCCACTACCGCTCAAGCAGCGTCACGTCTTCTGGAGACTGGTCAGGGGTGGGAGCTGGAGAAAACATCTCTCTCGAAGGGACTCTAAATATACTGAAATAGCGTCGAGGTCAGCCCATTCTAATAGTTCACTGAAAGTACATGTCATCAGCGGGCTGCTGAAGGCCAACAGCTGAGACACGTGATGATGAGTTCCTATACCGTTCAACAGTGACGGATCAAGAGCCCCGTACTGTAAAGGGCGTTCAAATGAAACCCGATCACTAGTGTAAAGTAACGGTAACGATTTTATTAGCTCAAAAATACAGTACACATACTCAAAAATAGTCACCAAAACTAAGGGCTCATTTATCCCATTACGACACTAGCCGTTCAATTCCATCCTTGAAGAAGCTAGTAGGCTGCTGTCGGATCCAGTCCTGGACCCAGTCACACACTTTTTCGTCCGTTGCGAATCGATGTCCGCAAATACCTTGTTTTAGAGATCCAAACACATGAAAGTCACACGGTGAAAAGTCGGGACTGTACGGTGGATGTTCCAGCGTTTCCCAGCAAAACTGCTGCAATGTCGTCTCTACCGCATTGGCCGTGTATGGGCGGGGCATTATCATACAGGAGGATAACGCCATTGGAAAGCATGCAAGTCGTTTGGACTTGATGGCTCGTCTAAGGTTCTGTAAAGTAGCTTGATAACGCTGGGCATTGATGGTGGTTTCCCGTTCCGGGAACTCGACAAGCAGTGGGCCGTTGTGGTAAAAAAAAGGACATCAGGGCGTTACCAGAACTGGTGTGCAGGGCCTTTGATTATTTTGGAGGTAGTGAAGTCGCATGTTTCCACTGGTTGCTCTGACGCTTGCTTTCCAGTTCAAAATGGTGCCACCATGTTCCGTCACCTGTGACAATACGCGACAGAAAGCCGTATTCCTCCTCATGAAAATGTTGCAGATGAGTAGTGCGCTGTTCGGCGATCAGTTGGTGGGAAACCCACTGCGCACAGATTTTTCGAAAGTTTGAGTGTTGATGCATTATGGTGTGGGCAATGCCCACGCTAATACCCAGTAACCGATGGATCTCGTCCACGGTGATTTTCCTGTTGTCCATGACTAAAGCATTCCGGTGTGATGACACGATGAGCCTGTCCAGGACGAGCATCATCTTCCAGTGACTCTTGTCCTCAAAGAATCGTTTGCGCCCTTCCACAAGACTTGAACGACTCAGACTGGCCTCGTGATGACTGGGTGTTGTGTGATGTCCTTAGGTCAGTTAGGTTTAAGTAGTTCTAAGTTCTAGGGGACTGATGACCGTAGATGTTATGTCCCATAGTGCTTAGAGCCATTTGAACCATTTGACTCAGACTGTACTCAGCGTAGACAGCTTTTTTGAAGCTATTGTGACGCTACATCATATGCCATTCTTGTAGTAGTACACAGAAAGTTCATTTCGTGTTCTGATCGTTTTGCCATAAGGCGACCGTAGTGTTGTGTTCCCTGTATACTCCATTACTTATCAGAATCTAAAGTTTGTGTTTTCTTATGTGGGACGTGGATACGTGCGGTACACAGAACGGTTTCATCCCAACATGCCAGTTATAAGAAAATATGTTTTAAGTTTGCTCGTCCTTTAGCTTTCACTTCCCTACTGATGGCAGAAGTATGAAAATAATATAAACTTCTACAAAATTTAGTACGAATTTGAATTCATAATTCTGTTTCGAAACTTTGTCATTATTTCAATACAAATAGAGCTAACTGCGACCAATTACTTATAAAATATTTGTTTTAGAGTCTTTTCAGACTCAACTTCAGAAGGGACACGTGAAAGTTACACATGCTTGTCATAACGAGGTGCTGGGTGCTAGAGGGTGCTTCTGAGTGAGTAGAAGGTAGAACATACAGAGCAATACATTAGAGTGGTTCATACCTCTTTGTCACAGAGAAGCACCCAGCATTACGCTACAAATATGAATATGCAACTTCTGAGTGCCCAATTACAAAATGAGTCTGAAAAAGCTAGAAAACTAGTTCCTGGAAATAAAAGAAACCTCATTAGTTATTGATCGCAATTTTCTGAAAACTGTCTTGAGTAGCTAACTCGGCAGCACACAGACAATGAAAATACATCCGACCCTGTAGCTACAAACAGACTGAATCTTATAGACAGTTTCAGTATAGAAACGGCTATTAGCGATCATGATGTCATTATAGCAGCTATGGTCACGAAAGTTAATACATCGGTGAAGAAGGCTAGGAGAGTGTTTCTGCTCGATGGAGAAGATAACCAGTTGTTAGCATTTCACTTATAGAGGAAACTGACTCACTTAGCCCCAGTAAGATGGACGTAGAGGGATTATGGACAAAGTTCAAGCAGACTGTAAATCGTGGTCTGGTGAATTATCTGCAAGTAAGTAGATAAAAGATGGAAAAGACGCACCATGGTTTAATAAAGAAAATCAGAAGATTCTGAGGAACCAGAGGGAGGCTGTTGCACTCTCGGTTCAAAAGAGTACGCATAAATGACGACAAGCAAAGGTTAGGAGAGATTCGTGCAAAGATCTGTGCACGAAGCACACAAAAGCTACCACTGTCATACCTGAACAAAAGACCAGGCTGAGAACCAGACAAAATTCTGGTACTACGTAAAATCGCTAAGCTGGTCTAAGGCTTCCATTCAGTCCCTTGTTGTGGCAGTTGAAGATAGCAAAACGAAAGCAGAAGTTTTAAATTTTGAGTTCGGACAGACTCCCGTTTGGACGACATAGTAATAAACATCCCTAGCGGAGAAACAACTATGAGAGTTGAGAACAAATAAGTCAGCCGATCCGAGTGGCCGAGCGGTTCTAGGCGCTACAGTCTTAACCGCACGACCGCTACGGTCGCAGGTTCGAATCCTGCCTCGGGCATGGAAGTGTGTGATGTCCTTAGGTTAGTTAGGTTCAAGTAGTTCTAAGTTCTAGGGGACAATTTGAACAAATAAGTCACCAGGTCTGGATGGAATTCTAATTCGGTTTTCAAAGAGCACTCTACAGCACTAGCCCCTTACCTAGCTTGCATTTTACGTGAATATCTCGCCCAGCTCAAAGGCCCAAACGACTGGAAGAAAGCGCAGATAACTCCTGTATGTAAGAAGAGTAAAAGAACGGACCAGCAAAATTACAGACCAATATCCATAACTTCGGTTTGCCGCGGAAACCTTGAACATATTCTTAGTTTGAATGTAATAAATTTTCTTGAGACAGAGAAGCTTACGTCCACGAATCAGCATGGTTTTAAAAAGCATCGCTCGTTTGAAACTCAGCTTACCCTTTTCTCACATGATATACTGCGAACTAGGATGAAGGGCAACAGGCAAATTACATGTTTCTAGTTTTCCAGGAATCATTTGACATGCTACCCCATTGTACACTGTTATCAGAGGTACAAGCATACAAACATATGGAATAAGTCCACAGACATGTGAGTGGCTCGAAGACTTTTTAAGTAACAGAACCCAGTATGCTGTCCTTGATGGCGAGTGTTCATCAGAGACAAGAGTATCGTCAGGAGTGCCCCAGGAAAGTGTGATAGGGTCGCTATTGTTCTCTATATACATAAATGATTTGACAGACGAGGTGGGCAGAAATCTGTGGTTGTTTGCTGATGGTGCCTTGGTGTAAGGTAAGGTGTCGAAGTTGGGTGACTGTAAGAAGAACAAAGCGACTTAGACAAAATTTCTAGTTGGTGTGATGAATAGCAGCTAGCACTAGATGTGGTGAATTGTAAGTTAATGCGAATGAGTAGGAAAAAACAGACATGGAATGATGAGATAAAGCATTAGTAGTGGCCTACTTGACGCAGTCACGTCGTCTAAAGACCTGGGCGTAACGTTGCAGTCAGATATGAAATGGAACGAGCATAATAGGAGTGTGGTAGGGAAAGCGAATGGTCGACTTCAGTTTACTGGGAGAATTTTGTAAAAGTGTGGTTCACCTGTAAAGGAGGCCGCATATAGAACGTTGGTGCGATTTATTCTTTAATACAGTTCGTGTGTTTGGAATCTGTACCAGGTCGGATTGAAGGAGGACATCGAAGCAATTCATAGGACAGCTGCTAGATTTGTTGCCGGTAGGTTCGATCAACTCTTAAGTGTTAAGGAGATGCTTCAGGAAGACAGATGGTAATCCCTGGAGGGAAGATGACATTCTTTTCGAAGAACACTATTGAGAAAATTTAGAGATCCGGCATATGAATGCCGAATGCTTCTACAGCCGCCATGATACATTGTGCGTAAATACCACGAAGATAAGGTAGGAAAAATTAGGACTCATACGGCGGCATATAGACAGTCGTTTTTCCCTGCTGTACTTGCGAGTGGAACAGGTTGTGTACAGGGTACTCACCGTCACGCACTTTACGGTGGCTTGCGGAGTATTTATGTAGATGCAGATATAGATGCACCCGTATTTATATTCAGTTAATATAAAGTCAATGTGTTCTGAAATATCCATTATGGAAAAGCGTAATTCTTAGCTGTTACGTTTACAGGTGTATGAAGTGCAATTTCGGTCACGTGAAATAGAGAGAATTCAAAGTGTCATTCATTGTAAGCCTGGCGAAGTTTACACAGTTTTCCCCTAGACCTTCGTCCCCTGAAGAAAAGTTAGTTTCTTAGTTTGTGAGACAGGTTTATGTGAGATTGTTTATTACAAATGTTATAGCTCCCCACACCCTTCCTCAGCTGCTTCATCAGAGATATTCTCTACTGTAAACTGTGAATAGCACTGCTATTAATCAGTCGTAGTAGAAACTTGTAATAATCATCATGACTTTCCAGATGTAGTTCACTCTTTGATGCTTAGCTGTCCTATATATTTACAGACGATACCATCTAGGAGAGAACATCCTGAATAACCATACAACACGTAGAGAACTCGAAGCTTAAAAGTGCTACAACTCAAAGTTTTCAAACTGAATTCTTCAACAGAGTCATTCAAATCATTATGTGACCTGATGGTAAATAAATGTGGAAGTACATTTCCAGTTGATAGTTCATAATAATCAAAATTCTGTTCGTATCTTGTTTGTGGAATCCATAGCCAATCTTTTTTGTGATGTAGTTCTTGATAATCACTTAGTTATATATATTAAAGTTGACGAGGTGAAAGTAAAGAGAGTGGGGGATGCAAATGTAACTGTTAGAAATAACAATTTGAATAAATTGGATTCAATTGCTGAAAATGTGTGAAAAGTTTACCTGTGTAGATATTTAAAGGGTTGAAGAAAATATCTGTCTTATGAATAAACAGCTGCAAAACATTTCACTGCAGATGTAAAATGTTTGTCTCAGGGTATTAGCTTGTTGATTTTCAGCAGAACAAGAAGAGAGTTTAAGTGATGTGCATTGCTTCATTCTGTTTCACTAAACTGATAAAAATTTTTGAGGATTTACGCTGTCTTAACATTGCAGATAACAGTTAAATAGTTTCATCTGGGTAGTGATTTTCCCCAAGTTTCATATCAGAGCAGAACCTAACACATTTTCTATGTTATTTGTACATAAAAATTGGAACGTTCAATGGATATAAAAAAGTAATATTGATTAATAACATTTAAAATTACGGCCTGATTATGGGAGTGGTAATATTGTTGAAGAAGCTCATTGTTGTACTGAATGTGCATCTAGTTCATATCTGTTTATGTCTCGTAGTCTGCATGTACAGCACGAAGATATGATATGGCACACAGCGTACCACTTAAAACCATTAAGACTAATTTTTTGTGTGAATTCACTTGGGAAGTCATGATTATATTGGATAAAACAGAATATGAGGTCACTCCAGATTATTGTGGGAATATTACAGTTAACAGAAAGACCATGTCGTGTTTCACTAATCATGACAAAGATTAAGTCTCAAAGCCGTAGTCTTGAGTCCCTTTTAAGTTGTCATTTGCACTCCTCTTATTTTAAAACGAATACGTAACTGGATATCCTGGAGCAAGCAGCTTTTACAATTACCAGCTATGAACTCTGAAATAGTTTGGGGCACTACAGTTGTTGTAGTTGCGGGCACTACAGTTGTTATGTCTTTGAAATTACTGCACACATTTGAAAAAGGGTAATTATTGAAATCTGATAACATATAGACCCTGAGAGCTTTATATGCAATTTCTCAAGCAAAAATGTTAACCATTCTCCCCAAATTTTTAACTCATCTAGAGACATCGTTCTTAATAAATTTGGTCCCGTGAGACACAATGAACAGTGGAAGGGAACAGCCACATTTATTGAAATTATTTCCAGTTGGAGGGCTGGTGTAAGTGTAAAAACATGGTTGAAGGAATGGAGGTTGAATAACAGATATTAAGAGTAAGTTGAACCAAATTCTTGATATATTTTTTTTATTTTTATGCTACACTTTTCAATATCTGACAAATGGCCTCAAGAAATGCCAGTAAGTGGATTGAGCAACGACGCATATTGTACCCTTAAGCACATGACTGATAACGTCATCGATTTGACTAAATGTTTCCAACCGATTTCTCATACACAAACAGCAGTTGACCGGCGTTGCCTGGTGAAACGTTGTTGTGATGCCTCGTGTAAGGAGGAGAAATGCGTACCATCACATTTCCGACTTTGATAAAGGTCGGATTGTAGCCTATCGCGATTGCCGTTTATCGTATCATGACATTGCTGCTCGCGCTGGTCGAGATCCAGTGACTATTAGCAGAATATGGAATCGGTGGGTTCAGGAGGGTAATACGGACCGCCGTGCTCGATCCCAACAGCCTCGTATCACTAGCAGTCGAGATGACAGGCATCTCATCCGCATGGCTGTAACGGATCGTGCAGCCACGTCTCGATCCCTGAGTCAACAAATGGGGACGTTTGCAAGACAATAACCATCTGCACGAACAGTTCGACGACGTTTGCAGCAGCATGGACTATTAGCTCGGAGACCATGGCTGCGGTTACCCTTGGTTCAAAATGGATGTTTGCCAATTCAGTACTGGCCAACGAAAACGTATGAACAATAATTCTATCCTAAGCCGTCACCAGTCGGTGAAAAAAAAATGGCTCTGAGCACTATGGGACTCAACTTCTGTGGTCATCAGTCCCCTAGAACTTAGAACTACTTAAACCTAACTAATCTAAGCACATCACACACCCATGCCGGAGGCAGGATTCGAACCTGCGACCGTAGCGGTCGCGCGATTCCAGACTGCAGCACCTAGAACCGATCGGCCACCATGGCCGGCGGTTACCCTTGACGCTGCATCACAGACAGGAACGCCTGCGATGCTGTACTCACCGACTAACCTGGGAGCACGAATGGCAAAACGTCATTTCTTCGGATGAATCCAGGTTCTGTTTACAGCATCATGATTTTCGCATACGTGTTCGACGATATCGCGGTGAACGCCCATTGGAAGCGTGTATTCGTCGTCGCCATACTGGCGTATCACCCGACGTGATGGTATGGGGTGCCATTGTTTACACGTCTCGGTCACCTCTTGTTCGCATTGACGGCACTTTGAACAGTGGACGTTATATTCCAGATGTGTTACGACCCGTGGCTCTACCCTTCATTCGATCCCTGCGAAACCCTACATTTCAGCAGGATAATGCACGAGTGCATGTTGCAGGTCCTGTACGGGCCTTTCTGGATACAGAAAATGTTCGACTGCTGCCCTGGCCAGCACATTCTCCAGATCTCTCACCAATTGAAAACGTCTGGTCAATGGTGGCCGAGCAACTGGCTCGTCACAATACGCCAGTCACTACTCTTGATGAACTGTGGTATCGTGTTGAAGCTGCATGGGCATCTGTACCTGTACATGCCATCCAAGCTATGTTTGACTCAATGCTCAGGCGTATCAAGGCAGTTATTACGGCCAGAGGTGGTAGTTCTGGGTACTGGTTTCTCAGGATCTATGCACCCAAACTGCGTGAAAATGTAATCACATGTCAGTTCTAGTATAATATATTTGTCCAATGAATACCCGTTTATCATCTGCATTTCTTCTTGGTGTAGCAATTTTAATGGCCAGCAGTGTAGCACTTACTTACATCGTAGTTATTAAGAAATGACAATAACCTTAATATGACCAACAGTAATAAAATGGTATCAACGCTTGTAAAGACAGTGTAAGCAATAGTAGCACCGGTACTACTGCTGCTGATGCCACTAATAATAATAGTAAGAATAATAATAATGAAACAAAATACAAAATGGAAATATGTGGTACGTTCCTGTGGGACCAAACTGCTGAGGTCATCGGCCCCTTAGCTTACACACTACTTAATTTAACTGAAACTAACTTACGCTAAGGACAACACACACACCCATGCCCCAGGGAGGACTCGATCCTCCGACGGGGGAGCCGCGCGAACCATGGCAAGGTGACTGAGACCGCATGGCTACCCCGCGCTGCGATACAAAATGTGTTTATTCAGAAGATGAATACGGAAAATATCGTCAAATGCGTGATGACAACGATCGTGTTTCCCTTGGCCAGGTATGTCTTGTTGGTTTTGAAGTTAGAAGATTGTAGAAACACTATGACCACAGTAAATAGATGTGAGGATGAATGAAGTGCAGTGGATCAACAAATTGTTATATGCCCTCTACACATGTGGCCTCTGCTTCATCACATTAGTAATTACTGTCCATGTAATTATACTAAGAAAACTGAAATATTCCAAAGTGTGCCTGACGACAGGAACTAATTTAATAGAGGAAAACACTCTTATAAATGTAGTTGACAGGGGTGATTTATGTAATACATCTATTGTTATAGTTATATTATAGCTTACATTTATACTGGCGTCAATAAAATACTTCTAAATTTTAAAAAAATTTCTGCAGCAAAACACCAAACATTTCTCTTCAGTAGTATTGTAACTGCTCTGTCAACCTTATACCGAACAATTGTACAAGGAAAGTAAATTTTATTTCAAAAAGGAAAGGCCACTGACTGTAAAGGATTCAAAACACAACTGCATGAAATTACAAAGGGAATTAAAAACTAAAAATCCCTTTTGATTCATATTGTCAATGAAATCCCATGCTTCCTTAACTTTGTTTCTAACGGAAATGTTTTTGTAGACTATATATTTTTACATATAAAACACCTAAAATGATTTCCTAGTTTGTATCTACACTGCGCGATAGCGTAAAAATACAGTTTTATGACATAACATATTTTAAAACTCAGATTACCGTGTTCTCACCTAATTCTGATTTTTTTTATGAAAAATGTTTTCATGTTTATCACCTAAATGTTAATAGTCTGACTTACGAGAGATGTGCTTTGCTCTTTTTATAATTATATGCAGTATTACATCTTGAGGTGTGTTAAATGGCATCTACACGGTTGATACTAACTCACGTAAATTGAATAATTTCAAAGTCGCGCTCGTAATTCTACATTTTAGTGCTTGGCCACAGCCTCCGAAGAGCGGAATGTTGTAACCTGGCCGCATAGTTGACGTCACGGAAATAGGGACATGGCCTTTTCTACTCCGTACAGAGAAGTGCGTTGTCGTTGTCTACCACTGAATTTGCGAATAATTTCCTTTAAGGTCTGTCGCCTACTTGATTGTTGACGATGACGCCTGCTGGCCATATTTTGTTGCCCACAGTATGGAGTGTCTCATGCACAGTGCACCCAATTTGTCGTTGCTATTGAGTGTGCTACTGTCGTGCTTTTTGACCATCCTGTGCTCGGATGTCATGTTGAAGTCCAGTGTGATGTCTGACGACACCCCACATGCGCTACATTCGGAATGATTCATTCAAGGCGGCGAAAGGAACGCTCTCCCTCTTATATATTAACTCACTGGACCTGCATTCTGGAGGATGACGGTTTCCGTGAATTATCTAAATCACATTAGGAAAATGCCAGGATGGTTCCTCATAAAGGGCACGGCCGATTTCTTTCATCATCCTTCCCTAACCTGAGCTTGTGCTTCGTTTCTAATGACCTGATTTTGGACGAGACGTTAAACTTTAATCTTTCTTCCTTTCTCCGATACAGCAGCTATCCCCTCTCCAGTTCCTCATGAGTGTAAGTGTCGCAACGGGGGCCGTCCCTTTATCTTTTGCTTCTAATGTCCAACGGAACGTAATACAATAACCTACAGCACCAGACGTCAGTGGACTGCACAAGTTCAGCTGCAGACTCACATTAGGTATGGCATTTGATGTGCTGCCTACAACTATCTTTTACAGATGCCGATAGGTCCATCTGAAAAATTTAATAATGGAATTGAAACTAAACCTTCCCTATTTCCCTATATTACGTGTCGTCCGGCCCTCGTGGTCTCGCGGTAGCGTTCTCGCTTCCCGAGCACGGGGTCCCGGGTTCGATTCCCGGCGGGGTCAGGAATTTTTCCTGTCTCGAGATGACTGGGTGTTGTTGTGTCGTCTTCATCATCATCATCATCATTCATTCCCATTACGGTCGGAGGAAGGCAACGGCAAACCACCTCCATTAGGACCTTGCCTAGTAAGGCGGTGCGGGTCTCCCGCATCGTTCCCCTACGCTCTGTAAAGAAGCATGGGACTTCATTTCCGTTTCATATTACGTGTCACAGTTCGTACATGCGTATTAAAAACCCGTAAACTCAAACCCTTCCATCGAGTTGCTACGTAGCATAGCGTGACGTATCACAGCAAATCATGTGTTTCTAGTCATTCACTGTCCAGTGGCGTCACTCTTTACGCTGTCTCAAGCATCGTTTAGCATTGACTACGTAAGTACGTGGCTTATGACGAGCCGTTTCACTTTAAATCCCGACACACAACCATTGTGTTAGCCGGACTGCTGATAGCACTTTGGAACCCACGGGTTATTCCTTTCGCTGATTTCATGCGATTTTTATAGCCACCCTCCGCAATGCTCGATGATTTCTGTTCGTCATTATATGAGACCTTCCTCGTCTTGACTTAGCTGTGGTTCTTCCTTCGTGTTTACACTTCATGAACGCCTCACAAGCTCTCGGGCCACAAGACCACGATCAGATTTCAGTTCTTCCATCAGAGTCTAAGACGCTGAGACAACCTGCACTTTAGCTTTGGATAAGGTGTTATTCACACACAGTGTGAATATTAAATACCGCAGTAACCACGTTTGGGCAGATGCAGATTTTCGAGTGATCATGGAGGCAAGGCATCAGATTCGCTATGGTACCGATGTGTCGGCAGGAACTGCAAATGACAGATTCACCAACAACCGACTTCGGCAGCCTTAGAAGGGTTGATTTGTTCCTGATGCATTTGCTTTCAGGTGACATCCAGTGACCTGCGAAGTCATTGACCTCTCCTGACTGACGATTCTGCTTCTCTACTGACAACATACTGCTCTCTGTCTCCTTTTATTCTCATGGGTGAGTCTCTTGTGACTTCTAGTTTTCAATTCCGCATTACATAGGTTTTGCCCAGATATTTCTGAGTAGATGTGTATATGTGTAAGGAACT
The DNA here is from genome assembly GCF_023864275.1 of Schistocerca cancellata. Taxonomy (NCBI): domain Eukaryota; kingdom Metazoa; phylum Arthropoda; class Insecta; order Orthoptera; family Acrididae; genus Schistocerca; species Schistocerca cancellata. The sequence continues at coordinate 664,638,703 of NC_064629.1, forward strand.
GGAGCTGTTGGAAAAGTAGATCATTGTCTTGCGTGGTCATATCTTCACGAGTAGCTACGTATGCATATCGCTTGCAGTGTGGGCAATCTCTCGGGCCAGAAGACCACGATCAGATTTCAGTTCTGCCAACGCAGTGTAAGACGCTGAGATCCGCGTTTGACAACCTGCATTTTAGTTGTGGATAAGGTGTTATTCACACACAGTGTGATTATTAATTACCACAGTAACCACGTTTCGGCAAATGCAGATTTTCAAGTGATCATGGAAGCAAGGCATCGGATTCGCTATGGTGTCGATGTGTCGGCAGGAACTGCAAATGACAGACTTTCAGGGCCTTGCAGTTAACCAAAGAAATTAACAGGTGCTGTTTATTACCCTCGTCTGCGCAGAAGCTTAACTGCGCTATAGGAGAAAGTTACGCTTGCGGAAAGACAAGGGATGTAGTTTATGTGTGACGGCGCACCACACCATTTTCTGTTCTAGTACGATAGAACTTCACATAAACATTCACTAAAGGATGCATTGGTCGAGCAGATCCAATAGCATCTCCCCTTCCCCCATTATACCAGATATTAATCCCTTTGCTGTCTGACAATGGGGACATTTTGATGTATTCCATAACCACCAAAAACATGCACACGGCAGAGGAGCGTGTGTCCTACGCATGTGACCAAATCGAGGGCCAGCCAGAATTGTACGTACGAGATCGTGAGTCTTCCAAACGGTGAGCTTATAACGAACCAAGGTTTACGGCAGCTTCTTGAGTTAACTGAAATAAGCGATACCTACTTATTTCCAGTAATGTCAACTCTTATTTTCGGATAAAAATTATGAGATACGTGCTTCCCAAATCTTTATACTGTTCTCTGGTGCATTTTCTAAACCTTTCAAATTTGTACACTACGTAAAAATGATTTTGCATATTTCTGTGAGTTAATTTTGTGGTAAGAAAATTAGTTATCCTTCAGATTCCACATTTCATGAGGTACCAAAAAGGCAGTTAATTTAGAAAGTTGCCAAAACATTAGTAACATAATTATTCACGAAATTTATTTATTCAGTAAATATAAAATTATTGATGTGTATCAAAAACAGACTTAACTTTTCATAAATACAGTCAGATGGTTGAAGAAGCTAATTATTTATTGTGAGACCTTAACTTTTCCCGGCGAATTGAATGTGGTCGACGACGTCACCCGGCAGCAAACCCGTAAGTTATTTAAACATTTAATTATTTATTGTCTTATCACGTGATCTGCTTAGAAATTTTAAAAATTGTATGCCTTCATTATTTAAAACAACCTATGTTTGCAATTTTGTTGTTCTATTTTTTTTTTAAACTTCAAAAGACTGTTTAAATTATACGCTACCGAAAAACAGGAGGTAAATGCAAATAGTAATTTGAACCATTACCGTTTCTAGAAGAGTCCAGATTGTCATGTTTTAATATACAGAACAAACACGCGCTAAATCACACAGTCGATTTACATTCATCGTTGAGACAACATCTAGTATGTAACTTGTGCTCGAAGTACGTGTTCTTTGTCTCAATCAGTAATTCGCAAGACGTATGTCAGAATATTGCGTCTATTCTTTATATGAATGCTCTGTGAATTGTGGTTATCATAGAAAAGTTCTCTTTAGAACGAAATGAGTTTTCTTTTTGAAGTATTGCTGTTCTAATACGAAACAGAAATTTGAAATAAATCATCATACATTGTCATTGTAAACAAGCTTAATTGCTATGAATTAGAAAACCCAGACCCTCTATTTCACCGCTAGGCAAAGAAGACAAAGAACCTGGAATTAACTGAACTAACTTACAGACGAGAACACAATTATTATCGAAGTATTAATTTTGTATTAAATTTATTTAATGTCGATCTCCCAGATAATATTCGAAATTTACAGCAGTAGCAGTCTCCATTGGTGGAAGAGAGCATATATCAGTTTCATATCTGTAAAAGCGTTTATTTCATACGGAAGAAGTTTCAGATGGTTCAAATGGCTCTGAGCGCTATGGGACTTAACATCTGATGTCATCAGTCCCCTAATACTTAGAACCACTTAAACCTAACTAACCTAAGGACATCACACACATCCATACCCGAGCCAGGATTCGAACCTGCGACCGTAGCGGTCTCGCGGTTCCAGACTGAAGCGCCTAGAACCGCTAGGCCACAGCGGCCGGCACGGAAGAAGGAAAGGGCGACGTTATAGGCTGAAGGTGCACTTTTATCAAAAACACACCATTATATCAAAACTCATCGAGGACGTTGACCAAGTGACTAACGTGAGAAGCCAAGTGTTAGCCGTTTTCAAGCACGTCCGATTCTTCAGTGAATGTAGCAATCGATACTTAGCAGGTCGGTGCAAGCCCTTTGCGAAATTAATCTTGGGGAGGACGCGCTTGACGTGGCTGCGGGCCGCCAGGTCTTAACTTCAGTGACATGAAATCTTCTCACTTCCTTGACCAGACAAGCTCGCTCTTTCAGCCGTGGTCAAGGTGTCAGAATCACGTTCCAGCAAGTTCACTTTTCATTTTGTTTCTTTAACTTCGTCCAGAGAACCCTCAGTTGGTTTTCTTAGAAGTGATCACGCGCAATTCCGTTTCATTTTCTAGTTTAGTGCGACCCATTTCCCGACCCAGTGGTAGTAACTGTATTCTGTATTTTCAAACCAAGCTATATGTTTTCTTAATTGAGACTATATACATAGCAAGCTAGCCGTTGTGATTCTAAAATGGCTCTGAGCACTATGGGACTTAACATCTATGGTCATCAGTCCCCTACAACTTAGAACTACTTAAACCTAACTAACCTAAGGACATCACACATATCCATGCCCGAGGCAAGATTCGAACCTGCGACCGTAGCAGTCGCGCGGTTCCGGACTGAAGCGCCTAGAACCGCTAGACCACCGCGGCCGGCATTGTGATTCTAGCTTCATAAAGACGGCATACAATAAACGTCAAATTTGAATGAAGTGTTCTACAGTACGGCTTTGTATATGCAAATGATTAACGTTCCAGCGCAACCGCTCAAAGATTTAGCAGTTTTGTCACCTTCGTTCTCTATAAAAGTTGAATCGCGCAAAATTTGCTCCGCAAATATTGCGGAAACGGGAGACGCTATTGATGTGCACTTTTCACACAATGGATTGGTAGTCAGGGGTTCCTATTTTTAGCCAGTCACCAAATAGCAATAATACTTAGAAAGAGTATTTTTTTGTTGAAATATACGCTTTCTTGAATGGAATAATGCCTATTGACATTAACAGACTAAAAGTAGGGTAATTAGAATGTCAATGGTGTTTGTTGCAAGATTCTTGTGCGAGTCGTTTACAAGATATCTTCTTTTGAAAAGTTCCCACACCGGCAATTTTTCAATACCTGTGGTAGCACATATCATAAAACAGTACAACTGCATACACTATTTATGAGGATTCTGACCAATAACGAGGCAATTGACTATCACAAGCTACGTTCAAAATTATCTCCGGCAGGGACAACACACCCTTCCAGGGAACGATTGCTGCACGCGTGCTAGATTTCAGAGGAGATGTCCAAGCAAGCTTCAGTAATATGTCGTTGAGTATCATCTGGAGTAATTAGTACGTCCTTGTAGACAATGTCTTTCAGACGTCAAATCTGGGGATCGAGTCGGCCAACGTACACGTGCCTTGCGTGAAGTCCGCATCTCGTGGTCGTGCGGTAGCGTTCTCGCTTCCCACGCCCGGGTTCCCGGGTTCGATTCCCGGCGGGGTCAGGGATTTTCTCTGCCTCGTGATGACTGGGTGTTGTGTGCTGTCCTTAGGTTAGTTAGGTTTAAGTAGTTCTAAGTTCTAGGGGACTGATGACCATAGATGTTATGTCCCATAGTGCTCAGAGCCATTTGAACCATTTGAACCTTGCGTCAAATCCAACAATTTGGAAACAACTCATGAAGACATGCTGTACTACTTCGTACACTATGGGCTGGACAGCCATCATGTTGATACCACATGTTACTCTTGCCTTCTAGCATCCGTGGAAGATTGTCTGCTAGGAGACTGCGTTACTTGTGCGCGTTCAGTGTTCCGTCTATGAGAAACGGTCCTATGAGCTGATGGTTCACTATCGTACGACACACGTTTGCACTCCATGGACACTGACGTTCCACCTGACGAAGCCAACGGGGATTGTAAACAGACCAACAGTGCATGTTTCGGCTGTTTACCTGGCTATGATTGGTAATGTGTCTTCATGACTAAACAAAATAAGTGATACACCTGTAGCACCTTGTCTTAATGTCCATGTACAGAAGTTAACACGATTCTCATAATCGTTTCCATGCCTTTTCTGCTGGAGAGATATGTGATAGGGATGGAATCCACGTCGATGGAGAATGCGTAGGGCACTTGCCTTACTCACGCCACTTCCTCGTGTGATTGCGTGGGAGATAACGTGCGGATAAACTGCAAAAGCAGCAAGAACATTAATTTCCCCATCTTCTGTGGTCACCTGTTTCCTTCTGCTACGTTGTATAGGTGTTACACTACCACTTTCACGTAACTTGATGAAGAGGTTGATAAATAACTTCCGAGAAGGATGACGTCCTTTGGGGTATCTTGCCACATACGAGCACACAGTCCAAGAGCGAACTGCATTCTTCTTACACTCTCTGTACCCCGTGAGCGTGTCGGTTCTTTCTGCATTGGTAAATCCCATCGTCCACTCACGATCTACTGCTTGGACTGTCACATACTGACTGACTAGCAAGTTGCAGTGCACTCAGTGAGCACACAGGCACACTGTAGGCGAACGTAACGAAATAGTACCTAGCAACTACGCAAGCTGAATGGCACAGTCAACTGTCTGTGGGGAACTTTTCAAACTACGCTATCTGGTAAACGACTAGCAATAGAATCCTGAACCAAACACCATTGGATTTATAATTTACCCTACTTTTAGTTTGTTAATGGCAACAGGTACTGTTACACTTAAAAGAAGTGTATTTTTGCACAAAAAATGCCCTCCCTAAGTATCACTGCAATTTGTTTATGGACTAACAATACGAGCCCCTGACTACTACCAATCTGTTCTGGAGTATCGCACTCGTCCCACTGGACTTTCAATTTCCGCAATAATTGCGGTGTCTGTTTTAGGTGATTCACCCTGTATAAGGTAAAATCACAGAGATGTTTTATCATTCAGAAATCGCATTTAAATGTTCTATGTTTTTGAAAAGAATACGTTATGCTCCGTATAAACTGAGAAAACGTCAACCAGTACGTCTCGGAACTCGATATACACGGCATCGTTACCTACCGAGACTGCGGTTTATAGTTGCGGGATATTACTCCACGCACTGGTCGTGGTCTCGCGACAGTCACACTTATATGGAACCAATGGGTTGAAGAGACCTATACACAGCCACGTCACGTAATTTAGGTGGGGAAATGTTTTTTTTAAAGCAAGTTAAATATCCACACAGCCAATGTGACGACGTATGGAGCACCAAAAACTGTCAGCAGAGTGACTAATGTTTCTGCTTCCCATTACGCGGCAGCATAGAGAGGCACCACGTCAGTGGTGCACCCAATGAGAATACTGGGCAAAGAATGGCACCATGTCATATTTTCAAACGACTCCTTGTACTGCGCACAGCATCACGATGGGCTCATCCGTATGAAGGACGCCAAGGATAACTAAAGTTCTGAAACTCCATTCGTTATCGTTATACATGCCCAGTACCGGGCGTATCGTAGGTCGCTGGTGCAACGAAAGGTACCTAGCAAGTGCAAAAAGCGCACGTCATTCCCGTTTTCAGGAAGGGTCGTAGGACAGTTGTACATAATTATAGGTCTACGTCGTTCACGTTAATCTGTTGTAGGATTACGGGACACGTTTTATGCTCAAGAATTATGAAGTTTCTGGAGAACAAAAATCTCCTCTATAAAAAACAACCTGGATTCCGAAAATAGAGATTTTTACGAAACTCAGCTCATAGAGTTCCTCCATGAGCTCCAAGGCGCTGTATACAACGGTGCAGATTGATGCCCTTTGCTTTGGGAAGGCATTTGACACCGTCCCGCATTAGAGATTAGCGAAAAATATATTAGCTAATCGAGTACTGGACAAGATCTGCTACTGGATTCAAGACTTTCTCCCAGATAGAACTCAATAAGTCGCTCTTAACGGATCAAAATAGACACATGTAAAAGTAATTTTCGGATTATTTGGAAATTTGTGGTAAGTTCCTATGGGACCAAACTACTGTGATCGTTGGTCCCTAGGGTTACACACTACTTAATCTACCTTAAACTAACTTACGCTAGGGACAACACACACACACACACACACACACACACACACACCCATGCTCAAGTGAAGACTCGAATCTCCGAAGGGGGGAGCCGCGCGAACCGTGGCAAGGCGCCCTAAACCGCGCAGCTACCCCGTGCGGCTCTCCGGATTACCCCCAGGAAGTGTGGCACCACCGTTAGTGTTTACAATGTACAAAAATGATGTAGTAGAAAGCGTCAGAATCTCTTTAAGAATGTTCGCAGATGATGCGGTTGTCTATAAGAAAGTAGCAAAGCCAGAAGAGAGAATGAATTCGCCAAATGACCTACAGAAAATTGATGAATGGTGCAGTCTCTGGCAGCTAACCCTCAACTTAGTTACATGTAACATACTGCGCATACATAGGAAAGTAATCTACTGATGTACAGCTACACTTTTGCGACAAACTGCTGGAAGCAGTATCTACAGTAAAATATCTAGAAGTAACTATCCAGAGAGACGTTAAGCGGAATGACCAAGTAAAACAAATAGTAGGGAAAGCACATCCCAGACAAATTCGTAGGAAGAATCATAAGAAAATGTAACTTATCCACGAAGGAAGTGGCTTACATAACGCTTGTTTGACTGATTCATGAGCGATATTCATCAGTATGCGACCCTTATCAGGTAGGACTAGTAGAAGAGATAGGAAAGATCCAACGAAGAGCGGCGCGTTTCGTCACGGGATCGTTTAGTTGACAAGAGAGCATTACAGAAGTGCTCAACAAACTCCATTGGCAGACGTTGCAAGAGAGGCGTTGTGCATCACACAGAGATTTACTATGGAAATTTCGATAGAGCACTTTTTTTCGGGAAGAGTCGGACAGCATATTACTTCCTGTCACACACATCTTGCATAATGAACACAACGAGGAAATTCGAGAAATTAGAACTAAAATATTGCTTACCGACAATCATTCTTCTCATGCGGTATTCACGAGTGTAACAGGTTAGAGGGTAACAGTTAATGGTACCACAAGAATTCTCCGCCACACACCATTAGGAGGCTTGTGGAGTATGAGACAGACAAATTCAGATGGCATACGATGCCGTGGGGTCCACTACGCGACCACCTATAGCTCGTATAGCCGGTAATACGGACAGCAACCGTTTCATTTACAATTTGATAAGACCGGAGGCTGCGCTCTGTCTTCTAGATCTCAATAACTTTATCTTCTAACAAGACAACGTAAGATCGCATGTTTCTTGTGCTGTCCCAGCCTACCTCGATACAGACGGTGTTCGACTGTTGCTCTGGCCAGCACGTTCTCTAGATCTCTCACCCACTGAAACAAATCGAGTCATAGTTGGACATGAGACTGGTGCACACCAATTTCCAGCCGATACAGTTGATGAACTTCGGCATAGAATTGAAGCAGCATGAAGTGATATTTCCGTATCTGTCATCCAAAGTCAGTTCGCCTCGAAGCCCTGCTGTCAGAGGTGGCAGCCCTGTGTGCTAAATTTATCACTCTGTTTACTCCAAAATCATCTAAAATTTTTATCCTGTATTCTTTCTACTATATTGTATAAGAAAAGTAAGTAAGGTTTCATTACTGATTTTGTAATTTTAACGGCCAGCATGTACGTTCACGGGAACTGTATAACTGCCGCTACGTAGCATCGAAAATATGCATGATTAGCTAATATACAGTCAGTGTATTATTTCTTGCTGACATTACTGAAAATTGGTGAAACAATGTAATGCCTGAAGGGAAGCGATTTTGTTTTAGAGAGCGTAGGGGTTATTGTGTTTCGTGTCTGTAGTGCTGGTAGTGCTAGACATACTGGTGTTATTATGGTGACGCTATTGTGCCCTTACGAAGCTGCAATTTCTACATTTCACAGTCAAAGTCGACATTAGCTTCCTTCGTACTTTTCTATCAAGGAACTCCTTAGAGTGGCTAAGATGCTGGACTTGGATTCGATAGAACCACAGTCAAATAATGCCCGAGCACCTTGATGTAGGTTTTTTATGAGTTCCTTGAAACGCCTGAGGAAAATGTCACAATGGTTCTTTTGAAATGACCACAACGAATTGTGTCCCCCACCCTCCTTCAGACGAATTCTACGCCTCCAGTGAAATCGAAGAGATATTCAGTTGTAGTCCCACTTCCATTTATACTTTCAGATTTTGATTACCTGTGTCTTAAGGTATTTGATGTTCTTTTTCGGTTGTGGTCATATGGTGGAATACAATTATCCACGTAAGCAAGTACGAATATAGCACTCGCACGATAATGATTTCCGTCCTTCAGAAAACATAAAATACGACAAAAAGGCACACAAAACGATGTCCGTTAGCCTTAGTGTAAGAAGTGTCAAAAATATATCTACATCTTTACTCCACAAGCCATCTTAAGGTGTCCGGTAAAGGGTACATTTATGTACCACAGTCTCTGTCCCTATTTTCCTGTTCCAGCTGTGAAAGGTATGAGGGAACAACGTTTGTTGATAAAGCCTCTGTGTTAGCTCGAATCCCTCTAATTTTACCTTCATGATCTTGTCGCGAAATATACGTATGAGAAAGCTACATATTGGTTGACCTAAGAACGCACACTCTCGGAATTTTAACAGTAAACTACACCGTGTATCACATCGCCTCTCTTGTAGTGTATCACTGGAGTTGGATATGAAAGAACACGCTGCTCTTCTTTGGATCTTCTCTATGTCCTCTGTTAATCCTACTTGATAATGTTCCCCGACTGACGAACAATACTCAAGTATCAATCTAACGAGGATTTTTTATGCGGCCTCCTTCCTGAGTGGATTGAACTTCTTGAGAATTCTCCAAGTCTGGCATCTGTTTTTCCTGCAATTTGATTTGTGTGGTCACTCCACTTTAAATTCCTCCGTCAGTATACTCCCAAATATTTGATGAATGTGATCCCTTCCAGTGACTGATCGACAACTGTATATCATGCAATATCCACAGCACAACACAATGAGCGGATCACTTTTTTAAAACCGCGTAATTTCTTCCATTGCGACGTAAGAGTTTGAAATTTGGCTCAAAGGTTCCTACAATCTTCCTCTATAATGTTAAAAGAGCATGGCGCCCTGCGGCTTCACCCTCGGGCTAGGCGACACTTCAAACTGCATGGTGTCGATAAACGCAAATAAAACGCCAGAGTACATAATTTCATGTGAGCTGTAGGGTACCAAATTTCAACAGAATTCTGCCCAACGCCATTATGGGAGTGTCACATGATGGGAAGGTAATTACGCCCCCTCTTACCTACGCTTTGCCCTTTCGTTTGGCGACTCTGCAATGAAGGTCAGAATCTCAACTACCAGCGTTGAAATCACGTGGTTTTCTTATGGGTGGCCAAGGAAAACATTTATAAAACACCACAGTTCAGAATGGACACGAAAAGGCCTCAAGAAGCGGCATAAATGGCGTCAATAAAACTACCCCTTCCATACGGGAGCTCATTTTCACATATTTCGCTATCGAAAACGACAGTCTGCAGTGCGATATACAACAGGGCCACATTTTTGAGAAATTTTGTCACTGCTGACACGCATCGGACGATTCAACTCCTTTCTAAGGACATCAGAGGGCTGCAACTCAATTGAAAGTGATCTCAGCCCTTTGGAGTGTAGCGCGACCTCAAGATTTGCTTTGATATAGAATGAGGAACCACTAGGGACCGTTCAAAATCATTCGACGAAATTTGAACGTGATATGAAGCAGAAAAGGATGTTTATGCTTATTCATTCCATCTTTTTCGCGCCCTCCTGTGGCGTATGTATGGGGCTATGCGACATTTAAACAGACATGAATAAAACGGCAGAGTCCCTCCAAGACCATCCCACTCCGCCTCCCCCCCCCCCCCCCTCCCAGCTCGGCAACACCATCGGTGTCAAATGCGCACCTTTGTTGAGCACTTTAAAAATCTCTTTGTAGACAAACATCCAAATACTGATTTCTACCCGCTGACCCTTTCGACAATCCCCTGATTTCATACGCGGCTAGTGTGGATTGGGCTGCTTGACCCACCTGTGGACGCGGATCATTGAATGACTATCACTCTAAAGTGTCATTTGTGAAGTGACACCAAGGGTACTGCTGAACTGGAAATCTTAAACGGACCCTTCGCCATTCCACTCACATGCATTTCGGTGTCACACCTTCATGTACATGCCACAGGAGAGCGTGAAAAAGGAGAGAGGAAAAGGCATAGACGCCATTTTCGGCTTCTGATCACGTTAAAATTCCGTCGAATAGTTTTGGACGACCCCTAGTGGTTCCACTCTGTATACCGCAACACATTTTGCGATCACACTACACTCCAAAGGGGTGAGAGCACGTTTCAGCCCTGTGATGTTCTTAGGAAAGGGTTGAGTCGTCCAGGAAGTGTCGACAGAGGCAGAAACTCGTCACGAACGCCGTGCTGTTCTACATCACACTCCAAACTGTCATTTTCGATGGCTCAATGTGTGAAAATGAAGCCCATAGGGATTTGTGGCTTCATTAATACCCTTATGAGACCGTTTGACCCTTTTAATGTCGATTCTGAGCGGCATTGTTTTCGAAATTTTCCTCAGCAGTTCGTAAGAAACCCGCCTGATTTCAATGCTTGGCGTCGCCGTTCTGACCTCCATCGCAGAGTCGCCAAATGAAGGAAATGTGACGACCTTTCCGACGTCTGACACGTCGTCAACAGCGGCGTTAGGAAAATTGTGGTGAAATTTGGTGCCAGTGTGACATCATTAACCCACTTTACAGCTCACATGAAATTCTGGGCTCTTGCCTTTACATCATATGTATCGACACTATTTAAAGCGTCGCCGAGCCCGACGATGACGCAGCAGGACGCCATGCTTTTACCCCATTATAGATGAAGCTTGGAGGCACATCTGAGCCAAATTCCAAACTTTCGCGTCGTTAAGGGAGACAATTATGGGGTTTCGAAAAACGTAATCCTTTGTGTTGCGCAGTGTACCTCTTATTTCGCATATTGCACAAGAGTGTCTGGTGGGAACTAGTTCATCTTATCGTCGACGAATAGTCTCTTACTAATACAGTGCAAAATTGTACATTGAAATATGATAATTCATCTTTGCTTGACTATTGTATCAAACAGTTGTATGCTGATGATGTCCAGTTGTACGTAAGTGCCAGCCAGAAGGCCACTGCTGATGCTGTGTCAGATATGAATTGCGATCTTTGTTCAGTATCACTATTGGCCTAAAACCTGGATCTTAAACTAAATCCTGAGACGTCACAGTCCATCCTGATATTTTAACAAAAGTTCATCATCGGGGATTTTCGTGTACCACCCCCTCCAGTACTTCTCAGTGGCATCTAAATGACAATAAAAAATACCACTTTAGCATAATCTCGGATGAGCATCTAAACTGGAGAGACCAAAACTTACAGGAAATCTCTGTCGCGTCTACATGCAGTCAAAAATCTTGGAAAAATTTTTCCACTTCCAGTTAGACAAAAATTCGTCCATTCATTAGTCCTGTGAAATCTTTACTGCTGTGATGTAGTTCAATATGGCAAAAATAGTGAAAACTCCAGACGACTGAACCCTTACATAAGATAACTGTGCAACATTCGGTTGTTTGATCACATTAGTACTTCCTATATCCCATACTCGTTAAGTTAGATGCCACCGATTTTCACAGGCTCTGTTTTCTTCACTGGTTCCTTAGTCGCTGCTGTCCTCAATAAGAACTGAATGTATAAAATAAATAAGTAAATAAATGAAAAGTGGCTAGTTCCAGGGCTCGCTAGTTTGAAAAATAAATTAAGAGTAGAAAATACTCTCTCCCAGTTTCCCTAATATATATATATATATATATATATATATATATATATATATATATATATATAAGAATAACAGAAACCATTTCTCTGCTTCGGCAACTGTTCATGGAATACGTAGGGTAATCCTTTGAGGAAGAAAACATTACAAATAACAAACTCGGAGTCACAATTTGAACACAAGTAATGAGTGCGAAGCAATTCGTTTCGGACAGCCGTGAAAATTAGCTGTCGCCCTCCATCTCGGCGTAACGGACAAGCAGTAACAGTGGAGTTAGTCGCCTCGCAGAGCTACACGGCCATTTAGGCGGCCGAAACCCGCGAAGTTTGTGGCCAAGGTCGGCAGGCTGTCCTCTGAGCGGAGTGGCGGGCCCTAAGTGTTGGTAAACTGGCGACCGCTCGCCGCGCTTCCTCGTCCAGTCGTAATGCTGAGGACACGGGTTCGAGTCCCGTCTCGGGACTGGGTGTAGGCTTTAAATGTGCCACTGCTGCGGGTTCGTGTGTGGACCTGACGAGCTAGGATCAGCTGCACACAAATGAACAACTTCCCTGTGAACTTAAACTGGTTGCTTAACACTTTAGGAGCTCGCTGAATGACTGCGTATTTGACAGAATAAGTAAAAAAGTAAAATGAAAACGCCCGTTGTGCAGTATCACGTCAGTAGATGCGGCTGGCAGACAGTTTTTCAGATATAAACTAGAGTACACTGCGTAACAGAGCAACTCTCGTAACACGGCACTCAGGCTCATCATTCATTCTTAGGAACATAGCAGTAAATAAAAGCAAGAGGAAAACAGAGCGAAACATAATGTTTAGAGAGCATCTTATTACCAAGAGAACGTTACTAGCATCTCGCAGATTAGAATGAAACAGGCTCCAATAATCACCTGAGACCATTAGATGAAATATAAGAAAGCTTACAAACAGTATCTTTCTACGCAAATCTTGTTTTATGTTTTGTTATTGTCCGCTTATTTAAAACTGTTGTTATGGAATAACGAATACCTGTAATTTATTCTTAAGCTTTTAACCACTGCTGTGGAAGCACTACATAACGACGTCATGACTCTCCGTGTAGCTACGTCTTGCAGGTAGGTGAGTGACAAATTATTCATGCATGATGGTCATTCCAAAACTAAAGACAACTTTGTTGTAAGTAGGTAATAATCTGCAAATTTACACAAATGAAGTAAACAACATTTGCCACGTATTAGCAAACACCTCTACACGTAACTGTTTTGCTTTATCTTTACCGCTAACAGCTTGAGTGCCAAAGTTTGTGGGTGGAGCGAGACAGGATTTCGGAGATTTTACAGGGATATGTAGATTGTATTTTAGTATAAAAGTCATGTGATTTCCGGTAGGTAGTTACACAGTAATTTTATTTCGACTGATATCTTATTCCTATTTATTTTTGTATCGGCGTTGCACTGAAAATATCTTCACAACATTGCAAATGTCGATGGTGTGCCGGTATGGCCGGCCGAAGTGGACGTGCGGTGTACTCTATGGAAAGAGATAAAGGACAGTGAAACTACCACTGGGTGCTAAATGGTTGAACGTCCGCAACTCTTCACAGGACGTGGGGTTCGGAGGAGTGTCTGCTCTGTCAAGTAGGAGAGATGGTGATCTATGGCGTCTCTGCCGAAAGAGCAGGCCGGCCGGTGTGGCCGTGCGGTTCTAGGGGCTTCAGTCTGGAACCGCGTGACCGCTACGGTCGCAAGTTCGGAACCTGCCTCGGGCATGGATGTGTGTGATGTCCTTAGGTTAGTTAGGTTTAAGTAGTTCTAAGTTCTAGGGGACTGATGACCACAGATGTTAAGTCCCATAGTGCTCAGAGCCATTTGAACCTTTTTTTTTAACCGAAAGAGCATAATGTTGGTGCACGCACAAGTGTTTCGGAGCACACCTTTCATCGTACATTGTTGAACATGTACCTCCACAGCAGACCACGCCTACGTGTTCACATGTTGACCCAATGACATCGTCAATTACGATTTCAGTGGGCACGAGACCGTCGGGATTCGACCGTCGATCAACTGAAACGTCTCGGCTCTTCAGGGGAGTCACCTTTTGCTACAGTAGATCGATAGTCGTCTCCACAAACGCCGTCATCGAGGTGAACGGCTGCTCGAAAAGTGCAGCGCGCCACTCACGCAGGCTGACCGGAGTAGTATTATGCTATGAGAGACATTCTCCAGCGCTTTCACGGGGCCTGTACTAGTAATCCAAGACACGCTGACAGCTGCGAACCATGTGCATCCCTTCATGCTTGATGGCTTCCTCGACGACGATGTCGTCTTTCAGCAGTATAATTGTGCTTGTTTCAGAGCTAGAAACGTGCTACAGCGGTCTGAGGAACTCACATTGATGTCAGGTGTCCAAATTCACCTGATGTAAATCCTATGGAACTCATCTGGGTCGCTATCGGGTGCCATAACCACGTAACGAAATCAGCGGCCACTTATTTACGCACATTACATGACCTATAATTAGATATCTAATGCCACGTACCACCACAAACCTAGCAGAAAAATGTTGGATTCCTGATACACAGAATCAGTGATGCAATAGGTTTCAAAGACGGACAACGAACGTAGTAAGTAGGTTGTAATAATGTTTTGGCTCATCAGTGTCATGTAACTAGTGTAAATGACAAAGGCTTACGATAAAATTGTTCGCAGCTAGTGGTCTTGAGGTAGCGTTCTCGCTTCCCGCGCATGGGGTCCCGGGTTCGATTCCGGGAGGGGTCGCAGATTTTCTCTGCCCCATGATGACTGGGTGTTCTGTGTTCTTCATCCTCATTGACTCGCAAGTCGCCGAAGTGGCGTCAACTAAAAAGGACTTGCAATACGACGGCCGAACTTCCCCGCATGGGGCCTCCCGGCCAACAATGCCATACGATCATTTCATCATGTCACGATAGAATTAGAAGACGTGGAAACTATTTAGAATAAACTTAACGTTAAAATGTTAAGATTGTATAGAACTGTAAGAAGTATTAAACGGTAACATTATAAAAGTGTAAATTATGAGAACTAATTGAACAGCGTGTGTTTATTTTTCAGAAATACACTCCTGGAAATTGAAATAAGAACACCGTGAATTCATTGTCCCAGGAAGGGGAAACTTTATTGACACATTCCTGGGGTCAGATACATCACATGATCACACTGACAGAACCACAGGCACATAGACACAGGCAACAGAGCATGCACAATGTCGGCACTAGTACAGTGTATACCCACCTTTCGCAGCAATGCAGGCTGCTATTCTCCCATGGAGACGATCGTAGAGATGCTGGATGTAGTCCTGTGGAACGGCTTGCCATGCCAATTCCACCTGGTGCCTCAGTTGGACCAGCGTTCGTGCTGGACGTGCAGACCGCGTGAGACGACGCTTCATCCAGTCCCAAACATGCTCAATGGGGGACAGATCCGGAGATCTTGCTGGCCAGGGTAGTTGACTTACACCTTCTAGAGCACGTTGGGTGGCACGGGATACATGCGGGCGTGCATTGTCCTGTTGGAACAACAAGTTCCCTTGCCGGTCTAGGAATGGTAGAACGATGGGTTCGATGACGGTTTGGATGTACCGTGCACTATTCAGTGTCCCCTCGACGATCACCAGTGGTGTACGGCCAGTGTAGGAGATCGCTCCCCACACCATGATGCCGGGTGTTGGCCCTGTGAGCCTCGGTCGTATGCAGTCCTGATTGTGGCGCTCACCTGCACGGCGCCAAACACGCATACGACCATCATTGGCACCAAGGCAGAAGCGACTCTCATCGCTGAAGACGACACGTCTCCATTCGTCCCTCCATTCACGCCTGTCGCGACACCACTGGAGGCGGGCTGCACGATGTTGGGGCGTGAGCGGAAGACGGCCTAACGGTGTGCGGGACCGTAGCCCAGCTTCATGGAGACGGTTGCGAATGGTCCTCGCCGATACCCCAGGAGCAACAGTGTCCCTAATTTGCTGGGAAGTGGCGGTGCGGTCCCCTACGGCACTGCGTAGGATCCTACGGTCTTGGCGTGCATCCGTGCGTCGCTGCGGTCCGGTCCCAGGTCGACGGGCACGTGCACCTTCCGCCGACCACTGGCGACAACATCGATGTACTGTGGAGACCTCACGCCCCACGTGTTGAGCAATTCGGCGGTACGTCCACCCGGCCTCCCGCATGCCCACTATACGCCCTCGCTCAAAGTCCGTCAACTGCACATACGGTTCACGTCCACGCTGTCGCGGCATGCTACCAGTGTTAAAGACTGCGATGGAGCTCCGTATGCCACGGCAAACTGGCTGACACTGACGGCGGCGGTGCACAAATGCTGCGCAGCTAGCGCCATTCGACGGCCAACACCGCGGTTCCTGGTGTGTCCGCTGTGCCGTGCGTGTGATCATTGCTTGTACAGCCCTCTCGCAGTGTCCGGAGCAAGTATGGTGGGTCTGACACACCGGTGTCAATGTGTTCTTTTTTCCATTTCCAGGAGTGTAGTTGATATCCTAACTAAAAGGCTGTTCTCAAACTATGAATTACCAAGCTCTGCGTATCGTACAACGAGCGTCGCTTCCAGGTCTGGTCGTTTTCTTGAAATATTTATTACGTAGTGAATCAAGTTTGCAATGAGCGTAACAAACCAAAAAATCTCATTACTTGTAACTATAAAACATATTTAATACAAGAGGCACCACAGCTCGTATGTTATCCAACAGCTAGAACTAAACAGATGTGTTAATAATAGTG
Source organism: Schistocerca cancellata (assembly GCF_023864275.1). Classification (NCBI taxonomy): domain Eukaryota; kingdom Metazoa; phylum Arthropoda; class Insecta; order Orthoptera; family Acrididae; genus Schistocerca; species Schistocerca cancellata. Next base: position 664,655,555 of record NC_064629.1, read on the forward strand.
GTGTTTACAGAACTACTTGCATTGGCAGTAACAAACCGTTTTATGGTCAACCAGACACCTATACTGACCGAGCATGAACGTAGCTGTAGATGTCACAAGTCAGTCTCCGCCTTTTCTGAATATGTGCTGAAGAAAAATCAGAGATAAAAAGTCAACACAGAAGCGCTTCAAATAGCCAACAAAGGGGAAATGTAATTTAACATCTTTGGTGCATAACACGAGTGATGAACGCTCAATTTGACATTTCTCCACTAATGTCATAGCCAAAAATTCTGTGTGTATTGCTAGTGTCTCTGTTCCTAATGTCTGATTTCCTGCACTCTTGTGTGTCTTGCGGAAGCTTGTCAGTTCTTTCCTGACGATAACCCAAAAGGCCGAGGAACGGTTCGAAGTAAACAAATATTGGCAGAACAAAAACGCAGTTTGTTCCTTTTACAACTGAAATATGAATTTTTTGAGCCAAAAAGTGAAGGAAAATCCAGAAGTATAGTTTAACAAGATATAAATTAAGTTCATGTGAATTAGTGTGATAGAACAACGCCGGCCGCTGTGGGCGAGCGGTTCTAGGCACTTCAGTGCGGAACCGCGCTGCTGCTGCGGTCGCAGCTTCGAATCCTGCATCGGGCATAGATGTGTGTGATGTCCTTAGGTTAGCTGGGTTTAAGTAGTTCTAAGTCTAGGGGACTGATGACTTCAGATGTTAAGTCCCATAGTGCTTAGAGCCGTTTGAACCATTTTAAAGAAGAACAAAACTGTTTAGGAAAGAAGTTAACAGTTTAGCATTCCGTCGCTGTAGAGATAAAAACTGTAGAGCAGTCGCAAGTCATTTGTAGCTTTCCTTTAGTGACACGATGGATTCGACCAAAGTGAGCATATTTAGAAATGTGATAATACAGTATGTTATACCATCATGCAATGGCAGTATAGTTACAGCTCTAGCGGTTCTAGGCGCTCAGTCCGGAACCGCGCGACTGCTACGGTCGCAGGTTCGAATCCTGCCTCTGGCATGGATGTGTGTGATGTCCTTAGAGTAGTTAGGTTTAAATAGTTCTAAGTTCTAGGGGACTGATGACCACAGATGTTTAGTCCCATAGTGCTCAGAGCCATTTGAACCATAGTTACAGACTCATCTTATCGAAACCAGTGATCACGTATATTTAATTCAAGATAAGTCATATGACTCATGTCCAAAATACTGAGAACTGCTGATTAATTTTTCTACAGTCACCATTTCCTAATCTGGATATTGTCATGCTTCTTCCTCACCTCCTTATCCATTTTAATTGTTCATATGGTTTTTATTTTATGCTTAAGTTGTAAAATAAACCAACGTTTACTGTTATGAATTTAAAGAAAATCATTGAACGTTCAGTATCACTGGGGTTGGTTCATGGGTGGTTAATCGTACAAAATGGATCTGTCTTTCCCCGTATATCATCCGTCATACCGGTAACCAAAGCATTTTGCTACTCTTAACCCAATAAACACAACTCAGCTACAAATCGAGGCAATCAGCAACTCCTTCAAATTGATTTATTGCTTTAAGAATGCATCAAAATTGCAAAACGAATTAAAAATTTGAAAAAAAGGAATTCCCATGGAGAAACGAAATATGAATGGAATTCCCACATAACAATTAAAGCTTTAGGTACTACCTTATTGGTTCAGAACTCCCCATGTCTAGGAGTAATAGTCTACTCATGTGGCAGCAAATAGAGCGATGGAAAAACGACTGTTTGAAAGCTTCACTGCGAACCCTGATTTCTTGCACCTTATCTTCTTAGTCTTTACGCGGAATGAATCTTTCTGCAGTCGGTCTCAAATGCCTGTTCTCTAAATTTCTTCAGTGGAACCTTGCGAAAAGAGAGTCATCTTCCTCAAGGGATTCCGATTTGAGTTCACGAAGCGCCTCCCTAATACACCCGTGCTGTTGCAGCATTGTAGAACATCACTAGAAAATTCGAATGTAACAACGTGCAACAGATATCTGATGTACTTCCAACAGTCATAGGTTGCTCAGCTTTCCATTCTTGTTTTATGTGTAGGATCTTAGTAACAAACTTAGAACTCGGGAACTTTCCTTTGTTTATCAGCAATCGCATAGTTATTACCTTCGTATTATCGTCGCACAGAGACGACCGAACTACGTCTGCGAAGTGTGTACTGCCTATGACAATCGACAGATATTAGTTTGATCCGTAGACATCAAATCTTGTTTCGTGGCTGTCTACCGATTGGTTAGTAGTATTACTTCAGCACAAGAGAAAAATGTTACAGTACATTTATGGCTGAAAAAGGCTAGTTATGTAACTAATTGCACCGGGTTTTAGCCACTTGCTGGCGGCAGGAGCAACGAGACTCAGAAACGGATCGGATGCGCTCATTTGCTGAACAGTTACATACACATATTTTGATTCCAATTAAAACGTATATTTACTGCCCTAACTCAACTGAAAATGTAAAGATTAGTAGCCGCGCGGAGTGGTCGCGCTGTTAGAGGCCCAATGTCACGGATTGCGCGGCCCCTGCCGTCGGAGGTTCAAGTCCTCCCTCGGGCATGGGTGTGTGTGTGTTGTTCTTAGCATAAGCTAGTTTAAGTAGTGTGTAAGTCTAGGGACCGATGACCTCAGAAGTTTGGTCCCCTAGAAATTCACACACATTTGACCGTTTGACCAAAGATTAGTAACAGAGGACAGAATGAAATTAAAGAAATATTAAATAAATGAGGAAGAATGGGGTTCAACGTCCCATCGATGACTAGGTCCTTAGAGAAGGAGAAGAGGCTCGGATTGAGAAGGATGGGAAGAGAAATTAGTTTCTGAAAGTAGCCATCTTGTACGTTGCCTTAAGGAATTTAGGGAACTCTCGGAAAACCTAAGTCTGGGTGGGTAGAAGGGGATTTGAAGCGCCGCCCTCCAGAATGAGAGAGACGGCGCAGCGGTTACCTAATTAGACTTGCATTGAAGAGGGTGATTGGTCAGATCTGCATCCGACCATCTCGAGGCAAATGACGGAATGATTCCTTTGAAAGGGCACGGCCAGTTTCCTGCTGCATCCTTGAATCATCTCGGGCATGTGCTCCGTCTCCAATGATTCTGATGGTGATGGGACGTTAAAACCCTAATCTTCCTTCGAACACGTGTCCAGTGTTTCACCAGTTCACCTCCTCGCTCGATAAAGAAAACTGAAGTTCATATGGGAGAAAGACTGTACGGTGTGATCATTAAAAATTCGAGGAAAGAGTCACTGTATTATTGCGTAACTACCTGGTAGTATTTCGTACATTTCAACAAACAAGAATATCGCAAAACCTATTCTCCGAATTTCGGAATTAAATTTATTGTAAGTCGGGTATTTGGCAAAAGCTTCTACTAACAATGTTTAATTTGTTTATTTATTCGATTTATAACAAAATCTTGATTTATTGACCCAAGAAAATTAATTCAGAAGTGGGAAATTGAAGAGGAGAAGGAGGAGGAACCACTGAAAGATTGTGGTTCCTGTGATGCGAGGTGTGGCGCCAACTCTATAAACCTTCCCACAAGAAGTCTCATATTGTTATGCAGTGTGAATCATGTAAAACTTGCACCGAAAACTAGGCGGAAATGTAAAGTGCTGCTGATGTGCGCTTTCCACAGAATGAATTGGTAGTCATGGCCTCTTTGGCGTTAACTAATAAACAGTAACAATACTTAGACAGTGTACTGTTTTTCAAATATACGATTTTTTAGAATGAAACAATGTCTGTTGACATTGAAAGTAGGATAAAATAGAATGTCAGTGATGTTTGTTGCAGGATTGTAGTGGAAGTCATTTACGAGATATAGTATTTTGGAAAGTTTCCACACCGACACTTGTTTGTGCCATTCAACCTGCACAGTTGTTAGATAAGATGTTGTTATGTTTGCTTAGAGAGTGCATGTTTATTCCTTGAGGACATTGCGAGTTGCTAGTCGGTTAGTGTGAGACAGACCAAGCACTAGGTCGTGAGTGGACGATGGGATTTACCAATGCAGGAAAAGTCGACATGATCGTGGTGTATGGATAGCGTAGGAAGAATGCAGTTCGTACTTGTCCTGTGTAAGCGGCAAGATATCCCAATAGACGTCAACCATCTCGGTAATTATTTATCAGCCTCCTCAACCAGTTACGTGAAAGTGGTAGCGTAACAACTAGACAACGTAGCATAAGGAAACAATGACGTCAGAAGGGGGGAACGTAATGTTGTTGCTGTTGTTGCAGTTGATCCGCACGTTAGTTCCCGCGCAGTCGCAAAGGAAATGACATGGGTCATGCAAGTGTCCCATGCGTTCTCCATCTACATAGGTTCCATTCATCACATCTCTTGGTTCAAATGGTTCAAATGGCTCTGAGCACTATGGGACTTAACTTCTGAGGTCATCAGTCCCCTAGAACTTATAACTACTTAAACCTAACTAACCTAAGGACATCACACACATTCATGCCCGAGGCATGATTCGAACCTGCGACCGTAGCGGTCGCGCGATTCCGGACTATAGCGCCTAGAACCGCTCGGCCACTCCGGCCGGTCATCACATCTCTCTCCATCAATAAATACATGGAAACGGTTATGAGAATCGTATTGTCTTCTGTACTTGGGCATTAAGACAGGATCTTCCAGATGTATCATTTATGTTGTTTAGTGATGAAGCCACATTTACCAATCATGGTCAGGTAAACGGCCGAAACCGTGTACTATTGGTCTGCTGACAATCCCCGTTGGCTTCGTCAGATGTAACGTGAGCATGTGGTGTGGAATAGTGAACCGCCAGCTCTTAGGCCCGTTTTTGATAAACAGGAAACCTAACCGTATTGCAGCCTCCTAACAGAGACAGATCGTCTTCCACGGATGCTAGAAGACGTTCCTCTGCAAACTAGTAGAAACCTGTGGTATCAACATGATGCCTGTACAGCTCATAGTGCACGAAGTACTAAAGCATGTCTTCACGATTTGTTTGCAAATCATCGGATTGGACGCAGAGAGCCTATACCTTGGCCGGCCCGTTCCCCGGTTTTGGCGCCTGTAGATTTTGTTCTGTGGGTAAAGCTGAAAGAAACTGTCTACAAAGACATACCAACTACACCGGATGATATGCAACGACTTATTGTATGTGTTGTGTTGTATGTTAACTGAGAGCCTGGAAACGACGGAAAGGCCCAATAGTCAAAATGGCTTGACACTCTTCCAGGGTTATTGTGCGGTTCGGCCCCCAGTGGAACCCCCTCCACCCCCCCACCCCCAGGGAACGTCTCACACCAGGCGAGTGTAACCACTATGTTTGCGTGGTAGAGTAATGGTGGTCTACGCGTACGTGGAGAACTTGTTTGCGCAGCAATCGCCGACATAGTGTAGCTGAGGCGGAATAAGAGGAACCAGTCCGCATTCGCCGTGGCAGATGGAAAACCGCCTAAAAACCAACCACAGACTGGCCGGCTCACCAGACCTCGACACATGTCCGTCGGGCTGATTCGTGCCGGGGACCAGGCGCTCCTTCCCGCCCGGAAAGCTGTGCGTTGGACCGCACGGCTAACCGGGCGGCCGCAACGACGTATTACTGTGGCCTGCTCGGACGTCTTCACTGAAATGCTAGCACGTGTGCAGCAGTCGTTCCATACCAAACTGAAAGTGTGAGTTGCTCCTGCTTCCGGTCATTTTGAACACAACCTGTGATGATCAACTGTCTCGTTACTAGTCAGAACCCACATAACTGGTATATACTTCTGTTGTTTCTTAGTGTTGTTCCTTAGTGTGTGCTGCCACAGAAATTGTACAAGTGTCAGTGTGGGAACTTTTCAAAGTACGATAAACCGTAAATGACTCGCATTAGAATCTTGCAAAAAACACCACTGACATTCTAATTTACCGTACTTTTAGTTTCTTCAAGAATAGATATTGTTCCATTTAAAAAAGTGTATGTTTTCAATCGAAATGCACTTTCTAAGTATTCTTACAATCTATTGTTTGACTAACAATACGAACCCCTAACTACCAATCCATTCTGTTGACACCGTACATCAATAACACTTTCCATTTTCGCAATATTTGCGGTGATTCACCCTGAATAACTGGTCGAACTTAATGTTAGACATTTTTGACGTATTTATGGAGTACGTATGTGATTCCTTACAACTAGGCTCTAACACACGTTAATGAGTTGGTGCTCGACTTGCTGGAAAATTAATTGGAGGGAGGGGGAAGTGTTAGTGAACAGTTCCCGATGGCTAGATCGTGCACTCATTTCCAGACCACTGAAAAGACGGTCGAAACGTCGACATTATAGTCGTTTGCGTGTTTCATAAAGACGCTGCTTAGTACCCAAAAGGGTTTTATACAAATTGTCATTGGCCGTGGAAGATTCTGTACTTTATCAATTCCGTTGGATGCCCGTATAACTACCCCGTTCAGTAATGAGCAGCAAGATTCTTTCACGCATAGTAAATAAACATATATCGGATGCCCCTCCAAAGAGACCTCAGAAGTATTTTCAGATGTTCCTCAGATATTTGCAATTTAGATCTTACAATGTTCAGCTGGTGTCAACCAAGAAAATACTTTTCACCACATCTTTCTTGCAACGCCCAGTGTCAACGGGAAGTGTCGGGTTGTTTTCCTCTACAAACAAAATATTTTTTAAAAGCGGAATGAGACGTGCCTTCGATAGAGCCGTCCTAAATTTGTCTAGTGTGATATTCAGTCTAAAGATATGTATTAATAGGACTTACTCTGTTTCCTTTGCAGCCCTGGCAGGCACCGACTACTACCGCCACGTACCAGGACTATTCAGTGTCTGCTTTCGTATTTTAATTCCCTGTTAATATATATCAATGCACTGAATATCACAACAGACTAATTTTGGTGCGCAAAATTCCTTTTTAGAATCATTTTGTTTGTAACTGATAGCAAACCGACGGTTGCCGTTAGCACTAAGCGTCGCATGAAGTGATGAACAGTATTTGTCTGGGCCGACTTCAGCTACGCAAGGTAAAACCTAAATTAAAAAAAAAGAAAAACTACCGAAACACTAAGGAAAATGCACCTGATGACTCTTAGAAGAGACACACTGTTTACTTTTTTCACGGAACCGTAATCCTGGATGTATCTATACACTATGTATCCGGACACTCCCAAAAACATATGTTGTTCACATTAGGTGCATTGTGCTGCCACCTACTGCCAAGTACTTCATATCAGTGACCGCAGTAGTTATTAGACATCGTGAGAGAGCAGAATGGAGCCCTCCGCGGAACTCACAGACTTCGAACGTGGCCAGGTGATTGGGTGTCGCTTGTGTCATACGTCTGTACGCGAGATTTCCCCACTCCTAAACATCCCTAGGTCCACTGTGTCCGATGTTATAGTGAAGTGAAAAAATTAAGGGACACGTACAGCACAAAAGCGTACAGGCTGAACTCAACTGTTGACTGGCAGAGACCACCGACAATTAAAGAGGGTCGTAATGTGTAATAGGCAGACATCTGTCCAGACCATCACACAGGAATTCCAGACTGCATCAGGATCCACTGCAAGTACTATGACAGTTAGGCGGGACGTGAGAAAACTTTGATTTCATGGTCGAGCGGCTGCTCATAAGTCACACGTCACGCCGGTAAATGCCAAACGACGCCTCGCTTGGTGTAAGGAGCGTAAACACTGGACGATTAAACAGTGGGAAAACGTTGTGTGGAGTTACGATTCAGGGTACACAATGTGGCGATCCGATGGCAGGGTGCTGGTGGGGCGAATGCCCGGTGAACGTCATCTGTCGGCGTGTGTAGTGCTGACAGTAAAATTCGGAGGAGGTGGTGTTACGGTGTGGTCGTGTTTTTTATGGAGGGGGCTTGCACCCCTTGTTGTTTTGCGTGGCACTATCACAGCACAGGCCTACATTGATGTTTTAAGCACCTTATAGCTTCCAACTGTTGACGAGCAATTCGGGGATATCGATTGCATCTTTCAACACGATCGAGCACCTGTTCATAATACACGGCCTGTGGCGGAGTGGTTACACGACAATAACATCCCTGTAGTGGGCTGGCCTGCGCAGTGTCCTGACCTGAATCCTACAGAACAACTTTTGAATGTTTTGGAACGTCGACTTCGTGCCAGTCATTTTGAGCCAGGTGTCCGGATGCTTTTGATCATATAGTGTAGGTGATTCGTTCTAAAATCGCACTAACCATAACAGTTGGTTGCAGGAAGTCGTGTTTTAACTTCAAGCAGTAATTCGGTGTCACGTCTCGTCATGTTGCTGTAGATGCTTGTTTACCTGAGTAAGACATCTGTTGCGTGACAAGTAACAGGTCTGATAAGAAGAAACTTTAGCAGCTTTACTAAGAAAGAAGGCTATTCCCGCATAAAACCTGTTACACTTGCTTAGCACTAGTTTGCATTATCCGGTACTTACTAACAATGCAATGCAAGTAGATTCACTGGAGCTGATGTAAGTGGCGCTGAAATAAAGGGCGGTGTTGAGTCAGCGGCGCACAGCTTTTCCTCAGAACTGGGCCGAATATGCGATAACAGCGCCGACTTTGGGAGGCCCACACGTACCGTCGCTATCGCAACGGTCAGTCTCGCAAGAGCTGACCCCGGAGCACTGATGTAGACGCCGTTGTACGTCTCGTGCCACACTTAGTCATCTGCGCCTGTGCCCTGTCTCACTTGTGTAAGAATCTTGATGAATACCTGTGAAAGTATTCTGTATTTAAGAGTTTCCTTCGCTGCCGACCTCAGAATAATCTCTGTCTTCGTCCAAGAGGAGAACAGTCCTGATATGCTCACGTGACAACCCTGCATCTGACAATGCACGTCCATCCAGACTTTCCACACACATCTGCATATACACACACACAAACACACACACACACACACACACACACAGCACCAACTTTGAAAGTCTGTTGTAATATGAATGTTTAACAACTGGCGCTCATCAAGATTTCGTAGTCCTATGCAAATATGTAAAAGATCTCTCCCCAATAATAAGTTTCTCTTAGGTCTTGTCCAAAACTGAAAACAGCAAAAAATATTTTCCCATGGCGCAGGTACTAAGAACAAACTGTTGAACTTTCAGGTGTCCAAAATTGTTGAAAAAAACATCGCACTAATCTCCTAAGTTGAATGTTGAAGCTCTTTTACCATTTCGAGAATAGTGTAGTGGGTTAGTCGTAATGTCCAAGATATCTGTATCTTACGGGTTAAAATATTTGCCCACCAGATAGGCGTGCGTGTTAAATCGGCGCTTCCGGGTCAGGGAGATACACCGGCCCCGGATCGGATCCTCCCGGCAGTTTCACGATGAGGGCCAGCCTGGAAGTAGCGTTTAGGTGGTTTCCCACATCACGCTAGGTGAATACCGGAATGTACCCAAGTCCCGACTCAGTAACACGATTCGCGAACATTTATAACGCTTTCGCTCATTTTCACATACATAACAGTACACACAGATCGTTGAGGTACACATATTCCGTCCAGAGGGTAACGAGGTGACGAAAGGAAGGGCATCGCGCCACCTCATAAATTAACCGTGCCAAGTCCGTTAATGGCCATGCCGAGCGTGCGCCGATGCGGGATAAAGGCAAAAGAAGTAGAAGAAGATTGATGCTTTATGGTTATGTTTTTCCTCGATAAAGTATTGATGCTGTCTGCATTTATTAAGAACTCGTCTGACGTCGAATAAAAGACATAAAATGTGACGATAATATTCACTTTTATGCCCAGCTACTAAACAAAACCGTTCGAAAAGTTTCGTCTCTTGTTTGCATTCACAGTATAGTTGTTAGAGACTTCTGCAAGAGAAAAATGCAAGAGAACAATCATTAGATATGTCCGGGTATAGACGGCCTCCAACATAGACGCCAAGAAGTATGGAAGCTACAGCTACATCTGCGATCTACGTCGCATATGAGACTATCATGCTGTGACATCCGATGTAATTGCCTCTTGCTCTGCCACCAGTGAATAACACGTAATTTTAACTCTTCTTACAGGTGCCTTAAATATATCAAAAATGATGAAAAAATTAAAAATAAAAGTTGTCGAATGATTTCATTCTTGAATATCAGTGTCTATTACTACAGAGAACCATGATTTCCTCAGGAAGGACGGAACTATTAACTGATTCGTTTCCATTGCATGACTCCAGACGAATGTTGTAAGTTTGTCATTGCTGTTGTGATTAATGACATATACGCTATGAAATCGTTCTATATTTCAAGCCTCTTTGCCTTTAGTATGCAAAAGCAAAGGAAAATAGCTTGCGGGCTGCTGTGGCCGAGCGGTTCTGGGCGCTTCAGTCCAGAACCGCGCTGCTGCTACGGCCTCAGTTTCGAATCCGGCCTCGGGTATGGCTGTCTGTGATGTCCTTAGGTTAGTTAGGTTTAAGTAGTTCTAAGTCTAGGGGACTGATGACTTCAGATGTTAAGTGCCATAGTGCTTAGAGACATTTGAACCATTTTTTGTAAATAGCTTTTCCTTCATCACGAATGGCTGTTGCTCTTAGTGCGAATGTGTTATACTTTTGGTGCCTTTAAGGTCGTAAATGCTTTAGAACTAATCATACAGTTTCAAAAGTATCATTATTGTTGACAATACTATTATAAATACTGTTATTATTATTATTATTATTATTATTATTATAGAGTACTATTGTTTCACAATGGCTCCCTTCAATAACTTACATACTGAGTGTGATTGGCCCAGATAGTGTGATGGCTATATTCTTTTCGAGAGCGCACCAGTAACCAATTCGACTTACATTAAGTCGTGGTAATAATTAACATATTCGTATCATAGAGTGGTATTGAGTAGATACACGCTACTTAACTGACCTAAGAAACGTTTGCACTGATCATTGTGGTTTTATTTCTTTAGAAACATATTTCTCAAAAATCATTTGATCACAGGAAATCGCTTCGTGTGTAATAGAGGCAAAAGTTCTCCTGCCATCTTAGTGCAGTTCAGTAGAAGACACTTTGTCTTCTATCGTGAACCTGACTACATGGCCTATCTTCAGTGTTCAGTCTGCTAACATTCCTTTAACGGTTGTTTCAAACTTAGACCTTGTGCTCATTGTTGTCGCTTTACCCGAAGAATGTTTGTCAGTGTAGGAGTTTTCCAGCCAATATGGTGTACACGACGATAGCATTCCAACATTCATCCGTTTTCGATAAACACAACACATTGGAGATCTGCCCGCAGATGTCGTCTGTGGTCGACAAGATTATCTGACGACCGCTGCCTGCAAATTAAGGTTTCAGGTCGTGCGCTACCTTTTTGGAGGCCACTATGATTATTGTGTGGACCCAGACTGTTGGCAACCATCTCTCCACGTTTTTCGTTCTTGTTGCATACGATGAATCTCCTAACAGCTCTATGTTGTTTTACTTATGATTCAAGGGTGCTTGGAAAGTACCATCCTCGAAGCTGTAATGGATTTTACTCGTCTGATCGATTACCTACACATACTTTCCTTTCTTGGTGGTATGTCTCTAAAATCTCAAGAAATTCTTTGGCTGAAGCATTATTTTCAGTGTGAACCTTGTAAATAAGGTCGGAATTTAACATGCACATGTCTGCGATGTGAAAAAAGAGTTTTTGCGCCATTTCAATGTTTTGCAAACACATTTTATTAGTTTAAGTAGCACGTACTATTTGTCTACTGCATCCATAGATTCGTGGTAATCCAACACAAATTTTGGTTCAAATTTTTCGATTTAGCGTACCAGTTCAGTTTCTCAGCTGATTTCAAGGAAGCTGTATGGCAAGTCGTCAGCATAAGTAGGTCTATTTCGTCACACCAAGACATCATAGTTTCTTTTGAAATAAATTCCGCCTCTTCTCTTTGTAGTCTGGCCCGAGAGTTGGCCTATCTTTCCTATTAAGACGAACATTACCTATTGCCTTTGTTCTTCTTTCATGGAAATAGTGGAAGAGAGATGGGCTTGTGACTAATTGTCCACATTCAGTAAAAATTTTCGACACATAGCGAACGTTTTATAGTGTGCATTTACTAAGAAAATCTCGAAAGGTATACACTATGTGATCAAAAGTATCCGGAAACTTGGCTGAAAATGACTTACAAGTTCGTGGCGCCCTCCATCGGTAACGCTGTAATCCAATCCCTTAGCCTTGATGACAGCTTCCAATCTCGGAGGCATACGTTCAATCAAGTGCTGGAAGGTTGTTTGGGGAATGGCAGCCCATTCTTCACGTAGGGCTGCACTGAGAAGAGGTATCGATGTCGTTCGGTGAGGCCTGGCACGAAGGCGTTCTAAAACATCCCAAAGGTGTTCTATAGCATTCAGGTCAGGACTCTGTACAGGCCGGTCCATTACAGGGATGTTACTGTCGTGTAACCACTCCACCACAGGCCGTGCAGTATGAACAGGTTCACGATCGTGTTGAAAGATGCAATCGCCATCCCTGAATTCCTTTCCAACAGTGAGAAGCAAGAACGCGCTTAAAATATCAATGAAGGACTGTGCTGTGATAGTGTCACGGAAAACAACAAGGGGTACAAGCCCCTTAGAGCATTCGCCATAATCACACCCTGCCATCGGATCGCCACCTTGTGAACCGTGATTCTTCACTCCACACAGCGTTTTTCCACTGTTCAATCTTACAGTGTTTACGTCCCTTACACTAAGCGAGACGTCGTTTGGCATTTACCGACGTGATGTGTGGCTTATGAGCAGCCGCTAGACTACGAAATCCAAGTGTTCTCACCTCACACCTAACTGTCATAGTAATTGCAGTGGATCAGGATGGAGTTTGGAACTCCTGTGTGATTACACGATCGTCTTTAACTGTCGGCGGTCTCTGTTAGTCAAAAAAAAAAAAAATGGCTCTGAGCACGATGGGACTTAACATCTCACGTCATCAGTCCCCTAGAACTTAGAACTACTTAAACCTAACTAACCTAAGGACATCACACACATCCATGCCCGAGGCAGGATTCGAACCTGCGACCGTAGCGATCGATCGGTTCCAGACTGAAGCGCCTAGAACTGCTCGGCCACCAGCAGCCGGCTCTGTCAGTCAACAGATGAGGTTAGGCTGTACGCTTTTGTGCTGTACGTGTCCCTCCACGTTTTCACTTCACTATCACATGGGAAACAATGAACCTAGGGATGTTTAGGAGTGTGGGAATCTCGCTTACAGACGTATGACACAAGTGACACCCAATCACCTGACCACATTCTAAGTCCTTGAGCTCCGCGGAGCGCTCCATTCTGCTCTCTCACGATGTCTAATGACTACTGAGGTCGCGGATATGGAGTACCTGGCAGCAGATGGCAGCACAAAAATGGTTCAAATGGCTCTGAGCACTATGGGACTTAACTTCTGAGGTCATCAGACCCCTAAAACTTAGAATTACTTAAACCTAACTAACTTAAGGACATCACACACATCCATGCCCGAGGCAGCATTCGAATCTGCGACCGTAGCGGTCATACGGTTCCAGACTGTAGCGCCTAGAACTGCTCGGCCACTCCGACCGGCCAGCACAATGCACGTAATATGAAAAACGTTAGCACTCCTCGCACGCTTAGCTTCTGTCGCTGTATACGCGATTATCGTTGGAAGCATGACGACTGTGCACGATTAAATACGTAGCCAGCAATTAAAGAATTAACCTAAGACCCGCAACCTACGCATATATGCAGACAGTACTAAATTATTTCTAAACATTTTACAGCACCCTTGTCACTGCGACTACCATAAAAAAATTATTGCCAGTTGGCTGATACGTGACTGAGATTAATTCAGTGATTGTCTATTGAGCACTAACGTCTTACCAACGGTCCTGACTCGTTGAATACACCGATTCCCGTCAGATCACCGAAGTTGAGCAACGTCAAGGGTGACTAGTACTTGGATGGGTAACCGGCTGAGTACGCCGTGCGCTGTTGACAACTTTCCCTTCGCGTTTCCGGCAAGAGTAGAGGAAGGATGTTTGTATATAGCCCCTGATTACTAGACTTTGCGCCTATGTCCTGGATTAAATTCCAAACCTCTCCGCAGTGTCTTATGAAGTGAGGGCAAGTGACAATGTTGATGGTGACCCGTCCGTCGGATGGGGACGTTAATCGCGTTGGCCCCCTTGATGTTATTCGAAAGATGTAGGTTATGTGCTGGCACGGGGTTTCACCCTCTACCTTCTTTCATCGTCATCCAACACTAGCATGCCATGACGCTACACTACACACACACACACACACACACACACACACACACACACATACACACACACACCCATTACAGTCTTCTACGAGCACCAGATACATTTCACATACAACACCCACATTTCACGAAGGAAAGATGCCAGGGTGCGCAAAGGATAGGACAAACCTGTCCAATTAGGTGTCTGAACTTGCTCTTCGAGGTGCGAGCCAACCATGCTATACGACTTTAATTTTTACTACCCACTTGATCAAAAAGAAATACAGATTTTCTCCGAAATCTACTTCAATAATTTTGAAGATTCTTTAGATATTATATATCATGGTACAAAATACGAATGAATGCCGTATTTCGAGCAATGCCGATTCACAGGATGCAACTAAAATTCTAAGTCAGGAATTTAAAGAAAAACAGAACCACATACACACATGCATGTATCACACACTCGAAAAATTTGGACATTTATGGTAAGTTCCTATGGGACCATCAATCCCTAGGCTTACGCACTACTTAATCTAACTTACGCGAAGGACAACACACACTCATGCCCGAGGGACGACTCGAACCTCCGACGGGGGGAGCCGCGCGAACCGTGGCGAGGCGTCTAGACCGCACGGCTACCCCGCGGGGCTCACAAACTCGCATACATCATGTATATACATATAAATGATGACACTATGTATTTACGGTAGTAACTTACAGCCAGCCACACATATATAATTCAAATACAGTGCCGAAAAAAGTGAGGTGACAGGTAATTTATCATTGTAGGAGTGTATGACAACAAATTCAGACCAAGTGGAAAACACATCTCACAATAAAGGGTGCTCAAACAGTCGCAACAACCCGCCCCCCCCCCCCCCAAATCCTTCAGCGGCAATGTAGGCGCATATTATCACATTCAAACTATCATAAAGGAGCCGAATGGCATCCTGCGATATATTGTGCCAAGCATCTTGTGCTTTTTGTTGCAGTTCGGCAATGGATCTTGCAGGCACTGGTGCACGAGTAAGTTCCCACTTCATTACGTCCCATGCGTGTTCAATTGGGGAGAGATCTAGTGATCTTGTTGGCCACAGCAGTTCTTGCACGCCACGAAGAGCACGTTGCGTCACAGCAGTTTTATGTGAATGTGCGTTGTCCTGCTGAAAAAGCACGTCATCTACCGTCGAACAAATGGCAGCCTGTGCAATGTAGCGGGCACCGGTTACTTTAACCTGTAGAAACACTAAATGTGATCGCGAGCTCTATCTGATGGACCCACACACTATCAAGCCTGGGATGGGACCCTGTGTCGTAGGCGAATGCACTCACGAATAGTCAGCTCACCAACTGTATGCCATACACGTGTACGTTCATCACCGGCCTACCGACAGATCCTGTCCCCATCACGGAGGACAACATAGCGGCAGTCCACTCTCCAGTCAACTGTTTCGCCACGCCAGAGTAGCCATACATGGCGGGTCGCGGTGTCAGTGGTCACGTGGCCAGAGGCATGCGTGATCTTTATCCTGCTGCAAGCAGCGGTTCCCTGTGGTCCCTTATCTCACAGTAGGTGCAACATGTGCCCGGATTTCGTCCCGGGATGAAGACGAGTTTGCCGCCACTGCTCGCACTGTGCGTCGATCTCGACGTGCGTCTGTACCACGTGGTCGTCCAGAACCTGGTTATAGTTATGGGAATGTTCCACCGGCCACTGTTGAAAGCAGCGACATACCAGCGATACATTGTGCCCAACATGTGCAACAGTCAGTCTATAACTCCATCCAGTAACCCACATGCCTACAATGTGACTCGATTCAAATAGCTGAAGCTGTTCAACAGGAGAATGTACTCGGCGGTGGAGCATGGTTGAACCCTAGATGAATGCCAGAACACTTTTCACGTCTAAACTCTGAACGCTTACTGTCAGCAGTGTCAAAACATAGGGTGCACAGTCAGGCCTCCTGAGCACCATCTGATTGCCGATGGCCTTGACAAATGAATCGCTAACACTACAAGACGACAGTATGCACATATTATCCCCATGAACCACAGTCCTTGACGGAGTTGCATTTTTTCCCCGCAGTGTATGTTGAATATTTTTGTCAAAAACGACTGCTGTTGACACCAACCAGTGAATGGTCCGAAATGGTGTTTCTTTACGGGCAAGCAGATGGAAACGGTCGAGAGGCAGCACGGCTATACCAAAACAATTACCCACACAGACGCCAACCACATCACACAACGTTTCAAGCCCTTTTTGGGCGTTTGCATAATCATGGGTCCTTTCAGACAGACGAACGAACATGGAGTTGAAACGTTGTGTGGTATGGTTGGTGTCTGTGAGGGTACTTGTTTTGGTGCTGTCTCTCGACCGTTTCCATCTAATTGGCCGTTAACAAACACAATTTCGGCTTGTTCGTGACTTGAATACCAGACCATTTTGCTGCTTACAGTACGCTGCATCAATCACACAACCTGCAACACACAAGGAACACATGGCACGTGGTCAGACGAACTTCCATTCGTCAGCGCCATATACCGTTAGCAACGAAGCATTTTCGGACACATTTTCCTCCATTTCCAGTCAGGAAACCGTCCCTGCAGTTTGTCGGTTTTAGTAATGTTCGTCCTGTATAGTAATATCGTCATTACGTCGTCAAAAACACGACTCGCATTCAGGAGGACGACGGTTCATCCCGCGTCCGGCCATCCTAATTTAGGTTTTCCGTGATTTCCCTAAATCGCTTCAGGCAACTGCCAGGATGGTTCCTTTGAAAGGGCACGGCCGACCTCCTTCCCAATCCTTCCCTAATCCGATGGGACCGATGACCTCTCTGTTTGGTCCCGTCCCCCAAAACAACCAACCAACCAACCAACGTCGTCTAAATCTTGGAAGCACAACAGCCTACACAAAAATTTTCTGACGTTTGTGATGAGGCCCTACGTTCAGGAGAAAAAATCCAGTAATTCACTCGGGAGGACAAACAAATGCACAGTTACCTTTTGTTACTGATTTGATGAAAAACTACGTTCAGTAAAACAGATGTAGCCTGTTAATTGACTCGTGTAGAGAACAAACATATAAATAGTTATGCGATAAAATTTTTCAAGATGAAGAAGGACTGACGTCGCGCAGTATTAAAGTGCATCCGCTAGTGCGACACTTCGATGTCTATTTTTATTTTCAGGTAAATAATTTGATCAAAAATGTTTGAAAACTCTTCTTATCTCATAGAGAGAGAAAAAAGGAATCGCATACCGAGAAGTCTTCATTGAAATGCATCCTATTCTACATCACTAGCTATCCTCGCCAATATTTTGCCTAATGGTGCGTTATGCGTGGTTTGCTGCTACATTATTCGATGTGAGAAAGAACATTTTATGAATGTCAACCAAGTTCTTTTTTGTATAGAAACTTGAAGACGGTCATGCAATTTTAAACATGCGGCGTTTATAACATGTGCAATGTTGCGAGTAAATTACTGCTTCCCCACATTTTTGTGGTAACTGCTACCCCAGCATGTGTAAATCGTCAACTGTAAAATAGTAATTGAATATGATTTTATACACCAAGTTCCTGTGTACGCCTTACAATCCTTGCCTGAAAATTTGCAATCCCAAATTTTCCTTTGCTTGTCCTTTTCATGACTTTTCTGAAAATATTAATAAATACAATATATTGAGCTTTATTTAGATTTATTTGTAGTGTAAGTAATGTAAAAACTGAAAATAAAAAAGGTTTCTGCAAAGGAACTCGAGTCAACGACACGCAGCTTACCGTTATATGCTATTTCTGCTGTGCCAACCGCTACCTGAAAACTATGCTAACATAAATGGTTCATGACTCCCCCGACACGCGCCAAAAATTCTATTTCTTCTAAACGCTTGGTCATATGGAGCTCCAACTACTGTCACTCTCATTTGTCGCCAAGCCATGCATACTTTGCATAACATAAATTTGTTCATCGGTGATGTCGAGTAGGTGCGGTCCCCTTGCCAGACAGCTTTATAGCCTCTCATCGGGGAATAGATAACACACGTACCTAAATGCCTAAATAAGATAAATATGTGTTAATTCATACCTCCCTGTGCCCCAGTGTGCACTTACTATCCTCTATTGCGTCAGCAGAAATGAATTGTATTAGCTGTGAAAGATGGTGGCACACCCAGCGGAGTGTCATAGGCACCATTCCACATCGAAGCTCTTTAGATGGAAAAAAACTTAAACTCTGGAAGTGCATCGAATTTTCGTTTCAGTTTAGTGGTATAACGTTAGTGCTTAAGAGCCACCGCCACAGTGTGGGATAAACTTTCTGAACTGCGGTTTAATGCAGCTGCTCTTAATAGAGAGCCGCCTTTGCTTCGACCCTCGTCGAGCGAGCTCATTTATCATTTCAGAAAGGCTTCCACGTCACAGACTTCAAGGCACTTCCGCGTATCTGCTCCATGAGCTAAGCTGAATGCAAGCTGATAAGTTCGCACACGCTTCACCAGAGTTCGAAGTGAGAACCTTCCCAAAAGCTATAAACCAATAATTTTAATTGATCTACGTCACAGAGAATGCTGAGAAGGCACGACATAAAATCAGTGAGCGATAAGGAATTTCCAACATTAATCCTCGTCAACATCTTAGATTAAGGACCCGCCAAGCTCGGCATATGAAATGAAGACTCCATAGTATCGGACTTACAGACTAACAAGGCACCCCCCCCCCATCGCACCCCCCTCAGATTTAGTTATAAGTTGGCACAGTGGATAGGCCTTGAAAAACTGAATCCAGATCAATCGAGAAAACAGGAAGAAGTTGTGTGGAACTGTGAAAAAATAAGCAAAATATACAAACTGAGTAGTCAATGCCCAACATAGGCAACATCAAGGAGAACGTGAGCTCTAGAGCGCCGTGGTCCCGTGGTTAGCGTGAGCGGCTGCGGAACGAGAGGTCCTTGGTTCAAGTCGTCCATTGACTGAAAAGTTTATTTTTTTATTTTCAGACAATTATTATCTGTCCGTCCGTCCGATGCGAGGTAACTGCGCCGTAGTATGGGGATGCCAAACCTAAACAAACATCGAAACACACGACGTCAGTCGACTACAGCGCACGGAAGAGAGAGTGTTACTGCTAACGAGGCTCCCTGGCTGGCAGTTGACTGTTCACTACTTTGGACGAGAGTGCATTAAATACGTGAGATGTATTCCGTGGGCAATATGAATCCAGCAAATATAGCTCGCGACTTCAATAACAATCGCACGGTTTTGCGGTGCGGTAGCAAAACACACGCGCTAAACTTATTACAGTGAACAGAGACGTCAGGGAACGAACGGACAGATCATAACTTTGCGAAAATAAAGAAAGTAAAATTTTCACTCGAGGGAAGACATGAACCAAGGACCTCTAATACCACAGCGGCTCACGCTAACCACGGGACCACGGCACTGTTACGCTCAGACTGTCCTTGATGTTGCCTATCTTGCACATGGACTACTCAGTTTGTATATTTTACTTACTTTTTTCGTAGTTCCACACAACTTCTTCTTGTTTTCTCGATTGATCTGTGTTCAGTTTTTCAAGGCCTATCCACTGTGCCAACTTATAACTAAATCTGAGGGGGGTGCGATGGGGAGGTTCCTTTGTAAGTACTTCTGATGCATTATGATAATATGGAACTTCAACGATTAGACGCACCAGCACCACATCTGTTTCGTTATTATGACGGTGACGATGCTTTCATTTCTCTTCGATGGAACGTGGGTTGACCATTATATGCCTCCCATTCTACTTCAGTTTCTTCAAGCATCCTTGCAGCACGAGATCGTCGTCAACGCTGGGGAGGTTTTTCCAGCATTGTGCTTTAACGTGAACCTTGGCTTTCATTCAACATGGACAGTCTATCAGCACTCAACGTTATTGCGCGATCCGCCGAAGATTACTAGGAGCAATCAAGAATAACAGCCGTGACGCCGTTTTTCGGAGACTAATTTTGTTGTGGGCCAGTCCTAGATCCAATACGGAAAATGCATTGGTAGAAATCAGACGTAACTTTGGAACAGCTGGATATACAGGGAAGAACGTATATTTTTAATGTAACACATTTTGTGTAACTTTCGAACAGCCGCATATACAGGGACGAACCTATAGCATAAAAATATGGCACATTTTGTGTACACATGCAAACGTTGTATAGCAGAGTGCTTAATTCTTATAAACTAGTCGTGTAAGCTGTCGCAGACACCCCGCAGCGAGTTTTTTTTTTATGAATCTGACAATGAAGAAATAAATGGAGCTTAGTGTTTAACATTCCGTCGACGAAAAAGTCATTAGAGAAGGAGCAATTCTCCTTACGTGCTTTAAGCTAACCACAGAAAATCTAACTGTCTCTCTCTGGGGGGGAGGGGGGGGTCTGTATCTCGGTCCTTCCGAATGCGAGTCCAGTGCCTTAACGAAGGAGACACCTCGCTGATTCTGAAATTCAGAGTGACACGTTACTGGGGACTGTTAAAGTGTAATGCCTCATCATCGACGAATTATTTTCAAACGGAAAACAGAAAATTGATCTTATTGTAAACGGCAGAAACGAAAGGTGCGAGCTCTCCATTCGCATGCTGACATTTAAGGTACAAAAAAAGTCCCGATTTCTTCTAAATCTGTCACGTGAATGTTCAGTAGAATCGAAATAGTGCCAGAGACTACGTACTCCAAGTGCCTCTGCTACCGTCATACGATAAACTACACTCAGGTGACGAAAGTCTTGGGATACGTCCTAATATCGTGTCGGACCTTTATTTATTTATTGCCAAGTTATAGATTTGTTACCTAATGTTTTAAAATGGGTCGTACATCTTACATTTTTTTTTGTTTTTCATCTTTTTTGTAGTCTTTTTCTCTTTTGTTTTTACCTACACCATTTTACAAAGAACATTACTTTTTAAAATAACAATAATTCAAGGTTGAAATATAAATAAAATTTTGTTATTTTTTAAGAAGAATATAAAAAGATGATAGGACAGAGAAGAGATCTGTTGGTGCCACCATCGATTGTGACTGGCGGTGAATACCTCGGAATGGTTTCTTAGAGCTGTTGACCGCCCGTCACAGTAAAGTGGTTAGTAGTAGAGAAATAGTATTGCTAATCCTATGTATTAACCTTAGGTGCTCATCCGTGTATGGCATTTGATGCTTTCTTGGCTAGATCGCCAGCACCTTATGCTTATTTACTGTCACATCGCGTCTTTCTCCTTGTGCTTCTCTTCGGTGTCATCATTTTCGCTGTCACTGTGAGATGATGTTTGGTTTGTGGGGCGCTCAACTGCGTGGTTATCAGCGCCCGTACAATTACCCAATCTTTGCTCAGTCCAATTTCGCCACTTTCCTGGATGATGATGAAATGATGAGGACAACACAAACACCCAGTCATCTCGAGGCAGGTGAAAATCCCTGACCCCGCCGGGAATCGAACCCGGGACCCCGTGCTCGGGAAGCGAGAACGCTACCGCGAGACCACGAGCGGCAGACAAACGCTGTCACTGTGGGAGTCGTTGTCCACCCTCTGAAGATTGTTGTTACGTTGCATATAGATATGTGTGTTATGTCGTGTCCGCAGGTACCCTTCATGTGTTGTTTTGCAATAGTGTTTGTCAATACGTTTTATTGTACCCATTGTTCTTCGTCTCTTATTGCTGTGTACACACGTATGTCTTTTTTGTGTAGTTTAAGTGTAGTGCATGTCTGTTGTTCGCGCATTGCCCGCAGAAAAAAAACAGTGTGTTCTGGGGAACCTTCTTCCCCGCATGTGCATGTTGATGGCTATCTCAGACTCACCCAGTTTAAGTGCGTGGGATAAGGTCCGTGTCCGATTAACAGATGTACTATACCGCGGCTGGGCTCGATATGTTCTATTTTCAACCGTTCCCTTATGTCAGGGAGAAAGTCGTGTAATCTTCGTCCCTTGTCACTTACATCCCAATCACCTTGCCACATATCCAAACGCCAAAATTAAAGGTGACGTGTCGTCTGTATAAATACACCAGTTATAGTGCGTACCCTATCTAGTCTCCCCATCTTTAACTAGTTCCTTGCAGCTCTGCATTTGACCATGTTAGGACTCCAGATAGCCTAAGTAGGACACTTCTGTGCCCTCGTCTGACTGATGCTTTGTTGGTGACCAGGTTCAGTCTGTGTGCCCACGTGCTAGCTGCCAAGATGAGTACTGATTCGAAGAGCGCACAGTGGTATGTCCCTATGACTGGTGGAGGTAGTCTGTACTCTTTTGAATATAGCTTCACCAGTTAGTGTAGCAAGTTGATGCTGTGTCCCTTGGTTTCAGTAAGGCACTTGACACCGTCCCGCATTGCCGTTTAATGAAAAAAAAAAAAAAAAAAACACGAGCTTACGGAGTATCGGAGCAGACCTGCGATTGGATTCAAGACTTACTTGCAGATAGAACTCAACACGTCGCTCTTAACGGAACAGATGTAACGGTAATATCCGGAGTACCACAGGGAAGTGTGATTGGACCGTTGCTGTTCACAATATATATAAATGATCTAGTAGAAAGCGTCAGATGCTCTTTAAGGCTATTCGCAGATGTCGCAGTTGTTTATACCAAAGCAGCAACGCTAGAATATAGTAAGAATTTGCAGAACGACCTGCAGAGAATTGATGAATGATGCAGACTCTGGCCGTTGACCCTGAACAAATTTAATATATTGCGCACACCTAGGGAACGAAATCCACTACTGTACAGCTACACTATTGATGAAAAACAGCTGGAGACAGCATCTGCCTAAAATATCTAGGCGTAACTATGCAGAGCGACCTTAAGTGGAAAGACCATATAAAACAAATAGTGAGAAAAGCAGACACAAGACTCAGATTCATCAGAAGAATCTTAAGGAAATGTAACTCACCCACGAAGGAAGTGGCGTATGAGATGCTTGTTCCCCCTATTCTTGAGTATTGTTCATCTATCTGGGATCCCTATCAGGTAGGACTGATAGAGGAGATAGAGGAGATCCAACGAAGAGCGACGCGTTTCGTCACGGGATCGTTTAGCTGGCGAGAGAGCGTTACGGAGATGATAAACAAACTCCACTGGCAGACGTTACAAGAGAGACGTTGTGCATCACGGAGAGATTTACTACTGAAATTTCGGGACAGCACTTTTCAGGAGGAGTCAGACAATATATTACTTACCCCCACACACACCTCGCGTATTGACCACGAGGAGAAAATTCGAGAAATTAGAGCCAAAACAGAGGCTTACCGACCATCGTTCTTCCCACTCACTATTCGCGAGTGGAACAGGGTTGGAGGGATCAGATAATGGTACCGAAAGTACCCTCCGCCACACACCATTAGGTGGCTTGCGGAGTATGATGTAGATGTAGATATAGATGTAGATGTAGATTTCAGTTGATCGTCCTGTTGACGGAGATGCCATTAGTAACGGAAATCCAGACGAGGTTCGACCAGTGCTTGTGAGTTTCACTAAAATGTATACTGCTATACTAAAACAGGCGAGCATTCATCAGCGAATTGCAGCTAAAAGACGAAAGACTAGAGTACAACGTGCCGTCAGCGGAGTGGTCATTAGAGATGGAGAACAAACCCGGATTAGGAAAGGAAGGGGAAGGAAATCGGCCGTGTCTTTTCAAAGCAGCCAACCTGGCATTTGCCTCGAGTGATTTAGGCAAATCTCGAAAAACCTAAATCTGGATGGCCGGTCGGAAGTTTGAATAGTCGTCCTCCCGAATGCGAGTCCAGTGTGTTAACCACTGAGCTACGTCGCTATATGTTTAATGCGGCTGTCCTATATACATTAGACAAAGTCTCATAAACCAAGTTGTAGTATACTATGATTTCTGAGTCCAGGGCAGAAAATAAGACATAAGCAGTCAAATAGCAGCAAGTGCTAGTCGGAACAGTAGAAAATATTCTGTCGCCAATGTTCTAGTGCTCAGATAACGCCGCTTGCTCATGAAGCGTGGGTTACGGATTCGAGACCCTTCTCACCTCTGGGTGTGCGTTTTAAATGCGTTGTTGGTATGTGTCAAACCTCACATGACCATATGGTTATCTAAACACACATCCAATGCCTCAGTTTAATTCATTGCTCTGAAATGAAATGAATTAAAGAAGCTAACGTATTATGCAACTATTGAAAGAATTACGCCCTATATGTAAGACGTATGGGACGTTAGTACAAAAAAGAAAAGGGAGAGAATCACAAAGTCTGGAGATATACGTAGTGTGAAGAAGCTGAAACTTTAAACCATCGCGGTTGAACCATATGCGAAATACAAACTTAAATGAATGAATGACGATGAAAGAAGTTCAATAAACTGTATAGATGTAAATAGGCAGCTGTGAATATCTTGAAAGTATAGAGGAGGAAAGGTGTTCTGCGAAAATATGAAATTTATGAAAGAGGAAATCCATTAAGACCGAGGAGAACATGGAGAAAGGAAGTACAGGTAGCCTTGGAAAGTAAGCATCGGAGGGATGCCGATATACAAAATAGATAATTCAGGCATACTGGATACAGATAAGTGGGAATGGTGCATGGTGCAGAAGTGTCGGATATCCACATTCGAGGATTACAGCGCGCCCAAACGAATTGTGCGCCTAGCGATTAAGGAGCACTGTGCCGTCTCGTGTGTCACTTTGTGCACTGCTAACTTTTCATGGCGAGAAGAAACCAAAATTCTTACAAATAAGTTTACGCTCGAGAGAGTTCTAACTCATTCTGCTGGAAGTAAATTCGTAATAACCTATTTGTGATCACTGTACTACATTGAAATTTTATCAGCGTGCTATTTGTTTCCCTGAGTCACAATTTTGTACCGATAACAGTACATTAACGTAGCAATTGTCTCTTTGTGTGTGGAGGAACAGCAACAAATAGTATTTAGGGGGAGGCGGGCATCGTTGATTTATATAAGTCTACAGTGCGCTTTCTCAGGCCACACTGCAATGCATCACCGCCAACTGCGCTAGAAGTTACAGACTGCCTGTAAGACCTCTACTGAAGGAAGTCCTGTTAATTTGTCTTGAAACGGAAATTAGTGAAACCATACGCGCTGTGGTTTATCGAACCGTGAACGGCGGTAGTCGTCGCTCTGCTGTTTGTTAGCAGACTACGTCATGTCAAAGAGCCATGTAAACGAGCCATGTAAACGAAAAGATATGGAAGCCATCTGCTTTAGTCCTGTTAAATTTGTTCAATAAGAGCGTCTAAGAGACGAACTTTCTACGGCGATATTTTTTCAGAATTGATGATTTGGTGTTATTTGTAGGTTTGTAGGTTTAGGAAACCATTCTGAAAATGCCAAGAAGTTTCAATATTTTCGCTCCTCATCACATGAGTTCTTACGAGAAGAGCTTAATAATTGAAAATTTCAAAAACCGAAAGTATATCGTTAATATGCCGCTACTGACACACTAGCGGAGAATATTTGTTGTTAAGTAGTTCACAAGAAGTGCAATCCAGAGCACGTATATGTAACGTATTTTTCACAAGGAATGGCGATGGTGGTGGTGGTAGAGAAAACACACTTTATATTTTTGTGAAATATTAAAATGTCAGGCTGGAAGTTTCTTAAAATTTTGTTGAAGAACTTTGCTGTCTTTCTTCAACTTTCTTTTTTTGAAGTTTTCTTTTTGTCAGATTTAAACTTCATTGAATAACCGCATTTATTTTACTGCCTGCCAATAAAAGTGAAGCCGTCAAGCACTACCTGTCGTGACCTGAAATCATACTCGATGGCTCCCCACATCTTGATGCGGGGAGTATCACCACTGCGCCTCTTCGAAACAATGGAGGGATGTGACGTGTGCCATACTCGCCGAAGATAGTCGTCTGGGGTAGTGTAGAGCCACGGTTTAACGCTGAAACTATTCATCAGTATTCCATGCTTCCCAGTCACGGCACCACTTCAAGGCCGGCCGAAGTGGCCGTGCGGTTAAAGGCGCTGCAGTCTTGAACCGCAAGACCGCTACGGTCGCAGGTTCGAATCCTGCCTCGGGCATGGATGTTTGTGATGTCCTTAGGTTAGTTAGGTTTAACTAGTTCTAAGTTCTAGGGGACTAATGACCTCAGAAGTTGAGTCCCATAGTGCTCAGAGCCATTTGAACCATTTGAACCACCACTTCAAACGCAGACGTTTGTGTTCTGATGTTAACGGCAGGCCACGCATGGGACGGAAATTGCCTAGTCGGGGTGCTCCTAGTCTCCGACCAATCGTACAGGATAACACGGAACTTTTCAGGTAGTCCATTACTTGTTCTCGGATAGCACGCGCAAATCTGAATGGGTTACGATGTGCTTTGAGCAGAATGCGACGAAACTCCCTTGCGGCGGACAGACGTGATCGACAGGAAGCTTGACTAGAAGCCTTCACGTTATCGTGCAGTCCAACACTGTCATCTCCGACTGTCCCACAGACCTGGATATTGCAAAAATCCACTATCCGGCCAAATAGACCACTACAACGAGGCTCCTTTCAAGCTCTGTCAGGTGCTACTACAGCTGTCTCACACGTGTACGCGGCGTCTCCATTTCCTTCGTAGTGATCACTCAACATCTGACGCTCTTCACGCCCCTTATTTACCCCACCAAGCCTGGTCAAAAATATAAGCACGAAAAACACTAATGCATTCTGGGGCCCGTTCTACTTGTAACAGATAATTGAAACTTTGTTCATTTTCAAACCCGCCGATGATGTGTGCGTGTACGAAGTTACATTGACATTCGACCACGACTTTTGCGTGCTTCACTTGTTTTTTAAGGCAGTGTATAATAGGTCAGTAGGTAACTTATTTGTCCGCAGCTCGTGGTCGTGCGGTACCGTTCTCGCTTCCCACGCCCGGGTTCCCGGGTTCGATTCCCGGCGGGGTGAGGGATTTTCTCTGCCTCGTGATGACTGGGTGTTGTGTGATGTCCTTAGGTTAGTTAGGTTTAAGAAGTTCTAGGGGACTGATGACCATAGATGTTAAGTCCCATAGTGCTCAGAGCCATTTGAACCATTTTTTGTAACTTACTTTTTAGCATGGTAAATAATGGAAATTTTTCTTTCGATGTATTATTAGAGTTACGCTTACGACTACTTGTTATTCATTTTACTACGGAAATGAATGGACGTGCCTTTTGTTGTTACTGTTCTGAAATGACACTTTTAAATATCCAAATACCGTGGCGTCACTTCATTTAACCGAGCGACGTGGCGCGGTGGTCAGGACTCTGGAGTTGCATTCGGGAGGACGGCAGTTCAAACCCGCGTCCGGCCATCCTGATTTAGGTTTTCCATGATTTCCCTAAATCGCTTCAGGTGAAGTCGGGATGGTTCCTTTGAAAGGGCACGACCGATTTCCTTCCCCATCCTTCCCTAATCTGAGCTTGTGTTCCGTCTTCTAATGACCTCGATGTCGACGGGACGTTAAACACTAATCTCCTCCTCCGCTTCATTTAAGAAGAAAACCTGCTGTTACGAAACTGCCGAAATGTGACAGTTAGAAAGTTCCTAAGTCTATAAGAAGCACAAGCAGGTAAAATTCCAGAAACAGTTGTACTTGGACAGATCTAAGATTGCTGATGGCGTCTTTTCTACGATAAAAGAATGTAAACACATATGGATTACGAAGAAAATATTTTGCTTTACATTTTGACAGGCTTTGTAATATAGCACATAGGCAATTTTGATAAACTGTGTATCGATATCTACATAACAAGCCGCTTACGTCGACCACCAATTGACGTCAAGTGCAGATCTTTATGGCGTACAAAACCGGAGAACACTGCACCATACCCTCGTTATAATGGACATCAGATACCCACACTGAGGTGACAAAAATCATAGGATATCGGTATGGACATACATAAATGGTGGTAGTATCGCGTACACAAGGTGTAAAGGGCCAGTGCATTGGCGGAGATGTCATTTGTACTCAGGTGATTCGTGTGAAAAGGTTGCCGACGAGATTATGGCTACACCCACGGGAATTAACAGACTCTGAACGTGGAATATAGTTGGAGCTAGAAGCATGGGACATTTCATTTTGGAAGTAGCTAGGGAATTCAATATTCCAAGGTCCACAGTTTCAAAATATGCCGAGAACACAAAATTTCAGGCATTACCTCTTACCGTGGACAACGCAGTGGCCGACGACCTTCACTTATCGACCGAGAGCAACATCGTTTGGTGAAGTTGTCAGTGCTACCAGACAAGCAACAGAAATCAATGTCGGACGTACGACGAAATTTGGCGTTAATGTGCTATGGCAACAATGCAGTGCTGTTGCTGAAGAGTAGTACATAGCCTGCAGCGCCTCTTCTCGGTTTATGAACATACCGGTTGGACCTTAGACTACTGGAAAACCTTGGCTGGTCAGATGAGTCCAGATTTCAGTTGTTAAGAGCTGATGATAGCGTTCGAATGTGGTGCAGACCCCACGAAGCCATGGACCCAAGTTGTCAATAAAGCACTGTGCAAGTTGGTGGTGGCTCCATAATGGTGTGGAGTGTGTATACATGGGATGCACTGGGTCCTCTATATCTTGCTTACTTGCATACTATGTGCAGAGTCGTTCATGGACGTCATGATCCCAAAGAACGATGGAATTTTTATGGATAACAATGCGACTTGTCACCAGGCCACAATTGTTCGCGGTTGATTTGAAGAACATTCACGACAATTCGAGCTAACGATTTGACCACTCACATCGCCCAACATGAATCCCATCGAATATTTATGGAACGTAATCGAGAGGTCAGTTCGTGCACAAAATCCGGCACCGGCAACACTTTCGCCAGTATTGACGGTTATAGAGCCAGCACGGCTCAGTATTTCTGTAGGGGACTTCCAACGATTTGTTTAGTCCTTGCCACGTCGAGTTGGTGCGCTACACCCGGCAGAAGGAGCGATAATCGATCTTTGAAGTTCTAGAGTAGGAAAATACTGAACATAATCACCCGTAGAA
Source organism: Schistocerca cancellata (assembly GCF_023864275.1). Taxonomy (NCBI): domain Eukaryota; kingdom Metazoa; phylum Arthropoda; class Insecta; order Orthoptera; family Acrididae; genus Schistocerca; species Schistocerca cancellata. The sequence continues at coordinate 664,684,717 of NC_064629.1, forward strand.
CTGAAATGTTACAGCGAAAAGTTGCCCTGCTAGACCTAGAAACCTGGCCGAGTGGTTCTAGGCACTTCAGTCCGGAACCGCGCTGCTGCTACGGTCGCAGGTTCGAATCCTGCCCCAGGCATGGATGTGTGTAATGTCCTTAGCTTAGTTAGGTTTAAATAGTTCTATGTCTAGGTGACTGATGACCTCAGATGTTAAGTCCCATAGTGCTCAGAGCCATTTGAGCGAAACCTAGAAACCGTCCGACACCTCACTAAAATGAATAAATAAGTGACTGATCTGCATTGAGCCTGAGTTTATAGTTGCAAAGAATTTTTTAAATGAGTTCATTCCGTCTGCTGCAGTCAGTTTTTCATTCATTATTTGTACTATCGTACAGTTGCGGCTTTAAGTACCTAAATACATTTGTTAGCTGTACATTGATCAAAACAATTTTGATGTATGCGTCATAGCTTGTACATTGATTGTGATTATGCGATGTAGCAATGTATGCGACTTGAACTTCACGATATGTTGCTACACTAATGATGCTGGTTGTGCAGTAATAATTACCCACATGACATTTGCATTCAAAAGGTAGGGAAATAGCGGAAAGGTCGGGGAAGAAGGCCAGTGTTCACTCTGTCTGCTTGCCGGGGGGTCTCATCCGAAATGTGAAGGAGGCCCTGCCGGTGGCGATAGAGAGCACTGGGTGCAACCGACTGCAAATTGTTGCTCATGTCGGCACCAATGACTCCTGCCATCTGGGTTCAGAGGTTATCCTCAGTTCATACAGGTGGTTGCGGAGTTGGTGAAGGCGGCAAGCCTCGCTCGCGGGGTGGAATCTGAGCTAACTATTTGTAGTATCGTTCCCAGAACCGATCGCGGTCCTCTGGTTTGGAGCCGAGTGGAAGGCTTAAACCAGAGGCTCTTACGATTCTGCGGAGATCTGGGGTGCAAATTTCTCGATCTCCGCTATTGGGTGGAGAAATGTAGGGTCCCCCTGAATAGGTCAGGTGTGCACGCCTCTTGAGACGCGGCAAGGTAGGGGTAGGCAAAATGCAACAGGGAATAATAATATTAATCTGCTAATAGTAAACTGCAGGAGCGTCTATAGAAAGGTCCCAGAACTGCTCTCATTAATAAACGGTCACAATGCCCACATGGTACTAGGGACAGAAAGTTGGCTGAAACCAGATGTAAACATTAATGAAATTCTGAACTCAGATTGGAATGTATACCGCAGAGACAGGCTGGACAGTGAAGGGGGAGGCGTGTTTATAGCGATAAGAAGTGCAATAGTATCGAAGGAAATTGACGGAGATCCGAAATGTGAAACAATTTGGGTGAAGGTCACGGTTAAAGCAGGCTCAGACAAGGTAATTGGATGTCTCTATAGGCCCCCTGGCTCAGCAGCTGTTGTGGCTGAGCACCTGAAGGATAATTTGGAAAATATTTCGCGTAGATTTCCCCACCATGTTATAGTTCTGGGTGGAGATTTTAATTTGCCGGATATAGACTGGGAGACTCAAACGTTCATAACGGGTGGCAGGGACAAAGAATCCAGTGAAACTTTTTAAGAGCTTTATCTGAAAACTACCTTGAGCAGTTAAACAGAGAACCGACTCGTGGCGATGACATATTAGCCCTTCTGGTGACAAACAGACCCAAACTATTTGAAACAGTTAACGCAGAACAGGGAATCAGCGATCATAAAGCGTTTACTGCATCGATAATTTCAGCCGTAAATAGAAATATTAAAAAAGGTAGGAAGATTTTTCTGTTTAGCAAAAGTGACAAAAAGCAGATTTCAGATTATCTGATGGCTCAACACAAAAGTTTTATCTCAAGTACAGATAGTGCTGACGATCAGTGGACAAAGTTCAAAACCATCGCACAATATGTGTTGGATGAGTATGTGCCAAGCAAGATCGTAAGAGATGGAAAAGAGCCACCGTGGTACAACTACCGAGTTAGAAAACTGCTGCGGAAGCAAAGCGAACTTCACATCAAACATAAACATAGCCAAAGCCTTGCAGGCAAACAAAAATTACGCGAAGCGAAATGTAGTGTGAGGAGGGCTATGCGAGAGGCGTTCAATGAATTCGAAAGTAAAGTTCTATGTACTGACTTGACAGAAAATCCTAAGAAATTTTGGTCTTATGTCAAAGCGGTAAGTGGATCAAAACAAAATGTCCAGACACTCTGTGACCAAAATGGTACTGAAACAGAGGATGACAGACCAAAGGCCGAAATACTAAATGTCTTTTTCCAAAGCTGTTTCACAGAGGAAGACTGCACTGTAGTTCCTTCTCTAGATTGTCGCACAGATGACAAAATGGTAGATATCGAAATAGACGGCAGAGGGATAGAGAAACAATTAAAATCGCTCAAAAGAGGAAAGGCCGCTGGACCTGATGGGATACCAGTTCGATTTTACACAGAGTAAGCGAAGGAACTTGCCCCCCTTCTCGCAGCGGTGTACCGTAGGTCTCTAGAAGAGCGTAGCGTTCCAGAGGATTGGAAAAGGGCACAAGTCATCCCCGTTTTCAAGATGGGACGTCGAAAAGATGTGCAGAACTATAGATCTATATCTCTAACGTCTATCAGTTGTAGAATTTTGGAACACGTATTATGTTCGAGTATAATGACTTTTTTGGAGACTAGAAATTTACTGTGTAGGAATCAGCATGGGTTTCGAAAAAGACGATCGTGTGAAACCCAGCTCGCGCTGTTCGTCCACGAGACTCAGAGGGCCATAGACACTGGTTCCCAGGTAGATGCCGTGTTTCTTGACTTCCGAAAGGCGTTCGATACAGTTCCCCACAGTCGTTTAATGAATAAAGTAAGAGCATATGGACTATCAGACCAATTGTGTGATTGGATTGAAGTGTTCCCAGATAACAGAACGTAGCATGTCATTCTCAATGGAGAGAAGTCTTCCGAAGTAAGAATGATTTCAGGTGTGCCGCAGGGGAGTGTCGTAAGACCGTTGCTATTCACAATATACATAAATGACCTTTTGGACGACATCGGAAGTTCACTGAGGCTTTTTGCAGATGATGCTGTGGTATATCGAGAGGTTGTAACAATGGAAAATGCAGGAGGATCTGCAGCGAATTGACGCATGGTGCAGGGAATGGCAATTGAATCTCAATGTAGACAAGTGTAATGTGCTGCGAATACATAGAAAGAAAGATCCATTATCATTTAGCTACAATATAGCAGGTCAGCAACTGGAAGCAGTTAATTCCATAAATTATCTGGGAGTTGGCATTAGGAGTGATTTAAAATGGAATGATCATATAAAGTTGATCGTCGGTAAAGCAGATGCCAGAATGAGATTCATTGGAAGAATCCTAAGGAAATGCAATCCGAAAACAAAGGAAGTAGGTTACAGTACGCTTGTTCGCCCACTGCTTGAATACTGCTCAGCAGTGTGGGATCCGTACCAGATAGGGTTGATAGAAGAGATAGAGAAGATCCAACGGAGAGCAGCGCGCTTCGTTACAGGATCATTTAGTAATCGCGAAAGCGTTACGGAGATGATAGATAAACTCCAGTGGAAGACACTGCAGGAGAGAAGCTCAGTAGCTCGGTACGGGCATTTGTTGAAGTTTCGGGAACATACCTTCACCGAGGAGTCAAGTAGTATATTGCTCCCTCCTACGTATATCTCGCGAAGAGACCATGAGGATAAAATCAGAGAGATTAGAGCCCACACAGAGGCATACCGACAATCCTTCTTCCCACGAACAATACGAGACTGGAATAGAAGGGAGAACCGAGAGAGGTATTCAAGGTACCCTCCGCCTCACACCGTCAGGTGGCTTGCGGAGTATGGATGTAGATGTAGATGTAGAAGGTAACTTCACTAGCTTGCCTCATATTTTAAGGGGAAAAAACACACTTACAAGATATCAGCCCAAGCAATGGAGCCCGTGCGAAAATTTGGGATATAATTCTGACAACTTGCAGTTATGACCTTCTGGAAGCACAGATTTTAAACTTCACGCGCGCCGGTTGTTTGTCACTCCCTCCGCCTGTGACCAACGCTCAGCTCCACTGCCGCCGCCTAATGCCCGAGATAGTATTCTACAGCGGAGTGACAACCAGAGACATGCTGTTCGCGGGATGTTGAAGGCGTGGCAAGAGGAGGGGGGACGGGGTCACGTCTGCCCGTCTTCTTTTGAACTCTTATTCAAAAACGTATCTTGTCTTACCCCCAAAAAAGTGTAAGTAATATCAGTACGTAATATCTCAGCTTCACGCAGACACACGTTCAGTATTATTTTAACAACTTTCTCGTACTGATATTCTGCAGCAGTTATATACGATGAAATCGTAGCAACTAAAGAATTATTGTGCAATGACGTTAACGATTTTTGATATGCGGTTTTATCATGCCAATCAAGTTGACGTGTAGCTCAACTCCGACAAATGTACTTGATTTAAACAATGTCGTCTATACAATCCAAAGGAAATAATGCACAGTGAAGTTCATAATTAAATAACTCTTCACAGTCATTCATTTACACTGCGTTAGCGAGTCGCTTCATAAAAATGTTCCAAGCAACAATATCTCTGGTAGTATCTACAGATTATGCTCAAATGTCGCTGAGCACTATGCGACTTAACTTCTGAGGTCATCAGTCGCCTAGAACTTAGAACTAATTAAACCTAACTAACCTAAGGACATCACACACATCCATGCCCGAGGCAGGATTCGAACCTGCGACCGGAGTGGTCGCTCGGCTCCAGACTGTAGCGCCTAGAACGGCACGGCCACTCCGGCCGGGTTACAGATTAGGAATCTCGCACTTTGATACGGTGAACAAAGCACGATACCATTGTCAATATAGTATGTTCAGAGTGATCTAGACGGTCACTGGTGTAGTCACTTTGATAGTAAGTGTACTGGTAGACCGGCCGAAATACTTGTGCACGTGTAGGGGTTGGACAAAATATGGAAACATCGCGAGAAATGATGCTTGAACATAAATGCAGATGCTAGCCAAGCAGGTTGTGCAGTTCTATTTGACCACGAACGACCTGTGCTATGTCTTCAATATGTTGCATGTGAGACGCGGGGGGTAGCCGCGATGTCTCCGTAGTCTTGTCACGATCCGCGCGGCTCTCCCCGTCAGAGGTTCGAGACCTCCCTTGGGCATGGGTGTGAGTGTTATTCTGAGCGTAAGTTAGTTTAAGTTATATTAAGTACTGAGTAAGCTTAGGGACGGATGATCTCAGCAGTCTGGTCCCATAAGACCTTACCACAAATTTCCATTTTTTTTAAATTTTTTTTTAAATTTTTTTTTTTTTTTTTTTGCATGGGTTAGTCATGGTCAGACCAGTGTTCCGTGTAGTTGTGAGTGCATTATGTCGGAGCTAAGTGAATTCGAACAGGGCAAATTGTTGGTGCTCGTGTGGTGACTGCTTCCGTAACCAACGTATCCGATGTGTTTTGTGATTCAAGAGGCATCGTATCATACAGTGAAAGAAGAAGAAAATCATCCGCTAAGTCACAACGCACACGGAGTGTGTGGTGAGTGATTGTGACGGACAATCGCGGAAGAGGACTGTGACGGAAAATAAATGGACGACCGTTGCAAAAGTCACCCTAGAACTGAAAGTCGCACTCGATAACTTTGTCAGCTTCCTTGGAGCTCCGTAAGTTGGGCATTGCCGGATGAGCTAGAATTTTAAAACCTTTCATCAGTGATGCAAATGGTCGTTAGAGGAAAACGTGGTGCCGAAGCCTTAGAAGTTCGACTGCGGAGCAATGGAAGAAAGTAATTTGGTCGGATGAGTTTCGTTTCCAACTTGGCGAATTTACGTCCCATGAGTGAAACATGGTGGGGGTTCGGTAATGATTTGGGCAGCCATAACATGGTGTTCCATGGACCTTTTCAAGATCGCATTACTGCCAAGGATTAAGCGACCATTTTCGCTGATTAAATCTATCCGATCGTGCAGTGTTTTTTTTTCCAATAGTGTCGTTATGTTCCAAGATGACAGGGTCCATACGTGTAAGAAACCACATGAAAATATTGGTTAAAGCACATTTTGATGATCGTTCAGTAAACAAATATATTTAGGTACTTGAAAATGACGTAACGCGTAAAATTTACGATAGTACTGAAAATGAACCAAAGACTGACAGTTGCTGGGGGATTGAATCTTTTAAAAATTTAGATGAATTTTGGATTGTAATTAAAGGCATTCGTCGACACATCTGGTATTCTACATAGTTTGGATTTAAAAAAAGTACTTGAATCAAGTCAAAATATGATTAACTAGTTGAACGATTTTTTGGTGTAGTTAAGAGCTTTCCGTTATAATATAATGGCTACGGCTGCCTTCATCATGAATTTTGCTCTTAGTAAACAATTTGCTCAAATATTTGTGATCGTAGTCAGGCATAGTTGCGCACAAGATATTGGACCCTACATAAATTAAGATTTTATAGGATTAACGCTTCAGTAAACAGTGTATTTCATTTAATTGCCTTCAACGTTTCCTGGTTTGTACTTATCTTGACATTATCATTTACTGCATGGCGCACTAAAAACTTCCGTGTCTTAGGAGCACGACTACACCATTTCTAGTCTGCAGTAAGAATTTCTTGGGAAAATGTACTTATTATTATTGTGAGTACTCAGTTGCAGAAACTGTGGAGATATGACATTTTTCTCTCAGATTCAAAGAGTATTGTCTTCATTTACCCCTGCGTTATTTATCTTTGTAGCTCCACGTTTAATACAAAAGAGGTACGCTCTGTGTTCCACTGAAAATGATCACTTCCGTATAATGAACCGTTTTGTTAAGCTTTAATGGATTTTGCATTTCGTAGCGCAATTGTTTTACATTATACTTCGTAAACATGCATTTTAAATTTTACTCGCGTTCCTCTGTGGCCACTCCCAGACCCCATCGACTACATCGACAGAGAAGATTAGCTGTACAGCCCAAGCAAATTTTCGTCTTAGAATTATTTCCTGTCTTTTTGGAATCACTGCAGGTATATTCATTTCCATATTGTTCTATCTACACTCAGAATCGTCCCCCCCCCCCCCCCCCCACCGAATGTAACGTCGAGTCAATCAATTTAGACACTAATACTTAATGCTTTTCTCATTCGAGATCCTACACACATGTTACAATCACGACACATAAGAGGCAGTAACATTTCCCAGCTTGTGAGTAGTCATTGGTTTTGTTGCCCAAGGCACATAGCGACGTTTCCTTATTTCTTAACTACGTCCGTTCTTAAGTAAAGCTAGTTAATAATCTTTAGAAAATTGTTGCTCAGAATTTAAAGCGCACTGAAACAATCTTTTTCACCGCTCAGAAATTCACCTAAGCTGGTCAGTAATTCAGGCGGTAACCAGATGGCGACCGATTTAATATTATGACGACTGCATTAAACTTAGTCTCCTTACGAACTAATTATGGACAGCTGTGTGGCCATCATTCGCTTTTCTGTCGTAGACCACCGATTACCGGTCCCAATTCGCCTGTAATTGCGACAGGTTTCTTCCACTTGCAGCCTGTCCCCCATAAACAGCAATTATTACGCGACTCCAGCGGTCCCGCCGTTTGTTAACATAACAGTCGCGGCCGAACACTGTTATGACTACTGAATAATCTTACAGAGCTAAGGAGAATATTTGTTTTTCTTATCTCAATACCTTAAAAACTCGAAATATGTGTATAAATCACGAAAGGAAAGACCAGCTAGATGTACGAAAGGACTTAATGATACCAATTTGTAAGATGAGAAACGCATAAACATAAACAGATAGGAATAAAATGTGTGATCAGTGCTACGCAAGGCGTGATGTGTCGTAGTTTCAAATGTCAGGCTGACGGCGAGGGCGGAGGAAAATTTGTTTTCGAGCTGTGGGCCAGGTGAGTGCTCACCCGTATGGAGCGTTTAGTCGTCCCTGAACAGCTTCGTCCAAAATTCAGCCGCACATGTTGCTCCAGCTTTCCTGCTGAACGTTCTCTTAATTCCTCTAAGGGAATTCAGTAGTCTAATGACCATAATTGTAATCTCTTCGGACAAAAATATTCATTAATTTGTATATTAAATATACTCATGGACAGCTTACACAGCTAAATATGACTAATAAAAGTTTTTGTTCTTTATAGTTGCAAATTTAGAGCCCAAAATAAGATCAAAGATGCCTAAGTCGCTATTTAATATGATTTAGTACATTGAAGTAAATAACAAGTACACTGATCTAAAAGTGATGTGACAGAATGTTTCAAGAGCGCCTTAATTTAGCCACCAGCTTACTTGTATGCCCCATGCCCTGCAGCTTCCAAATACTTATTGAATAACGCCATCCTTGCGCTTCCGCAGCAACTGTTTTGTTTACACTTCAAAGTCTCAGACACTGTACAATTTCAAATGCCTCGACCGCAAAAGAAAAAATCCAAATTACGCCCCTTGAATTACATCAGAAAACTAAAACATATGGATAGACACCCCTCTAAATTTTACGCTTTACGTTACACATCCTCCTATCTGCAGTAAACAGGTTGATTGACTGACTGATTTGGGGGAGGGGACCAAACAGCGAGGTAATCGGTCCAATCGGATTGTAGAAGGATGGGGAACGAAGTCGGCCGTGCCCTTCCAAAGGAACCATCCCGATATTTGCATGAAGCGATTTAGGGAAATCACGGAAAACCTAAATCAGGATTGCCGGACGCGGGTTTGAACCGTCGTCCTCCCGAATGCAGTGAACATGATCTAACAACATATACGCTGATACACTCGCAGTGCTGTGATAGTACCATTCATGGTGTTGTAGTATTTAGGTAACGTAAGGAGAACATTACAAAGTATCAGAAGAGACACAAAAATGAAATTCTGTAAGGTGATGCCTACTCGTGCTCGACTGTGTGACGGTGAAACCTAGGTTATGAAAATAAAATCTTCTAGCCGTGTTCAGGCGTCTGAAATTGAATTTTTACGAGCTGCCAAAGGGTGTAGTAAGTTAGAAAGGATTTATAATGAAACCGTTAGAGAAAAACTGAATACACTCCTGGAAATTGAAATAAGAACACCGTGAATTCATTGTCCCAGGAAGGGGAAACTTTATTGACACATTCCTGGGGTCAGATACATCACATGATCACACTGACAGAACCACAGGCACATAGACACAGGCAACAGAGCATGCACAATGTCGGCACTAGTACATTGTATATCGACGTTTCGCAGCAATGCAGGCTGCTATTCTCCCATGGAGACGATCGGAGAGATGCTGGATGTAGTCCTGTGGAACGGCTTGCCATGCCATTTCCACCTGGCGCCTCAGTTGGACCAGCGTTCGTGCTGGACGTGCAGACCGCGTGAAACGACGCTTCATCCAGTCCCAAACATGCTCAATGGGGGACAGATCCGGAGATCTTGCTGGCCAGGGTAGTTGACTTACACCTTCTAGAGCACGTTGGGTGGCACGGGATTCATGCGGACGTGCATTGTCCTGTTGGAACAGCAAGTTCCCTTGCCGGTCTAGGAATGGTAGATCGATGGGTTCGATGACGGTTTGGATGTACCGTGCACTATTCAGTGTCCCCTCGACGATCACCAGTGGTGTACGGCCAGTGTAGGAGATCGCTCCCCACACCATGATGCCGGGTGTTGGCCCTGTGTGCCTCGGTCGTATGCAGTCCTGATTGTGGCGCTCACCTGCACGGCGCCAAACACGCATACGACCATCATTGGCACCAAGGCAGAAGCGACTCTCATCGCTGAAGACGACACGTCTCCATTCGTCCCTCCATTCACGCCTGTCGCGACACCACTGGAGGCGGGCTGCACGATGTTGGGGCGTGAGCGGAAGACGGCCTGACGGTGTGCGGGACCGTAGCCCAGCTTCATGGAGACGGTTGCGAATGGTCCTCGCCGATACCCCAGGAGCAACAGTGTCCCTAATTTGCTGGGAAGTGGCGGTGCGGTCCTCTACGGCACTGCGTAGGATCCTACGGTCTTGGCGTGCATCCGTGCGTCGCTGCGGTCCGGTCCCAGGTCGACGGGCACGTGCACCTTCCGCCGACCACTGGCGACAACATCGATGTACTGTGGAGACCTCACGCTTCACGCGTTGAGCAATTCGGCGGTACGTCCACCCGGCCTCCCGCATGCCCACTATACGCCCTCGCTCAAAGTCCGTCAACTGCACATACGGTTCACGTCCACGCTGTCGCGGCATGCTACCAGTGTTAAAGACTGCGATGGAGCTCCGTATGCCACGGCAAACTGGCTGACACTGACGGTGGCGGTGCACAAATGCTGCGCAGCTAGCGCCATTCGACGGCCAACACCGCGGTCCCTGGTGTGTCCGCTGTGCCTTGCGTGTGATCATTGCTTGTACAGCCCTCTCGCAGTGTCCGGAGCAAGTATGGTGGGTCTGACACACCGGTGTCAATGTGTTCTTTTTTCCATTTCCAGGAGTGTATTTTTGCAGTAAATGGCAAAATAGACGAACATAAACAAAACTGGAAGGTATTTCTGGAACGAATGAACGAAACAATAATTCCAAAGGAAAGAGGGACGTAGAAGGTCAACCAAAAGACGAAACTGAGGCCAGAATAGGTCAATAGCCATAATTAGTAAAGGGCAAAAAAAGAAGGTAACGATGCAACTAAAGCACACTCTCAATTTGAATGTCAATATATTCGCTACATGTCCACACGGAATGTTAAATTATCGTCAAAGTGATACAGTGGTTAGGACACTGGAGACAATTCAAGTGGAGAGTGGTTTAAATTCTACATCTGGTCATCTTCAATTCGGTTTTCTGTGGTTACTCTAAATCAAGTAAGATGACTGTTGGGATGGGCTCTTGACCAACACAACGACCAGTTTTTTCCCTCATCACTGTCCAGCTAAGCTAGGAATCGGTTTGTAATGATTTGTAGTTAAGACGAGAAATTCTAACTCTCCTTACTTTTGGCGGAATCACGCATCTTACTTTTCTAGTGAAAGTTGTGTTTCTCATTCTGCTATGAGATAAATACACTATGCGATCAAAATTGGCTGAAAATGACTGACAATTTCGTGGCGCCCTGCGCTGGTAACGCTGGATTCAATACGGTGTTGGCCCACCCTTAGCCTTGATGACAGCTTCCACTCTCACAGGCATACGTTCAATCAGGTGATGGAAGGTTTCTTGAGGAATGGCAGCCCATTCTTCACGGAGTACTGCACTAAGGAGAGGTATCGATGCCGGTGGCTGAGGCCTGGCACTAAGTCGGCGTTACAAAACATCGCAAAGGTGTTTTGTAGGATTCAGGTCAGGACTCTGTGGAAGCCGATCCATTACAGGGATGTTATTGTCGTGTAACTACTCCGTCAAAGGCCGTGCATTATGAACAGGTGCTCGATCGTGTTGAAAGATGCACTCGCCATCTCCGAATTGCTCTTCAACAGTGGGAAGCAAGAAGGTGCTTAAAACATCAGTATAGGCCTGTGTTGTGATAGTACTACACAAAACAACAAGGGGTGCAAGCTCCCTCCATGAAAAAAACGACCACACCATAACACCACCGCCTCAGAATTTTACTACTGGCACTACGCACGCTGGCAAATGACGTTCACCGGGCATTCGCCACACCCACACCCTGCCATCGGGCCGCCACATTGTGTACCGTGATTCGTCACTCCGCACGACGTTTTTACACTGTTTAATCACCCAATGTTCACGTTCCTTACACCAAACGAGGCGTCGTTTGGCATTTACCTGGGTGCTGTGTGGGTTATGAGCAGCCGCTCGATCATGAAATCCATGTTTCCTGACCCCCCGCCTAATGTCATAGTACTTGCATACTTGCAGTATGACAAGGGCATACAAAAACTGCCACAGCTTCTACAAAAATGTCCGCAGCTCGTGGTCGTGCGGTAGCGTTCTCGCTTCCCGCGCCCGGGTTCCCGGGTTCGATTCCCGGCGGGGTCAGAGAATTTCTCTGCCTCGTGATGACTGGGTGTTGTGTGATGTCCTTAGGTTAGTTAGGTTTAATTAGTTCTAAGTTCTAGGGGACTGATGACCATAGATGTTAAGTCCCTTAGTGCTCAGAGCCATTTGAACCATTTTCTTCTACAAAAATGCATCGACAGAAATGGTGATTATGTCGAAAAATGATAGCTAAATGTTCAAGCTGTAAACTGATGCAAACCATTGTAGAAATAAACAGGTCTATGTACTTGTAAAAAAATAGGAGACCTTACTTTTGGGATTACCCTCGTAGCATATGTTGCAGCGCTCGTTTGCTGTTCGGCATTGCCATGCTGAAGAAGAGGCTCCTCCATGTGTAGACGAACTCTTCGAATTTGAAACTCGATTACAGCATTCTGTTTCTCACGCACCGACATAGTTACGCGCCAAATTACACGCTACAATTCGAGCCCTCAAGCAGCAGAGGGCTGCAAACTTGTAGACATGAAGAATAAAGATTTAGAATATTAATGACGTTTGTTTTATGTAAAAATCCTTAAGAATATTCTCATAAAAAATTCAGAGGAACTACTTTTCAGCACGCTCTCGTATCTACGTCTCGTACAATTAGTGAAGAAATGCACTGTTTGCTGATAAATCCATGTCATAATATGTGTGAACAGCTGATACATTAGTGCACAGATGCAGATATGCTATGATCTGAACGTGCTTTGCTTCTGAATGTATTATGAGATATATAAACTGTTTTATAATGACAGCCGAAAATAGTAATACTGAATCAGTTAACTGCTACACTGTTGGGAAAAAATTAGTACAGCTGGAAAGAAGACGTGAATTTTGAGCCGCGAAGGCATATGCCACCTAGGGTATAGTAGATGTATTGATAATAGTTTCAACGTCGTCCGCCAACGGATAGAGTAGTGGTATAACTACCATTTAATAGGGAGTGCTCACAGCCAGAAGGCTCAGTATGGTGCAGACGTGGGAAGCAAGCAGGAAATCATGCCACGTATACCCATTCGTGCTTCCTACAGCCAGCTGAACTGGTTTGAAAAGAATCAAATTGTGGCCTCCCAAGTGGCGGGATGATCCTTTGGAAGAAATGCGTCAGCTGTGCAAAGATGCTGGTATCAGTGGTCACGTGTACAGTCTCACAACCGCTGACAACATTCTGAACGTCCACGCAGCACAAATTGTACAGCAACCACAGCACAGACCTGTTGCGAAACATTTATTAGCAGTGGGACTGAGGGCACGCACACCTACAGCCCATCTCCCACTTACGCCACAGCTCCGACATGTACGGCTCGACTGGTTCGTCAGAGGATCATTTGGAAGATGGAAAGCGCAGTGGTCTTCAGCTATGAAAGCAGATTCTGCCTGCACGTAAGTGATGGTCGTTTGCTCGTATGACGTAGACGTGGTGAGTATTGTCTCGTAGAGTGCATTCGTACAAGACATACCGGCATCACCCCAGGCCTTATGGTCTGGGTCGCTATAAACTACAACTCTCGTACACCTTTGGTGTTTAAGTGGAAGTCGCTAACCATCGCTCGGTACGTGCAGAATGTTGTTAGACACTTTACTTTCCCATTCTTGCAACAGGAATGCGATGTGTTGCTCTAGCAGGATAATGCTCGCCCTCACACTGCCCGTGAAACTCAATGTGCTCTACAAGACGTGCAGCAACTTCCCTGGCCAGCACGTTCTCCATACTTGTCTCCAACCGAGCACGTGTGGGATATGAGGGGATGAGAAGTGACTCGTGCCACTCGTCAACCAACATCTATTACAGAACTACGTGAACAGGTCGAGTAGGGGTGGCATAACGTTTCCCAGGGCAGTATTCGCTATTTGTACGACGGACTGGATGCCAGAGTCAGCGCCTGCGTTGCCGCGCGTGGAGGCTGTGCCACCTTGTAATACTGGTGTTTCAGCATAAGTTGACACCTGGTACCTCGGAAACACTTCTGCTATTGATCTGTAAATTTAATCATTTCGTGTATCCCGTATGCACTGCTACAACAACAATTCTTGAGTAAACTGGGAACCTCTAAAGGAATGCACTAATCTCTCGGCCCCTCCCGCCGGAGGTTTGAGTCCTCCCTCGGGCATGTGCGTGTGTGTGTGTTGTTCTTAGCATAAGTTAGTTTAAGTACTATGTAAGTCTAGGGACCGATGACCTAAGCAGTTTGGTCCCTTAGAAATTCATACACGTACTAATCTCTTTGTCAAAAAATGGTTCAAATGGCTCTGAGCACTATGGTACTCAACTGCTGAGGTCATTAGTCCCCTAGAACTTAGAACTAGTTAAACCTAACTAACCTAAGGACATCACAAACTTCCATGCCCGAGGCAGGATTCGAACCTGCGACCGTAGCGGTCTTGCGGTTCAAGACTGCAGCGCCTTTAACCGCACGGCCACTTCGGCCGGCTAATCTCTTTGTACGGCAGTGTATTAAGATTATGTCAGTTACTTCCACTGCTTCCAAAACACTACGTGATTCTTGTACCATATGCAACTGTTTTGCATCACTAAGAGTGGACAACGATATCTTGAGCATAAAAGATATCTACTGAATTACTTTAAACACACAAACATGGATGTGTATCCTCCGTATCTTTTGAAACTGAGTGTATATTCGTATTGTCGCGAGAGTACAGGTTTTTAAAATACGGATATTTGAATTGGAAATGACTGTTTGAGCTGTAAGCAAATTTCCTGAGTGCTGTGTTCAGTCAAAAATGGTTCAAATGGCTCTGAGCACTATGCGACTTAACTTCTGAGGTCATCAGTCGCCTAGAATTTAGAACTAATTAAACCTAACTAACGTAAGGACATCACACACATCCATGCCCGAGGCAGGATTCGAACCTGCGACCGTAGCGGTCGCTCGGCTCCAGACTGTAGCGCCTAGAACCGCACGACCACTCCGGCCGGCTGTGTACAGTCACATCAGTACATGCTTGATGTGTCATAAGAAGCTAATGAACTCCATAGACAGAGAGCGGAGAGTGATCCCGTTCTTTACCAATTTTAGGGTTCTATACTGACATACACTTTGGAGATTAGGTCATAATCCTTACCCCAGACTTCATAAATTATAATAGTGTCATTATAAAGGTGTACCTTCTGAAAAGCAAAAGTGGTAAAATTCCTTTAATTGCTCACAAAAATAAAATGAATAGAGCTGCCAAATTACGAATTCTAAAAATCGAGCAGATAAAAGCATATCTACAGTGTTATTCTGGAACCGCAATTAATAACATTCCTTGCACGTAAGTATGTCAATAAATTCCAGTAAGGTCAGTAACTGTATACATATATTCCCCTGCACACCGAAACCAGTTGCTGTAGTTTCTGAGCCTTCTACTAGTTCGGTAAATCTCAATCCGTACGCTCTTCTCTTGTTACCGGAGGCTGCAGTATGCTTCTGCTTCGGCAGTGTGCGAACAGCAAATCGCATCGAGCTGCCAGAAAGGCGTGACTCTCGTTATCGTAATAGCAGCGATTATCTGCTGACGCAATTCCATTGCTCCGCACGGCAAAAACCTCTCATTCTATTACCATTCCTGCGCCTGCTGGCTTCTCTACTCGCATTGCGATTCCTCAGTTTGTTTGCTCGCATAGAATTCTATAGACGGAATTGGTTAAAAAGTAATCTGCGCTGTGACTACACCCTTGTCAGTAGATTTGTTTTGTATGCCCGGATACATTATGTGAAAACTATCACTGGAGACCAAGTTCTAAAATCTTACTGACTGACCAAAACTGTGTCCCGGAACGGGACTCGATCCCGGAACCTTGCCTTTCGCGAGCAGTTGTCTTAGGAACTAAGCTTCTAAGAGCGCCACACGATACACGACCCGCCATGCGGGCGGTTTAGGGCGCCTTGCCACCGTTTGCTTGGCTCCCCTCGTCAGAGATTCGAGTCCTCCCTCGGGCATGGGTGTGTGTGTTGTCCATAGTGTAAGTTTGTTTAAGTTAAATAATGTAGTGTGTAAGCCTAGAGACCGATGAACTCAGCAGTTTGGTCCCATAGGAACTTACCACCACCATGGGAACTTACCACCACCACCTCCACGACCAGCCTTCACACCTTGAGCTGAAGTTTAATCAACCCGATCTTGCTCTTTTTTTCTGGTGATATCATTATTGAAGTGACGTCCGAGCATAACATTCATTCCTTCCTTCCCTCTAGCATTAAGGTTCGGGGTATCAGTGCTTCTAAACGGATTTGTCTGCTTCAGGAAAAATCCAAATAACAACTGTAAGGGGTTGCTGTTCTGCAGTACTCAAACTTAGTAACACTTCCCCTATCCTCTTTACTCATTGCAATAAAGAAATACAAGCCTTAGTCAATCTATATGCTGTCTTATTAGATGTAGTGTAGCATATTTAGTTATGCGACAATTTATTTAAGAGTTTAAAGAATTTTGTTACAATTTTTAAATATCATCAGAACCTATGTCCAAAAGTGCATACAATGACCTCAATTTTTGAGTACTTTCGGTGAAAAAAGTGAGTTTTCGGGCTTTGTAATACCGTTTTTGCATATGTTCAAAAATTTCAGCTGGGAACTTTTGATGATTTGATTAATATTCTTGAATGCCTTCCAGTAGTTATCAACAACCATGCCACTTCTAGGTAATGACGTAATGGACGAACATTTCCTCATAAGTAAATTAATGAATGTAAATAGCCTCTCTCCGTCCAATTACGTTAAATTGGAAAAGTGTTTGACCCCGTTTGTGTACTATTTAGGGGATTCAAAATGTGGGTGCTAGGTGTCTGATACCGCGGAGGGAAACACAGAAAACCGAGAAACATTTGACTTTTCTGAATGGAAACCCTTCGGCTTTACTATGTGGAGGTTCTTATTCGCATACGAACAAATAACTGTAAAGATAGATTTCGATAGCGATCGCAACCTCAATAAATAATTTCTCAGTTCTCCTTTCGAAACCACCAACGTTTCAGCGTGTATTCTGTTCGCTTTCAGCGAATACAGGTTGTGCGAAATTTAGTCGGCAGCCATTGGAAAAGGTGAGTTCATCAGGACAGACTGACATAGAAGTGCGCATCAGTGCACATAATGGCATTCTAGAGAGCATGCCCACGTTTTCGTTTAATTCCTTTCTTTATTTTTTCCCTAATTCGTTATCGCGTGTCTCCTCCCTAATCCCAGTCCATAATCAATGCTCCAGCACCTGTTTGCAGACATTCCTTAACAAGTTGCCTTTGTATAAGTGCCCACGAGTTTACGAGGTCTCCACACGAACTTTCAGGTTTGCCTTTTTGATACTACTATTTTTACTGGAAACTAATGGCCCTAGCATTTCAGAAACAACTCCAATGGAACTTAAAATGTTGTTGTCGTGATTCGCTTGTTTAACATCTTAGCAATGCGATCACAAGGAGTCTTCAGTTATGCAACGTTACGAAATTATTTGGCTAAAGTCTTCCATAAGATACCTCTAAACGAACCGATATCCTAAAAATCTTACTGGTTCATTTCTCCTCTAATCATTGTCGGCTAATGGTTGCACCCAAAATTGTTTTAGGTAACTGAAGCAGAAACTCACACGAAATGCAAATAGACATCACAGCTGCAACAGTCTTGAGAAACTAGAGAGCGTCATGATTAATCCAGCAACTAGTGACTACAATGTCAGTGTTGCGAAACTGAAAACCGTAATGTCAAAATCTGCCAAAAATAAATGAAAAAAATTCATGTTTAAAAAGGCAAATAAAATTTTCAAAGTTCGTAGTCCTGTCGACCTCGGTTACGCATAATATTACAGTATGTTGATAATTTTTGTTTTGGACCAGATAATTATAACTGAATGAAACACAATTTTCGTGCCTTTATTCTTTGCAAGGCATCTCCAGTGACAGGTTTCGTGGATGTTGTTCTACATAATGTGTTTTTGTTCCATTTTCGGGGGTGGTTTGCTTCATATAATTGCCATTTTAAATTTTGTTTTTCAGACTTTGCAGCACTAGGGACTCAGTTCGAACACTGTCGCCTAAAGATGCCAAATATTTTGTTCAATCGCACCTACACAGGTTTAAATAACCATCGTGATAATGTGAGGAAAATCAGAGCTCTCATGAAAGTTTTTAGATGTTCATTTTTTCCGCGTGTTTAACGATAGAGAAACAGTCTTAGAATAGTTCTGTGCGTCCTCTGCCATCACTGATGGGTGAACTGTAATCATGTGGATGAACACTGATATTATGATCACTTCCTACCGCGAGATTGAATGTGTGTCCCCCCTCCCCCCCCCCCTCCCCCCCAGTGCGTCGTGAGCAGATGTCGCAGTAAAGAAAGTATATTGTATAAGCGGTGCAGAACCGAATGCGAAATCATTCAAGCGATGATAAGGGCCTCAAATGAAGAAATTCACAGAAATAAACGCTTTTGATGAATGGCAAAGTGGAACAGGCGGCAAGGTATTGGACTCTACCCCTCATCATAGAACGTGGAGATCAGAGGTTTGCCCGCTCTTTAAACTATGGTACATCCAACGACAACGTGTAATGCTGGTGCAGATAAAAGTGTTTTGGAACAAGACGTTCAGCACACATTGTTGATCATAGGGCTACCAGCAGGTGACCCTTTCGTGTTTCCATGTTGAGCCAACGACATCGTCAATTACAATATTGAAGAGGGCATAAGATCAAAGAGATTGGACCGTGCATCAGTGGAAAGATTTTGTCTGACCGAAATAATCACCTTTCTAGTTACAACACGTCGATGATCGTGTCATCATATGACTTCATCGCGGCAAACAGCGGCTTGAAACATGCATCGCGCTACGAATGGAGGCCAGTGTGGGCAGTATTATGCCATGGGGAACATTACCCTGGACTTCAGTGGGATCTGTGATAGTAATCGAAGGCACCGTGACAAATGTGAACTACGTGACCATTATTGCAAGCCACTTGCGTCCCTTGATACTGATATCTTCCCCGACGGTGACGTCATCTTCCGGCAGGATAGCTGTCCTTGTCTCAAGGCCAGACTCGTGCTACAGTGGTTTGGGGAGCACGATAGTGAACTCACGGTGATATCTTGGCTACCAAATTTCCCTGATTTTAGATCAATAGAATACATCTGGGACACCATCGGGTGCCAGCTCCACGCTCAAAACCACCGGTCCTTAATTTACGAGGATAGCGTGCTGTGTGTGTAGATATGAAGTCCCACATACCTCCAAAAACCTACTAAAGACGTGTCAAATCCGGGCGATTCAGAATCGCTGCTGTATTTGTGGTATCATAGATTTGTACCACCCCCACTGGCGTCTCATGGTTGGCAACAGAAACGCACGTTTCTGACAGACGCCGATAGCGGTCGTGCGGGGACCCGGCGGATCCAGTGATGCGCGCCCGCTGTGCCATGTCTTCAGCGGCTCCGACTGCGAGCGCCTCTGCTGCCACTGTGTAGGATTACCGGCGCAACCACACAGCTCAGTCTCAGTAGCAATGTCCGACTGCCTTATGTCTGCCAGCCATCGACAGTTCGCTCGTGCATTAGCAGTGAGCGTCTCACATTGCATAACACTCTTTAGTTGCTTTTTATAATAGTTCGACTTTATTGCTGTTTGTCCTTTTGTAAAGTTTCTTCTCAATTCTTGGAGAGAGTTAAGTAAAGTAAAACTTCTGTTTATTGTATTTACAATTTCACTAATCATTTCTGCTTCTGTCTGGCTTCCCTACGACGTCATCTGCTGCACCACTCTATAACCCACCTTATCTTACTGTTGTGTAGGAAGTAGGACACAACATTACTTCGTTCGAAAGGTGGGTATATGCCCTATTAATAAGGTGTTCATAATGTTTTGGCTCATCAGTGTAGATGTAAGTGTCTCTTCCAAGTCCAGCTTCGCCATTATCACTCGCGATTCAACATACTGCACACAAAGTATTCTTTTTACCGTGTTGCTCTACAAAAAGAAAGTCGACCTCTCTGTACGGAAAACAATACAGAAAATTCATCAGATTTGTATGCCATGTGAAGATGGGTTTCAGCCAAGACTTACTGTGGACAAATAAATCATCCATTCGTCAAAATTATGACAGTCTGCAGCGTTTGTCTTCTGATCGTCCTGATCTTTATTTGTATTTAGCTTTCATTTGTGTGACCGTATTGCAAGATACTGCTGGCTTTCTAAATTCGTATGCTGATGGAATCTCTCCACGAGAATGTATGAAAAAGCTTGAGATATTTGAGACTCTCAAATGAAACATTCTTTATACTTGTGCTTTAAGAAGATCTGGTACCTTCTTCCACATATTATGAGTCAGGACACAGGTATCGGTGGCAAGCCTACAGCCCGTGATGGTGGCTTAATAAAATTATGGTATATACACTAAGAGCGACACGATAAACCCTATTCATAGATACTATTTTCGGCAGCAATATGCTCCTTCCTTCAATATCCCGCCAATTCTCATCATTTCATGTATCACAGCTTACTATGTCTGCCAATGAAGCTCTGTCAGCAAGGCACTCTGGTTTAAAACTACACACGGTGTGTGTGCGTGTGTGTGTGTTTATGTGTGTGTGTGTGTGTGTGTGTGTGTGTGTGTGTTTTGACAGCTTTATTTCTTAATATAATAGTCGGTGTTTTACGAGAAGAAGAAAGAAAAACTGGGGCTAAACATCCGGTCGACAGCGGGGTCATTAGAGATGAAGAACCAGCTAGCACTGGGTAATGATTCGAGAAATTAATATATCGTGGTTGAAATTTGAACATAAAAACATGATGCGCTGCCGGGCCATAAAACGGATAACAGTAGCCCACCCTACACATTCCAACATTTAAATTAATGGAACATGAGAAATAAAGACGAGAACCACAAATGCTTACACGGAGGTGTTGAAATGCAACGGATTTCGGTATTGTGCCGGCGGCTTCCTTCAGATATTGTCGTTTCACCTCGATTTCACGACTTTCATCAATGATTAGGTATACGTGGATGACTCCATAAGGTGTAATAGTTCCAATGTACAGTAGTATTCATGGGAATATTTATCTGTTCCACCTCTGTTGTTGCATATTATGTTAAGTTGCAGATAAATCCAATGCTATTTTCTTCAAAGTTCGGACTGTAGCGTTATTATGTGCTAATATGATATGAAAAATGGCTTTTCGTTGAAATGGATGATAATAAGATATAGGATTAATGTGTATTAACAATTGACCTTTTTTGTTGCATAAAATCTCTCATTCTGCATCCATTCATGAGCTTCCCGAGAAACAATTGTTTCCTTTGACCTATAGTAAAAATATTCTTCGAATCTGTTACTACTGATGTTAGTCATATATAACGATGAGATACAACATGACACTATCTTTAAGACGTTGCATTCGCCTCAGATTTATTGCGAATGAATAGGTGGTCAGTAAATAGAATTTAACAAATTTTTATATAGAGCTTCTGTTTTTATTTATTTCCAGAAAATGCCTGTGATGGACTGGAACAACACAATTTAGATTCGACAAATATCTACTTTTAGTCAGAATTCGATCTCAGTCCAGGATACAGTTGTTTTGGGACCTGGACAAACATAAATTCCTTCAAACTTTTGTTTGAGTTTTATAGTAAATTCAAAAGAAAGAATTAAACAGATTTATCTCTCTCTTAATCGTATCCTTACTATCGATGTTACAGTGGTAACACGAGAAAATATATTAATTGTAACTTCTTGTAACTTCTACTGTTAATTTCTTATAGAAGGAAATTTTTCAACGTGTGGTCTACGGTGTAGCTGAAAACTGATAGAAATCGTCTGTGGATGGTTATTACTTTTCATTCTTCCTATGATGAAATTAAGGACAACTTCAGCCGGCCATAGGCTAGTGTATATCTCTTCACAGTGTTAGTCGAAATCTAGAAGACGAACGGGTTCGTTTAAGAAAAGGGTACTCTGGTTTACGGCTTTATGTTAACCAAAAGGTAATATGAGGTTTGGCTCTTTGGAGTGGCAAATTGCTTAGTGCCTGCTGCTGAATAAGATTTTTCTTCTTTTATTTCCTCCGTAGGCGTGGGGCGACGGACAGGTTTGTGCATGAATGCTAATATTTGCTGTCTACCTACTTCGTCTTGGTCGTAATTACTATTGTAAACAGGACGAAGGCGGTGTCAGTGTCATAATTCATTGGTGTAAGTTACTAACAGTGTTTTACGCTGTTGTTTTTCTTTAATCTTGCATCTAGAGCCCCGTAACAGCACATGAATGTTTGGAAGATCTTCTGGAATCACAGTCCGATTGGCTTTACTACATAATTCTGAATACACCCACAATTTCTCTATTTATTTCTTTGGTTTAGAGAATCCCTTCATTGCTGTTGAGCTATAACCGTGAATCAGCATTCTCTTTTGTATTTTATAGCAGAAATAGACAACATCAAAACCTTCAGACCAAACAATCCGGTATCGAGTCTTGGTCCGCCAATGGATTGCCAGCAATGTCTGTTCCTTCAGGCATGTGAAATAAAGCAGTTGATTGTCCTTGTAAAAGAAATGAAATTTTCTGGTCATTGACAGTCAAAATTAACCGAAAGGATGAACGAACTCTTTGGAAAATAGGTTTCCCATCATACCCAGATTTTGCGTTTCAGAACTATTTTACCAATAAGGTCTTTGTAATTCCTCACAACCAGTTAGGCAGAAAATTGGACGTCACATCATTTGGTGTTATGTTCTTTGCTACTTCATGAGGACTACGATCATCTACATAACACAAAGTCCTAAATGAAACACAAAATTAATATGTGAAACCTTAACCATTTTATGTAAATATGAAATTAATGAGTGGTGAAGTAATATTTGCCTCCTGTATAAATATGAATTATTTTCATCATAAAATACTGCTGTTGAGTAGGTCGTATCAATCCCATCACGTTAAAATTCTTACAGAATTTCATATGTTCGGTGTAATACCTTCAAAGTGTTAAGATCTATATATACATCTAAGACAGTTCATGCAGGCGTCACAATTTCTTCCGTGTCGCTATTTTGGTTGCATGCCCATTGTCTCTTAATGTTGTACACTTCCAGCAACGTCTAAGCAGTGTACGCATATCTGTTCATTTAGTCACAACAGCCTCCTTGGCATTACACATTTTGCCAATTCCATTCCTCTCGTGGCGTCGTTTACACTTTAACCTACCTCAAGGCGGATGACAGTCACTCTACTATTATAAATGACTTCACACTTTTCTAAAATTCCTCCAAATACTTTAGTTTCCGAAAAGTTCTTGCGATCGCTATCTTCAGACTGACTGCATCCGATTTTCAATGGTAAGTGAGCTGCGAACTATACTGATCGAAAAAAGTTGACATTAATATCTTGCGTGTCAACTTTCGCCAATACGATGATTTGGTCCATGCTTGGGATACTGTCCGTGAGGTGTCTGAATGTCTGTGGAGAAATGGCAGTCTGTTCGTCCTCAGTAGTCGAAACCACAGAAAGTGGTCTAAAGAGAAATCGACATTCTAACTCATCCCAAAGGTGTTCCGGAATATTATTATCCACAGTCCATCGATCACAGATGCTGCTTTATGATAGAATGTACTGTAATGGCAACACAAAAAATCATCGCGCCCGACCTGTTCCTCTACTGTATGCAGTACAGAATGTTGTAAGAGCGTTGAAACGCTTTCGTATTTAGCATTTTCGTAAGCGCAGTAAGGGGACCTCACCCTAACCATGAAAAACGCCCCTGTGCCGTAACATCATCTCTCCCGTACTTCACTGTTGGCATTCCATATGACGGCAGCTAACGTTCTCCAGGCATTCGTCAAACGCAAACCCTTCCACCGGGTTGTCACAGGCTACAACGTGATTAATCACTCCAAATCAGATATTTCTAGTCATTCACAGTCCAATGACGTCTCAATTTACACCACCTCAAGCGTCGCTTGGCGTTGATTACAGAAATGTGTGGCTTATGAGGAGCTGCTCGACCATTGTAGCCCATTCTTTTTAACTCCCTACGCACATTCATTGTACTAGCTTGACTGCTGATAGCGCTTTGGAATTTACGAGTGATTCCTTCCGCTGATTTGATGCGATGCTTGACTCTCTCTATCCTTCAGTACACGAGGTCTGTCTGGTCTTGGTTTCTCGGTTTAGCTGTTGTTGTCCCTTCGCACCTCCACTTCTCTATCACATCATTAACAGTCGACGTAGGCAGCCTTAAAAAGGCTGAAATGTAGTTGATGGATCTGCTACTCAGGTGACATCCAATGAATAGTCCACATTCGAAGTCAATGAGGTTTCCTTGCTCACCTATTCTGCTGTTATTGTTTCTCTGCTGACAACACAAAGCCACAGTCTAGCATAACAGTCGTGACACTCACTGTTGTGAAAGTTGTTACGTTTTGACAGCTGGAGCGACACTAGCGCTCCAAGCGGCGAGAAAGGAGAACGTCAGATGCATCGTAAGCATGATGTTTGTTTCGAATACCTTTCCTACGTGAGTTAGGAAATATTTGAATTATTTTTTCGCCTCCAACTGTTTGTGTAATATCAGAAGATACAGATGTTTCTAATAATAATTCTAAAATAAGTGCAAGTAGGAATAAAAATCATGAATCCAGTAGAAACCTACAACATATTCGTGAAGGAACACTTGTGAAGGTGAATACAACCGTCGCTTACCACGTTGATATCAAAAGAATATAAACACGCAGATTCACACGTTAGAAGCACAGACATATACCCCAAGGTGCAAAAGGGATCGACACCCCATTTGTGGTTCCGTAGACCTACTGTGTTTTAGTCACTGTCGCCTTTTACCACAAGTACGATCTTCACCTTTATATTACTCTAAGTGCGACAAGCAACTGTCAGACAGTGGGAGAAATATGTTGTGCGTGTAAACTATAAGTCCTCAAAGCCAATAACACTATCCGTAGTTCTGTCATACGTTAAATTTTCCAATAGAGATATTTCATCCAATGACACATTCATTAGTTTCCCAACATCGGAGCAATGCTGTACCCTTTGCTATAAAAGGCGGAATATAGTGTCACTTATCCTACATTTTATCTGTATGTCTTCCACATACCTCTGTAATTCTGTAATGTACGCACTGTTGAAAACACAAAACATTCTGACAAAACCCGAATGCCTGAGTGCTGCCGAGGACTGCCAATCTGCTATGCGGTAAATTGTCGAATGTGCAAGATCCTCAGTACACCTACGTGAGTAGCTCTGTGTTTTAGAGAGATACTAATTTCATGCAGATGTTTCTCTGAATGTAACATTGTCTAACATGTTTTTTAGTCATGAGGCACAACATTAGAAAAGCAACTGGAATCACTCAACAGAGGAAAGTCCACTGGACCTGACGGGATACCAATTCGATTCTACACAGAGTACGCGAAACAACTTGCCCCTCTTCTAACAGCCGTGTACCGCAAGTCTCTAGAGGAGCGGAAGGTTCCAAAAGATTGGAAAAGAGCACAGGCAGTCCCAGTCTTCAAGAAGGGTCGTCGAGCAGATGCGCAAAACTATAGACCTATATCTCTGACATCGATCTATTGTAGAATTTTAGAACATTGTTTTTGCTCGAGTATCATGTCGTTTTTGGAAACCCAGAATCTACTCTGTAGGAATCAACATGGATTCCGGAAACAGCGATCGTGTGAGACCCAACTCGCTTTATTTGTTCATGAGACCCAGAAAATATTAGATACAGGCTCCCAGGTAGATGCTATTTTCCTTGACTTCCGGAAGGCGTTCGATACAGTTCCGCACTGTCGCCTGATAAACAAAGTAAGAGCCTACGGAATATCAGACCAGCTGTGTGGCTGGATTGAAGAATTTTTAGCAAACAGAACACAGCATGTTTTTATCAATGGAGAGACGTCTACAGACGTTAAAGTAACCTCTGGCGTGCCACAGGGGAGTGTTATGGGACCATTACTTTTCACAATATATATAAATGACCTAGTAGATAGTTTCGGAAGTTCCATGCGGCTTTTCGCGGATGATGCTGTAGTATACAGAGAAGTTGCAGCATTAAAAAATTGTAGCGAAATGCAGGAAGATCTGCAGCGGATAGGCACTTGGTGCAGGGAGTGGCAACTGACCCTTAACATAGACAAATGTAATGTATTGCGAATACAAAGAAAGAAGGATCCTTTATTGTATGATTAAATGATAGCGGAACAAGCACTGGTAGCAGTTACTTCTGTAAAATATCTGGGAGTATGCGTGCGGAACGATTTGAAGTGGAATGATCATATAAAGTTAATTGTTGGTAAGGCGGGTACCAGGTTGAGATTCATTGGGAGAGTCCTTAGAAAATGTAGTCCATAAACAACGGAGGTGGCTTACAAAACACTCGTTCGACCTATACTTGAGTATTGCTCATCAGTGTGGGATCCGTACCAGATCGGGTTGACGGAAGAGATAGAGAAGATCCAAAGAAGAGCGGCGCGTTTCGTCACAGGGTTATTTGGTAACCGTGATAGCGTTACGGAGATGTTTAGCAAACTCAAGTGGCAGACTCTGCAAGAGAGGCGCTCTGCATCGCGGTGTAGCTTGCTCGCCAGGTTTCGAGAGGGTGAGTTTCTGGATGAGGTATCGAATCTATTGCTTCCCCCTACTTATACCTCCCGAGGAGATCACGAATGTAAAATTAGAGAGATTCGAGCGCGCACGGAGGCTTTCAGACAGTCGTTCTTCCAGCGAACCATACGCGACTGGAACAGAAAAGGGAGGTAATGACAGTGGCACGTAAAGTGCCCTCCACCACACACCGTTGGGTGGCTTGCGGAGTATAAATGTAGATGTAGATGTAGATTCTGTTCATAGCACAGCCGAACTCCATGATCGATGGCGTGATGTTAACGGTTCTTTTCAAATCAAAAACCAAAGCAGTCTTAGGAAGCGATTGTGCGGCTTAACAGCATCCATTGTAATAGCCAGTAATAACAAGGATAATAGGCGGTAACTATTTGGGACTAGAATCTTCTTACAGACGAGCTATTTTCGATACAGTCTCTGCGACTACTTGCAAGTGAAGTCAGTCGGTTGTAGTCTCTTCTTCCTCCTCGGAGGCACCGTAAGTCTGTAGTCTCAGACTGTAAACTTTGTATCGGTATTCTATGACCAATAATGACGAACACAACACCATGGATTTCCTGATTCACTACTATTCGAATTTATTTTCTTCATAACACTATCGAGCAATGCCCAGTTTTTAACAATTAATACTAATTTCCTTGTTATTTCACCAATAGCTCTCTTAAAACCTGTCTAGTCAATTTTCATCTAAAACAATATCACGGACCAACCAAATACAGCCCCCTTATATCTTGAGGTCTTAAACAAAAGTCACGCTCATTGGTAGTTCATATACCCAGTTCCTTATTGTTGTCTTTACTATGTTCATTTGCGCATTATATTACTTCATAATTCACTGAACTAACTCTCAGCACAGTCGAAGCAATCAGCCAGTAACAAGTACAATAACCAGCTACAGCAAGGATAATTGTCCTTTAAAACTATCGTTCACCAAAACTGACACAACAAATGCGTGTCTCATTATTCACAATAAAAATACGGATTCCAACACCTAGTTGTAGACTCTTTACATGAAGATGTAAAAGTGTTCAAAACTGACCGCGAGCTTTAACACATAAATGTATAGTTTATGGCTACAGAGCTCTGATGGCACATCGTTTAATAAGCGAGTCATGTGGAGGTGGTAGCAGGTTGGTAGCTATAAATTGACTCAGAATTTTTGTGTGCGGCGTAGTATTTATAGATTGGTGTACTGGTATTGTGTAAACTTGATAATATCTTTATACATTATAAAACTGCGGGGTGAAAATTCAAGAGAGTAGATGAACTACAAGTTCCAACAATGATTTTCTTTAACTAAAAGATGGCTGTTTAGAAAAGCATGGAAGTTCACAATAATTTTTCATTAGCATACTGTATGTCTCCATAGTAGATTACCAAGCTACATGTGAAATCCCCATGTTTCAAATTTTGCTGATTTATGAAACTTCTTAATTATTAGCCTAATTGGTTAGTGAAGAGTGTTATCTGGTAGAGAAAAATTATGTCTATATAAGTATATTGTCAAGCTCTGGAATCTAGCAAGAGTAATGGCTCAAATGGCAAAAGTAATTTTTGGTGTGGTTAGTCTTTAATTGCTAATATCTTTCATGTTAATAATTTTTTAGAAAAATGAAACAGGACACCAGGATTCGTAAAATCAGGACTTTCTAACTAGTGGTGTCAATCTTCACAGAAGTACTGATCAGATCGCTCGAAATATACCGTTACACACTCTTGAAACTGTACCAGTTACCAATTTCTTTTACTATGGTTCCAAACAAAACCAAATACTTCATTATAAGCAGCCAACAGTAAATTATCGCATGGATAATAAAATTATGTGAAACATTGTATGAACAGTATTTTGGCCTCTTCACGTAGACACTACCAACATAAAAATGTGTGTAAATAGTTTCAAATAAAAGAAAAGGAAGAAAAAATAATTCTTTAAGAGGAGTAAAATAATGGCAGATGGTTTAACATTATCTTGCTATATTCAACGTTCCCCTGCGAAATGAACTATTATGTGGCTTGCCTTCCAGTGGACGGATACCGATAATACAGTTCATTTCCATGGTCTTCGAGTGTTTTTAGTTTTTTATAAATTTTGTGGTTTTAATATTTTAACGACTTCCTTCAGATTCCAGTATTAAGTTATGAGTGTGCTAATGATTTCTCCTGCCTTCTAGCGAGTAAAGACATTTGTCTCGCTGTTTCATCTTATCCTATGAGGTGGAACCGATGTTCTATAGTTTGTCTATAAATAAGCCTTCTTTCAGAAATTGGAAATGGTTGACCAAGAAAGATTAGATCACTCTGTAAATGGGGGAATGTGGTCCCACCTAGATAGACGTTTTTTGCCAAAAGATGGCCATGCTTAACGTGCGAACGACGCCTCCCTGGTCTAAAATCTTCTCCTTCCTGACAAGAGAGATTTGGTGTCGCTGACTGGCTCCTCTCAGGATATGCAAAGTAGATGGTTGCTACCCCCTATCGTGAGAACCCCAGTTCTATGTCTGGATTGGCTGCCAGGCTAAAACAACAGTCAAGAGGGAAGAGTCAAGAAGTAGAGGATAGTTTGATTGGTTTGTGCAATGCAGGGACAGTTTAGTTCTTCCAACTCGGCTCCCGCACCGAGACTTGGTGGAAAGTGGTGGTAAGTGGTGGTGATTCTACAAGGATTTCGTCTTCCAGTCCTCCCGTGGTGGAGAACTTCTGGTCTTTCCCTGGAGGATGAGATTTGTGGGCTATTTCTTGTGAAGGACTAAGAGCCTGTGGCAGTTTCCAACTGCACCGAAAGTGGAACTGCACATCATTTAGGATACATCGTGTGCCGCGAGGGTGAACTTATTCGTCCTGAATCGGCCGTCTGACGTTTGACAATACCAGCACGAACCGTAGAACCTATGAGTGAAATTGATTTGGCCAGAGCAACGAATGGATGCACCTTACACTGAAATCTGCCGGGATTTCAGGGCTCTGTTAGAGAAGTTTCCTGCGATCTAATAATCAGAACGCCAGACCGCGTAGTTCGCATATTTTCGAGGACGCGTCAGAAAATTACAGTTGCTGAAGCGACCGCTCCACGCACACAGCGCGCCGTTTTCTGCTGCCGCCCGAATAAAGGTGAAAGGGTAAAGTGTTGCTGAACCGGCATAGGAATGTTAAATGATATTCACAGCTCCCTGGTCTCAGGTAACCATAATTTGTGGCATAGCTTATCGTAGTTGACTCCATTTGAAAAGAGTTGGGTCTCACAGTGGATTCATGTAAAGAAAGTCACATTGCGTTGCAAAAGTGATTAATTTAGGGGAGAATTTGTATAGCTTCAACCCCAGTGTATGCTTTCCCTATCAAACACCATTCCTTACGTGATTTGTGTTTGTGATTTTTGTGTATGATTTATCAGCTAGCTGTAGGTACTACGGGTTTAATAAAAGCTGTCATTGCCGGCTGGAGTGGTCGTGCGGTTCTAGGCGCTACAGTCTGGAGCCGAGCGACCGCTACGGTCGCAGGTTCGAATCCTGCCTCGGGCATGGATGTATGTGATGTCCTTAGGTTAGTTAGGTTTAATTAGTTCTAAATTCTAGGCGACTGATGACCTCAGAAGTTAAATCGCATAGTGCTCAGAGCCATTTTTTGAACCAAAGCTGTCATTATTTTGTAAACTCAAATACACCACTGTTCTCATTCATACTCCCTCTACTGTTCACTGTTTTTGTTTTATTGTGGTGGTACATGAGTAGCTTCACTCAGACATATATTTATGATTAAAGCGAGCGACGGCTTGCAAGGTGACCCTTTCCCCAGTTATAGAGTAGCTAATGATTGGCTACTTGCAATTGTCTTTTGCTACCAGATGAAAGTAAGATAGACTCCCTCTGACACAGACAATCGGAAAACTTCACACGATTCACGAGTAGATTTAGGACACAAATTTTCGTTTTACTGTGACTAAAACTGAAGCGGCTGATGGAACTATTCCTTCAAAAAGATAGCGGCCGATTTCAAAAATGGTTCAAATGGCTCTGAGCACTATGGGACTTAACATCTGTGGTCATCAGTCCCCTAGAACTCTAGAACTACTTAAACCTAACTAACCTAAGGACAGCACACAAATCCATGCCCGAGGCAGGATTCGAACCTGCGACCGTAGCAGTCGCGCGGTTCCGGACTGAAGCGCCTAGAACCGCTAGACCACCGCGGCCGGCTAGCGGCCGATTTCTTTCCCCTCAATACATATATCTGTGCGTGGGCATCGTCTATAATGTCATCGTCATCGACCGGATGATAAAGGTCAATATTTCTCTTTTGTTGCAATATTATACAACTTTAATATCCCTACCAACAGCTGGTATCGATTCAATGTTCTGCTCTCGAAGAACTTGGCTTTATTAAGGATTACGTGTTTCTATTGTAAGCAGACAGAAAACAACTTTAAAGTTGTTTCTTTCATCCCAGCTACCGAAGTATCCCATCTCTCCAATCTTCTGCCTGCAAATTACTCTGTGACATAGCTCCTCCGACTCCATTTTCCCATGTTGTTTTCGGATGTCCTTTTCTTCTTTTATTAATTCGCACCCATTCCATCATCTTCTGATGCCATCTGACTTGACCCGAACAGTGCATGTATTCGCAGTTGCGAGTATGGATAATCATTAGTTGTATACGGGAATGACGACAATGCATATTTGTGCCGGACCGGGATTCGACCCGGATTTCCCACTTATCGCTAGTGGTTCCCTTACTATTTGGTTATCTGAGGACGACTCACGGCCAGACCCAAACTTCCGTATGTCATCAACCGTCTGTCTACAACCTGTGCTCGTACATCCGTTATGTATATTTCCGAACAGGCGAGACGTTTTACTTGAAAGTCACTCGCCCTGTGTCGGCGGATAAAGAGGATATTGCAACTCCTGTGTTATTTCGAATTACTATGCAATGTTCCTTTGGACATGCATGTACACATTCGTGTCCAAAGGAACACTGCGTCGTGAATCGGAATAACACAGGCACTGCAATATCGTAATGACCCAAACAGCGTGTAAGCCTGTACCATCTCAATTTTTTGCTTCGATTTTATCCATTATTGCGGTGTCTAGGTTCATTCTCTTACTATGTCGACGGCCTGTGTGACCGTGCGGTTCTAGGCGCTTCAGTCTTGAGCCGCGTGACCGCTACGGTCGCAGGTTCGAATCTTGCCTCGAGCATGGATGTGTGTGATGTCCTTAGGTTAGTTAGGTTTAAGTAGTTCTAAGTTGTAGGGGACTGATGACCACAGATGTTAAGTCACATAGTGCTCAGAGCCATTTGAAGCCTTACGTATGTCTTCATTTTTAATTTTTATCCCAAATTTCTTCTTTTCTGCAAAAATAATTGCCAAGTCGTTGATGCACAATGTCTTATCATTAGCGAAACTTACCCCGAGTGGAACAAACGCTAATGAGAAGCAAGTGGAGGATGAGTGAACCGTCACGTGTTACTGCGTCTTGATGCGTCTTCGCGAGTTTTTGCGTGCTTTACGCCTACAAGTGTCGATTTTACTTGCCTGTGCACCGCTTTCGGCAGACGTTGTTTACGTAAAAAAGTTGTAACAGGAGAGCCCGAAGGCTCGATGTATTTACGAGTGACGCATCTTGCCGTGGGACGGCGGCAAAGCAGAAAGAGAAGCGCCAGCGCATGACGCGCAACGTTGCTCCCGTGAATGGCTTTTTAATAGCGTCGCACAGTAAACGGCCGTGTCACTGGCCCCATTAATCACGGGGGAAAGTTGTGATGCTAGCACTGCTCTTCATAATTCGCTGACGTTCATCACGTTCTGCTGAAATTTGTACGCATCATTTAAAATTGGCAATGGAGATCATTATGTTCAAATAATTATTTACGTCCACACAATGAGATGTTTAGGACGCCCTGTCAAAACACTGGAAGCACCCAGTGATATGTTTACACAGAAATTCTGCCCTCTTCTGCTCTATCACGAATGCTTTCAAGAAGGATTTGTTGTAACTATTTCTTTGATATAGATTGTGTTTTGTAGTCACTATGTATAAACACACGGGTATCAGCTCTCACTGTGCTCTTGTAGTTCCTCAGACGTTACAGAAACAAGATACTACTCGTTCTGAACGATAGCTACCGGAGGTACTTTTCACTGATGAAAGCTGAAGGAGGGTGACCTTATTTGTTTTGATCAACAAGTCCAATAGAAGAGCCCATTGATATGAGGTTATGCAGTTTACGGCGCCCATACGATAGTTTGTTGGAATGGGGAGGGGGGGGGGTTGCAAGATCTCTTCCTATGGAGTATTTTTAATAATTTTGTGGCGACTTGTAAGCAGTCATAAAAAATATCCAGTTCCGAACCTGTTAAAAATCTACGTAATACCGAATTTTAAATAATTTTCTTGACGTAGAAACACCTGACCTGAATACACTATATTTTTTTTCGTTTCCCTAAGAGTTGGGGGGGGGGGCACGACCCCCCACCCCTTTCCTCCGGGTATGGGCGACCTGGTATGCACTTAGCTGAGGTAAAGTAAAACATAGAGGCGTTAGGAAGATGCTGTAAGGAATAATCGGGTGTTATCTCCCAAAGAGAGACACTCATGTTCTGTCTTCACTAAATGCACTGTCATGCCTTAAGCGTATCTACAGTATGGGACCAAAAGTATCCGGGCAACCCCCAAAACATTCGTTTTTCATATTATATGCATTGTGCTACCACCTACTGCCAGGTACTCCATATCAGCGACCTCAGTAGCCATTAGAAATTATGAGAGAGCAGAATGGGGCGCTCCGCGGAGCTCACGGACTTCGAACGTGGTCAGGCAATTGGAGGTCACTTGTGTCATACGTCTGTACGTGACATTTCCACACTCCTAAACTTCCCTAGGTCCACTGTTTCCGATGTTATAGTGAAGTGGAAACGTGAAGGGGCATGTACAGCACAAAGGTGTACAGGCCGACCTCGTCTGATTACTGACAGAGACCGCCGACGGTTGAAGAGGGGTCGTAATGTGTAATAGGCACACATCTATCCAGACCATCATACAGGAATTTCAAACTGCATCAGGATCCACTGCAAGTACTACGAGAGTTAGGTGGGGGGGGGGGAGGGGAGGGGCCGGGGGGGGGGACTGCGTGTGCGTATGACGAATGCCCCCTGAACGTCATCTGCCAGCGTGTGTAGTGCCAAATTCGGAGGCGGTGGTGTTATGGGGTGGTCGTGTTTTTCATGGATGGGGCTTGCACGATGTTGTGTACATAGTTTTGCGTAGTCAGCGCGTACACAATTTTCCCACTAGAACGCGCCCCGCTAAGCACAACAGCGCAGGCGCAGCGCTCGTCCGTCTCCGCTCTACGAGATAGCGCTGCCAAAAAGACGGACCAAATTCTGCTTCCGCCGATCCGCGTATTAATATGTAATGCAGCCAATGAGATTGCTGCTAACGTAGAACCTTTTCTCCTCGCGGATCACACTCGCGCAGTGATACCTGAACGCGCGAGTTATTATAACGAGTGTACAGACCTCCGAATAGTCAGTCTGCATCAGTCTGCATTAGTCTGTACCAGTCTATAGTCAAGTTTCAGTCTGCGCCTAATAAGATTACCATATTCCTGTACATAGCCATGAAGATAAATGTATAGACACTTTGTCAAGTATCAGAGATATGTGAGAATAATATTAACGTAACAAGACCAAAGGAACTTCAGATTGTCAATTGTAAATAGCATCCAGAATCAAGTTAAGTAATTTTATGCTTTTATTATTTTAATAAAAGTGTGTGAAAATTAATCAAGTTCTGTTTAAAGTTAGTCACCGTCAATCTGCTACTCTAAGCGTGCAAGTGGCATTTCTATCATCTGACCTAACGGCAGAAGACAAACACGGCACGATAAGACCACGAGACATATTGCCGACACTCGCCTACTTCGTTAGAGCGACAAGTCAAATAATCTTATGGTGTGTGTACCGAAGGTCTTACAGTACGCACACCCCACACCCCTTGTTGTTTTGCGTCGCACTATTACAGCACAGGCCTACACTGATATTTTAAGCACCTTGTTGCTTCCCACTGTTGAAGAGCAGTTGGGGGATAGCGACTGCATCCTTCAACACGATCGAGCACCTGTTCATAACGCACGGCCTGTGGCTGAGTGGTTACACGACAGTAACATTCTTGTAATGGACTGGCCTGCACACAGTCCTGATATGAATCCTATAGAACACCTTTGGTATGTTTTGGAACGCCGACTTCGTGTCAGGCCGCACAGACAGACATCGATACCTCTCCTCAGTGCAGCACTCCGTGAAGAATGGGCTGTCATTCCCCAAGAATCCTTCCAGCACGTGACTGAACGTTTGCTTGCGAGAGTGGAAGCTGTCATCAGGGCGAAGAGTGGGCCAACACCATATTGAATTCTAGACTTACCAATGGAGAACGCCACGAACTTGTCAGTCATTTTCTGCCTGGTGTCCGGATACTTTTGATCACATAGGGTGTTTAGCGCAGACGAGTGTGAGAAATGCTTGTAGAGTGTAGATTTGTGTTGGTGTTGACAATGCAGTTGACAGAGAAGAAGGGGTGCACCACGAAGTCATTCCACAGCTTTCTCCTATGGAATGGCACCAATGGGGTAGCTAAGTTTAATGCCCACATCCAGTGGGCGTGTCACCATCAACAGCATCATATTCCCTCACTCCAAAAGAGACTGGTGAGAAGTCTGGGATGTAACCAAAGATACTTGTGTACGGTAGTGTGGTCATGTTATAAGCTGAATTGCAGTGGTTAGTTATTTTTTTTCTTCACTAGGGAACAATCGGCTGTCTCTGGGACGAGCAGCACAATTGTTAGGTGTTTTATGCTCCTCAACTACATAGGCGACAGAAGTAATTTCAAGTGCCCATGAGCGTTGTGCGGAATGTCTTTGACCATTCTAGTGAAACTCATCAAAAAGCATCATGGAATAAATGTGTACGAGAATGTTTGCATATTATTTCTTGAATCACCATTGCCTACTGTTACATCGTTTAAGAGGTGGCAACGTGATGAGGAAAAACCCTGTGACACTTTTTCCCATTGCTGTTTCATTACTACCAGTCATGTGGTACTTTTTTCTGTTGTTGTATCCTTTTTCAGGCATTTGAGATTGCTTTTCAGCATGATTTAGCTTTTTGAATTTGCTAGATTTGTTTAATAAGTTCATAAATATCTCATGTCCCTACAGCTCTCCATACTCGCAGTTCTAGTCCTACATCTTTTACTTTAGCCTTCTCTCAAAAAGATGAAGTTTACACATTTCACTTTTAGTAATTGTCCTACTATCCCTGCCGTA
This sequence comes from Schistocerca cancellata, assembly GCF_023864275.1. NCBI lineage: Eukaryota > Metazoa > Arthropoda > Insecta > Orthoptera > Acrididae > Schistocerca > Schistocerca cancellata. The sequence goes on from NC_064629.1 coordinate 664,720,607, forward strand.
TAGCACCATCGAGTTGATGACAGAAATACATATTCTCACGTAGTAAAAACAGTCGGAGCTTTAGGCTGAAGTTTGCAGTTAAGAACGAAAACATAATTCGCTCTTGAATCTTGAGGAATTTTCAGTTTCTAAAGCTCCATCAGGGATTCCTTTCCTAGAGTTCTAACACAGTTAATTTTTATTTTGGTGGTTCACTAGCCCAGTAATACCGGCCAAACTTTCAGCAAAGTGCTGCATTTATTTCAAGGCTTCCAATTATACGCATGACTCTACTAGAATTCTATATTCTTGAATATTCATTTTGACAAAATTATATAGAGACAGTTCGCCCGAGAAACATTAGAAGTAGAAAATACCTCGACGAAGACGAATGCACGGAAATATAAAGAAACACTGGACAGACAGAGAAACATTAGAAGTAGAAAATACCTCGATGAAGGTGAGAGAACAGACATACAAAGAAATCAGGTGCAGAGAGAGAGCGGAGAGAAATAAAATATATGAAAATGTAAACGGTATAATTAAATACTAGATCAATGACACTGTGAGAAAACTATTGTTGCTATCTAGACTGCGTAATACTTTTCACACATTAAAATAATGAAGGGGACGTGTGACCTGCTTAAAGTTAAGGAAAGGGATAAGCGACCTCGGATTGTAACGTGAGAACGCCGAGAAAAATTACAAGGCTCTCGGTGGATACTTGTCAGCTTCAAAACAATATCATCGAGGAAGCCAGCCCTGCGTATGTCGATTTCGTAGCCATGCAGCAATAGATTTAATGAAATAAGTTACTAACTTTGCAAGAAGCGAGATCCTTATCACGAAATGGGAACAATACATGGTTAAAACGTTTTTACATTGTTGCGAACATTACCTCCTCAGTGTCTTTTTACGGACATTCAGTGAAAAATATAATTTTTTTTCCATATCCTGTGTTACCTGGTCAAGTTCAGTTTTATTACGCGTTTATTTACCACAGATAACCACTCAACTTTTTATTATGAAGACCTTGCACACAAGTGGACTGTTCGCGTGAGAACTTGGTTGCTTGCCAGCATTCTTGGCGCCTGGAAGTCCTTTAACTCAAGGGCCATGAAAGCTGGCCACAGACAGTCCATAAATTGCGCACTTTCAAGCGTCACGTATTGCTCAAGTTCCTTGGCAATATATCACTAAAATAGTGTAATCCGTATCCCTGTGGCCTCTTTATGAAAAGCACTAATGCGGGAAATGAATGTTAGATAGCATGCGCGAGATAGCTAGAGCACGCACAAAAAGTGTGTCAGCATGCTGCGGGTTGACTGACAGCTTACGGCGGCCGCTGTCTTTGATCCGGGGCGCCCTCGCAGCTGAGTAATTGCGGGCTCACCCCCTGTTGTATTAAAGTGCCCTCACAGAAATGAATTACACCTTTACAGCAGGGGTCACCTAGCACGAAAATCTCGCTGTAGACGAACTGTTACACTTGTGAAGAATATTCGTTGCCCAGGTACAGACTTTTCCTTGCACCGTGATAGACGGAAATTTATATTATGTTCCTCTCCATTAATTCTTCAGTCAAACATTAATATTTTTCGTTACACCTGGGTATAGTCTATTCCTACTACAACTGCAAACAAAAATGGCTCTGAGCACTATGGGACTTAACTTCTGTGGTCATCAGTCCCCTAGAACTTAGAACTACTTAAACCTAACTAACTTAAGGACATCACACACATCCATGCCCGAGGCAGGATTCGAACCTGCGAGCGTAGCAGTCGCGCGGTTCCAGACTGTAGCGCCTAGAACTGCTCGGCCACTCCGGCCGGCCAACTGCAAACAAAACTGAACAAAAACTATGTCGCTAGTACTCGTTCTCGTAAACTTAACAACGATCTGCCTTATTTCTTTGGTGTGTGGAAGCTAAACATGGCAGTTATTACACGTCGTCAGTCACCGATGATGGTCTCTGATGACCTCTAGCGTCATAGCAATAGGTGTTCTCTATATGGTCTTTTCCTGGAATATTGCGGTAGTTACGTGTCACCGAACCCAGTCATTTTCTTGTAGTTATGATGTAAACATTTTACCAAAACTACTGATGATAATACCTCCGCTCTACGAAGATTTTGCGCAAAACCGTAGGGTAGTCTGTCGAAAGTATCGACGGACTCGGCGATCTAATTTAATTCGTTTGTTGGAACCCCAGTGACTAGGGTAGAACCAGTTTCTGCGATATCATTCAGTTTGATGAGCTGTACAGCTGCATTTCTCCACACAAACGCTTTGTAAATTACCACTGATAACACAAGCGTCAAAACGTAGGGCTGAAGATTTCATGTGGGTTGAAGAGGGGTATTGTGATTAAAATCTCTCCTTTTCCTAACCCTTTCTTGACCTCTCATACATATTGGTACCACGCTAGATTCCTACCGAGCGTACATTAAGTTATTTTCTCATGTTTCAACAGACATCCCTTCGTAGCAAGCTATGATTAGGACCTGTTCTTTCAGGTATTTTAAAAAGGAAAAGCCCTCTAAAGTCGGCATCGGACTATGAAAATGTTTATATGCCGCATGGTGAGCGTTGTATCGTCCGCATATTACGCTAGAAGTATCCGGGCCTGTTCCTTGACGTCGGCGCAAGCCATACCCAGAATAGAGTCCAGCGAAGTCCTTCGCTGTATTCTGTCTCTTAAACGTCGATCTGTTGGCATTTGATACATGCTGTTCTAACAAGGATAGAAACAGCGAGTATCTACGGATTTCGCCGTCAACAAGACCTAAAGCACCACGCAAAAAATTTTCAGACCCTCTCTGGTACATTTATTTTGTGTCCATATTTTTGGCTAGATCTCACCGTGTTATATTTATATTAGCTGTAAAGACAGTGAAAATCCTATTTAAACAGAATACTTGTGAGTCAGACCATAATCTGTTTTGAACCGGCCATTAGCTGAATGCGCTGAGCGTACTTCTTTATAAAAAGATTTAATTTTAACTTTAATATGAATCTACTGACAGAATTACGACTTGACGCAGAAAACCTTTTTGTGATACCTGTAATTATGTGCATGAACAATCTCCGCTCTGTCTGTAGACTCATGCAACGACAAAATTAACCGGTACGCTGAAAGAGAATACATTTATGTTTCTAGTCTCTGGTGCGCGTCGCGTTACCTTAACAAAAGTATGTAAGTACAAGTTTGGAGAACTGTGAGAAGAAAGGTGCGGAAAATTAATGACTGTGACTGAAGAAACAGCTAAACGTGCATTATAATCACTTTTTTTGTAATTGTAGTTAGTAAAATCAAAATGGTTCAAATGGCTCTGAGCACTATGGGACTTAACAGCTATGGTCATCAGTCCCCTAGAACTTAGAACTACTTAAACCTAACTAACCTAAGGACAGCACACAACACCCAGCCATTACGAGGCAGAGAAAATCCCTGACCCCGCCGGGAATCGAACCCGGGAACCCGGGCGTGGGAAGCGAGAACACTACCGCACGACCACGAGATGCGGGCTAGTAAAATCAATTGTAATCCCAGTTACAGATAGCAGGTATTTACGCTGCCAAAAACTGAAGGTTCAAAATACGTGACCAATTGTTACTGAGACGTAACTTAAACGAAATTAGCCTTTAAACATAATCTTCATCATGTTCAACCCCACATCTGACATTAATCGTAATGATTAACGAAAACCACCTCAGCCGAATTTTTAAGCATTTATTGTGTCGTATGTAATGTTAAATACGACAACCGGACGATCTGTGTCTTGTCTTCATTACAACTCGGCAACCTAAATATGTTAAAGAAATGAAACCGGTCGTAACATTATAAATGTGTAAAAATACATTTGAGGTGGTTTTCATTAATCGTTAGCATTAAACGTAGCTACGAGAGCAACCGAAAACACATTGAGAAAGAGTGAGTAGTGTCATAAAGAAAGATCTCGAGGAGCGAGGATATCGGTAGGACCGGAACACTCCTTGAATTACCAGTCGTCCCTTAAATCAGCTGTGATTCAAGAACAGGGCTCACGAATGCCAACTAATGGCAATTCTTTAATCATAACGCAAACAAAATCGTGGATTTAGTTTTAATCGATAGTTAATACGAGGACGTGCTGCAAAGTAATGCCTCCGACTTTTTTATGTGTAAACTCTTAAACCTTTTTCAATAAAACAGTCGTTATCAAAATTCTACATCTTTGTTCTCCATGTCTACGTATTTACTTCTCAACGTAGTCATCCTGGCGACGAACCCACTTCTCCAACGACAGACCAGTTCGTTGATATTTTCACTGTAGAACGTTTGACTTCGTTGACGGTGCCACAGCCTCACCTCTGTTTGCACTGCTTCATCACTATCAAAGTGAAGCCTTCGTGGGTGTTTTTCAAGTCTTGGAAACGGATGAAAATCGGATGGGGACGATTCGGTACTGTATGGTGGAGCATCAAGGACGGTGAATCCAAGGTGATGGCTCTTGCAGTTGTCGTAGCGCTCGTGAGTAGTCTGGCATTGTCATGCAGGAGGGGAGGCTACTCCTTGTGTGGACAAATTCTTCGTACTCGGAATTCAACTACAGCATGCTGTTTCTCACGCACCGATATAGTTACGTTACACTCCGCCATGTTACACGTTACAGTTCGGAGCCCTCTAGCAGAGGGCAGCAGATGCGTAAACATGAAGAACAAAAATGTACAATGATAACAACGTTTGTAAATTTAAAAAAGCTTTAGGAGTTTTCACGTAAATATCTCGGAGGTATTACTTTTAGTACGCTCTCGTATAAAGACCAGGCGTAAAGTTAAGAGATCCCCAATATATCCCCACATGCTACCGTGAAGCGAATAGAATGAGACTTCCGAGACTGCGCGTTCGTCTCCCTAGGAAAAAAAATGGCTCTGAGCACTATGGGACTCAACATATTAGGTCATAAGTCCCCTAGAACTTAGAACTACTTAAACCTAACTAACCTAAGGACATCACACACACCCATGCACGAGGCAGGATTCGAACCTGCGACCGTAGTAGTCCCGCGGTTCCGGCGTCTCCCTAGGAAGTGTACTGTTTGTGAGAACATGCACCAGTTACATTTTATTATTAAACAGGAGGCTCGTTAAAGGATATTGGTAACGTGCACAATGAACTGTGAGACAGCTCGGTCCGTCTAATGCGCTCATAATAGGTCTTCTCTCTTCTCCAGTTGTCATCCAAGTGGTGGAAATTTACACAAAGATATTTACCCGCCAAAGCAAGTTGACGTCATATTCCCTGACCAACCACACCGAAGAAACAAGGCAATGCATGCATAGCACCTGCACCTCGTGGCTACTAGAGAATTACTTGCTGATTGGCTAACGTCCATGATGTCATAAAGCAGGAGAAAGTCTGTAACGATGTCGCCTTGTGACGTGGCCTGTAGGGAAGAAGCTCTGCTTACATTTAATCTTTTCTCTTAGGTTCCCACCTAACCACACCTTAGCAAATCGCGACATACTCCGAAAAAGCTACCAAATATTTGTGACAAGCGAGTATGTAAATGCCATTGCTGCTCTTTTCACTCACAGAAATTTAATCTTTCATTTCTTAATCAGACTGAGGTGATAAAATCGAAGAAACTCATTCATGAGGAATCGCGTTCTTATATGTAAATAATATCGAATATTGCATGACATACTTGTACTACATTAATAAGGAAGTCCAGAATCTGTTACAAACGCAAAGATGAAAATAAAACAATAACATATTGCAGGATGCAAATCTTCTTCGACCGAATCCATCACTCCATGCTTCTATTCATTATGCTATGGTAAACTCATGCAACTTCAAAAATTGTCATTCGTCTTACGATGTCCTGAAATCTTTTACCACCAAGATGTCGTTCAATGGCATTTAATTTTAACACAACGTAATAAGGCATGTCTGTGATAAATCTTCAGTCTAGCGCTGCATTGAAACGGTATTCTATCATAACACACAACCTGTAACACGGAAACAATGAAATGCGACAAAATTCAATATGGCATCCAACTGCTATCGAGGTTCGTGGTCGCATCGAGTTGCAGTACGATGTCATGAAAGCTACCCAGTCAGAAAAAAAAGTTCAAATGTGTGTGAAATCTTATGGGACTTAATTGCTAAGGTCATCAGTCCCTAAGCTTACACACTATTTAACCTAAATTATCCTAAGAACAAACACACACACCCATTCCCGAAGGAGGATTCGAACTTCCGCCGGGACCAGCTTCACAGTCCATGACTGCAGCGCCCAATCAGAAAACCCAATTCCTTGGCATCCTCGAGATGTAGTGCGTATGGGCCGGGCCCAAAGGCTTTTCCTGCTTCAGGTGTGTGAGTAGTAGGAAGACATTACTGCCTCAACAGATATTATCGACCACTGAAGCAGTAAGAAAGTTATGAAATTTCACTCTCGTTTATTCGATTACCTTTCAACGCAAGTGAGGTTAGATTTAACTGTCAAGATCACCAGCGTCGGAACGCGTACTCAAATGCACATAAATAAAGATACAAGTAGACTCAACGTGCGAAGGGATTCCCAAGAAAGCCCAGATATTCCTTAAAAGATTTAATGAAGAATTTTAGTTTACTGTGCCACCGCATGGGGAAAATTAACACAATGCAAGACCAGATTACGAATAACCAGTGCCGGCTGGTTTATCAGCGTATATGTCGGCGCACCATTTAAATTCAGCCCAGGGGGTAGGTTTTTCTCACTGCTGCATCACATGACCTTGTTATTTCGAAGCTATGCCAGAGTACATATCAAGAGACGCGAGAACGAGTACTACCAAACCATTATTTTATTGCACTTGGCTTCGTTGGCCATTATCACAAACACGCGGTGACACTACAGTAAACAAAAACCACATCAATTTTTTCGACTGTCGTACGCACCGTGAATGCCCTAATAACTTCACGACAAGTTGTCTGGGCGTTAAAACAGTAGAGCACATTCATGTCGGCTTCAAGTGCACAGGTAGACACACGAGCAGATAGAAACGTCCTCACTGCCAGGTGCAGTAATATTGTGGTCCACTAATACTGTTGATGTTGTAGTGTTTATTTCCGTGCAGTTAGCTGCAGTGTGTTCCACCGATTGGTATATGAAATAGACGTCTGTCTTTACGGAGAGACCCTCCCGTTATTACGCTGCAATAATTAAGTGAAACCACAGAAACCATCTGTCAGACATCTGGGCCACAATATAAGTAACATGCTCCAGGAATAAGAGTCCGATGTCGGCACCATTACGTCATATTACCCTCTGGAAACAATGGAGGAACGAAGGAAGATTAGTGTTTAACGTCCCGTCGACAACGAGGTCATTCGACACGGAGCACAAGCTCGGATTAATGAAGGATGGGGAAGGAAATCCACCGTGCCCTTTCAAAGGAAACATCCCGACAGTTGCCTGGAGCGATTTACGGAAATCACAGAAAAAAATGCCGGCCGGGGTGGCCGAGCGGTTCTAGGCGCTACAGTCTGCAACCGCGCGACCGCTACGGTCGCAGGTTCGAATCCTGCCTCGGCCATGGATGTGTGTGATGACCTTAGGTTAGTTAGGTTTAAGTAGTTCTAAGTTCTAGGGGATTGATGACCTCAGAATTTAAGTCCCATAGTGCTCAGAGCCTTTTGTACCATTTTTGAACAGAAAAAATAAATCTGGACGGCCGGACGAAGATGGGAACCATCATTCTCCCGAATGCGAGTCTACTGTACTAATCACTGCGCCACATTTCTGGTTGGAAATACTGAAAAATCCCTTCAGTTTTTGTTGCACCTTACCACAATTTGATTCAGAGTATTTAAAGGTTCCTACTCATGGGAACTAAATTACTGTTACGATATAATGAACGGTTTTTATGCACAATTTCATGGGAAAACTTTGCATTTAGCTTCGAGTTAGACGATATGTTGCAATTCAAAAATCCCACCCCAAAATTAATGCCACATTTCGCTGTGACATGTGAAACACGTTGTTGTCGCTCTCCCAGCCAGTGGCTCGAAGCATTCCCATGGCCGTAGAATCATACGTTGTGTCGTTTCTGTTGAACATAAACAATGAGGTTTGGCATACTAATGAATTATAATTCCATAATTGTCGAACTAGTATATTATATGTAATGTTTATAAGTTGTGGTGGCAGTCTTCTCTCTTCAGCTTTTGCCTTGTAATATTTTTTCTTTATGTTTTATTGAGCTCAGCAACGTGATATTGTCTGAACGTAAACCATGTAGTAAACAGTAAAGATGAACAATTTTGAACGTACGGATCACAGAAACAGAATCACCTTACAGCCAGAATTTGACGTCGTCCTACGTCTTGAATACAAGATTTCGCAGTTGGGCCAGTGTTTGCCCTGAGCAGCTGTGCTATGGGAGCAGATCAACGCTGCCGATAAGATGGTGTATTCTCACTAAAGCATTCATGATAAAGAAAAATATAGAATTTCTGAATGTGGTCGTTCCGCTGCCTTCGCCAACTGCTTATGAAACGCTACTTCTTTCTTTTTCCCTTTTGTATTTTCTCCTTATTCGCATCTGAAGACAGACTCAGAAAGAAATAAGGGAGATATATATCTGAGCTGTTCTGTTATGCCGAAGAGCTGACACAAATTTAACAAAATTGTTTCTCTCCATAAGAAGAGCGAGTCGTCTCTGTTTTTTCATCTTCTTACGTAGAATACGAGGCTCCCATCTAAAGAACATTCTTTGCTTAACAAAATACTAGGCTTTTCCCAGTGCCTTCGTGATTATGCTGTAACTTAGTTAACAGAAGCCTAGAATGAGCCACGCAAAATATTCTGGCTATAAAGTTATTACAGGAATCGCATTCTGGAGGATGACGGTTCAAACCCGCGTCCGGCCATCCAGATTTAAGTTTTCCGTGATTTTCCTATATCTCTCCAGGCAAATGCCGGGATGTCGCCTTTGAAAGGCCTCGGCCGATTTCTTTCCCCATCCTTGACCCAGTCCGAGCTTGTGCTCGGTCTCTAATAATCTCAATGTCGACGGGACGTTCAATCCTAATCTTCCTTCCTTCAAACGCTACTGTGATCTGTGTAATGTGACATGGAACTTCTTGATGTTTGTCTAACATATTTTGTTGATGGTATTGAGTCTATACTTTCAGATTCGTTCTGACACGTGGTCTGTTTCAACACTGCAGTGAAGATTCCAGACACTTAGCACTGTCTTCATTTGCATAATAAAATGAGATGCTTCTACGGTGAATTAGAAAACCAATAAGACGAGTTCGGCTTCAGTTCGTGATACGTCCTTTAGATTTATATTCGCGAGTGCTACACGTTCTTTTTTCCTCAGTGTACTACCGAGAAAAAATGTTTTATCATTATCGGGATCTGTTGAGTGTATGACTTTATACTTTCTGCATAAAGGAGTGTGATTTATGTGAAATAGGTGTCGTATGTTATTAACTTTTATTTTCACTAACAACAGTTGAGATTCAATTGCAGGCTTCTTGCTCGAAGTGTTCCCCAACGTTAAACTAGAAACTGCTGAGTATGGTTGTGGGAGAAATAAAAAATTCACCAGCTGAGATGGATAAACATTCCTCTCTCAGTTATGAAGCCTCAAGCATTATGAAAGACAGATATAGTATGTGGAAGTTTTGTTAGAATACGGAATGATGTCTGCAGTAGAGTCTCTTAACTGGACAAACAGATATAATAAATGAAAAGCACCAGTTTGCTTTTGCTCTACAATATTACTTTTATTGTTAACCGGTTTTCGGCTTACAAGGCCATCTTCAGACATTTATTTGGATTGTTTGGAGGAAGAGATCAAACATCGAGGTCATCCGTCTCATTGGATTAGGAAAGGACGGGGAAGGAAGTCGGCCGTGCCCTTTCAGAGGAACCATCCCGGCATTTGCCTGGAGGGATTTAGGGAAATCACGGAAAACCTAAATCAGGATGGCCGGACGCGGGATTGAACCGTCGTCCTCCCGAATGCGAGTCCAGTGTGCTAACCACTGCGCCACCTCGCTCGGTTTCAGACATTTACTGAGTATTATCACCAAAGAAGTTAAATGTTAGCAAACAGTGTTATTTATGTACCGTTCAGTTTTTACTTTTCCATTGCAAAGATGTTACTTACTGTATGTTTCTACTTCAGTCTAGATGTGTTATTTCTCTTCCAATGTTGTTTGCTAACATTTAACTTCTTTGGTGATAATACTCACTAAATGTCTGAAGACGTCCTTGTAAGCCAATAACCGGTTAACAACAAAAGTAATATTGTAGAACAAAAGCAAACTGGTGCTTTTAATTTATTATAATGTTGTTCTGCCAAGAATTGACGGAAGATTGGGCTAGGCTGTTTGGAGAAGGAGACCAGACAGCGAGGTCATCGGTCTCATCGGATTATGGAAGGATGGGGAAGGAAGTCGGCCGTGCCCTTTCAAAAGAACCATTCCGGTATTTGCCTGGAGCGATTTAGGGAAATCACGGAAAACCTGAATCAGGATGGCCGGACGCGGGATTGAACCGTCGTCCTCCCGAATGCGAGTCCAGTGTCTAACCACTGCGCCACCTCGCTCGGTGAACGGAAGATTCTGTTAATATGGACAAACAGAAGTGCCATCTCGCCGCTGCGTATACACCGCGTCAGTGAGTAAGGAACGTTTATAGACATCACATCAAATGCTTCTTAAATTTTCCCCTGTATGTGTTATTAGCTGCTGCACGCTATTTCTACTAACATCTCTTTATCAGACAATTTAATTTTTAAACTTAGATTCAAATTTCCAGTGTTCCGTGGATTATGCGCGATGCTTCCACAGAGGTTTAAATTATTAAACTATAATCCGGGAATAGAGCTCGAAGTTTTCATTAGTGTCGCTAAAAGTCTGTCGCATGAGTACACAAAAGAAGAAACATGTGATGGGAGATGTAAGTTTCAGATTTCTCCGTGAGGCAACACGATTTGCACGGATGGTAGACCGTTGTCTACTACGAAAAAAAATTGTGTTCGGGTCCTGCTCCAGCATAAAATTTCAATTTTTTATCGAAAGAATCAATATGAAACTTATGGACAGTGTTCTATGCTTGCAACTCGTAAGTAGCATCTGTTGTCGATACAGAACTAATCACTCCGCCAAATACAGTTACGAGGCAGTAAAGTAAGCGACATGATAACTGGAATTTTTTTTTCTATTTCCGCTACATTTCGCGTTATCTGTACGAACCACGTTGAGCACATGCGTAAAGAGCGGCTCAAAAATGGTTCAAATGGCTCTGAGCACTATGGGACTCAACTTCTGAGGTCATTAGTCCCCTAGAACTTAGAACTAGTTAAACCCAACTAACCTAAGGACATCACACACATCCATGTCCAAGGCAGGATCCGAACCTGCGACCGTAGCGGTCTCGCGGTTCCAGACTGCAGCGCCTAGGACCGCACGGCCACTTAAGCCGGCTTGAGCGGCTTCTTTATAAACAGCAAGTGGGAGTGATAGTGTGTTGCACGTTATTGGAAATCGGTTTAGATCTATGCTGAGAACTGTGGGAGCATCGCTCGTGAGAAACTCAGCTTGCCCTTTTCTCTCATGATGTACTGCAAATTGTGGATGAAGAGCAACTGGCAAGTTCCATATTTTCCAGATTTCCGAAAAGTGTTTGACACGGTACCCCGCTGCAGACTGTTAACGAAGGTACGATGATACGCAATAGGTTCCCAGATATGTGAGTGACTCAAAGACTTCTTAGTAATAGAACGCAGTATGTTGTCCTCGACAGTGAGTGTTCATCAGAGACAAGAGCATCGTCAGGAGTGCCCCAGAAAGTGTGATAGGACCACTATTATTTTCTATATACGCATGTTATCTCGCGGACAGAGTGGCCAGCAATCTGTGTTTATTCGCTGATGATGATGATGTGGTGTACGGGAAGGTGACACTGACGAGTAAGTGTGGTTCATCTGTAAGGGAGACCGCATACGTGGTGCTAATGTGACCTACTCTTGATTACTGATCCAGTGTTTGGAATCCGCACCAGATCAGATTCGCTACGGTCGCAGGTTCGAATCCTGCCTCGGGCATGGATGTGTGTGATGTCCTTAGGTTAGTTAGGTTTAATTAGTTCTAAGTTCTAGGCGACTGATGACGTCAGAAGTTAAGTCGCATTGTGCTCAGAGCCATTTGAACTAGATCAGATTAAAGGAAGACATCGAAGTAATTCAGAGGCGGGCTGTTAGATTTGTTACCGGTAGGTTCAAACAACACGCAAGCGTTACGGAGATGCTTCGGGAAATCAAATGAGAATGGAGGGAATTCGATGTTCTTTTAGAGGAACACTAATTTAGAACATTTAAGGGATCATCATATGAATCTGACTGCAGAACGATTCTACTGCCACCAACATACATTTCTCGTAAAGACCGTGAAGATAAGATACGATAAATTATAGCTTTTACGGAGCCACAAAGACAGTCGCTTTTCCCTCTATTTGCGTCCGCCACGCACGATGTTCTCATAGTATTCGAGTCGCGGGGCTAAATGATAATATTAATTACTGGTCTTCGGTCCTCAAGCCATGAATGGATGACGGCTCTATGTTTCGGGACACCAGTACTGCCCAGTAATTCCTATTAAATCCAAAAGCATTCCTACAATCGTCTTCGGTATCGTCAGCACATGTAGCAACATTTCGACAGCTTCTTTTGTAGTTATTAAGCCTTTCAAAATGAATTTTATCGGTGAAAGTGTTGGATTTCTAAATAGGTGAGGCGAGTGGGTGTCTAATGCCCTTCTGAGCCCACTTTTGGCGCCCACTGGTTTCATAAATTTTTTCGATGGCTCGAGCCCTTTGTGGAGATTACGTGCTCCCAACTTTCATTTTCACCTCGCATTGTTCGGGTCAGCTTCCAAGTTCTTCACCAAAATAAAACCGAGTGTTCTCTTTCTTTTTCCATCCGGTCGTATGTCATGAGCCATGCTTGCGGGCTACAAAAGCGACCTGCATGACATTAGAAAGGTGATCAGGTTATTTGTCTACTTTATTTATTTGTTCACGGTAATTCAGAAGCTAACCAGGAAAGCAGCAGCACCTGTTTCCGATATTATACAGCGTACCGTCTTTCAGTGTGCTAATGACTTGAAATATAATACAGTTGAAGACAGTAAGTAGTAAACTGCGGATCTACGTGACTACCGGGTCACACGTACTATTTGTGCCGTCGTCAAATATGCGTAACCCTCTCGTGATTACTTATCGAGTAGCTGAAAATGGTGTACGTTTTAGTCCAGCTCACACAAGGGTGCAAAAATTATTGCATGGCAAAATGCAGTTTAACTGCATATTTCCGAGCAACCGGAAGGCAGTACTTCAACGGGGTCCTAAATTCCCTTCTAAGCTCCTATAAAGCGTAAGTGGCTCTTGGTAGTGCTACAAGAGCAAACATGTAAAACCATGTGTATCAAACTCTTGGAAAGCTGGGTGACAGAACAACAACAATTTAACGTGCTTCTGGTAATTGTTAAATTTGTGATCTCTTAACTAATGTGGGACCAGTACTCATTGATAACCACCGTTGTAATACTGAAATGAGATGCGAGCGACCGTTGTAAGAGAAGACACCAAGTGTTAAACTGACGCTTATATACGTTATGTTTCGTACATATCTTGGTAGTAGGGGTAAGTACCGTAACAAATGGTTCAAATGGCCCTAAGCACTATGGGACTTTCATCTGAGGTCATCAGTACCCTAGACTTAGAACTGCTTAAACTTAACTAACCTAAGGACATCACACACATCCATGCCCGAGGCAGGATTCGAACCTTCGACCGTAGCAGCAGTGCGGTTCCGGACTGAAGCGCCTAGAACCGCTCGGCCACAGATGCCGGCTAAGTACCGTAGTAGTTGATTTGTTGCGAACGTCGAAATGATCACATTCGCAGTAGATTACTATCACTATTTAACACAGCACACGTAGCAGGGGGGAAAACATTGTTCCACATAATGATTCTTGTAGTACAGAAAAGACTGGCCTCCAGAAACGTGTTCATGTTCAGATAATTATCTGCCAGGCGCCGTATAGCAATTTGAAAGGGGAATTTAGAAACAGACTACTTAAAAGTGAGGTGGATGATTGTGTCAATGCCTTTGACGAAGCTATTAATCGTCCGCTTAGCTCTGTACGAGGAGATCCCTTCATTAGCATATTGTTGTGAAGCGTAAGACGGTTTACAGATAACCCGCCCTTAGCACGTGCAATTACAGCTGAATCTCAACACAAAAATTCCATTATAATTGAAATAACCTGAATGAAATATTATTTGGTTACAAGAGAGTCAAGCTACACGTGCATCTGCATCTACATGGCGTCCAAAATGAAAGCAACAAACCGCTACTTCTCCGTCCACTGTCTAATTCATGATATAATTATACAAACTGTCAACCAGATGTCCGTACGGTGGTGTTCTGCACGGAAGTTAGCATTCTGGTCAACAGAGAACCATGCTAACGATGACGTGAGGGCACCTATTAAACGAGGCAGTGTGTACCGGGTAGCCCCACTTCCACAATCGCTGTGTACACAGTCACAGACGGTGCACTATGACACAGAGAAGATGCCTGCCAGACACACTGCGGTGAAAGGCCATAGAAAGGAAGTCGCAAACTGATTTGGCCCGATGGCTTAATGTGAATCGTTTTGTTGTTTCTCGGATGTGGCGACAGTTTATAGAGGCCGAAAATGTATCCCGAAGACCAGGGCACGGCCGACCACATATGACTTCAGAAGAGAAGACCGTTATTTGGCTGTAAGGGCACGATGATACCGCCTTAGTACTGCACGGCAACTGGCACGTGAGCTTGCAGCATCCTACGGACGTGTTGTATCGAGGCAACGGTGTGCAGAAGGCTTCGATAGTGTGTCCTTAATTGTCGGAGACATGCTGTATGTCTACCTCTGACGCATCTTCACAGATGGGAAAGCCTAGAGTGGAGTCATCAACATACCACCTGGACGTTCGAGCAGTGGGCCAATGTTATTTTCCACTGACTAGTCCCGATTAAGTCTGTAGAGTGATTCTCGATGGAATCACGTCTCGAAGGAACGTGGAACACGATTTCGGGACCAAAGCACAGACCGATATCGAGGAGGATCCCTAACGGTGTGGACGGGGGTTATGTCGATCACTCGATCCCCTCTTCATGAAATTGTACGGGTAAATGGGCAACGTTTAGCTATTGTCAAGTATCGTAACAAGATCTTGGGACATCATTTGCGGTTGTTGCGAGTTGCTGTGGGCCCAGACTTCGTACTGATGGACGATAATGCTCGAGCCGCGCGTGATTAGCCGAGCGGTCTCAGGCGCTGCAGTCATGGGCTGTGCGGCTGGTCCCGGCGGAGGTTCGAGTCCTCCCTCGGGCATGGGTGTGTGTGTTTGTCCTTAGGATAATTTAGGTTAAGTAGTGTGTAAGCTTAGGGACTGATTACCTTAGCAGTTAAGTCCCATAAGATTTCACACACATTTGAACATTTTTCGATAATGCTCGATCTCAGAGCACGGGTGATTGATGTTTTCTTGGAAACGGAAGATATTGCAAGGTTGTCATGGCCTGCTCGATTTTAATCCCATACAGCAAGTCTGGGATGCACTAGGAAGACGGCTTGCATCACGCCAGCATTCACCAACCACACCCCAAGACTGCGAGCAGCTCTGCAGGAAAGATGGGTGTTATTTGCATCACCATGAGGTTGATGACATTATTCACAGCATCCCCCGTCGTTGTCAGGGCTGTAATGCTGTCAGAGGTGGTCACATCCCATACTGAGCACATTAAGCAGTTGTCGGAATGTGTGCGCGAATCCGTTAAGTTATGCACTTTGCAGTTGCTTACGTTGTATGTTCTTTAGAATGTTTCTACCATATGGTAACTTGTTTATACTGTTTTGTGGCAAAATAAATGCAACCTTGCACAATTTCCGTTTGTTGCTTTAATTTTGGACACCATTGTAGTACAACTATACTCAGTAAGCCATCTTACAGTAGGCTGGGGGCAGTCTATTTGCCACTATCAATTTTTTCACTTTCTGTCCGATTTTGAATACTATGCATACAGAAGACTAAACGTAACCACTCCAGAGCAAATACTGTTTATTAATTTTCTATTATTTTTATGTCCGAACACCTTTATTCATTGTTTTCCACTGATTAAAATCGTTTTTAGTACCACATAGTTTCTCCCTCGGGCACCTAGTGCGCGTTCAGTGTGTTACACATACACAGATACATTATGTGACCAAGAGGAAAAGTCGCTCCACCAATGGATATGCTGTCAATCGAAATATAACCGAACGCGCTGATAAATAGTTGTTGCCTCATTGACAAATTATACAAGCAGACCGGACAAAATGTTAGTTATCACCAAGAGACATCTCATCAACATGGCGCAACACTACCTCCAGTTTTGACAATGGCTTTACCTCGACGAGGAAGAAGGACAGAATGTTTTTTTCTGGTGTGCCACATCCAGTCTTAGTCAGTAACTGGTGATTATATTCCATATAGATACTAAACAGCGGGAATGTTGATTACCAAGTTTAACTTCCAGTTAGAGGAAATCCAAGACATTTATAAGTGTTTAAGACCTGGTAATTTAGCGGCGCAGTCGACGTGCGTTTGTGTACCTGAATGTTCGTCAAACGAGGAACGAATGCATGCAGCCCTAGGAACACGGCAGTTTTTATCTTGGAAAACTGTAGTATCCACACCATACTCGTCATGATTATGCAAAAGAAAGGGCAAAAGTTGGTCGATGAGAATGATGAACTAAACATCTTGGTTCATGTTCGCGTTAATCTGAATGAGAAGGCATGTGTTTGAAAAATGCCCCGCAAAATATCACAGAACCGCATCATTTAAAAAGAGGCGAAGTCGTGACTTGTCGGACCACATTATACGCCTACAGTCTACTACGGTCCAGGTTCAGTGTTGTTTTTCTCATTTAAGCCCTGCAGTTTTATGTACTTCTGTAAAAATTAGCCAATTGCCAGGCACCAGACTCCAAATGTTCGTCACATATAATCATTGTTCTTACGTCGTGTTACATACCTGGGAATAGTCTACCATTCCTTCCATGAGTACACACGCTGCGCCGTTCGCGTAAATACAACAAATCTGGCAACTTTATCCACGATGTGATCATAAGTACATTTAAACGCCACAGCTTCTTTCTGCCATTCTTTCGCGTCTCCATGTTGGTTAATCTTACTGTGTTGACTCGGTACGACTAGGTGACACATACGTATCACTTCACTGCTATGACGTATGTTAGAGTTAAGGGCCGTACGACAACCTGTTACTGGTTCTATACCATGTACACCACTCCAAAGCTACCAGCATCCTCTTCTAATGGGACTTACTAGTATTTCGCTCTGTGAGATTACCTGTGGATTCCAGGCAGCACCGTGTGCCTGTGATGAAGCCATTCGAATATGAAATTTACTGTCGTTAGTCAGAATTAACTAATACTGCTCGTTAGACATAAAAGTAATAAAAATAAACAAGTAGTATTTACTTCGTAGTTTAAGGGTTAGCAGCTGCTGCTGCTTCTGTCGTTCTCACCATTACTCAGCGATGAATGAAGTTTAAGTAAGTTACATACACTAACACAAAAAAAAATCCCAGTACCAAGAAAGAGTTGTACGAAATAAACGAAATTTGGTTGGCGTGTTCCTACATCTGAAAGATGGCGGGTATTCAAATTTCGCGCTAGTCACATAAGAGGATGCATATCAGGTTTGCTTTTAGTACGCGCGTAATGGTTGTGAGCGTTAGTAGCCTTTTAGATAGGGTGTAAAAAAAATTGACATGTTCCACATCCACGAGGATCTCCTCAGCACGGATCTATGGAACGAAAAACTAATCTAATCTAATGTAATCTAAACGTAGTGAGCTGATGTTTCTCAAGAATGCCCTCACTGAGTTCCAACGAGGCCGTGTAATAAGGCTACGAGAAGCTGGGCGTTTCCTCCGCGATACTGCAAAAGTCTTGGTAAGAATGTAACCACTGTACATGACTGCTGGCAACGTTGGTCACGGGAAGGTACGGTCGCAAAGCGACCAGCCTCCTGACGCCCACGTGGCGCTAATGGGAGGGATCACCGGCGTATTGCTGTGGCGCATCATACTGCGTCTGCAGCAGCAATTCGAGCAGCAGTCGGCACCACGGTAAACCAACGAACTGTCACAAAACGGTTATTTCAAAGACGGCTCCGAAGCAGATGACATGTAGCCTGCATTCCACTGACCCCAGATTACCGCCGTTTGCGACTTCAGCTAGTGTCGAGCGAGAGCTCAACAGAAGGTGGAGTGGAGATCTGTTTTGTTTCCTAACGAGAACCGTTTCTGCCTCGGTGCCAGTGATGGCCTTATGTTGTTTAGGAGGAGTCAAGCTGGGCGCCTACAACCAATCTGTCTGCTGTCTAGACTCACAGGACCTACTCCTGGAGTTATGTTCTAGAGTGCAATTTCACATGTCAGCAGGAGCAATCTCGTGGTTATCCCACGCAACCTGACTCCAAATTTGTACGTCAGTCACGTGACTCGACTTGTTGTGCTGCCATTCATGGGCAGCATTCCAGGGACTGTTTTCCAACAACATAACGCTAGACCACATATCACTGTTGTAAACCAACATGCTCTATCGAGTGTCGAAATGGTGCCTTGCCCTGCTTGATCAGCAGATCGGTCTCCAGTCGAGTACAATGGCACATCATCGAACGAGAAATCCAGCGTCATCCACAACAACCAGCGTTAACCGTCCCTTTATTGATCGAGCAATTTCAACAGGCTTGGAACTCCATCTCATTGACTGACTTCCAACAAACCCATTTTCATTCAACATTCTGGCGGTTACAGCAGTTATTAATGTACCAACATTTCGCATGTGCAATGACTTTTCTCGCGCTTACATTAATCTGTGATCTTGCAACGTTAATCAATTAAATATGTTACCTAGACAAATTAATTCCCGATGATGATGATGATGATGATGATGATGTTTGGTTTGTGGGGCGCTCAACTGCGTGGTTATCAGCGCCCGTACAATTACCCAATCTTTGCTCAGTCCAATTTCGCCACTTTCCTGGATGATGATGAAATGATGAGGACAACACAAACACCCTGTCATCTCGAGGCAGGTGAAAATCCCTGACCCCGCCGGGAATCGAACCCGTGACCCCGTGCTCGGGAAGCGAGAACGCTACCGCGAGACCACGAGCGGCGGACTTAATTCCCGAAATTTGATTACTCTACATTAATTATTTCTTGGTGCTGGTTTTTTTCATCAGTGTATATTTTGGAGTGGCTGATGTATATTTAACTTTACAAAGTTTAAAATAATTTGGTTTCATTTTGCCTGAGATTGAACCTAGCTCCCAGCTAATCTAAAGCTCTTACGAGGTAAATTGATTTATAAGTTTCAGTCCTCAATGGAAATACAGTTCGCTGGGAAAGTATTTCTGTAGTTTTATAACAGCCTACCACTGAGTTATCTACTGGTGGAAGAAAACGCAGTTCAGTGTGTTCTGAGCAGTAGTTACTGGAGTGACTGATGCCAGATAGAATGCACGTCGTTTGCACATATAGTTTTCTTTTTTTTTTTTTAAATCGGGAACCACCAGCCCCTAAGCAAATGGCAACATCTTGACGTAAAGTGCGGCATTCGAGTTCTTAGATAGGATGGTAACTAGCAGATTCTCTCAGTACCAGAGAGCATCTTGGAACATATGTGTATGTAGCACCTTAACACAATCACAGAAGCTTAACAATAAAGGAAGTAAAGATAAAAAATCCGAAAATCACATCGCCTCATATCTGGATTTTATTTCCAGCTGATAAGTAATGCTGTGAAGAAGGGCTCTTTGTTAGATTGTATGTGCACAGAAGGCCGCGTAAATATACGTTACTGTCAAGCAAAGCGCTTATGCTGACGCACCTGCAATTTCTCACTCGAACCGTTTATCCGTTAGTGTATTGCATTGTCAGTAGAGAGGAGTACACGAAAGAACTTATTTTAAAACATTACCTCCCAGACCTAATATTTCGGTAGCTCTTATTTCAGTGCGTAATTATGAATACACAACGAGTAAAGTGAGAACACAGCAGTCTAGGTGTCTTCTGCTTTGTATCTGATCCTGACGTCCCTCTATTATCATGGCTTTATAATTCATTTCGCATTATTTTATCGGTTGGGATCCCTTCCCCTTACACCCGCGCTGCAACGCCATAATAATCCGCTTAGTTCCCACGAGAGTAATGGTAATAGCGAAAACTGTGCGCATAATAAACTTGTCTTGAGCACGCTGCAGAAATTGAGTACTGCTGTCTGAAAGATAAATACACCAATTTATTCGCAATAGGGTTTGGTTCCACAAATACCTCGGCTAAGCGACGCAGACTCTCAGCTAGCAGGGCTGTAGAGGTACGGAGTTCAATAAACGGCGAAGTATTTCAGCTTCGATGGCCTTCGTCGGACGCTGAAGTGGATACACTTGAGATGCAATAACAGTAAAGTACAAGAAAAAGAAAGGAAGATGAGATCGACTGTAGTTGTGGGTGGAACATTATTTGATCTTTGTTTCTTCACCGACGCGTTCGAACTCAGCAGAATAGCAGCTCCAGATGAATTTACAGTAACTGAGTGAAAATTGAATTAAATTAGAAACTATAAAATTAAAACTAGATACAACGTTTGTGCATAGATAAAAGACGGTTTCTTGCTTGAAATTTCTCCTGCGGCATATATACATACTAAAGTAGCCTAAACGACCTGAAAAAAGGAGTATTTCTAAATGTATAGGATATACCATTTATGGACTTCAAACAAGCGTGTGTGTGAACTAAACATTTAAAAGGTAAAATTTTGACTGTTTGCTTTATTTCTTCATCAAATTTAGAGGTTCCCAACCTTTTATACCTGGTGCCCCCCTTCACAACCCTGGAACATCTCTTGCCCCATAATTATGTTTATTTATTTTATTTATTATTATTATTATTATTTTGAGCTTTTACTCATTACAGAGGCTTATCTCCAACATAATAATTTACTTGGAAATTACAATACAAACAATAAACGTTCTTACACTATATTTTCAAAATATTCCTCCAGGTGTTTCGATCTTGTGTGTCCTCTTCCTCTGCGCCCATTCTCCACATTGTGTGCTGTACATTTTGGAGCCAGATGGTCACAGGTTGTCCTCTTCTTCTTATCCCCTCCGGTTCCCACTCCAGTATCAATTTTGATATTCTGGTTTTCTCCATTCGTCGTACATGCCCATACCACTGTAATTTCTTCCTATCCATTACGTCATATATTCTTTCTTTTATTTCCATTCTCCTTATTATTTCGGTGTTACTTATGTTTTCTTTCCTGGAGATTCTTGCCGATCTTCTCCAGAAGTCCATCTCTAGAGCTTGTAATTTTTTAATGTGCTTCATGTTAATTTTTGCTTCTTTCGGAAAAAATATTTGCTCATAATCTGCAATCCACAATCCAGTAAAAGAGGGTCATCAAACGTAGAGTAATACAAAACGATAGTTGATTCAAATGATTTGGTAGCCGAAATAGAAATGTATCTACGTCTTACTGAAATACCAAATGCTATTGTTTTCAATTGAAGAACGTTTGTGAAATCTAACATTTTTATTTTGCTTCCATAGAGCATAATAGGCGCAATACTGAGTTAGGAATGCAGGCAGTAGAGTGTGTTGGGTCATAAATAACACGGTGATGCGCGAGGCAAAGTCGATGGTGCCAGCTCTACAAAAAAAAAAAAAAAAAAAAAAAAATACATTCACTAACTGTAATATGAATATAAATTTTTGACTTGTGAGACCGCAAGCTTCCGCTTTCTTCTGAGTTGTCTAGGTCCCCCTACAAATCTCTCACGCCCCACAGGTTGGGAACCACTGGTATAATTGAATCTACACTCACGTAACTCAATAATTGATACCATTTGTTTCCTGCTAGAAAGATACGACTTGAAGAGTTTCTTGCAGACAATTATAAAACATTTTGATTTACCTAAAAAGATGTTCTGAGTCATACAAAAACCTTACAAAAGTCACATAAAATTCCGGTTGAATGTAATTTACTGTATAAAGAGTTACGTAACTGACTTACGTACAGATAGCTTTCTCAATATCGGACACCTTTAGCAAGTCAAAGTATTTTTTGAGCAATATGTTACTTATGGCCAAATGTTCTACTCATCTGTTCTCATATCCTGACTATAGATGCAGTCACTTTAAAAATCCGAATTAAACTCATCCGTTATAGAAGCATCAATGGGGAAACCTCCGGATTTTTATATTTACTGCAATGGTGCAGTAATTGGAAATTTATGAACACATTCCTTTGAATGTTTCTCAGTTAGCAAGAATTCTCTTCAACTAACTTTAAACATCCCACTTCAAGAAAATAGTCCTGTTAGGTTTCTGTGAAAGTTTCTGTTAACACCTCACCTGACCACAGAACTGTATAGGATCACCAACTACGTATTTTCCAACAGTGTGTTTTATTTCCATCTGATATTTCCACAGTGGTCTTTTAAATCACAATCATTTCAATTTTATTGCCGTTATGTATTTGGTTCTAGTAACGTGCTTCAGACGACGTAATGGCGTTACTTTGATATACGATTGTGTTTCTTCTTCGTAACGACTTTCTAATGTGCTCAAAGTGCACATTCAGCTCTTAACGGAGTTCCTCGTTAAACAATTTCTCCTTAGAAATGACAAAGAGTTGTTTTGTTCTTTCACGCCTTTCTGTAAGTTCCGGCGTTATCTTACTTTCTCACTAGCGAATTCCTTTGCCTCACCTAAAGCCGCAGTTGTAATGCTTTCCGTGTTACTACCGCATTGACATTCCCGTCTTTTGCGTTCCTGTACACCTTACATTCTTCAGCTATCTCCCTTTCTATCGATGACTGAGGCCGTAGATCTGCGTTTGTTTTCTCCCCACCCCTTCCCTCCCCACCGCAGTCGTGCCTTGTTAGTTATTTTACAGGCTGCTGTCGGTGCCTAAACTAGTATTCAGAGAGAATTAGTGAGAGTGTATTTAATGAACCTCTGTTCTGTGCTGTATTAAAATATCCCACTCTTGTCATCGCTCACTACCTACACGGGAAAACTGTTCCATTAGAACTTGGATCTTATCACTTACTGGAACAGAGAACACAATTTGCACATGAAAGCTTCTTAACGTTTTAAATGGATAAAGTTAATCTATTATAGAAAGAAATGTGAAATTCTGAACACAGTTGAATGGAATAAATAGCGATACTTCGTTTCGACGTTTGTACGACGAAAGTCAATTTTCTAAGGTTTCGGTTGTGACATAGGCGATCACACAAATCGCTATATAATGTAAATTGTAATTATTCAACCTCCAACGAGGAATACAGGGTGTTTCACAATGTTTTGACGATTTCAGATTTAAGTAACACACAAATTAATCTCGAAACAAAGTTGAATATTTTACACAAGTTATATCATTTATTCAACTTTACTTACGAAATACTACATCGGACGAATGACGACCATTCGTAGCTACACAATTCTCGAGGCGTTGCACCCAGTTTTGAGTATATCTTACGTAATCGCTGGACGAATTTTGGAAATTTCATCGTGCGTTCGGTCTTTTAACTGTTGCGAGCTTCTTGGCCGGTTGTTTGGGCCCATTTCCGTAACTAATGATGAAGGTTTGCCTGTAAACTGCTGCGTTCTAGGGAGCTCGGACGATTTTCCGAGGGCCGGTTGATGGCGACATGTATGATCGCCGAAATATTGTTCCCGTTGGACACTCTAGACCGGCAGTACACCCGTGGATATTTTGATTATCAAATACGCCGGGAGAAACTCACAAAATCACAACATCAAAATAAGTTTTGCATCTCCTCGGTCCCGAGAGTTCCGGGACCCGCACAGAAAATTTGAATAGAGATCAACGCAAACATCATTTCCGCCCTTTTTATTGCTCATGAAAACCACACATTGCATGTTGTACTAACATACATCGAGACCTTCAGAGATGGTCGTCCAGATTGCTGTACATACCGGCAGCTCTGTAACCCAGTAGCACGTTCTCTTGCATTGATGCATGCCTGTATTCGTAGTGGCATACTATCTACAAGTTCATGAAGGCACTGTTGGTTCAGATTGTCTCACTCCTTGACGACAAGTCGGCGTAGATCCCTCAGAGTAGTTGGTGGGTCACGTCGTGCGTAAACAGCCCTTTTCAACCTATCCCAAACATGTCGATAGGGTTCATGTCTGGAGAACATGCTGGCCACTCAGTCGAGCGATGTCGTTATCCTGAAGGAAGTCATTCAAAAGATGTGTACGATGGGGGCGCGAATTGTCGTCCTTGAAGACGAGTACCCCGCCAGTATGCTGCCGATATGGTTGTACTGCCGGTGTTAGGATGGCATTCACGTATCGTACAGCCGTTACGGCGCCTTCCTTTACCACCAGCAGCATACGTCGGCCCAACATAATGCCACCCCAAAAACATCAGGTAACCTCCACCTTGCTGCACTCGCTGGGCAGTGTGTCTAAGGCGTTCAGCCAGACCGGGTTGCCTCCAAACACGTCTCCGACGATTGTCCGGTTGAAGGCATATGCAACACTCATCGGTGAAGAAAACGTGATGCCAATCCTGAGCAGTCCATTCGGCACGTTTTTGGGCCCATCTGTGCCGCCCACATGATGTGGTTGCAAAGATGGATCTCTCCATAGATGTCGGGAGTGAAGTTGCGCATCATGCAGCCTATTGCGCACAATTTGAGTCGTAACACGACGTCCTGCTGCAGCACGGAAAACATTATTCAACATGGTGGCGTTGCTGTCAGGGTTGCTCCGAGCCATAATCCGTAGGTGGCGGTCATCCACTGCAGCAGTAGCCCCTGGGTGGCCTCAGCGAGGCCTGTCATAGACAGTTACTGTCTCTCTGTATCTCCTCCATGTCCGAACAGCATCGCTTTGGTTCAGTCGGAGACGTCTGGACACTTCCCCTGTTGAGAGCCCTTCCTGGCACAATGTAACAATGCGAACGCGATCGATCCGCGGTATTGACCGTCTAGGCATGGTTGAACTACAGACAACACGTGCCGTGTACCTCCTTCTTGGTGTAATAACTGGAACTGATCGGCTGTCTGACCCCCTCCGTCTAATAGGCGCTGCTCATGCATGGTTGTTTACATCTTTGGACGGATTTAGTGCCATCTCTGAACTGTCAAAGGGACTGTGTCTGTGGTACAACATCCACAGTCAACGTCTGTCTTCAGGAGTTCTTCGAACGGGATGATGCAAAAAATTTTTTGATGTGTCTGTATGAGATAAAACTTCACACTCCGCGTAACTAATACATGGGTCCATCGTTGCTTTATCTTGTTTACAAGTTTAATATCGTCAATACGTTGTGAAAGACACTATATTTCCTCGTTGCAGTAGTAAACAGATACAAGACTATGCCACATGTTGACATGTACATTCAGTATTACTTTTCTATATCATTATTTTTTTCGATCAAATCAATGATTGCTGACGTCCCGACTCGCTTATATACGTAAGAACCCTGGTTTTTGAACGTTTAAAATAATGTAATAGAGTTACTTTAAAGAAATTGAATAAGCAGACGCTTTGTAAGTACTTCAGAACTCTAAAAAAATGGTTCAAATGGCTCTGAGCACTATGGGACTCAACTGCTGTGCTCATCAGTTCCCTAGAACTTAGAACTACTTAAACCTAACTAATCTAAGGACATCACACACACCCATGTCCGAGGCAGGATTCGAACCTGCGACCGTAGCAGCAGCGCGGCTCCGGACTGGAGCGCCTAGAACCGCACGGCCACCGCGGCCGGCGCTTCAGAACTCTGCTCCACTCTATTTCAAGAAGAACACTGTGGAGCAGTAGATAACTGATCCTTATCAGAGAAGACTAATACGGGAAAAGGTATAATGTAAAAAGTGATAAGCGAAAGCATCGTAACCACCTGCTTGATAGAGTGCTTGTCCACCTTCATAACCCAAAACAGAATCAATTCTACATGACATGAATTCTAAAAGTCCTTCGTAGGTTTCCGGAGGTATGCGAGCCCACATTTATGCACGGGTCACATATGTCCCATAAATGACAGGCCGATGGTTTGTAGGCGCGGAGCTGGCGCCCGATAATATCCCAGATATGTTCCATCGCGTTCATATTAGGCAGGTTTGGTGGCCAAGATATCACTGTGAGTTCACGATCATGCTACTCAAACCACTCAGCACAATTCTGACCTTGTGACACAAACAGTTATCCTCCTGAATGGTACCATCGCTGGCCGAACGGTTCTAGGCACTTTAGTCTGGAGCCGCACGACTGCTACGCTCGCAGGTTCGAATCCTGCCTCGGGCATGGATGTGTGTGATGTCCATAGGTTAGTTAGGTTTAAGTAGTTCTAAGTTCTAGGGGACTGATGACCTCAGATGTAAAGTCCCATTGTGCTCAGAGCCATTTGAACCATTTTTGGAACCATCGCTGTCAGGGAAGACGTCAAGCATGAGGAGATGCAGATGATCCGCTTCAGTGTTTACGTAGTCCACAACTGTTATGATGCCTTTGAGTACTAAAACAGTCCCATGGAAGCCCACGTCAGTGTCCTCAATTGCAAAATACAGCAACCACTGGTCTGCTTTCGTGACGCAGTGCAAGTTCGAGAAGCCGTTCGCATGGATGACGGTGTGTCTGATGGACCAAATGTGACAAGAAACGTGACCCATTCAATCAGGCGACACGTTTCCATTGATGCACTGTCCAATCTCTAAGATTCTGTGTCCACTACCTGTACCACCACTGCACTTCATCGTCAGGTCTCTGTGCTTTGCAGAGCGGCCAAACCTCCGACATCCACGTTCCCTAACGAGGGATAGATTTCCAACACCCTATCGCTTGCTAGAGGTTTCACCGGTCGTCTCATCATTTTCCATAGATGCTCACGAAAATATCATCCAAACAGCCTACTAGTGTAGGCGTTTTCGAGATGCCCGTCCCACGCGCCGCAAAGTGGGCCAACTCGCTTCAAAACCTGGATGTAATAGAAAAATGGATATTAAATCCTACAAAACCGTTTTCTTTTTAGACTTTTGGGGTCGCTGATACGAGTTTGATGTCGGAATCACAAAACGTAAAATGACGGACGCAATGTGTTGGTTCAAAATTTGTAAATTTTGCGGATTCGAGCAAAACTTCTGGTAAAAAATATTTTAAGATTGTTGATAACAAACTAGAAGGGGAAAGTGTTGTAATTAAATGTTTTATTCGACATTTTACTTTTTTCAATCGAAATTGTAGTGACATTCGTCGCTTGCGTCATTATCGTCATCAGAAGGTTCTCCAGTGGGAGATATTTAGAGAAGGAGATCTTTCACCTCACGTGGCGTCTGTTTATCTTCTTCAACCGTCGTTTTCTGGAATCTTGAGGTGAGTGGCTCAAAACATGCCAGAAGCCGATGGAATACGTCATGCATCGTTTTATCACGGGAATATTTGCTCGTAAAACCTTGTCGGTAATGCCGAATACACTTATTCCAAGCTTCCTGAGAATCTTCACGTAGCTGCCCGATCGGCCATGGAGAAGCTTCAATTACGGCATACCACTGCATCTTAAGCTATGTGGACTGATGACGGCATCGGGTATTATTGCAGATTATTTAGAATTATTGCACAATAATTGTCTATCTTGTGGCAATGCCGCGTGGTAGAAAAAGGGCCGCCCACTAAAAAATGGCAAATATGTGCACGCAAATACATTTTATCTCGTTTAAAGCTGGTAGAGGAGCCATTTACAATAGTGGAGTCACGCAGAGAAATTTTTCTATCCAACGATTTCGGCTAATATCGGTAAAAGTTTAGTTTTAAGTTGATATACGTCACTACGCCGGTTAAAAATACTATATATCATTTGGAGTGATAATCATCTTATTTTATCCTGGCAACTTGGCTGGATCGCTGTCATATGAAACAGGCCACACAAACAGTATCTGAGAAATATATCGTTGTCCGATACACTGTTCACTGGCAAGTAAGTGGGTTAAAGATGGAAAAGACCCTCCGCCGCTTAATAATGAAATTTGGAAAATTCTGAGAAAAAAGAGATTGTCACACTCTCGGTTCAAAAAAGAACACGCAAATGTCGACTGGCAAAAGTTAATAGAAATTAGTGCGTTCGTAAGATCAATGGGCGAATCATACAACTACCACCGTCATGCCTCAGAGAAAGATCTTGCCGAGAGCCCGAAAAAATTCTGGTTATACGTAAAACTACTAGTTGGGTCGAAGGCTTCTATCCAGTCAGTCGTCAACTAGTCTGGGGTGGTGATAGGAGACAGCAAAAGGAAAGCCGAAGTTTTAAATTTTACGTTTAAGAAATCAGTAACGCCGGAGGATCGTACAGACATAACGTCGATTTGTTGTCTTCCACACTCCCGCATGGAGGACATAGAAATAAACATCCCTTGTGTAGAGAAACACATGAAAGATTTTATGTATACAGATTGAAGTGGCGAGCAAAACTTAGTACCAAGGCCAGGAATCGAACCCGAGTCTCCTGCTTACTAGCCAGGCCACTAAGCCACTAAGAACTACACGCCTCGCTCCTGAATCCAAATTGTCACTGTCGCCCCAGTCTATTTTAAACTCCCCCTAAACCAAGGTGGTTTAGTGGGTAACGCACCTGCCTAGTAAGCAGGAGACGCGGATTCGATTCCCGGCTTTCGTACAGATTTTCACTCGCCGCTTCAGTCTATGTACATAAAATCATATGCGTATGAGACAAGTAAAGTCTCTGAAATTTTGTCATTTCATTTGTAAAACTGAAAGAATTGAAAAAAAAGTAGCTAGGTCCAGATGGAATGGAACCCCATTCGGTTTTACAAAGAGTACTCTACGTCAATGGGCCTTACTTGCTCGCATTTATCGCGAATCTTTCACTCAGCGCCAAGTCCCGAACAACAGCAAAAAAGACTCAGGTGACTCCTGTGTATAAGAAATATAGAACGTACCCGCATAATTACAGACCAGTATCCTTGACCTCGGGTTTTTGCAGATTTCTTGAACACATTCAGCATTCGAATATAATAAATTTCTTTGGGACACAAAAGTTTCTGTCCACAAATCAGCATATATTTACAAATCATCGCTCGGGCGAAATTCAGATTGCCTTTTTCTCACATGATATACTGCGAACTATGGATAAATGGCAAGAGGTAGACTCCACATTTCTGGATTTCCAAAAAGCATTTGGTACGGTGCCCCACTGCAGGCTGTTGACGAAAGTCCGAGCATACCGATTAGGTTCTCAGATATGTGAGTGGCTCGAAGACTTTAAGTAATAGGATCCAGTACGTTGTCTTTGATGGTGAATGTTCTTCAGAGAAAGGGTATCGTCAGGAGTGCCCCAAGGAAATGTGATAGGACCACTCTTATTATCTGTATACATAAATGATATGACGGACGAGATGTGCAGCAATTTACTGCAGCCTGCTGGTGACTCTGTTGTGTACGGGAAGGTATCAAAACATGGTTCAAATGGCTCTGAGCACTATGGGACTTAAAATCTGAGGTCATCAGTCCCCTAGAACTTAGAACTACTTAAACCTAACTAACCTAAGGACATCACACACATCCATACCCGAGGGAGGATTCGATCCTGCGACCGTAGCGGTCGCGCGGTTCCAGACTGTAGCGCCTAGAACCGCTCGGATACACCGACTGGCCGGAGAAGGAATCGTCCTTGAGTGACTCTAGGAGGATACAAGATGATTTGGTCAGAATTCCTAGTTGTGATGCATGGCAGTTTGCTCTAAATGTAGAAATATTTTAATTACTCCGGATGATTACGAAAAACAGTCCTGTAACGTTATAATACAGCATTAGTAGTGTGGTGCTTAACACAGTCAAATCGATTGAATATGTAAGCGTAACCTTGCAAAGCGATATGATACGGAATGTGTACCTCAGGTTGGTAGTAGGGAAGGTGAATGCTCGACTTCGTGTCATTTGGTGAATTTTGAGAAAGTGTAGTTTATCTATGAAGGAGATGGCGTACAAAACGATAATGCGAACCATTCTTGAGTACTGCTTGAATGTTTGGGATCCCCATCAGACCGCATTAAAGGAAGCAGTTCAGAGGCATGCTGCTAGATTTGTTAGCGGTAGGGTCGATCAGCACGCAAGTATTACGGAGAGGCTCCATGAAATCAAATGGGAATCCGTGGAGGAGTGACGACGCTCTATTCACATGGCACTATTGCGTAAATGTAGAGAACATGCATTTGAGGTCGACTGCAGCACGATTCTACTGCGGCCAACCTACATTTCGCATAAGGATCACGAAGATAAAATGAGAGAAATTATAAGGAGGCTTATAGACCGTTGTCTTTCCCTCGCTCTGTTTGCGAATGAAACAGGGGAGGAAATGACTAGTAGTGGTACGTGGTACTCCCCGCCATGCACCGTACAGGGGCTTCTGGAACATGTATGTAGATGTAAATGAGAAATAAACTATCCTGGCGTTTGCCTTAGGTGATCTGAGGAAATTAGGATGACTAGACGGGAATCTGAATCAACTTTCTCCCGGATACGAGTCCAGTGTCTTACCATTGCGTTAGCTTCCTCCGTTATTGTCAGTGCTAGGCAAAACATCAAATATATTGGTCAGACATATAGACAATCCTATCACCCATTTGCCACACACAAGTTTTTTCCAATCTAGGCACGACTAGCCAGACAACTTCAGGTGACTTAAGTTCCAAATCGACATTCTCAGTGAACCAAATCGGCAACAGGGGAGGCTAGCGAGCTACGCGATGGCTTCGTGACTGCAGGACACAGCCTTGCCGCACCATCACCAGCGCACTTCGCGGGCAGCAGACAACTCGTCCATCAAGTTCTAGTACGGCCACAATCCCTAGCCACGTCTACTGGTGAAAGGGAAGAGATCTATTGTAGCTAGCTTTACCGGCTGACAAGCAGGGAACTACTTTCTTATAATCATATTACACAAATTACTGGGCTGGATAAGAATGGTAGCGATACGAAACTCGACTGAAAAGCTACTCCCGGTATTGGACTTTTGTGAGACAATACTATGGTTTGAACTCTAACTGTAGTAAACCGTTACACTATGAATAATCCGCTCTGAAGATGCATAGCAACATTTGATTTCAAAGGAAGCCCTGCAACAGAAAACTAGAGCTAAACTTCACGCAGTCAATAAATATAGAAATTTTACAAGAAATTACGCTATTGAACTCTGACTGATGGTAGCCGTAGATAACGTCTCAACACAATCTCACTAGAGCCGCCATGCTTTCTGCTAGCCAACAGATGCAGCTACCGCAAGGTATTTCTACAGACTCTCACTCATTCAAGCGGTGTTAATGTTGCCTTCTCAGAAAAGTAGACTATTTCTAATATATTGTGCACATTGCCCTTCAGTATCATCCAGATACTTGCATTTCCGAATACATTATACCAGTCATCACAGAACCATTTAAATAATAGATTCCGCTTATGTCGAGGTTATTACACACACCTAAATTTCAATGAGTAAATTTTAGTTCTAAATAGGGACACATAACAAATTGAGCCAATTGCAATAAACGTGCATAAGTGGACAGTCACGTTTAAAGGTTGAAACCAAAGGTGAGTTATACAATGATGTGATGCGTAGGATGTAATATTGGGTAGAATACTG
This sequence comes from Schistocerca cancellata, assembly GCF_023864275.1. Taxonomy (NCBI): domain Eukaryota; kingdom Metazoa; phylum Arthropoda; class Insecta; order Orthoptera; family Acrididae; genus Schistocerca; species Schistocerca cancellata. The sequence continues at coordinate 664,752,392 of NC_064629.1, forward strand.
GTTCAGACCCTCGTAAAATTTACATTTTCTGATGTTTCCCTAGATCAGTTCACGAGACTGTTGAAATTGTGTCAGTTGTAAAGCCACGACCGATTGCTTTAAGTTCCCTTGTGTAAAAAAATGGTATTGTCGAGATGTTCAGACAGAAGACAAGCACTAAATTATGCTAATGGAGACACAGAGTTAGTTGACTTTTTGGTAAGACACTGAACTGGGATTCGGGGAGACGTCGGTTCAGACCCCTGTCGGACCATCAAGATGTAGGTTTTCTACGGTTACCGTAAATCGCATAAGGCAAATGCTGGAATTCTTCCTTTTAAAAGGACACACCAGATTTCCTTAGTGATCAGTCCCCAATCCGAGCTTGTGCCCCTTCTCTGATGACTTCGTCGTCGACAGAACAGGAAACCCTAATTTCCCCTTTTTTCTTCTGGTGACACCGTCTTATTGCTTGATTATTTCACAGTCAGTGATTAGTACAGCTTTAAAATGGCCAGACACCTGCAAGAATTGAGGCAGTGTTAACGATCTTGGTCTTTATAGATCCACGTCTGCTACCGCAAGCCTTCTTGGCTAAGTTCGTCCGCCTGACGTAAAACAAGATAAGCTATTAAGCTAACTACAGTAGCCTGAATGCTGGTTATGACTACTGCAATGTCGTAGTTTCTTGCTCAATATCTCTAATCAAGCTCATGTTGTAGTGACGACGTTAACTGTGAAACTCTCAGCGGGGATGAAAACTTTAACAGCCGCGTATTTCTAGTTTATTTCTGTTAAAGACACAGGTAGCGTCGTTAACACAATATAAAATAAAGCGGAGTGTATTGTATTGTCAGTAGAGAAGCAGTAAAAGCAGAACTGGTCGGTGAGAAGAGCTCATTGATTTCGAACATGGACTAGTTTCTGGATGTCACCAGAGTAAGAAATCAGAGACATATCTTCTATAGCTGCTCACGCCGACTGTTGGTGATATGCTTGAGACGCGGAAATGCGAGGAAACAACCACCGCTAAAGCAAGACCTTGCAGACCTAATGTACGGGAACCGTCGAGCGTCGCGGAGGGTATTCGGAAAATTCACATGAAATCAAGGAAAGGAATAACTCGTGAATTCCGAAGTTCTACCAGGAGTCCAGCTATCACAAAGACTGTACGTAGAGAGATGAAAAGAATGGGACACAATGGTCGAGTAGCTCATCATAAGCAATAAATTTCTGTACTCGACGCTAAGATACCCTGTAGATGCCGCAAAGAGCGACGCCACTGCATAGTGGATGACAGTAAGCGATTGATTTGGAGTGATGGCCCACGTTATACACTGTAGCAATCCGATAGAAGGGTTTGGGTTCGGTAAATTCCTGGAGAACGTTACCTACGTCATGTGAGTGCCAACAGGAACTTCAGAGGACGTAGTGTTACGCTGTGGGGGTGTTTTTTTGCCGTTAGGATGCGGTTCTCCTATTGCACTGCGTACAATATAGGAACAGTTCGAAGAAGATGCTTGTATCAGCATTACATTGCATCGTGTCATAAAGCAGCATTTGTGAGACAACGGCTTGTGGACAGTATCATTTCTGAAAGGAAATGGCCTGCCCTGATTCCCCATATCAACCCAACGGGAAAACCTTTGGGATGAGGTGGAATGTTGACTTCGGTCCACATCCCAGCCTCCAACAACACCACCCTGTCGGTTTGGCTCTTGAGGATGAATGGCCAGATATTCCTCCACAGAGAGATTCCTCACTTAAAGTGTCTCCATCAGAACTTAAACCGTCATAAAGGTGAAAAGTGGACACACAGCATATTAACGTCCACTAATGTGGGTCCGGATAGCTTTGATCAAATAGGATATACACAGCCCAGTATTGAGACCCTTGTACACTACTGGCCATTAAAATTGCTGCACCTCGAAGATGACGTGCTACAGACGCGAAATTTAACCGACACGAAGAAGATGCTGTGATATGCAAATGATTAGCTTTTCAGAGCATTCACACTAGGTTGGCGCCGGTGGCGACACCTACAACGTGCTGACATGAGGAAAGTTTCCAACCGATTTCTCATACACGAACAGCAGTTGACCGGCGTTGCCTGGTGAAACGTTAGCAGAATATGGAATCGGTTCGTTCAGGAGGGTAATACGGAACGCCGTGCTGAATCCCAACGGCCTCGTATCACTAGCAGTCGAGATGACAGGCAACTTATCCGCATGGCCGTAACGGATCGTGCTGCCACGTCAGGATTCCTGAGTCAACAGATGGGCAAGTTTGCAAGACAATAACCATCTGCACGAACAGTTCGACGATGTTTGCAGCAGCATGGACTATCAGCTCGGAGATCATGGGTGCGGTTACCCTTGACGCTGCATCACAGACAGGAGCGCCTGCGATGGTCGCATCCGTGTTTGGCGACATCGCGGTGAGGGCACGTTGGAAGCGTGTATTCGTCATCGCCATACTGGCGTATCACCCGGCGTGATGGTATGGGGTGCCATTGGTTACACGTCTCGGTCACCTCTTGTTCGCATTGACGGCACTTTGAACAGTGGACGTTACATTTCAGATGTGTTACGACCCGTGGCTCTACCCTTCATTCGATCCCTGCGAAACCCTACATTTCAGTAGGATAATGCACGACCGCATGTTGCAGGTCCTGTACGGGCCTTTCTGGATACAGAAAATGTTCGACTGCTGCCCTGGCCAGCACATTCTCCAGATCTCTCACCAACTCTGAAAACGTTTGGTCAATGGTGGGGGGGGGGGGAGGGGAGGGGGGGTGACCATCAACTGGCTCGTCACAATACGCCAGTCACTACTCTTGATGAACTGTGGTATTGTGTTGAAGCTGCATGGGCAGCTGTTCCTGTACACGCAATCCAAGCGCTGTTTGACTCAATGCCCAGGCGTATCAAGGCCGTTATTACGGCCAGGGGTGGTTATTCTGGGTACTGATTTCTCAGGATGTATGCACCCAAATTGCGTGAGCATGTAATCACCTGTCAGTTCTAGTATAATATATTTGTCCAATGGATACCCGTTTATCATTTGCATTTCTTCTTGGCGTAGCAATTTCAATGGCCAGTAGTGTAATATTCATTCTCAAATCGATAACGAATTGCACCTATGGTTTTCACATGAATTAAGTCAGACGTCACCCCAACCATGTGAAATGGTTCTTGGCATTCAGTAGTTTCTAATTTTTACGTTCAAACTATTCAGGTACCTCCGAATTGCACTTTCGCTGTGTAGCATGAAATCGCGCCACTATGATGCATAATCTGAAAAATATGACAGATACAAAGGTTTCGCAATTAGAAGGAAAGTATGAGTAGGAGCCGTTCCTAGTAGTGGGGTGTGGTGCGGAATAGGGAGTGCCATTGTGCACAAGCGCTCAAGTAAACTCAGATGCAACAGCGGACCAGATTAATTTGTTAGGGGCTGCCGCCGTTCTTGACTCGCCCAGTGCATATATGAGAAGTCGTACTTAACAGAGCTGGTGTGCGGTTTATTTCTCATTCCTCCCAAACCTGTAACAGCTTACATGTCGGCGATGCACTGCACGCGGCATAAATCGTGGCCTTTATTCTTCTCAGGCGAGTGTAATGTGATAACTGATTTGCATTCAGCCGTTTGTCAGGGTTAGCTGAATACTCCTCCAGTGCTAAACTAAACATATTAGAGCTGCCTCACCAGCACACAGAAAAGTTTTCTATTTAAAATAGCATATCTCGTTAATCGTAGTCTAACGCATAGCTGATACAGCTTAAATATGGGTGTTTCGCGTACCTAACATTGTCTGTGCATGATTTCAGTCAAAAGAGCTAGTTTCGTTTTCTGTATCTGACAAAGAGAGAAGTTTAAATCACGTTCCTCTGCATTCTGTTTTTAATTCTTGTTCTAAAGTGGTACTGGATATTATTCTGTACGATAGATAACGGATTACTGTAGACAGCCGATATGAATGCGTTATAAATTAAAATAATAAACATTACTTGTTAGTGTTAGAGAAATTTTTGTAAAGCTTATCATTAATAGACTACAAAATTAATTTCTAAATTACATAACTTTCTTTCCAGTGAACTTCTCACAGAACTTCTTCGATATCACTTGTATGGCATCCACAGAAATTTTCTAGCAATTCGGGAACTTGGTATTAAGGTGATCTCGCTGAACTTATTGCGAAAACAAGGAATAAAAATTAGTTTTGCACAAAAAACAAGTATGTATGTGGAAATGTACGTGTACTTTTGTAAGCGTCAACAAATCTTTTCTTAACCGAATGAGTTTGTGCAATGGTTAACTCTTTGAAATGCTATTCAGGAGGGGAGTGCCTCACATCCCAATCCAGCCATCTTCACTTATGTTTTTCATGATTTCTCTAAATCAGTGCCAGAGTAAAACGGCAGTAGTTCCTTATTAAGGCTAACGCTACCTACTCCGCACATCCTTGTCCAATTGAGATGCTGTTGCGTTTATTACGAGCTAGACTCTGAAGGCAAATCTTGCTTCCTGTTTCACTCCTGCTGTACGAAGAAGCTTTCATCCAGAATCTGGGCGTAATATGCCAGCTGCGTTGCTACAGCTGAATGAGATGGCGCGGTGGCTGAAATTAAAAATCGTTTTCACTAACAGCCAGGTTCAAACATGACTCCAGCCGCAGTGACATGTGTGTCCTAGGTACTCCGAAATCACTTCTGCGAATTCCTGTATGATTCCATACAAACCCACCGTCTATTTGACCATATTCCCTTGTTAGACCCGTCTAGTTTTCATTCGTCAATGACCTCAAAATCGATCAACCAGTGGAGTCTCAAAGGAAGAGTTTGTAACAAGATTTTAAAGACCGGTAAACACTCCGGACTTCCTACGGAATTAGAGGAATGAGAAGGGCGAAATTTCACGCAAGCCTTGCAATTGATAAAAGTTAGAAAATATCTGCCACACTTAGCTCCTTTTAGTTGTTCATAATGATACACTTTCACTTTTCGTTCTTCTGCGCTAGGAACCAATTTAGTAGGTTATTAGAACATTCTGGAATAGTTCGGAAGAGTTCACAGCTTAAACATCCATTCTAGCAATTTCTGTCTGTTACAGGAATATTTTATATTGATATTTGTTTGAGTTTATATCAACCAGTGGCTCCTGTCTAATTTTCCCAAAATCGAAAACACTTCTAGCAATTGGTGAAAATTTTCCTGTACTTTATGTCCAAACAAGAAACAAAAACCAAAAACCAAACAACAATAAAAACGAGAATTGTTTACTGTTGGAAGACAAACTAATGTCAGTGTTGCCTTGTTAACTTTGAGCTATTTGTTGGCACAGCCTTTTCGAGGTAAGTATGCTCACTGATTTACCACGTTAATTAGGTACGAAAAGTAATATGAAAATACATGTACCGAGAATGGGAGTCACTAGTACAATGTGTAGTACAGTATAAATAAATATACCCGAAAAGTTGAAGTAGTCTCTCCGGAAGGACTGTTGGGAATTAAAAGGACGAGCGTAGCTTAAGTCAAATAGTTCAAATGGCTCTGAGCACTATGGGACTTAACTTCTGAGGTCATCAGTCCCCTAGAACTTAGAACTACTTAAACCTAACTAACCTAAGGACATCACACACATCCACGCCCGAGGCAGGATTCAAACCTGTGACCGTAGCGGTAGCGCGGTTCCAGACTGTAGCGCCGAGAACCGCTCGGCCACCACGGCCGGCGTAGCTTAAGTCGTTCGTTGGGTTGGGTTGTTTGGGGAAGGAGACCAGACAGCGAGGTCATCGGTTCCATTGGATTATGGAAGGGCGGGGATGGAAGTCGGCCGTGCCCTTTCAATGGAACCATCCCGGCATTTGCCTGGCGCGATTTAGGGAAATCACGGAAAACCTAAATCAGGATGGCCGGACGCGGGATTGAACCGTCGTCCTCCCGAATGCGTGGAAAATCGGATGGAGCCAAGTCGGAACCATATGGAGGATGATCGATGTCAGTGAACCCAAGGCGTCGGACTGTGGCAGATGTCGCAGCACTCTGGTCTTGGATCGTCATGCGAAGAGGGGGGGGGGTGTGTTCCATGTGTGTACGACCTCTTCATATTCGAAACTTCAGTGCAGTACGCTGTTTCTCAGGCACAGAGATAGTTACGTTGAATACCGACATGTTACACGCTAAATTCGGAGTCCTCTAGCACACAGGCTGCCTATAAATGAATAGACATGAAGGCAATTGATTTAGACTCTTAATCTGTTTTACTTAAAAAAAACCTTTGAGAGTTTACACGCAAAAGATTCGGAGGCTATTACTTTTCAGCACGCCCTCGTGGTATACATTTTTGCATGGCATTAAAAAATGAATGTTTCCAAAGTATAAAAGACAAGTGGTCAGCTGCATAAATGAAAAGATAAAAGCTGATCTGTAGAATGATTGAAATATATACACAGATGACTGAAATGATGAGTGTGTGTGGATTGGCAGTGACAGAGGTATCATGGGAATGTAGCATTTGACTTAGCGTGTAGGAAGGCGTTTGCTTGGGCGGATGTTTGGTGGAAGGATCTGGTAGAGTGAAAAATTATGCGACTCCGAAACCAAGCCTTGAGATGTGGGTGGAGGGGAGTAGTGAGGAAGAAAGCCCTTACAAAGAAAGGAGGGGCGTTTCCTCCTAGACCTTGTAAGTAGGCTGTTTAGATTTTTATATTGGTAATGCCACGTAGCGCTCTGTATGGCTGTGCTGTGTGCAGTCTGTGGCTAGTTTGCATTGTTGTCTGCCATTGTATTGTTGGGCAGCTGGATGTTAACAGCGCATAGCGTTGGGCAGTTGGAGGAGAGCCGCCAGCAGTGGTGGATGTGAGGAGAGAGATGGCGGAGTTTTGAAATTACATATATTATGACTTGTGATGATATTAAGGTAAATACATTGTTTGTTGTCTATCAAAATCTTTCATTTGCTAACTATGCCTATCAGTAGCTAGTGCCTTCCGTAGTTTGAATCTTTTATTTAGCTGGCAGTAGTGGCGCTCGCCGTATTGCAGTAGTTCGAGTAACGGAGATTTTTGTGAGGTAAGTGATTTGTGAAAGGTATAGTAGGACTTTTTGGGAATAATGATGAATGAAGGGAGATCTCCAAGAAGCAAAGAAAGTTTTGTTTGCAAAATACTGCAATAAACCAAATGTTACACTGAAAACGAACCCTGTTCTTTCCTTTTGTGTTATCCCACTATGTGTTTGTGTACCCATGTGTATTTGTTTTCTTCCTGTCTCTGTGTAGTTTCATAGAATTTTTTCTTCTTTTAATATTAAGCTACATTCCCTATGATGAGGAATACTGTTCTCCTCAAATATAATTGGCATTAATAATATGTTATTTACCTTGTAAAGATGCTTAGACATTATTTATTCTGTTTTGTTTTAATGCTCATGTGTAAAGTTGATGTTTCAAAAATTTATTCTGATCTTTTATGTATCTACTTATCTCATAATTCCTGTAACATTGATGTATATGTTTATTTCTATTCTGTTGTAAAGCCTGTACTACAAATGTTATCTGTATTGTTATGTTCTTTAATGATGTATTTTGTACCTTTGTAATTGTGTTCTCATGTTATAAAATGGTAATTGACACCAGTTCATCATATTTGTAACTTGTAAGTTACATTTCACTGCACATGTTTCCGTTGGTCATAGTATATGGACAATATGTGAGAAGTAGGGACTGTTAGTGTTTGCACGTGTGTTGATAATTCAGCAAGGGACTGGATAACAGCATTGCTGGTTCTAAGGACAATTCAAAAAACTTTGTGAGTGCACAAGTGGTGGTTTATGGACTTGCTCTATTATCCGCAAGACTCTTCAATGGTGATTGTGCACCTGCACAGTTGCAACAGATGGCTGCTGGCTGTCTCTACAAGGACTACAGTGGGTCTACACCTTTGATGACTCATCAATACCATTATTTCTACAAGGACTACAGTGGGTCTGCATCTCTGGTGGCCCACCAATACCGTAATCCCTACCGGGACTACAGTGGGTCTGCCCTGTGATGACCTACCTACCAATCTTCTTCAAAACGTCGAATGACTCTGCTGTGGGTTTGCTCTGTTGTGGCCCATTACCTGTCAGCATGTCAAGCGTCAGCACTGTCTTTCCGTTGGAAGGACAACACTACTTCTTCAAGACTGCATGGAAATCCACTACTTCCGTGTGCATTCTCTTTTACTAATGAGACTTTGTGAAAAACAAAAACTGTAATTACTATTATGATGAATGATCAGGACTATCTTTATGGACTGTGAGAAAATTTTAGCTTTTGACCAACATTGTATTAATAAGTGTGTGCATTTGATATCTTTCTTACTGTAATTATGAAAAATTTTTCAAATCTGTATTGACCACTGCCCAAAAAAATTTGTAAAATTTTTTGTGGGGAGCGTGGGGGCTATGTAAGTAGGCTGTTTATGTTTTCTTATTGGCAACGTTACGTAGCGCTCTATATGAAAATCACTGGCTGTGCTGTGTGCAGTCTGTGGCTAGTTTGCATTGTTGTCTGCCATTGTAGTGTTGGGCAGCGGCAGCTGGATGTGAACAGCGCATAGCGTTGCGCAGTTGGAGGTGAGCCGCCAGCAGTGGTGGATGTGGGGAGAGAGATGGCGGAGTCTTGTAATTTGTCATGAACTGCTATATATATTATGACTATTAAGGTAAATACATTGTTTGTTCTCTATTAAAATCTTTCATTTGCTAACTATCCCTATCAGTAGTTAGTGCCTTCCATAGTTTGAATCTTTTATTTAGCTGGCAGTAGTGGCGCTCGCTGTATTGCAGTAGTTCGAGTAATGAAGATTTTTGTGACTGTCAGCATGTCAAGAGTCAGCACTGTCTTTCAGTTGGAAGGACAACACTACTTCTTCAAGACTGCATGGAAATCCACTACTTCCGTGTGCATTGTCTTTTACTGCTCAGACTTTGAAAAAAATAACACTGAAATTTTACTGTGATGAACAATCTGGACTGCCTTTATGGACTGTGAGAAAATTTTAGCTTTTGACCAACATTGTATAAATAAGTGTGTGCATTTGATATCTTTGTTATTGTAATTATGAAAAATTTTTTTCAAATCATTATTGGCCACTGCCCAAAAATATTTTGTAAAATTTTTGTGGGGAGCATGGGGGCTATGTAATTAGGCTGTTTATGTTTTCTTTATGTAAGTAGGCTGTTTATGTTTTCTTATTGGCAACGTTACGTAGCGCTCTGTATGTAAATCACTGGCTGTGCTGTGTGCAGTCTGTGGCTAGTTTGCATTGTTGTCTGCCATTGTAGTGTTGGGCAGCGGCAGCTGGATGTGAACAGCGCGTAGCGTTGCGCAGTTGGAGGTGAGCCGCCAGCAGTGGTGGATGTGGGAAATGAGATGGCGGATTTTTGAGTACAGAATGGATATTATGAACTGCTATGTATATTACGCTTTTTCAATACTATTAAGGTAAATACAATGTTTGTTCTCTATTAAAATCTTTCATTTGCTAACTATGCCTACTAGTAGTTAGTGCCTTCCGTAGTTTGAATCTTTTATTTAACTGGCAGTAGTGGTGCTCGCTGTATTGCAGTAGTTCGAGTAATGAAGATTTTTGTGAGGTAAGTGATTTCTGAAAGGTATAGTTTAATGTTACTCAGGTCCATTCTTTTGCAGGGATCTTTGATAGTCAGATTGCGTTGCGCTAAAAATATTGTGTGTCAGTTTAAGCACAGTTGTGTATAATTGTTCAAAGGGGACGTTTCATATGGATCCTGGCAGGGTCGCCATATGAAACGTCCCCTTAGAACAATTGTATACGAGACTGTGCTTAAGCTGACACACAATATTTCTAGCGCAACGCAATCTGAGATTTTTAACCTGACAGGGCGAGTACAGATCAGGGCGTATTTCATGGTCGAGTAAAGAGAGGCTATTAAAGCCTCGTTGGGTGAGGACGTGGAGAGTGTAGAAACTTAGTGTTGGAAGAATGTGGTGGTAGAGGAAAGGCAGAGTACCTAGATCCGACAGCAGGAAAGGGGAAGGGGTGCAGAGGGGGAAACTAGCGGGTGGTAAGTGTCTAGTTTGCAGGTGGCATAGGACATTCGGAGGTCTTCGAGATTAAAGAGTAGGATGGGGAATTTTATAAGTTGGTGGAGGATTCAAAAGGCTAGTCGGAGTGTGTGGCGTTCAAGGATGTGTGGAACGTGATAGAAAGCGGAAGAACAGAAATCCATGCCACATCTGCATAGCAGACCATAGGTCATATCAGGGATTTACATATAAGGAGGATAGTGGAAGGACTGAATCTCTATGTCCGGCGGATTTGTAGTTGTAGTAATTTTAATCTATTGTGGACTTTCTGTTGAATGGTTCGTAGATGGGGCTTCCTTGTTAATTGGCCATGAACTGTTAGTCTGAGGTATTTTAATCTGTTATTTTATTGGATAGGACATCGTTAATGGTAAGGCAAAGTTTTGGGGGCCGAAGCCGTAGGTTTCTCGTTCTATAATTATTGCCTGGATTATGGTAGGTTTAATTTTGAGGAGTCACTGGTCACGCTAGGAGCTGCACTGATTAGCATAGAGCTGGAGGGATCGTTGGGATTTCTGGAGGTTAGGGTAGAGGGCTAGAGAGGAGGCGTCGTCTGTATATTGGAGAAGATGAAGAGCAGGAGCTGGCTTTGCTATATCAGCGATATATAGGAGAGAGAACAAATGCTTGGGGCACGCCTGCATTGGGATACAGTTGTTCGTGTTATTGAATGTGACGAAAGACGGGCGGTTGGAGATAAAGGGTGCGATAAGCTGGACATAATTGATGGAGAGTGCATAGTCTGGAGCCGAAAGAGAATGCGGGAATCCATACACGGCCATATGCCTTGTCGGGATGAAGGGAGAAAAAAATGACGGATTTGCGGTTGTCGATATGGTGGGATAGGATATGAGTGAGATACAGGAATAGGTCATCGGGAGAGTCATTGGGACTGAACCCCTCGTTGATGGACAGGATTGGGTAGGTGTTACTACAGATGTTCAGCGGTGGCTGAGCACGGCCTGTCGAACAAACACAATATTGTGTTTGAACATACGAGAACTGCAGCCTACTCTTCGAACAATTGGGATTCTGTAATTAGAGAAACAGTGGAAATTCGGCTTTTTGGTAAAAACTTCAACAGAGACACCGGGTTGGGTTGTTTGGGGAAGGAGACCAGACAGCGAGGTCATCGGTCTCGTCGGATTAGGGAAGGACGTGGAAGGAAGTCGGCCGTGCCCTTTGAAAGGAACCATCCCGGCATTTGCCTGGATCGATTTAGGGAAATCACGGAAAACCTAAATCAGGATTGCCGGACGCGGGATTGAACCGTCGTCCTCCTGAATGCGAGTCCAGTGTCTAACCACAGAGACACTGGCTATGCACTTTGTGACATATGGATGACGGGGAAGACTTCTCGTAGTTTATTACCCGGTCCAAGTGGTGGCGTTCCGAGCAACGCTGGTAAGAGAGAGCCCCCACAGTAAGCGCCATTTTATTCAAGTCATCATGATGTAATTTATCCTAGTAGTTGCTGTTGTTTGCGTATAAATGTGGGGTATCGCCAGTTTCACGATAGACATGGCCGCTGACGACGATGATGGAGGTAGAGATCGAAAGCTTGGAATTTTATCCGAATTTGACGCGGCAAGTTCACCGAGAAACTTTGATTCAAGGACTTCGTCTGAAAGATTTCCAGCTGCACCAGTATAGACGTTGTTTTATGATCGATTTTTGGTGAATTTTTGGCTTATCAGAGGAAAAGACATGACGAACAGAACCTGATTAACGAACAAATATTAATTATACAGGTTGGTCAGACAGAATCTGAAAAACTTGTGAGGATGTTGTAGGGATTGGTGTTCTGAGAAATAGTTCTTAAGAACACAATTCGATGCCTTTCCGCGTTTTCCAGGTTTTTAGCATTGAAGTTAGCCAAACAGGTCGTCACGCACGCAAATTCAAGCAGCCTGCCAAAGACAGTGTAGCCAAACTTCTGCTTCGTTTGCTTTATTCAAACCGAACAAAGTAGTTTTTACTGATCTAGCTTAAATTTATCACTTCCTAAAAGGCAGATTGTAACTGGTAATAAGCATCTGAACTAGTGGTAACCCACGGACCCACTGATATCTATGTATTGCCGCATTTTAGCGCGTTCAAGTGCTTGAATTTGCGCTCGTAACGACCTGATTGGGTAACTTCAGTTGTAAATAACTCGGAAACGGCTCTACGTATCGAATGTTTCTTTATTAACAGTTATTTCTCAGCATCATTTAACCTGCAACACCTTTACAATGTTTCCAGACTATTCCTGACCACCCTGTATAAATACGTAGATAATGCTATTTCAAGACCAATAAAAATCTATGAAATTTGATCTCGGTTGAATTGTAAAATGTTAGAAATACTACATATGGAGCCATCCATTCTCCATCTAAACGCCTTTGCCCTGAGGGTGACTGCTACAATATGACCGAAACGTGCTGTTTTAGTATTTCAGCATTTTAAGTATTTAGTAAGAAGATGTGGCAGTACACCCACAAGGATTTTAACGGAATATTCAATTGTTTTAATTAAAATTCCAAAAATCTCCGAAGTTTTTCTTAGTGCGGGGCTGGGGATACTTTTGATGGCGGAGTGGCCATCTGATGATTATATTATACTAGGATTTCACTGATGTTGTTCGATCGGAGTATAAAAATCTACCGACAACAGGGTTTACGAAAAAAATGAAAATATGGTGTTATATTTTCATTACTCTGTTAAAGAGGATTTCCCGCCTTTCCCAGAACCTTCAAACATTATTTGGTTGTCTATCACTAATTCATTTGTATCTTAAGTATACAATAGTAGCAAAGCAAGTAATAAAACAAGATCATTGTATTTATTTAGTTCTCAGCAGATTGTCTCAACGTTGCGTGAGACGAGCATGAGAATGATGTAGCTGATTCGGCTGAGAATAGATTGAATCTGCAGGAGAGTAAATTGCTCGAAGGAGTGAAGTTATGTAACGAGATTCTTAGCGAGAAAAACATAAACAAGTGGGATGAAAAACATCTCATGTTTGCACAGGTAAGCACGGTGGATGAAGCAAAGTTGTCTCTTTGGACTTGAGTGCCGACCAAATTATGCATTCACACTGCGCTCAGCTGTCACTGTGAAATGTGGTTCCTTAGGGAGTGTTCTTTAGCAGGATGGCTTTGTACACACGCCGCACAACCTGTCACGTAGCAGCTTCGCTGCAAGCATACACCACTACGAAACGCTGTGTATACGAGTTCTCCTAGAAGATATTTAGCTATCGCTTTAAAACTTGATGATGCACGCCGTTCCATGTGCGATAATCTACACTGTGTAGGAAGCACTTAGTTGGGATTTCACGTCGTTGTGTATCGAGTCTTTGGAACGGCATATAGCGGGAGTGTTGAAATAGCTCAGTTCTCGTAAAGCCGAAATGGACTCCGGAATAACATCTCAGTTATCCGAAAACTTTCCTAACGGCTGTTCTCTGGGCGTATATTGCGAAAGTTACAGCTTCGTAAAGCGTTTCAAAGGTCACTTCTCTGCTCAGTGCTACACTTCTCGCGCAAGAATTTGCATTTAGCCGCATCAAGCTACCTCGGGAATTTACATTCCTGTATCAAGTGGAGCTCTCTCGATAGTCAAGCTCAAGACTGCGTGTCATCATTCATTGTTAAAGTTTCGTTTCTGTAGTTATATGGCTGGTACATGCTGCAAACGGAATACATTTTGACTTTTGACAAGTTAGGTTGTCTTCATTTTGTAAATAAAATATTGGTAACGGATGTGTAATTAAATTTAGCATGAAATATTGAGTTGAATATTTTGGCTATTCGCTTTTTACAAGTAATAGTAGATGGAAAGAAGGTTAGAATTGAAAGTCCGGTCAACAGCACTGTAATTAGAGCTGGTCATTGGAGACGAAGGAAATCGGCTGTGCAATTTTCAAAGGAACCATCCTGGCATTCGCCTGGCGTGATATAGAAAAATCATGAAAAATCTAAAAGTTGATGTCCGGACGTGGATTTGAATCATCTCTCCTTCCAAATGCGAGTCCATTGTGCTAACCACTGCGTCACCTCCCTCGGTAGTAACAATGGAATGCATGAGCTGCTTTATTGTTCTCAGCATCTCTCTCTAAAGTAGTTCTAACCATATAAAAGGAAGTAACGTGGATACCACTACTAAATTCAATATAAGTAGGGAACAGAAGGAATATGCTGATTTTGGGGGTCCATTTTAGTAAGTACCTTTCTATAAGTGATTGTAACAGTGCAAGTTGTTGTTTCAGGAGACTGTTATTTTCCTGTTTCTTACATTTTTAATTAGTTATTGCTGTTAGATAAGCTAATCGTAGTTGAAGCTTTATCATATGGCAATAAATGTCTTTGATTACACGCAGAATGTCTAAATACATAATGTGAGACAAATTTTTCGCCTACAAAGACGAAACTTACGATTACTAGTTCTTTTTAGCATTTGTAAATTTCTGCTGTAGTTGCTTTTCGCCAATTGCAGTTTCTCAAATAATTGAAGGAAACAAGACTGTGTTTTAACATCCATTCGACAACTTGGTCATCAGAAAGCAGCATTAGATCAGTTCGTTCAGAATATGGAAAGAAATAGACCTGAGCCTGGTAGAAAAACCGTCCTGGATATTCGTCTGCTGCGGTAGCGTTCTCGCTTCCCGCGCCCTGGTTCCCGGGTTCGATTCCCGGCGGGGTCAGGGATTTTCTCTGCCTCGTGATGACTGGGTGTTGTGTGATGTCTTTAGGTTAGTTAGGTTTAAGTAGTTCTAAGTTCTAGGGGACTGATGACCATAGATGTTAAGTCCCATAGTGCTCAGAGCCATTTTTTTATTCGTCTGCAGTCGTTTACATCAACCACGGAAAACCTAAATCATAATGAGTAGGTTGAGATTCGTACGCCTCTCGCGTACCTTATCAACTGTTCCACCTAACTCGTTACGAACGCCTAACAGAGAAAACATTCACATTGCACTATTAACGTTCCACACTTACAAAGGTGTTGGATGGAGTACTTCGACGGAAATTCCTAGATGTTTATAATATATAAGTGTTCACATAACCCAAAATAAGTCATATTAGACTGTTGAAATAAATAACTGAACTTTTTAAATTATTTAGTTATATAACTAGAAAATTAAATAACAGAAAATATACACAACTGTAACTCAACTGAGATCAAAAAGATGGTAAGTGGTAGAACAAAATAATTAAAAGTGGTGATTTCTTGCAACGATTACTGTCAGATAATAATGAACATGTCAAGTATGAAACAATACTGCAAATTAAAATTTTTGCACAATATTGATAACTGATAATAATTCTGATAGTCTTCCGTGCGAAGTGAATATATTTTGGTAGAACCGTGGCGTTTAATAAACTGTACGTTACTGACGGATACAGATGTTTATTTATGATCACACAGTCTCATTTTAGCTATAAATAAACATAAGTAAATGTGTGATACAGAGTGTTTGTCCTTGACTGCTAGGCACTGAACTGACATGGCTGAACCATAGCAGTGTAACAGACTCGTCTCAGTTGCGTGATAAACGCACGAGGGCGTGCTGAAAAGCAAAGCTTCTGAATTTTTTATGTAAAAACTTTTCAAGATTGTGAATAAAACAAACGTTAGTAACATCCTACATCTTTACTCTACGTGTTTGCAGCCGTCTGCCGCTAGGGGGCTCTGGGTTGAAGCGTGTAACGTGGCGGTGTGTAACGTAACAATGTCTGTACGTGAGCATAACAACGTCAGCTCACACTCGAGCGCTGCGGCATGTGCAACCACCTGACACTTTGCGTTCACCGTCAGCTGTCATCCTCCATACAGTTCCCATTTGGCCCCACACAATACTCATGTGAACATTCTTCAATAATCGTATCAACAAACTGGTTTCTCGTTGGGAGAAATGTGTTCGCTGCCAAGGTCACTATGTCGAGAAATAAATATTTAGACATGAAGAATAAAGATATAGAGTGTTAATAACGTTTGTTTTATTTAAAAATCTTTAAGAATTTCCACATAAAGATTCCGAGGTAATACTTTTCAGCACGCCCTTGTATTTCTTCTTTCTAATTCATATATTGCATCGTCCTAAAACCTAATTCGCCTTCTGTCACGAACAAATAAATATGGTTGAAGGAAAGATTTAATATTGTCCTCTGGTGGGCTGTGTTGAAAGACAGAGTATATATCTGCCAAGGTTTTCGATTGCCTATTTCTCAAAGTTGAATGCCATTTCGTCTGATATTCGTCTCCTCTCTGTTGCTGTTTGACCTTAAGTGAGCTGTCCACCGTATTTCTTTTTTAACTACTACTTTTGTGTATCCCTCCAAAGAAGAGAACTGTAACTTAAAGCGGAGCTGTAAATGTCGGTGAAAGCTCGGTTCTACTGGTTGGGACAGTCGGGCCAGCGAACGCGGCAGCCGGCGCGTCGGTGCAGGCCAGCGAGCACGGGACGCTGCTCCTGGAGCCGGGAAAGGAACTATGACATGCTTGCGAGGCTGGAGTTCTGGAGCCGCGCTGACCTTGGCGGCAGCAAGCGGCAAGCAGCGACGCGGCCGGCCGAATCTCCTGGCTGGAGAAAGTGCTGACGTCACGTGACAGTGAAACCACGGCAGTGGCCGCGGCCAGCTAACGGGAGCTCCAGCTGCTGCAGCTAGCCTTCTAGGCCTGCCTGGAGCTGGAGCATGACGCGCTGGACACTCCGGACCTGTGCGGAAATCGCACGCTTCCAATATACATCAACCCTTACCCCGATTCCAAGACAGTCATCGTTCCTGGTTCATTTATGTGAGTGTTTCCCCTGAACCGTTTGTGTTCATGATGTTGATGGTAATTTTTTGCAGTTAGTGCAACTGGTGATAATTTTTTATTACAGTCTATATCGCTTTAATTTCATTCTACTATTATGGGGCTTACTCAGTGGTTTAGTATAAAAATAGTGCCCGCTGACGAAGAATTGAGGTACACATTTCATTTTGATAAGCATTGCTTCCCACATGTTTATATCTTTCACTGACTCACTCTTATCTGCGAATCTTGCACGTGACTGATCCACGTGTTACAGCACTGCATTACTCTTCCGGTCGGAAATATCTAATTTTGATGTAATGAGAAAATGGAAATGTACAATGAAAAATTTTTATTTCTTTACAGACTTGTAAATAAACTTAATGAACAAAAGACTTAAATGTCATTGGTAGCTATAAAAATGGTCACTTCCTACAGAATTTCTCGCAGAACACATTCAGGGAAAAACACATCTCAAATAAATCTCAAAATTACGTGCATGCCGTCGAAACGAAACAGCAGTACTAAAGTCAATACATTTCAATAAATTACTCGCTTATCGATCAGATTCTGATCATCCAAATAACAGGTGACTCGAAATTTGCTGCTGTAGCCACTATTTGTCTTCGGAGCGAAAAGAGGGACTACATACGGCCTGCAACAGCTGCGTAGTACGTAATTACTCTGTTGTGATACTGTAATGCATTGGTGCCATTTCAGGGCCACTTTAATGGCACTTAATTTCACCTGTTTGTAAGAGACAATAAATTTTATAGGTAGGGGTGTGTGGAGCTATTAATAGCACGTAACAGTAAATCTAGTGACTTTGTAGAAAATGCAAATAAAGAATTACTCCATCTTACTATACACAAAATAAACTACCCGTTCGCAAGTAACGACCCATCATCCTATGTAAAGATATAATCATACGCTAAAATCCAAACAAGATAACATGTCATACTGCCGGAGACCACCTACAGCTGGATATCAAGCAAATATTTCTCTCCGCCAGGTAATTATCGATGTTGTTTAGACTTACATACGTTATCCACAAGCTAATGACAGGCCCGGCTAAGCATTACGTTAAGCAGGAGCCACCGTATCGAAGGTCAGTGAACCAGGAAGCGATCTGCACCCTAGCGTAACTGCGGCACGTTCACTCGGCTTGCTTCCGTCATTTTGTTTGCGAGGGCAGTTGAAAGCTCGTAATTGCGGGCAGATGACATGTGAATGTCGCACGTCCGAGCAAAACAGCACTTTAACAACGCGATAAAGTGAAAAACACTTTGTGTTTGCCAGTGAACAACACATACAAGCTACAGCTGCAAAGCCTCACAAGGATGGAACGCTGAATAGTCGCAGGATCGTAGAGACATTCTCGTCAGATATCACTGCTAAGATTTCCTCACGAATGGCTGTAATAGCGTAACGGAGACTTGTCCAATAGTTGACAACAGGTTGAGCTTTGAACTTGATAATATATGGCGAAATATAAACTTCTGTATGTGCGCTTCATATGTTATAATTGAGACTCTTCCAGATATTATAGCACTTACTGCTAGCTACTTTTGTAATATTCAGCAGGATGCTTATATCAACATACACGTCGATGTAGGCTAACGTACAAAACTGTTCTGATGTCTAATCCACCTGGCAGAGAAAATTGATCTTAGATATATTAGAAACCTAAAATGAAGTGTCTAGGCTATATTTCCACCATCGTATACGAGAGATGATAAATACCTCCAATATGTGTGAAACACACATCAAAGAAATTAACGTGAGAATGAAAATAATGAATTAATAAGAAACCATCTCTTAAGAGAGGACATAAAATATTCTAAGCAGTTGCATTTTATGGATGAGACCCCGTACACACTTTCATGCTTTTCTCAATTCGTATCACGTAAAAATAGAGAATTTGTGGAGCAAAACTGATTGGTTAAACTGGGTGCTACAAGAATAAAACGAATATTTCATGGGATTCAATTCGTTCGCACACTGTTCTCATTATCATTCATGAGATAGTCGGCTTACATTAGAACTGTAACCATCCTAATTATGACCGCTTTGAGAATTTAAATCGACATTGTAAATAAGTCTGAAATGCAGCTAACAACTAACGTTCTCGTAAATGTGGGACTAAAGATTTTACGCATCCATTCTACATCCTACAGGATGGATACCGATTTGTTCCACCCAAACTTACATATTCATGAAACAGTCTGTAATTAGCAGTCATGTTTTCCAATTGAACCAGTGGACCTGGAACAGCTGTAGCACATTGCCTTCTTCGCAGTCACAGATGCTCCATCTGCGACAAGCTTACGAAATTTCCTACAGAATGCTGGTTAATTAATGTAGCATAAAGCAACACTTCAAAAAAGACTATTTCCTACAAGCGGAATAGATGAAGAATTCGACCCAAAGACCGAAAAGGGGCTTTCACAACGTTGACACTGTTTCATTGTACGCTGTTAAACTCAAGAATTTTTGTGAATATAGACTTTTCCGGTGTGTACTACTGATGTAAAGAGCTCCGTGTTTATGGTCGGGTGGTAGTTTGAGATACCACGACGTCTCGACGAATGTCGTACTCATCATCTTTTACATCTTCACAGACGCGCTGTGCAGTGCATACTAGGGGGTACTTAGCGTGATATCACACGTTATCGTTTCTTCTGGTTCCAATCTATCTGAGATGTAGTCTTCTCACTAATATCTCCATATTTCCTCAGTGCGATCATTGTCAAAACATTGTGGCTTCTCAGCATTGCGACAGGCTGGAAACTCGACAGAGCTTTTCATCAAGAAAGTTTGGCAAAAGGAATTAAATGATTTCTTGTCCTGATCATGGTATCTTATCTTTTTCTGCAATAATTTCTCAGTTCACTTGTCTTTGACACTTGCACTGTTAAGATCAACAAATGTTTATTGGAAGTACAGAGAAAACTGCGTTAGAAATTAGGCTACTACATTCTACTATAGAATGACCAGGTTCTAACTGTTGACCAAATTAGTTGAAACAGTTTACAAGTGAACATAAATACAGTTCCTTCAACTGAATGTTCAGCCTAGCCCCCAGAACGCATAGTTTCGGGTATTAAATCAGAAAATTTGGTATTAAGAAATTATTGTAATTTACCGAAAGGAGTTAAATGTTCATCCTGAGAATCCTGACAATGGGAAATTGAAAAAACTGTAAAAGTTACGCAGATAACTGTGAAGTGGCAATAAGTCATTGCTGTTCTTGTATGGATGTTTTGTACATCTCATGCTCTATGCATGTTTGGAGAATAATCAAAGACTTCCCCTCGCTTAAGTTCTGGAGGCTTCTGATCATTAGTTTGTAAGGTCTTTTTGATATTTATTGCCTATCCTTGACATTCGTAAGCCACAGGTAGCAAAAAATAATAATTTTAAGTATAGCGTATCGTATTATTTTGTGCACTGCAGTCTGAAGCAAAAGTTATCAAAGACATAGTGCGAGACATAACATACATTCATATCGAAAAAGACACTTATGCTCGAATTGCAATGACTTATTGTTCTTGCACCATATTTTACGTTGATACGACTATGGGCACAAAATTACTAAACTAAGGTAGTTTAATGGTCTTATGGTCTAGACTTTGTGATGTTTAGTCAAAGAAATTAATAAGAGTGCTGATCGCTATTGAGAACTAGAAAAAAGACAGTCTATCTCCAAAAGTAGATGTTGCTGTCGTGGACTTGTCAGCGAAGCATAAATGCGAATTTTAGTGAAGTTATTGCAACGTAGGAAAATGGAACTGTTCGTGGCCAAGACTCGGATAATGTGATCATTGTGATTGTTGATGTTGGACTACTGCAGTGAGAATATATCGAGAATTTTGTAGCTCTATGTACCGTTCCATAGTGTTCCCATTTCATCGAAACTCTACATTTACAATTCGAGGATGAATAACGAAACAGCATGCGGCAATACAGGAACTTCTATTTTGGGAAGTGTGACTCTGTAAGTACTGTATATGTTTACACACATTGTTTCAAACAAATGTTTAGATTTTGGATTAATAATATCTCATTTATGACTCTTCAGTAAACCAGTGGGTCACAACTGTCCGATAGGCGGTTTTTTGCTTCAGCGACTTATGCTTCTATTGTTTGTAGATCCGTTAACCTTCGAACATCGATTGTTCACAAAGAAGAGTTGCACAAATGACCGTGATGCGTACTAGACAAGACGTATTTCTTTAGTGAGGGCATTTGACTATGGTAGTCCGTGCAGCTCTGGCAGCCACAATGCTACGGTGTTGCAGCAGTTAGTACATCTGCCTAGTACGAAGGAGACCAGGGTTCAAATCCCGGTTGTGGCACAAATTGTAATTCATTGCTTCAGCTTCTATTCTATCCTTATCGAACATATCTATGTATTTTGAAATGATTTTTATTCGCCTTTATCCGTTCAAAATGGGGTACATACCCATTAAACTCATTTATTTTAATCAATGTTGTTGTTGTAGTCTTCAGTCCAGAGAGTGGTTTGATGCGGCTCTCCATGCTACTCTATCCTGTGCAAGCTTCTTCATCTCCCAGTACCTTTTGCAACCTACATCTTTCTGAATCGGCTTAGTGTATTCATCTCTTGGTCTCCCTCTACGATTTTTACCATCCACGTTGCCCTCGAGTACTAAATTGGTGATCCCTTGATGCCGCAGAACATGACCTACCAACCGATCTCTTCTTCTAGTCAAATTGTGCCACAAACTTCTCTTCTCCCCAGTTCTTTTCAGTACCTCCTCATTAGTTATGTGATCTACCCATCTAATCTTCAGCATTCTCATGAAGCACCACATTTCGAAAGCATCTAATCTTTTCTTGTCGAAACTATTTATCGTCCATGTTTCACTTCCACACATGGCTACACTCCATACAAATACTTTCAGAAACGACTTCCTATCATTTAAATCTATACTCGATATTAACAAATTTCTCTTCTTCAGAAACGCTTTTCTTGCCATTGCATTCTGCATTTTATATCCTCTCTACTTCGATCATCATCAGTTTGTTTTCTCCCCAAATAGCAGAACTCATCTACTACTTTAAGTGTCTCATTTCCTAATCTAATTCCTTCAGCATCACCCGATTTAATTCCACTACATTCCATTATGTTCATCTTATATCCTACTTTCAAGACACTGTCCATTCCGTTCAACTGCTCTTCCAGGTTTTTTGCTGTCTATGGACGAATTACAATGTCATCAGCAAACCACAAAGTTTTTATTTCTTCTCCATGGGTTTTAATTCCTACTCTACATTTTTCTTTTGTTTCCTTTACTGCTTGCTCAATATACAGATTGAATAACATCGGGGATAGGCTACAACCCTGTCTCACTCCCTTCCTAACCACTACTTCCCTTTCATGCCCCTCGACTCTTATAATTGCCATCTGGTGTCCGTATAAACTGTAAATAGTCTTTTGCTCCCTGTATTTGACCCCTGTCACCTTCAGAATCTGAAAGAGAGTATTCCAGTTAACATCGTCAAAAGCTTTCTATAAGTCTACAAATGCTAGAAACGTAGGTTTGCCTTTCCTTAATTTATCTTCTAAGATAAGTCGTAGGGTCAGTATTGCCTCACGTGTTCCAACATTTCTACGGAATCCAAACTGATCTTCCCCGAGGCCGACTTCTACCAGTTTTTCCATTCGTCTGTAAAGAATTCGTGCTAGTATTTTGAAGCCGTGACTTATTAAACTGATAGTTCGTAATTTTCACACCTGTCAACACCCGCTTTCTTTGGGACTGGAATTATTATATTTTTCTTGATATCTGAGGGTATGTCGCCTGTCTCATACATCTTGCTCACCAGATGGTAGAGTTTGGTGAAGGCTGGCTCCCTCAAGGCTGTCAGTAGTTCTAATGGAATGTTGTCTGCACCCGGGGCCTTGTTTCGACATAGATCTTCCAGTGTTCTATCAAACTCTTCACGCAGTATCACATCTCTCATTTCAGCTTCATCTACGTCCTTCCAGTTTCCATAATACTGTCTTCAAGTACGTCGCCCTTGTATAGACCCTCTATATACTCCTTCCACCTTTCTGCTTTCCCTTCTTTGCTAAGAACTGGGTTTCCATCTGAGCTCTTGATATTCATACAAGTGGTTCTCTTTTCTCCAAAGGTCTCTTTAATTTTTCTGTAGGCAGTATTTATCTTACCCCTAGTGATATATGCCTCTTCATCTTTACATTTGTCCTCTAGCCATCCCTGCTTATCCATTTTGCACTTCCTATCGATCTTATTTTTGAGATGTTTGTATTCCTTTTTGCCTGCTTCATTTACTGCATTTTTACATTTTCTGCTCTCATCAATTAAATTCAATATTTCTTCTGTTACCCAAGGATTTCTACTAGCCCTCGTCTTTTTACCTACTTGATCCTCTGCTGCCTTCACTATTTCATTTCTCAAAGCTACCCATTCTTCTTCTACTGTATTTGTTTCCCCCGTTCTTGTCAATCGTTCCCTAATGCTCTTTCTGAAACTCTCTACAATCTCTCGTTCTTTCAGTTTATTCAGACCTCATCTCCTTAAATTCCCACCTTTTTGCAGTTTCTTCAGTTTTAATCTACAGCTCATAACCAATAGATGTGGTCAGAGTCCACATCTGCCCCTGGAAATGCCTTACAATTTAAAACCTGTTTCGTAAATCTCTGTCTTATCATTATACAGTCTATCTGAAACCTTGCAGAGTCTCCAGGCACCTTTCATGTATAGAACCTTCTTTCATGGTTCAAATGGCTCTGAGCACTATGGGACTTAACATCTGTGGTCATCAGTCCCCTAGAACTTAGAACTACTTAAACCTAACTAACCTAAGGACATCACACACATCCATGCCCGAGGCAGGATTCGAACCTGCGACCGGCGCGGTCACGCGGTTCCAGACTGAAGCGCCTTTAACCGCACGGCCACACAGGCCGGCGAAGTCTTGTTCCTTCTGCCACCGAACTTCACTAATTCCCACTATATCCAACTTTAACCTATCCATTTCCGTTTTTAAATTTTCTACCCTACTTGCCCCATTAAGGGATCTGACATTCCACGCTCCGATACATAGAACGCCAGTTTTCTTTCTCCTGATAACTACGTCCTCCTGAGTAGTTACCGCCCGGAGATCCGAATGTAGGACTATTTTACCTCCGGAATATTTTACCCAAGAGGACGCCATTATCATTTAACCATACAGTAAATCTGGATGCCCTCGTAAAAAATTACGGCTGTAGTTTCCACTTGCTTTTAGCCTCTCGCAGTACCAGCACGGCAAGGCCGTTTTGGTTAATGTTATAAGGCCAGATCAGTCAATCATCCAGACTGTTGCCCCTGCAACTACTGAAAAGGCTGCTGCCCCTCTTCAGGAACCACACGTTTGTCTAGCCCCTCAACAGATACCCCTCCGCTGTGGTTGCACCTACGGTACGGCTATTTGTATCGCTGATGCACGTAAGCATCTCTACCAACGGCAAGCTTCATGATTCATGGGGGGATCTTAATCAATACAGACCGCTAAACGCGAAAGTTTTGATGCAGCACAATCGGGATGCAATCTACTTGTTAGATTGCAAGAATGAACAACGGGCTGAATAGAGAACAGCCGCTGACAGTTACCTCGTATTTCTGATAGATTTTGATATTTACAGATACAAAATGTTTCTTTTCTGAGTTCTATTTCTCGTAGTATATTATTACCCTGTTCAAATTAGGAACATTTCTTTTCAAAGAGACCAGATAAAGGCACACTTACACATACACGTCAGAAATTGTTTACTGGGATCATGAATAGTAACCTTTCCATATTCGTAACTTTTTCAGGTCCTCAAAAATCGCAGTCAACCATATTGATGTACTGTAACGTCCCGAAAGTGAGTGTTCCTTGAAATTCGGCGACAGGGTTAGGGAAGGATGGAAATAGTCTGCTGGCCAAAGTGAGAGGGAGTCTTGTCCTGACTATGTTGTTAAAATTTCTTGTCACAGAAGGTAAGACTATGAATAAGTGCTAAAATGACAAACACTATGAATGTTTTATAACTTTTGACTTTACTCAGAAAACAGTATCAACCCGTGATATACTTATTCTAAAGGAACTGTACCCACGAAAAGACCAAGTCTTTACACAGAGACGGTGACTAACTTGCAGCCTTCCGTCAACTTAAAAATGAAACTGTCAATACTAACTGAGCCGGCGTCCACGACACGGCAAGCAGAAGTCCCTAGGTAAAAGAGTAGAAGTCCATCTGCTGCACTAGAACTACAGCAGATAACTCTGGTTAGCCTTGCCTGGCTACTCTCTTCGGCTGCCTGTGCTGATATTACTACCAACTTCCTACTCCGGCTGTAATAGACCCCTCGGAGCATCCCTCTTCCGAGTTTTATCCAGTTTTCGCCTTCGCCGCCGCCAGTCTCTGACATCACGTGTTGTCGGAGGGCACTCAGCATCTCATTATCTCTAACTGTGCTCCATTCTTCGGAGGCTGACTGGAGGGAGGGAGGGAGGTGTTTGTCATTGCCGAGAGAACGGAGACCCTCTGTATAGCAGGCAGGTGTGCTGACCACTGATCTATGGAGGCAGAAATCATGTCTTAGGCCTGCTGTATAGTCATCATGACGTATAGGTGCCCCTTCCAATGACTCTCTCCCTTTATCCCTTTCTCACCCTCGCTCCTTCCATGCAATTATATCACTCCTGTTTTTACAGTCTATAGTGTGATCACTATTACTCGACCGTCGCCACCCTGGCGTCTCTAGTCAGCATTTTCCTGATGAGTTTAGGAGCGTCTGCCATTTTATGTAACCTCCCTCCAATTTCTGGCTCTTGTCGAGCATAGGCAACCAGTAACTCTTGCCTCAGTACTTTCTCTTTGTTATGTCCCGAATTCAAAAGACTTGGCGATTTCATGAGGATCCTTTTATGATCTTTCTCTTTGCATTAAGGAATGGTTACGGAAATAGGTTGAAACTGTGTTGATGTAAAGTAACTTTTAATTTAAGGCAAATATTTCCATGACCACTTTTTAATTACAGTTTGTTATTATACCCTCCCGCATAGCAAAGGTCGCTGGCATAATAACACTTGGAAATAACCAATACATATCCCGATAGTGGAAGAAAGTTTCATCGTCAGTCTTTTTCCGGAAATAAAAAGTGAGCGTGTAGATATTCAGGATGAGCAGAACTACGTGCCAGTACTGCATTAGGTGACAAAAGTGGTGGGAGAGAAATACACACGTATACAAATGGCCGCAGTATCGCGTATGCAAGGTATAAATGGGCAGTCCGTTGCCGGAGTTGTCATTTGTACTCAGGTGGTTCATGTGAAAAGGTTCGCAGCTCGTGGTCGTGCGGTAGCGTTCTCGCTTCCCACGCCCGGGTTCCCGGGTCCGATTCCCGGCGGGGTCAGGGATTTTCTCTGCCTCGTGATGACTGGGTGTTGTGTGATGTCCTTAGGTTAGTTAGGTTTAAGTAGTTCTCAGTTCTAGGGGACTGATGACAATAGATGTTAAGTCCCATAGTGCTCAGAGCCATTTGAACCATTTTGAAAAGGTTCCCGACGTCATTCTGGCCGCACGACGGGAATTAAATGACTTTTAAGCGGAATGATAGTTGGAGCTAGACACATCAGTCATTCCATCTCGGAAATTATTAGGGAATTCAATACACCGAGATCCACAGCGTCAAGAATGTGCCGAGAATACCAAATTTCAGGCATTACCTCTCACCACGGACAAAGCAGTGACCGATGGCCATCACTTAACGACTGAGAGCATTGGGGTTTGCGTATAGTTGCCACTGCTGACAGACAAGCAACACAATGTGAAATATTTGCAGAAATCAATGTGGGACGAACGATGAACGTATCCGTTACAACAATGCGGCGAAATTTGGCGTTAGTGGGTTATGTCAGCAGACGACCGACGCCAGTGCCTTTGCTAACATTGCCTGTAGCACCTCTCCTGGACTCGTCACCATATCGGTTGGATCCTAGACAACTGGAAAACCGTGGCCTGGTGGGAGAGTTCCAGTTCCAGTTGGTAACATCTGATGGTAGGGTTGGAGTATGGTGCAGACCCCACGAAGCCACGGGCCCAAGTTCTCAACAAGGCAATGTGCTATAAGGAGGTGGCTCCTGAATGGTATGGGCTGTGTTTACATGGAATGGACTGGGTCCTCAGGTCCAACTGAACCGATCATTGCCTGGAAATAGTTGACTTGGGGACCATTTGCAGCCATTCGTGGATTTCATGTTCCCAAACAACGATGGATTTTTTGTGGATGGCAATACGCCATGTCATGGTACCACAGTTGTTCACGATTGGTTTGAAGAACATTCCGGAGAATTCGAGAGAATGAGTTGGCCACCCAGATCGCCCAACATGAATGCCATAGAATATTTATGGGACATAATCGAGAGGTCAGTTCGTGCATAAAAGCCTGCAACGGTAACACTTATTATGGACGGCTATAGAGGTAGCATGGCTCAAAATTTCTGCAGGGGACCTCCAGCGACTTGCTGAGTGCATCCCAAGTCGATTTGTTGCACTAGACAGGCAAAAGGAGATCCGCAACTGTATAAAGAGGTATACCCATGACTTTTGTCACCTCAGCGCATGCGATCTGGGGCAGCAGTCAGTGCGGGCGGCGTTGGTGCTGTCGCTGCAGCGGTACTGGTTATTCTTTGTGTTTTTCTGTCCGTTTTAATACATATCGACAACCCGACTGCACATTTTAACAGTGTCTACAGAACTTTGCTCGAGAGGAAGCACTCATAACCTAGCGTAAATAAATTTGCTCAAGCACGTGGCACTGACATGCGTCGGATTTACACAAATAACAGTAATTCAAAAGTATCTGGTCACAGTCGCGCGGGGTAGCGTGTGTGTTGTCCTTATCGTAAGTTGGTTTAAGTTAGATGAAGTAGTATGTAGGCCAAGGGACCGACGACCTCAGCAGTTTGGTCCTATAGGAACGTACCATCAACAATATCTGGTCACAAGTACGAGTTTTCTAAATGATGATTGTCTCTCCGATAATGTACAAGCCGCTCATTCTTCATGTCGAAACATTTTGGTGCTGTTTCTGTCATTCTCAGTTGTGTCTCTTTCCTAAAAGAAAATCTCGCGCAGTTCTTCATTTGTATTACGGTCTGGTACAATGGGATCCTCTAACAACATTTCTGAACTAATTCATCCAGAAATCCGATATTTCACAGGCAAGGACGAAAAAACACTATCCACAACACTTAATCAGCTACAGAAAGACAGTTACTAAAATACAACTTAGTATTTTGAGTCATCTGTATCTCAGCTTCTCGCAAATGCCCCCGCCCTCTCTCTCTCTCTCTCTCTCTCCCTCTCACCCACCCACGCACACACACACACACACACACACACACACACACACACACAGCAGGCCGCGGTGGCCGAGCGGTTCTAGGTGCTTCAGTCCGGAACTGCGCGACTGCTACGGTCGCAGGTTCGAATCCTGCCTCGGGCATGGATGTGTGTGATGTCCTTACGTTAGTTAGGCTTAAGTAGTTCTAAGTTCTAGGGGACTGATGACCTCCGATGTTAAGTCGCAAAGTGCTCAGAGCCATTTGAACCATTTGACCACACACACACACACAGACCACACACACACAAACGCGCGTGCACGTACGAACGTGCGTGCACAAGCGCACGCGCGCCAGCACCAAAGAATCTCTCACCATATACTTAAATTTAGCATCGTATTGGACAATAAAAGCCGATGAACAAGTGAGCAGCGACTGTAACGTATGTCTTGTTGGGTGTGGGGACGTAGGCTTTACTCAATACTATTTTTGTGTGTGGAAACTTGCATCATAAAATGGCGCGGGACGTGACGGGGGAAGGTGGAGGGGGTTTGGAACGTGATGTGTGGGGGAAATGAGAAAGAGGCGAAAAACAGTATTACAACGCACGGCGAGAGGACATACATTTCAACAAAAACATAAGTGCAGAACATCCAATATTGTTACTCTAAACAAAAATAATTACTCTATGAACTAACAAATATATTCTTCCAATTACTCTACAGATGAAATGTTGTCAAGCTAGAAAGCTTGGAAAAGCAAGCCAGGCTGTACAGCCCTATCAGTAAACCTAACGCATTTTATGTGAATAATCACAAAAAAAATAAAAATACGTACGTTATAGAGTTTAGGCTTAAAACAGAAAACCAACGAAAATTTTTCTGTGCTGCTTTCCATAAATAAAGCGAAATCCTCTGAACTTGGACATACTTGTCGAAACAAGTTTGGATACAGAATAAAAAGTAAACCATTGTTTTGAAATTTCACACAACATGGTGCAAAGCAGAAGTGTTATTTTTTGCGTGTGTTGACTGCAGCATAGTGCGATGTGTGCTGAAGCAGCAGCCATTGCGAGGAAAGCGCAGAGATGGGAAAGAGCGTGCTGCGTGCGCCACAGAACAGGCTAGCTGCGGCCGTGGCTCCGGAAGCCCAGCGCACACGTGACGCCACGTGGAGCTGCACTACGCAAAAACCTGTCGCCACACACGTGCGTGGCAACGCACTTCACGCACACTTCAAATGGCTGTGCTTACCAACACCACGGCTGCCGCTCCTGCACCGTCACCTCCACAATGACACGGGTTCATTCCGAAGCAGCTTCGTATCTTTTCTTTTTTTATACCTCCTTATCAAATATATTTGAATACCACCAGAATCGGTTCGTCTGAAATGACTTTTCATACGTTCACTTCAATAAGCACTGCATAAGAGTGTTAAAAAAGGGTAAATCAGAAAACTGACACGTGTCCACTGTAATTGTAATTACTTAGCTACAAATTACTGAATCTGACACCACATTCAGTACATGTAGTTATTTTTTAATGTATAGAGCCTAATCAAGCGGCGCCGGCTGGGGTGGCCAAGCGGTTCTAGGCGCTACAATCTGGATCCGCGCGATCGCTACGGTCGCAGGTTCGAATCCTGCCTCGGGCATGGATGTGTGTGATGTCCTTAGGTTAGTTAGGTTTAAGTAGTTCTACGTTCTAGGGGACTGATGACCTCAAAAGTTAAGTCCCATAGTGCTCAGAGCCATTTGAACCATTATCACGCGGCTAGTGAAGTAACATTTATACAGGTTGGTCAGAAAACGGTAGTGTGTTGCAGATTGATTGTGATGGGAAATAATTGTTAAGAAAAACTCGATACGTTGCGTCATTTTCGAATTAATTAGCATTTAAGCTAGCCAGTGAGGTCGTTGCGCTCGCAGAAAAATCGTTCAAATGGCTCTGAACACTATGGGACTCAACATTTGAGGACATCACTCCCCTAGTTCTTAGAACTACTTAAACCTAACTAACCTAAGGACATCACACATATCCATGCCCGAGGCAGGATTCGAACCTGCAACCGTAGCGGTCACGCGGTTCCAGACTGAAGCGTATAGAACCGCTCGGCCACAACGGCCGGCCGCTCGCAAATTTTAGCGGTGTCCCAGATACAATCAATGTTAGTTGTTCTCTTAGCGTAGAATATAGCGCACAAGATTGCTCAGTCTTTGACTCGGGTTCGATCCTTACCACTGTCCCATGTCCAATATTTGTATCGCTCTCTTGTTCAGTTTTAGCAAACCAAACAAATAACACGTTTGGCGACCTGGTCTATGGCAGCCATCTGAATTTGCCTGCGCAACGGCCTGACTGCAATGCTAATTGACTCAGAAACTAAGCAAAGTATCGAATTTTTTTCAGTGATGATTCCTCAACACAATTTACCCTGCAACAGCCTTACAAGCTTTTCAGAGTGTTTCTGACCAACTGTTACTGACCACCTTGAATTTTTTTATTTTACTTATTTAAATATTTGTTTTATCGGGAAAGATAATGAGTCATTACAGCTTGCATCTATATCTATACTCCGCAACCTACTTTACGTCGTGTGGTGGAGGGTACCTTTCGAAACACTATCATTTTCCACCTTTTCTGTTCCATTCGCGAATGGTGCGTGGGAAGAAGGACTGTCGATAAACTTCCGTATGCTCGCTTGCAGAGTAATCTTGTAGATGTAAATGTAGCTGTATATGTTTCCGTCGTGGCCATTTCGCGACACATATGTGGGACGAAGTAGGCTAATATATTGCCCAACACTTCTTATAACGTGCACTCTCAGAATATTCAACAGCAATCTTCTCTTTTAGCGACCGCCACTAGAGCACTGGAGTTGGTTGAGCATCTCAGTAACGCTCTCGCGCTTACCAAACGATCTCGTGACGAAAAGTTCCGCTCTTCTTTGGATCTTTCCTATCATTTCTGTTAATCTTAACTGTTAAGGGTCCTAGACTCTTGAATAGTACCCAGGAACCAATCGTACAAGAGTTTTGCACGTCAGTATGTAGGTGTTACTCGCATTATATGAAACTAAGTACTAGGCCGAAAAAAGGAACTGTTTCAACAGAGCGGCTAAACATAATCAGCGACTGTACTATTATTACTGGTCAAGTCCTGAAACAAACAGTACTAAAAACGATGGGAATACGTGAATTAATAATTTTCTGCTTTGACTTAATAATTTTCCGTTAAAGCGCTGGCCGCTTTTTACGGTTATATGAGAAGATTCGCTCCTGACTGACTTATGAACTATGTCATTGGTTACTTGTTTATGGAGACAGATACAGATGTAAATTAACTGCAGCTGCCAGACATAAATAACAGGTAATCTGTAAGACCAATCCCCAAATAATTTCAGTGGTTTTCATGAATGACCATGAAAAAAACCGGTGCTCTGTAATTAGATGAACGGAAAGAACAGCGCTATGAGAAAATGTGCAAAGAGAAATGATCTACAGTTGCATAAACGTGGTCACAAGTAAGAACAGCCGAAACAAGAAGATCAAATACATGGCCTGTAATAAGATAATGTCGGCTACAGAACTAAGAGCACCAGTAACCGTCTTCAGTCTATTTATAGGCTGCAGACCTATGCATACTTCACAAACGACCGTACGGTGTCTGCCCAAGAGTATCACAGTCTCTTTCCTCAGCATCCCATTCCAGTCGCTATGCCACGCATGAAGAACAATTGTCATTATCACTATGTACAAACCTACAATTCTCTCATTTTTTCATCGTGTTGAAGACACGAGGTACGTGATGGACAAAGTAATACGTTTCTTGATTACTAATGCAACAAAAATTCTCGTAACACAGGAAAAGCTGAAAGTAGTACAAAACGCCTCTAAGAAGAAACATAATACAACTCATCATTGATACGTGAATAGTAAAATCTCCAGCTCATTACTTTCGGTGATCTTTCCTCTGTCAAGTGACTACAGAATATTTTCTCTGCTCAAGATTTATTTCCCAATAATATATTTATTGTATAGTACACACGGACACGAACAGTGAGGTTTTCCAGAAGAACTCTTAACAATATTATTCTATCCTGTAGTTAGCAAAATGAAATCTCTCTATATTGCAACATTACAGTTCAGCAATTTAAGCACAATATTTCCAAATCTTTCTCCGAAACGTTATACAATTACGTACTGGTTGTGGGTGACTAATAATAATATTGTTACTATTAGCAATCTACCATTTACTACCCCTCAGAATAAAGTAATAATAATAAAAAACAATAATAACTAGAGAGGGATAGATTTTCACTTTAGAAGATAGAAACAACGTACTGTCTCTGACAAAAAAATAGACATACCTCCCAGCCAGTTACTTCAGTGACATCCACAATTGCGACAGTAAACTTGTCTTCTGTTTAAATTGTAGTGCCTGTTGGTCTAGCAGTAAAGTGTGTGCTTGGAAAACGGGAGGTCGCAGGATCAAATCCCGGTGGGACCAGGGATATTTTAAGTCTGCCTTTAATCAAGCCTTCGCCTGTCAACGTTGTAGGGGTTCGCCAAGAACGACACGTGACTCGGATCCCACGTCAAACTGTTGGTCCCCTTACACCCGTTTGGATAACTGGGATTGATTAGGGACACGCAAGTCGCCGAAGTGACGTACAATTGAAATACTTGCAACCGGTCATTGAGCCACACGAAATTCCTGTTAGCACCATCTGAATTCTCTCTGTCTAACAGTCTGCAAAAGTTGATAAACTATAAGTATAAACACGTAACATCTACGTTCGAGCCCTCTAACACTCTTATCTTTTGTAACATATTTCGTAGAATTTGTTTAATAGTTGTGCATTCATGCATTCATAATTTATTTCAGATAGGGGTCGTCACTAGTGGCACTTCCATACAAAATTATTGTAGCAGGGAAGTCTTCAGCTGGTCACTTCTCTGAATACTTACCTGCGCTGGTGGTTCGTTTCACTCCACATGGACCACTTTAATCCCTAGAGCCAGGAACTGCTCATAGCTCTGAGAAGTATAAAGTGCGTTATTGCTGTTGTGTGAGTGTACACGGAAACTATCCTTGATAGAACGAGTGAATATCTGAACTGCAAGTCAGAGAGAAATGCTGAGAGATCTGTGAAAGGATTCATGGATAACGTTAAGCAGACATAAGAAATACTGTGTAATAGATATTCAGGTAAGTTTTATGCAGAATTACTTATTTTAAAGATACCTAGTACGGAATGGTGAGAGAACGAAGTGATTACTTTCGCCATTGTTATGAAATAAAACTACACTCCTGGAAATGGAAAAAAGAACACATTGACACCGGTGTGTCAGACCCACCATACTTGCTCCGGACACTGCGAGAGGGCTGTACAAGCAATGATCACACGCACGGCACAGCGGACACACCAGGAACCGCGGTGTTGGCCGTCGAATGGCGCTAGCTGCGCAGCATTTGTGCACCGCCGCCGTCAGTGTCAGCCAGTTTGCCGTGGCATACGGAGCTCCATCGCAGTCTTTAACACTGGTAGCATGCCGCGACAGCGTGGACGTGAACCGTATGTGCAGTTGACGGACTTTGAGCGAGGGCGTATAGTGGGCATGCGGGAGGCCGGGTGGACGTACCGCCGAATTGCTCAACACGTGGGGCGTGAGGTCTCCACAGTACATCGATGATGTCGCCAGTGGTCGGCGGAAGGTGCACGTGCCCATCGACCTGGGACCGGACCGCAGCGACGCACGGATGCACGCCAAGACCGTAGGATCCTACGCAGTGCCGTAGGGGACCGCACCGCCACTTCCCAGCAAATTAGGGACACTGTTGCTCCTGGGGTATCGGCGAGGACCATTCGCAACCGTCTCCATGAAGCTGGGCTACGGTCCCGCACACCGTTAGGCCGTCTTCCGCTCACGCCCCAACATCGTGCAGCCCGCCTCCAGTGGTGTCGCGACAGGCGTGAATGGAGGGACGAATGGAGACGTGTCGTCTTCAGCGATGAGAGTCGCTTCTGCCTTGGTGCCAATGATGGTCGTATGCGTGTTTGGCGCCGTGCAGGTGAGCGCCACAATCAGGACTGCATACGACCGAGGCACACAGGGCCAACACCCGGCATCATGGTGTGGGGAGCGATCTCCTACACTGGCCGTACACCACTGGTGATCGTCGAGGGGACACTGAATAGTGCACGGTACATCCAAACCGTCATCGAACCCATCGTTCTACCATTCCTAGACCGGCAAGGGAACTTGCTGTTCCAACAGGACAATGCACGTCCGCATATATCCCGTGCCACCCAACGTGCTCTAGAAGGTGTAAGTCAACTACCCTGGCCAGCAAGATCTCCGGATCTGTCCCCCATTGAGCATGTTTGGGACTGGATGAAGCGTCGTCTCACGCGGTCTGCACGTCCAGCACGAACGCTGGTCCAACTGAGGCGCCAGGTGGAAATGGCATGGCAAGCCGTTCCACAGGACTACACCCAGCATCTCTACGATCGTCTCCATGGGAGAATAGCAGCCTGCATTGCTGCGAAAGGTGGATATACACTGTACTAGTGCCGACATTGTGCATGCTCTGTTGCCTGTGTCTATGTGCCTGTGGTTCTGTCAGTGTGATCATGTGATGTATCTGACCCCAGGAATGTGTCAATAAAGTTTCCCCTTCCTGGGACAATGAATTCACGGTGTTCTTATTTCAATTTCCAGGAGTGTATTTTTAGCAAGTGTATACGGCTGCGCGTTATCTTTTCTACGTCCAGAACTACCCCATAACAATTGTACTAATCTGTACGTTGATTGCTTCCACAAATTTAACTGATACTTTTTTCCTAAATAATTAGTAAATGAAAATGCATGCCCATAATGGTCACTTAAAATAATTTAGATTTATTTTATTCTGTTAAGTAGCGTGTTATACTTAAGGCGGACAGCTGTGACACTTCTTCGGGACTCCGTCAACGTTGCCAGAATACTTATGATTTATATTCGAAATTTTACGTCACAAAAGGAACCAGCCTTTTATAATTTTAGAATATTTATGTTAGTTTATAAGTGTAAACAAATTCGTTAGAATCAAATAAGCATCCCAGTAGCATCAACCGTGGTCTTTTCTATTGCAACAAAGAAGAAAGCAGCCAGGTAGTAGTAAACCATTGTAGGCAGCTCAAAGCAGCCCATTAGAAGTTGTTTGGTACCATTGGAAGAGCATACAGTACTCATTTTATTCTCGGATGACAAATAACAATTTTAATTTATTTATTGTCACAGTAGTATACAAACATAAGCTGGTGGATGTTAACATCTGTTCAACTAAAGTGGTTTAATTATCTTTTTTAATAGGGATTCTCCTGTTGTTCTAATAATACCACGAGTGGCTGTACTAAATGAGGATGTTCAGCTCTCCAAATTATCCCTTCATTCAACTTTTTTAATTCATCATTAATGCGCATCAGTGAAAATTAGGGACGGACAATGTGTTACGAAGAAACTACGGGGGCATACTGAAGAATAATGCCTCCGAACTTTTTATATGAAAACTCTTAAAGTTTCTTAAATAAAACAAACGTTATTGATATTATACTCATTTATTCATGTCTGAATATTTATTTTTCAACGTAGTCATCTTGGCAACGAATACATTTCTCCCAACGAGAGACCAGTTTTTTGACACTGTCAATGCAGAATGTTAGACTTTGTTGACGAAGCCACAACCTCACCTCTGCTTGCACCGCTTCATCACTATCAAAGTGAAGTCGCCGAAGGTATTATTTAAGTTTTGAAATACACCAATCTCTAGAATGAAATTTTCACTCTACAGCGGAGTGTGCGCTGATATGAAACTTCCTGGCAGATTAAAACTGAGCCATGTCTCCGCAATATCCTTTCTTTCAGGAGTGCTAGTTCTGCAAGGTTCGAAGGAGAGCTTCTGTAAAGTTTGGAAGGTACGAGACGAGGTATTGGCAGTAGTAAAGCTGTGAGGACGGGGCGTGAGTCGTGCTTGGGTAGCTCATTCGGTAGAGCACTTGCCCGCGAAAGGCAAAGGGCCCGAGTTCGAGTCTCGGTCCGGCACACAGTTTTAATCTGCCAGGAAGTTTCACACCAATCTCTGTTACTCCCGTTGATGTTAGCACCACTGTTTCCTAGATTACGAGAACGAACAACCCAACGTCGCACATTACTGATGTTGATACAATCAGCACCGTACACAGCTTTCATTCTTCTCTGGATTTTAATTGGAGACACATTTTCTGTGGTTATAAACTCGATTACAGCACTCTGTCGAAGTGCTGAAGACAAATTAATATCAAAACTACAAATACCACCTGAAGCAGTTCTTGTTATTATTCTCTCCGAAGAAGTAAGACAAGAAACTGAGGAATTGTGATGACCGAAGTATACCGGTACCTCAGTAATTCGAAAATGCACGTCTGTCCTTCCAGGAAGACATTTCGTTTTGTCTGGTCATACAATGCACAAGCACTCAACACGATACAAATTCACCGTTGACACTTCTTAAGAGACAAGAAAAAACTAAATCCACCAGCACTTTACATGAACAGCAGGAATGCATGTCTGAAGGACACCGAAAAGTACATCGAAACAACACAGGCACTGCAATATGGTATTTCATGCCTAAAAACGAGGCCGCGACTTTAATCATGCGTCTCTCCCTCTATATGACTCGCGGTATCTGTGCGAGTATAGAATGAAGTGTGATAGGGCTGCTGTTGTTCTCTATACAGATAAATGATTTTTCGGACGGGGTGGGCAGAAATCTGTGATTATTTGCTGATGATGCCGTGGTGTACGGTAAGGTGTCGAAGTTGAGTGACTCTAGGAAGATACAAGACGACTTACACAAAATTTTCGGGTGGGATGAACGTCAGCTATCCCCAAATGTGTAAAAATGTAAGTTAATGCGGATGAATAGGAAGATCAAACCCGTAATGTTTGGATACAGTATACTAGTGTCCTGCTTGACGCAATGAAGCCGTTTAAATATCTGGGCGTAACGTTGCAAAACGATATGAAACGGAACGAGCGTGTGGAACTGTGGTAGGAAAGGCGAATGGTCGACTTCGGTTTACTGGGAGAATTTTAGGAAAGAGTGATTCACCTGTAAAGGAGACCGCATATAGGACGCTAGTGCAACCTATTCTTGAGTACTGCTCTAGTGTTTGGGATCCGCACCAGGTCGAATTGTAGGAAGAGGCGGGCTGCCAGATTTGTTACCGGTAGGTTCGAACAACAACACATAACTGTTACGGAGATGCTTCGGGAACTCAGACGGGAGTCCCTGAACGGAAGGCGACGTTCTTTTCGAGAAACGCTGTTGACAAAATTTATAGAACCGGCATTTACCGCTAACTGCCGAACGATTCTACTGCCGCCAACATACATT
Source organism: Schistocerca cancellata (assembly GCF_023864275.1). Lineage (NCBI taxonomy): Eukaryota > Metazoa > Arthropoda > Insecta > Orthoptera > Acrididae > Schistocerca > Schistocerca cancellata. Next base: position 664,790,053 of record NC_064629.1, read on the forward strand.
GCGCATAAGGACCACGGAGATAACGTACCAGAATTTAGGGCTCATACGGAGGCATATAGATAGTGGTTTTTTGGTTATTTGGTAGTGCATCAAGAGAGTAAATGACTAGTAGTAGTCCAGGGTACCATTCGCCACGCACCGTACGGTGGCTTGCGGAGTATCGATGTAGATGTAGAAGACAAGACGGTGACATATTAACGTTTGAAACGATTATTAAATCAAGGCCGTACGCTGTCGACAGGCGTTGATATACATCAACGGGGACGGTTGAAAATGTGTGCCCTGACCGGGACTCGAACCCGGGATCTCCTGCTTACATGGCAGACGCTCTATCCATCTAAGTCACCGAGGACACAGAGGACAGTGCGACTGCAGGGGGTTATCCCTTGCACGCTCCCCGTGAGATCCACATTCCCAACTTAATGTCCCCACAAAAATGGTTCAAATGGCTCTGAGCACTATGGGACTTAACATCTGAGGTCATCAGTCCCCTAGAACTTAGAACTACCTAAACCTAACTAACCTAAGGACATCCCACACATCCATGCCCGAGGCAGGATTCGAACCTGCGACCGGAGCGGTCGCGTGGTTCCGGACTGAAGCGCCTAGAACCACTCGGCCACACCGGCCGGCAATGTCCACACACTATATTCGTAGTACCCCTGCCCATTACAATTATTACTCGCGGCAGACAATCTTACCGAGTCCCGTAAGAGTTCGGGCAATACGTGTGCTTCCGCAGAGAAGAAGGAGGTTCAAATGGCTCTGAGCACTATGGGACGTAACATCAGTCCCCTAAAACTCAGAACTACTCAAACCTAACTAACCTAAGGACATCACACACATCCATGCCCGAGGCAGGATTCGAACCTGTGACCGTAGCAGTCGCGCGGTTGCGGACTGAAGCGCCTAGAACCGCTCGGCCACCGCGGCCGGCAAGAAGGAGGTCAATGGTCGGTTAGCCTTAACTATATGAAGAGGGTATCTGTTCTTTCGGACATGTCGGAAAGAACAGATACCGTCTTCATATGGAAGCTTGGGTCTGTCCGGGGAGCGTATTCTGATATCTGAAGCGGGTAAGGTGACCCCTCGCTCAAAGAGGGAAATCCGGTTTCGAGTACCGGTCCACCACAAATTTTATTTGCCACCAATACATTGTGCGACTGGAGTTTCACCATATTCGCAAATTCGAATATGGGTCTTGTATTTCATACAGCTGACGATCGCATCAGTGCCTGTTCCTTCAGACATGCACGCATGTAACAAAGGCCTTAGCAGAGTATATCGAAACGACACAGACACTGAAATACGATACTTGAAGTCCCTTAACCAATTACTCAGCTACTAAAACTACTGTTGACATTAAATATTCTATAAGCAAAATCGGTACGCTTCTGTTTATGTTCATTTACTACGGCACATCTGATGTTGTTGCTCTATGTTTCCATTACATGATCCGCCTTCAAAAGACGCGGTCAGCAGCTTTTTTCTGCTTGATTCGTTCAGCACTGGCCAACACATCAGCAGCATTTGCACCGTGACAATAGATAGTGTCGTCTTGCCGTGACGGCAGCACGCTGACGTATGGCTGAATGTCCGTGAAGTTCCTGCATACTGCGGCTATTCTGGTAGATAATTTAATTTAGCGTTGCCCACAGAAAAAAAGTCTGGGGAAGTTAAATTACTGTTACACGTCGATTAACATACGTGTGTTCCTCAGTCGCCGGCCGCTGTGGCCCAGCGGTTGTAGGCGCTTCAGTCACCGCGCTGCTGCTACAGTCGCAGGTTCGAATCCTGCCTCGGGCATGGGTGTGTGTGATGTCTTTAGGTTAGTTAGGTTTAAGTAGTTCTAAGTCTAGGGGACTGATTACCTCATATGTTAAGTCCCATAGTTCTTACAACCATTTTTTTCTCTCAGCCGAGCCATTTGTGTATAAACGTTTTGTTCAGAAAGCTAAGAGCTGACCGTAAGAAATGTAACGGACAGCCATCGTCCTGATACTACATTTTTGTCGATCTTACAGAGGGATTTCATCTAGCAATTTTCATAATGTACAGTAGAGAAAGTTTATGTATTTGGCCTAATAATTCTTTTTCAAATACCATACCAAACATGTACATTCCATGGTGAGCGACCTGTTGCAACCATCTTGGATTTTATGCTGCCAAGTAATTATCGTGATTTGTAAATGTAGACTCAACACTGAGCAAAACATTGTCGGAAAAGGTTATATTGTTTCGTATCTATCTTTGTGGCCACTCACAAAGTAATCGAGATTTTATAAATCATCAAATTCAAGAAACACATGCGACGAAATTGGAGACATCGCTAGACACAACATTTTGAAATGCTGTGTCGAGTTGCAATTTGTGAACAATGCTGTTGAGAAATCACTTCTCCAGCAACCATAATATTAATTTCATTATCTTCTGAGGTGCATGGATTAGCCCGCTCTTTTTCACCACATGCACTTTCTCTGTTTCACGAAATTGCTTCACAGCATTACTGAAAGAGGCATTATTTGAAGAAACCGTCATATATAGAAATTATTGAGTGTACAACAAATCGGCATTTTGAGAATTTTGCCTAGCTTCACTATAACATAGTATTATGTCAATGCTTTCAGTCTGTACATATACCTTCCCTTCCCCGTACTGAGTTTTGTATAGCCGAATAGAGAGCGCCAATAGGGGAAGTCGTGTCGGAGAAACAGCCTAGAAAGTACATGTAAGAACTCAGCTCGTCAACCACCTCACGCACAGTCCAGAGAGAGAGAAAATGCCAAAAATCGTTACAGGGTCATAAGCAGCGAACTGAGGCACACGGACGTAGCATGCGTGATGTTGATAACAGCGCAGTCACGAGGCGAAGTGCCTCAGGCAGACGGGCTTAAGTCAGAAGCACGATCCAAATTTTGTACCGCCGGCGGTGCTACTGCGACACTTCGAAGCATCTGTTGTTCATTTTCAGTCTCATTTAAAGACCATCCTATAATACACTTTGCACATTCTTTACGTGATCGGAAGTGCCATTTACGACTATGTTATGATGATCTGATAATGGGTCTTGGCCACAAACTAGTCATAGAATAAATAAAAAAGTAAAAAAAAAACCGTGGACTGGTTTTTCATTCTATTGTTTAACAGAAGTCTCTGATCCAAGCTACTCTACCATGCTGGATGTTCGTGTTTGGATGTGTTTGGAAAACATCTGTCTCAAGCTAACATAAAAGTATGTAAACTAAATTATACTCCGTCCGAACAGGCCTCGGTATGCCCAGCGGTACTGACCGACCGCCGTGTCATCCTCAGCTTGTAGGCATCACTGAATGCGGATTGAGGGACATGTGGTCAGCACACCGCTCTCCCGGCCGTTGTCAGTTTACGAGACAGGAGTCACTACTTCTCAATCAAGTAGCTCCTCAATTTGCCTCACAAGCGTTGAGTGCATCCCGCTTTCCAACAAAACTCGGCAGACCAGATGGTTACCCATCCAAGTATTAGCCAAGCCCGACAGCGCTTAACTTCGGAGATCTGACGGGAACCGATGTTACCACTGCGGCAAGGCCATTGACATGAAAGTACGTAGTCCAATTAAAAAAATGTTGTCTCCGTTTTGTGTTCTAGAATATGTCATTCAAGCGATTTCCGGTAGGAAAAGTAGACAGGACTTTCGGAATCAAATACCCTTTATTGCCAACATTTACTTGTCACATCAAAATTAGTTCAGTCAGCGCACGTTCCAGAGTTAGATGAGACACTCTCCTCACAGTATGAAGCCGATCTCCAGCGATAAAATTTCTGAAGCCGTTTGAGGATATTTTCTGATGTTCGTATATGAGACTCTTGGTGTCCGGTGCGTCGTTACAGAGAAATTGCAATTTTTTTTTCTGACTTCCATTGCCGGCCTAAGTGGCCGAGCGGTTCTAGGCGCTACAGTCTGGAGCCGCGCGACCGCTACGGTGGCAGATTCGAATCCTGTCTCGGGCATGGATGTGTGTGATGTCCTTAGGTTAGTTAAGTTTAAGTAGTTCTAAGTTCTAGGGGACTGATGACTTCAGAAGTTAAGTCCCATAGTGCTCGGAGCCATTTGAACCATTCTTGACTTCCATTTGTCTTTGTATCTCTACTGCACTCAAAATGTCGGCGGTACGCGGTTTGTGTCTTCTTTGGAAAGAAACTTGTTCCAGTCACTCACGCTCTTTGCTCTTGACAATAGTAATGCCCACTCTGCTTTTCACCTTCAAATTTTCATTCGCTCAGAATTTTTTTGTCTGGAAGTGTTACCTATTCGTTCACGGCGATATGCATTAGAATGGATATGTTTGTAATGACGGGGTGGTCGATAAGCATCTAGTCTATGAGTTTACTTAATGTAATGCAAGAGCAGCACAACAATACCATGCTGAGTTGATCCAGTAGCGACACCAACCACATTACAATGGGCCTACTTTGTCACCTGTGCATAGGCACCTACGAGAAACCGCATCCTACAGTGTTATGAAGATTGGATGTTACAGGCTTGTCCACTATTGTAAGGGAATTAGCACACAAATAAAGGTATATGAGGGTAACAAACCGAATAAATCATAATTATATTGTTATTTTGTTACGAGGCATCGGATTCCGTTGGTCCCTTACACCCTGAACAACCACCCACACTTTTTCTGGTGGGATTCGTGTTCACCCTGCGCATCGGATTAATTACATAATATGCACCTCACAAACACTTCGTAAACAGTTTCAGGTATCGACAACAAGTTCTGGACGAATGAGGGTACCCAAAGTTAATTTAATTTACTGTATTGGTAATACTTGGGTCTTCTTTACCCATCAACATTTTGAAAGAACTATGTTTCTTTAAAAAAATGTTCAAATGTGTGTGAAATCTTATGGGACTTAACTGCTAAGGTCATCAGTCCCCAAGCTTAGACACCACTTAACCTAAATTATCCTAAGGACAAACACACACACCCATGCCCGAGGGAGGACTCGAACCTCCGCCGGGACCAGCCATTTAAAAAAAAAAATGGCACTGGAAACAGGAGTTCAGTGATAGAGAATTTGTTAATGTTTTCAGTTAAATTTTCAGAAAAGTAATAATGTGATTCATTAAATAAGCTGATGTGCAAAACTTTAGGACGAAAGTAACTTTTGTATACTGTGTCAGAGCCAGATAACATAGCTCCATAAAACTTGGATCATTGATAGACTAAGAGTTCTCCATGTTCAAATCGTATTGAAACTAGATCCTCTTTTAATGTATTAATTTCCTTTTCCTGCAATGTTAGGGAGTAATTTAAGTTGTTTTCTGCTGAACGTTCGGTATAATGTACATGCATTGTCACTGACCTCCATCATGTATGAATCTGAGATTTATTTTCATGCACTTATCGTGATACTAACACTTCCATTCCATGCATAAAATGACTCTTACTACCTTTTTGGAGTATGAATTACACAATTAACGATTACATAATAACGAAACCAAGAAATAAACTTTTCCACTGCCTTTACTTGGCGCCATCTAAACTTAACAGTGCTGTGTACGCCAGTCAGCCAAAATATTACCACTGCCCACCGCAACGTTGAATGCCGCCTGGTGGCGTTTCGGGGACGTGACGCGGTAACAAAAGTATGTAAGCGGAGAAGCCACGCTCGGGGAATCGCCCTAGCAAAAATATGGGCTGTAATTGGAGAATCCATTGAGATAAGCGACTTTGACAAAGAGCACATTGTTATCGCACACATATCCTGTAAAAGAATGTCTCTAAAACGGCGAAGCTGGTTGAATGTTCACATGCTAGTGCCGTGAGCACCTACGGAAAGAGGTAGGAGGACAGTGAAATTACCACTAGGCGCTACATGGTTGGACGTCCACGAATCTTCAAAGAACGTGGGGTTCGGTGGCTTGTCTGCTCTGTAAAGAACATTATGGAACATGGAGCTCCACAGGAGACCGCCCCCATGTGTCCACATGTTGGCCCAGTGACATCGTCAGTTACGATTGCAGGGGGGCACGGGACCATCGGGATTCGACCGTCCATCAATGGAAACACGTCGGCTCTTTGGGTGAATCACAAACGCCGTCATCGGGGTGAACAGCGGCTCGAAACGAGCAGCGCGCCACGGACGCAGGCTGGTGGAAGCAGCATTATGCTATGCACTTGCATTGAACCTGTGGTATTAGTCGAAGCCATGCTGACAGCTGAGAACCACGGGTGCATCCCTTCATGCTTGATGTCTACCCCGACGGCGATGTCATCTTTCAGCTGTATAACGCCCCGTGTCTCGGAGCCAGAACCGTGCTACAGTGGTCTGTGCAGCGTTATAGTGAATTCACGTTGATGTCAGGTGACCAAATTCGTCTGATATAAATCCCATGGAACCCATCTGGGTCGCTATAGGGCGCCATCACCACATACACAAATCAGCGGCCCGTTTACATGAACCTGTGCGTAGACATCTAATACCACATACCTCCACAAACGTCCCAAAAAACTCTCGGATCCCTTATATGCATAATCGCTGACTTATTTCGTTCCAAAGACGGAAAACCAAGCTATTATTCAGGTGGTCATTATGTTTTGGCTCATCAGTGTATGGACATTGCTATTCTCCTCAGCTTGTGATGGTTTATTATTTATGTAGTAACACTCATCTACAAATTGGTGATAAGCAAATCATTTCCCATTACAGACATTTATATTTCTTTCCAAAGTTTTCAAAAGTGTTTGAAAAAGTGTTGTATGATAGAAAACCAGATACGAAGATTTTATATAGTGAGGATGAAAATTTGAATACTGAATTGGTGGATAGTGATTATCTTTATGCTTACATTTTGGCTAGGTTGACTTGCACGTACCGAAGGCTACACAAGAAGATGAAATTATGAATGCGGAGCAGAAGGAAATGTGCAGGCCGTCGGGTTGGATGAGGCGTAATGAAAACGGATTCCAAGGTATATAGAGTGTGTGGATGAAAGGGAGTCACCTCAAGATACACGGAATACAGAGGAGGTACAAAAACAGGAATATGACGAAGCACGGATGCACTGAGGAGACAGAAAGTGGTTTGCGTTTGATGACACGTCTGCTGCTGAATGTCTTTTTACAGCCCATCACGCATGGTAAACACCATGCTTGCTGCACAGTTTAGACAAGTTGTCAGCTGCAGTGACGGAACAGCTGAAATATTTCGAAACTTGCAACAACCTTCCAACATACAATTAGAATACCACACCGACATTTATTGAAGTATATTCTTTCTTTTTATGTGTCTAGAAGGATTATTGACTCGACTTAAAAATTAAAGAAAGTCAGAAAGTTTCTCATTGTATATTCATCAATATGACGCTGAGATAAAAACAGACGTTCTTAATCATTGCTTATTAAGGCCATAATTTTCGTGACGTACAAGTAGGCCTATGACTCGAGTGCACGTGTAACCCCCGACTTTCCGCAGACTGTCTGTTTATCTAGAAGGAAGTATTACCTGAAGAAAACACTACAATACTTCCGAAATGTATCCACAATATTTCAAAGTTGTGAACTCCTGACAAATGTATGTAGCACGGAGAAACGTTTACACTTTTCAGCAAGCGTAAAATTGGTGTCGTCTTTGACAGTCGGTTTAAAGAGTTCCATCTCGAATCGATAACGCTGTAAGAGTATTGTATATAATAATAAAACGTCAAGATAATATCGATACTATATTCGGACTAGAAGCTACGGGATTCGGTTCACTGGTAAGATACCAGGAAACTACAGTCGTCTACGAGAAAGAGTGACAATAAGAGGTTTGGACCACCTCTATAGGGTATTTCTTGAGATCCGTAACACGTTGAAGTAATCAGAGATATCGGAATATAAAAGATATAGACAGCACTGATAGTGACATATTCGTTCGGCCCACTAGAGTGTGTACCACACGATTTCAAACATTTGAGTTGTGACATACTTGAAGCAAGATATCTTTTACATATGGATAATGAAATTACAAAGTTCATAACCTCTTTCCAGTAGGTATGTCACACGTATTCCGACAAAACACTCTAACAGGAAGTGTAAAAGTAATATTAGCTCAACTATTGCTAATAGAGACCCATTTAAACAGTCTTTCATTCCATCTGCCTTATGTGAATGGTAAGAAATTAATAATAAATAATATGATAAAAAAATACTCACTGCCTTGAATCTAACTATGGCTTTCAGAGTGCATATATAGATACACATTTCTGGTAAAAAAGAAATTGAAGTAGTTGTGCTTTCCCGCTCTCATTCAGTGAACATCGAAAGGTAGTGGCCACAGCGTCTGTTGCTGCTCCCTGCGACTATTTTTAAAGCTCTGAAGGCGGGTGGTTAGTCTCAAGGGCTGCTGCAATTAGTGTAATCTCGAGTGCTTCCTCACCTTCTGATTAGTGCAGCCTGAGTTTTCAACCGTTGTCAAACTTCAGTCACTTGGAAGTGAGCCTGAGGAAGAGTTTCTCTTGGCAGTAAGAGCTTCCTTTGAACATAGCGTATGGTAGTATCATTCGGACGTCTGTCAGATCTTCCGTTGACAAACGCCGAGTGTGTGATCGACTATAGGTAGACAAGAATAACTACTTTTCCCTATAACTCAACTCTCTGAGTTATTAATACTTGTGATAAAAGTAACCCATATCGGTATAAATTATGTCCGTACTAAAATTATTTCTGAAATGCTAAAATTAGCTTTTTGTTTACCAAAAGGTAAAGCAGGCAGCAAAATAATCATCAGTTGTTGGTCACCATCTTTTTCCAACGAAAGATTTCATGGTCAGGTAAACATAGAGTTTTCGTCAAACCCTCACCAGCCAACAAGAATGTCACATATAACAATTCCGACCTAACTGACAATGACATGCGGTCATGTTTCTGTATGGATTTATTTTACCTGACAGTATTAATGCCTTCAGTCCCTCTCTTACGTCGAACTGGGCAGCCTGAGACATTCTATGTAGAGAAAACGTCGGAGTGTACCTACTTTATGAGCTACACATAATAATAGCAATGATACAGCTGTACTAATGAAGTATATTCATTAATTATTAATGTCATTCATTTCAGTCCTATTAACATTGTTTTCAGTACATTTCTCATAAAATTAGGTTTCTGCCGAATAGTAGCAATGATGTACTAACAGGAATACTTGCAAATAATACAGATGGAATCAAATCTGCAGAGTAAGTTAACTTGTCTGCAAAAGAACGAGAAATAATAGGGTTCAGATGTAAGTCTAGATGAGAAATAAAAATAAAAATAAAGATAACGGAAAGAGGAAAGCTGAGAGTATGTTAGTGATATGATTGAAATTCCAGTTCACTGTTGAAAAGAGAGAAGACAGCTGAGATACGCCGAGACAGAAACTACGCCGATGGTAACAGATAAAGCTTTAATCTCCTCTTGAATGCAGCGTAGTTTTGCATCAGACGCAGGTTACTGGATACTTTGCTCCACAGACGTATTGCTGAAATGGAGAAGGAGATGGAGAAATATTTAGAGTTCCACGTAGGTGCATATAAGATGCTGCACGTAGGAGATCTTGCATTGCAGTTAAGAATCGACAATAGGAATTTGAGGAGAGATATTGAGACGTTTTGAGAACCCTAGTGACTAGGAAACGGATGAAGAAAATAGTGCACGTGGAAATAATTTTGTTCATTTGGTGGTAATCACAATAAAAGCGCATAAGAAGGACTGACGTGAACAAACAAACGGTTGTCATATATATGTCACGTAATAATTGGCTCTGAGCACTATGGGACTCAACTGCTGTGGTCATAAGTCCCTTAGAACTTAGAACTACTTAAACCTAACTAACCTAAGGACATCACACACATTCATGCCCGAGGCAAGATTCGAACCTGCGACCGTAGCGGTCGTACGGTTCCAGACTGTAGCGCCTTTAACCGCTCGGCCACTCTGGCCGGCCACGTAATAATTCATGACTAACTCGAGTCATCTACAGTTTCCGCTATTTGTGCAGTGTCAAATCACGTCACAGTGGTGTAGACTAGTGAAGACTGAGTAGAAATTTTTGTTTCAGAAATGTTAATTGCATATCGGACAGAGAGAGATTTACAGCATGTTGCAAAAGTTTTTTCTTTCCTGGCTTAGAGGGTCACGCGTCATCATGCCGAAACGTTTATTGCTTTCTGATTCGTTAACTGTATACCGCCAAGGAGTATGACAGAAACTGCTTCGCAAAACTGTTCACCTATCAACATGCGGCATGACTTAAGAATCACCTGCACTTACTACAGTTTTGTTTTGGGTCGAAAGTCTTGTGCCCATCGTCATACTAAACAGATAGCTTCATTCACGTTTCGTATAACGAAATCAGTATTCGTATTGACAGCACTTAAAATTTGCTGGATGTCGTCATTATATAAGACGTGGTTACAGTAATGTAACGGAGGTGGAATGTCATTGATATACATCTACATCTACAAAGGTAGTTCGCAATCCACCGTATGGTGAGTGGCAGACGGTATCCCGTACAACTACGAGTCATTTTCTTTCCTATTCCACTCGCAAGTAGAGCGAGTATCTTCAAAATGGTTCAAATGGCTCTCACCACTATGGGACTTAGCATCTGAGGTCATCAGTCCCCTAGACTTAGAACTACTTAAACCTAAGTAACCTAAGTACAGGATTCGAACCTGCGACCGTAGCAGCAGCGTGGTCCCAGACGGCAAACGAGTATCTACATGCCTCCGTATGAGCCCTAATTTCTCGTATCTTATTTTCGCGGTCCTTACGCGCAATGTATGTTGGATGCAGTCGAATCGTTATGAAGTCAGGTTCAAATGCTGGTTCTCTAAATTTTCTCAGTAGTGTTTCTTGAAATGAATGTCGCCTTCCGTCCAGGGACTCCCACTTTAAGTTTCTGAATAATGTCATACGTGCGTGTTGTTCGAACCTACCAGTAACAAATGTAACAGCCAGCCTCTGAATTGCTTCGATGTCTTCCTTTAATCTGACCTGGTACGGATCCAAAACACTTGAGCAGTACTCAAGAATAGGTCGCAGTACCGTCCTACATGCGGCCTCCTTTACAGATAACCACACTCTCCTAGAATTCCCCAGTAACCGAAGTCGACCATTCGCCTTGCCTACCACAATTCTCGTTCCATTTCACATTGCTTTTGCAACGTTATGCCCTGATATTTAAACAAAGTGACTGTGTCAGAGAAGGATGCTGTAGCCGAAGATTATGGGTTAGTTTTTCCAATATTTTTCTACATTTGGAGCTAGTTGCCATTCATCACACCAACTAGCAATTTTGTCTAAGTCATCTTGTATCCTCCTACAGGCTCTCAAATGGAACACCTCACCGTACACCACAGCACCATCAGCAAACAACCACAAAGTACTGCCCATCCCGTCTGCCAAATCATTTACACTACTGGCCATTAAAATTGCTACACAAGGATGATGACTTGCTACAGACGCGAAATTTAACCGACAGGAAGAAGATGCTGTGATATACAGATGATTAGCTTTTCATAGCATTCACACAAGGTTGGCGCCGGTGGTGACACCTACAACGTGCTGACATGAGAAAAGTTTCCAACCGATTTCTCATACACAAACAGCTGTTGACCGGCGTTGCCTGGTGAAACGTTGTTGTGATGCCTCGTGTAAGGAGGAGAAATGCGTACCATCACGTTTCCAACTTTGATAAAGGTCGGATTATAGCCTATCGCGATTGCGGATTATCTTATCGCGACATTGCTGCTCGCATTGGTCGAGATCCAATGACTGTTAGCAGAATATGGAATCGGTGGGTTCAGGAGAGTAATACGGAACGCCGTGCTGGATCCCAACGGCCTCGTATCACTAGCAGTCGAGATGACAGGCATCTTATCTGCACGGCTGTAACGGATCGTGCAGCCACGTCTCGATCCCTGAGTCAACAGAGGGGGACGTTTGTAAGACAACAACCATCTGCACGGACAGTTCGACGACGTTTGCAGCAGCATGGACTATCGACTCAGAGACCATGACTGCGGTTACCCTTGACGCTGCATCACAGACAGGAGCGCCTGCGATGGTGTACTCAACGACGAACCTGGGTGCACGAATGGCAAAACGTCATTTTTTCGGATGAATCCAGGTTTTGTTTACAGCATCGTGATGATCAGATCCGTGTTTGGCGACATCGCAGTGAACGCACATTGGAAGCGCTTATTCGTCATCGCCATACTGCCGTATCACCCGGCGTGATGTAATGGTGTGCCATTGGTTACACGTCTCGGTCACCTCTTGTTGCTTTGACGGCACTTTGAACAGTGGGCGTTACATTTCGGATGTGTTACGACCCTTGGTTCAAATGGTTCTGAGCACTATGGGACTTAACATCGACGGTCATCAGTCCCCTAGAACTTAGAACTACTTAAACCTAACTAACCTAAGGACAGCACACAACACCCAGCCATCACGAGGCAGAGAAAATCCCTGACCCCGCCGGGAATCGAACCCGGGAACCTGGGCGTGGGAAGCGAGAACGCTACCGCACGACCACGAGATGCGGGCTACGACTCTTGGCTCTACCCTTCATTCGATCCCTGCGAAACCCTACGTTTCAGCAGGATAATGCACGATCGCATGTTGCAGGTCCTGTACGGGCCTTTCTGGATACAGAAAATGTTCGACTGCTGCCCTGGCCAGCACATTTTCCAGATCTCTCACCAATTGAAAACGTCTGGTCAATGGTGGGCGAGCAACTGGCTCGTCACAATACGCCAGTCACTACTCTCGATGAACTGTGGTATTGTGTTGAAGCTGCGTGGGCAGCTGTACCTGTACACGCCATCCAAGCTCTGTTTGACTCAATGCCCGGGCGTATCAAGGCCGTTATTACGGCCAGAGATGGCTGTTCTGAGTACTATTTTCATAGGATCTATGTACCCAAATTGCGTGAAATGTAATCACACGTCAGTTCTAGTATAATATATTTGTCTAATGAATACCCGTTTATCATCTGCATTTCTTTTTGGTGTAGCATTTTTAACGGCCAGTAGTGTATATAGAGAATAATAGCGGTCCTATGACACTTCCCTGAGCACTCCTGACGATACCCATGTCTCTGATGAACACTCGCCGTCAAGGAAAACATACTGGGTTCAGTACCTTAAGAAATCTTCGAGCCACTTACGTATCTGTGAACCTATTCCATATGCTCGTACTTTCTTAACAAGCAGCAATGGGACACCGTGTCAGAGGCTTCCCGGAAATCTAGAAATTAGAAATCTGCCTGTTGCCCTTCATCCACAGTTCGCAGTTTATCATGTGAGAAAAGGGCAAGCTGAGATCGGCACGAGAGATATTTTCTAAAACCACGCTAATTCGTGGACATAAGATTCTCGGTCTCAAGAAAATTTCTTATTTTCGAAGTGAGAGTGTGTTCAAGTATTCTGCAGAAAACCGATGTTAGAGATATTAATCTGTAATTTTGCGGGTCCGTTATTTTGCCTTTCTTATATACAGGAGTCACCTGCGCTTTTCTCCAGTGGATTGAGAGTTTGTGCTTGACAAGAGATTGGTGATAAATGCAAGCTAGATAAGGGAACAGTGCTGTAAACTACTCTTTGAAAAACCGAACAGAGATTTCATCCAGACCTGGTGACTTATGTGGTTTCAACTCTTTCAGTTGTTGCTCTACATTACTATGTCGTCCATAAGGTAGTGAAATCGATGGACAAACAATGATATGTTTGAATGCCTTTACTGCGTGCGTGATTTCATACACATACATATACAGGTTAATTTGGCTAATTGGGGGTAAACTGCAGGAAAAAATCCCTGCGAGGAAGAGGAACGGGAAATGTACTATTGAAAACTGAACGGAAATTGAGGTGCAGTCTCATTGTGTGGTCGGGGTAGATATTGTCGAGATTCCTCCGTACGGGACTGCGGAGTTGAGCTGGAACCCGGTCAAGTTGCAGCGACATTACTCTTCGTGACACGAAAGGCACATATTGCGGCAAGGGAGGCAGGGTCACTTGCTGGAAGTGTAGATATGCTCACTTGTCAGGCGTTGTGTAAGATGGTTCGTGCCATGAGGCGGCCGTCAGTAATGCACGTCCACTCATTGAGGCTGAACCAGTGTTCATGATTCCATGCCACCACACCACTAAAATACTGATACAGACAGAACATTCTCACTTTCGTTGTGTGTTCTCATGTGTGCTTTCAAAAATATAACCTGCACTGTCAGAGATCTTTTATCTCCACCGTCAAGTGGGAGTTAGAACGCATTTCCGGTCACACGATATTTTATATTCCCTAGCTTCTCAGGGATCGTTTCCCGCATTTCGTCTCCGTTTAATGAAATAACCCTGTGTAAGGGGAAAGGGAACGGTCCATGGACTGAACCCTGGAGTACTCTTGAGATCACTCTTTTCCATGATGATTCCTCTGGTTCTTCGGTGACACATTAACATCTCTGTTTCTCAAGTACGTGTTGAACAACACCAGTGTGCTGTAAGAAAAATTCAGCTGTTTCTTTTCCAAATGTAAGCTATCGCAAACAAGAATACACTATGTGATCAAAAGTATCCGGACACCTGCCTCAAAATGACTTGCAAGTTCGTGGCACCCTCCATCGGTAATGCTGGAATTCAACATGGTGTTGGCCCTCCCTTAGCCTTGATGACAGCTTCCGCTCTCGCAGGCATACGTTCAATCAGGTGCTAGAAGGTTTCTTGGGGAATGGCAGCCCATTCTTCACGGAGTGCTGCACTGAGAAGAGGTATCGATGTTGGTTGGTGAGTCCTGACACAAAGTCGGCGTTCCAAAACATACCAAATGTGTTCTGTAGGATTCAGGTTAGGACTCTGTGTAAGCCGGTCCATCACAGAGATGTTATTGTCGTGTAACCACTCCGCCGTACGCCGTGCATTATGAACAGATGCTCGATCGTGTTGAAAGATGCAATCACCATGTAGGCCTCTGTTGTGATAGTGCCACGCAAAACAACAAGGGGTGGAAGCCCCCTCCATGAAAAACACTACCACACCATAACATCACCACCTCCGAATTTTACTGTTGGCACTACACACGCTGGCAGATGACGTTCACCAGGCATTCGCCATACCCTCACCCTGCCATCGGATCGCCACATTGTGTACCGTAATTCGTCACTCCACACAACGTTTTTCTACTGTTCAATCGTCCAGTGTTTACGCTCCTTACACCAAGCGAGACGTCGTTTGGCATTTACCGGCGTAATGTGTGGCTTATGATCAGCCGCTCGACCGTGAAATCAAATTTTCTCACGTCCCGCCTAACTATCATAGTACTTACAGTGGATCCCGACGCAATTTGGAATACCTGTGTGATGGTCTGAATAGATGTCTGCCAATTACCCTCTTCAACTGTCGGCGGTCTCTGTCAGTTAACAGACGAAGTCGGTGTTGTGGGTTGGCAAGAGAGCCAACCCGGTATGAGAGGAAGCCGAAAGGCACGCGTTTTAGCTCACGCAGGCTGGCGTGAGGTCTGGAACAGGTCAAGGAAATTAGACTAGTAAAAAAGGACGTAGCTGTGGAATACTTAACTTTAATCCATAAATGGTGAACATCGCTCTTGACGGTACATGTTTTACAGCATCAATAGTAACTGGTAATGGCGCCTTGCTAGGTCGTAGCAAACGACGTAGCTGAAGGCTATGCTAACTATCGTCTCGGCAAATGAGAGCGTAATTTGTCAGTGAACCATCGCTAGCAAAGTCGGTTGTACCACTGGGGCGAGTGCTAGGAAGTCTCTCTAGACCTGCCGTGTGGCGGCGCTCGGTCTGCAATCACTGATAGTGGCGGCACGCGGGTCCGACGTATACTAACGGACCGCGGCCGATTTAAAGGCTACCACCTAGCAAGTGTGGTGTCTGGCGGTGACACCAGTCGGCCTGTACGCTTTTGTGCTGTACGTGTCCCTTCACGTTTCCACTTCACTATCACATCGGAAACAGTGGACCTAGGGATGTTTAGGAGTTTGGAAATCTCGCGTACAGACGTATGACACAAGTGACACCCAATTATCTGACCACGTTCGAAGTCCGTGAGTTACGCGGAGCGCTCCATTCTGCTCTCTCACGCCGTCTAATGACTGCTGAGGTCGCTGATATGAGTACCTGGCAGTAGGTGGCGGTACAATGCACCTAATATGAAAAACGTATGTTTTTGGGGGTGTTCGGCTATTTTTGATCACATAGTGTATCAAACGCCTAGCTGAAATCTAGCAATTTCGATCGCGTATGTCCATGGCTTGGTTGATTTCATCAGTCATTTTGATTGTTTCAGCTGCTATACTATTGTGGTATGGAGAACGTGATGGATACTTACCGAGGGCATTACTAGATTTCAGGTTGTCCTTCAGCTGTTCATTTCCGGATCGGCGAGAAATTCAAGACGTCTATAAGAACCTGGTCAGTAATTTCGGCAATGGTTTTCGTCATGCCTATGTTCACATCAGTTCCTTCTTACTTAGAAAATTCATGACGTCTTTCTGTGGTTGTCTGTGTGTACACATTTTTCTAAAAAAAACTAATCTGGCGGGGAATCAAACACCTAAGTCAGCGGTGTCTGTCTATAGCAAGTAGAGAGTTCAGTTTTTCTGAAGAGGTGCTTAAAACAACTTCAGGCTTTGCTTTTTTCTATACCGAAGCTCCGCTGTTTGTTTTTCTTTTTTTTCTCTACAAGACTACATACAACAGACCGGACAGGCTTGACTGTCGAGTTGCGCGTTCTGTTTTACTTTGTTCCAGGTTTTTTTCTGTAGTTCATATAGTTAAGTGTTGAATTTCTCTCCAATCTTCTGTGTTAGAGTCTTCACTTATTAATAATCTCCCGTAATTTCGTTGTTAGCCATTGTGCTGGAACTCTTTTAGGGCCCTGCGGCAACTACAGCCGTTATGATATACATGAAATGTATACGAACAGCCGTTACCTGTATAAGGGTACGACGACAGTGAAAATTTGTGCCTGACAGGGACTCAAACCCGGATTTCCCGCGTTCCACGAGCGGTCGTCTTAACCGCTTCGGCTGTCCGTGTACGACTGAAGGTCATACCCGAACTTCCATATGCAGTCGTTCATGAGTCACAACCTGTAAGCGTACAAATATTATGTAATTATCGTGTTGTGGAGGACATTTTAACTGAAAATCGCTGCCTTATGTCGAAGGATAAATACGATGTTGTAGTACCATCTTCAACATTTGTAGTCCTGTCGTCATCAGATACGTGTAATATTACGGTATGTCGATAATTGTTACATTTGACCGTATAATTACAACAAAATGAAACACAGTCTTTGCACCATACACGTTTTGCCTTTATTCTTAGCAAAGCATCTTCAGTGGCCTGCAATATCTACCTATTTCTGTTTATACTATTTAGTTTACATATGGGATGATATAAATATAGGTTATAAACAGTTCTGGCAGTTTGCTTTTTATGATGTAGTAGTAATTTAAAGTTCTGCTTACAGGTTTCGTGGATGTTTTTCTATCTGTTGTGCTTTTGTTCCATTTTTGGCACTGTCCTTTTTCTTATCATAGCCATTTGAAATTTTGTTTTTCAGACTTCAAATCAGTGGGGAGTGAACAGTTGTTTGGATGTTATGTTTTGGTATTTTTGTGCTATCTGTGATCTGTTTGCACACAGTGTGTGTGTGTGTGTGTGTATGTGTGTGTGTGTGTGTGTGTGTGTGTGAGAGAGAGAGAGAGAGAGAGAGAGAGAGATGTTATTTACTTTGGTATGACTAGGTGATGGTATATATACATTTTTTTAAGTGTGTGATCATCGCACACACGTGCACGCACGTATGCGCACACACCAAGATCACAGATGTCATAAAAATAGTTGTTAATAACGTTATATCTTCGGCAATAACAAGCGACAGTTGGCAACACCAGCCAAAACATAACATCAAATGAAGTGTTGAGTTCCCAATGCTGTGTAGTCTGAAAAACAAAATTTCAATTGGCAATGATAAGAGGAAGAACAGCGTCAAAAATGGGACAAAAATACAATATGTAGAATAATGTCCACGAAACCTGTAAGCAGAACTTTAAATTATTACTACGTAACAAAACACAAATTGCAAGATCTCTTTATAGCCGATATGTACATCACTCCATATGTAAACTAAATAGTATAACCAAAAACATTTACGTATTCCAGGCTACTGAAGATGCGTCGTTAAGAACAAAGGCAAAACGCTTATGCCACAAAAATTTTGTTTCATTCAGTTACAAAAATTATCAACATACTGTAATACGATATTGCAGTACCTGTGCTGCTAAGAAGTACGATGCTACGTTCTTTCGGATATGCATACATGTCCGAACGAACAGTGTATCGTTCTTCTTAACAACACAGACAGTAAAATATCGTCTTTTAAAATTATCTAGAGAGAGAGAGAGAGATTAGTTGCAGGTCCACATTCGTGTCTCGCATAACGATAAAATGCTCTTCTTATGAGACGAATGAGGACAAGGCACCGAATTCAGATAGTTAATAATTGACTCCTATTAAATATTTCTGATTCTGTCGTTCTGTTTCGAGAACCAACAGCTAATCTTCAATCTTCCCATAGCACAGAATGTACGCAGTATCTTCGGTATTAAATCAGATCGAACATACGTTCCTACAACGCCCTCAGGATGGGCGGCGCTTGTGATAGTTGCGTAAATGTATAGTAAAAATAAACCTACATCACAGAAGCACCACTTGAAATCACATGTAGCCTCACTGCAGCCTCGTTTTCGGCTCACGTGACTAAGTATTTTATTGCAGGTTACAGCTCTTCAATTAGTGTAGCCTCATGGTACAGTATTCGATAGTGGCATGTAACAGTATTTTAAATGATCAATATGCTATCCTCTCTTATTTTTTACCTGTAGTGTCATGGGAAAATACACAGTAATATTTCCTCACAATAACAATTTTTCATAAATCAATTCACTAGTTATAGGTTGACTCTAACAGAGAAGACAACAACAACCAGTCACTTTTTACAACGCTGTTTATTTACACTCCTGGAAATGGAAAAAAGAACACATTGACACCGGTGTGTCAGACCCACCATACTTGCTCCGGACACTGCGAGAGGGCTGCACAAGCAATGATCACATGCACGGCACAGCGGACACACCAGGAACCGCGGTGTTGGCCGTCGAATGGCGCTAGCTGCGCAGCATTTGTGCACCGCCGCCGTCAGTGTCAGCCAGTTTGCCATGGCATACGGAGCTCCATCGCAGTCTTTAACACTGGTAGCATGCCGCGACAGCGTGGACGTGAACCGTATGTGCAGTTGACGGACTTTGAGCGAGGGCGTATAGTGGGCATGCGGGAGGCCGGGTGGACGTACCGCCGAATTGCTCAACACGTGGGGCGTGAGGTCTCCACAGTACATCGATGTTGTCGCCAGTGGTCGGCGGAAGGTGCACGTGCCCGTCGACCTGGGACCGGACCGCAGCGACGCACGGATGCACGCCAAGACCGTAGGATCCTACGCAGTGCCGTAGGGGACCGCACCGCCACTTCCCAGCAAATTAGGGACACTGTTGCTCCTGGGGTATCGGCGAGGACCATTCGCAACCGTCTCCATGAAGCTGGGCTACGGTCCCGCACACCGTTAGGCCGTCTTCCGCTCACGCCCCAACATCGTGCAGCCCGCCTCCAGTGGTGTCGCGACAGGCGTGAATGGAGGGACGAATGGAGACGTGTCGTCTTCAGCGATGAGAGTCGCTTCTGCCTTGGTGCCAATGATGGTCGTATGCGTGTTTGGCGCCGTGCAGGTGAGCGCCACAATCTGGACTGCATGCGACCGAGGCACACAGGGCCAACACCCGGCATCATGGTGTGGGGAGCGATCTCCTACACTGGCCGTACACCACTGGTGATCGTCGAGGGGACACTGAATAGTGCACGGTACATCCAAACCGTTATCGAACCCATCGTTCTACCATTCCTAGACCGGCAAGGGAACTTGCTGTTCCAACAGGACAATGCACGTCCGCATGTATCCCGTGCCACCCAACGTGCTCTAGAAGGTGTAAGTCAACTACCCTGGCCAGCAAGATCTCCGGATCTGTCCCCCATTGAGCATGTTTGGGACTGGATGAAGCGTCGTCTCACGCGGTCTGCACGTCCAGCACGAACGCTGGTCCAACTGAGGCGCCGGGTGGAAATGGCATGGCAAGCCGTTCCACAGGACTACATCCAGCATCTCTACGATCGTCTCCATGGGAGAATAGCAGCCTGCATTGCTGCGAAAGGTGGATATACACTGTACTAGTGCCGACATTGTGCATGCTATGTTGCCTGTGTCTATGTGCCTGTGGTTCTATCAGTGTGATCATGTGATGTATCTGACCCCAGGAATGTGTCAATAAAGTTTCGCCTTCCTGGGACAATGAATTCACGGTGTTCTTATTTCAATTTCCAGGAGTGTATTTAAATAGCGCCGTTACCGGTTTAGAAATGAAAGGTTCATCTTCAGACGGCTAGTTCACGTTAAGGTACATTTTACATTAGTTTCCACTTTTTTTTCCCAAACGATGAAATTTCGTTGGGGTGGTTGTGTCGTTGAAAAAACCGCGCCATTACGTTCCAATGCTAACTGCATGTGATCATGCAGCATCGATGAAGCATGATCACAAGTAGCCAATAACGGCTAATTTTGTAAACTGTTCACGTGCCGCCGTGGTTAAATTTTACTGTGTGTGGCAAAATGGCGCTATCCAAAATCGGGGCTGAGGCAACTATGTTTCACCACGGGCCATACATAGCAAGAGCGAACGGCATGTGCATAGATGTGTACGGGCGAGTAGACGTGCAACTGCTGAGCAAGTGACCGTCCAGATGAACCAACGACTATTCTGTGAACGTTGCTTCGTTATAGGCCTCCTTAGCCAGCACCCCTTCTGACTGCTCCTCATCGGTGATGAAATTTGGAAATTCCACGCCACTACAGACGTATACAGAGTGGCGACGGGTGGCCTTTCCAGACGAATCACGTTTTATGTTCCATCAGACAGATGGCTGTTTGTGCGCACAGCGTCAGATCTCTGAAATATCAGTTAAATCTTCGGTTGCCTATTTTCATGTAAAGCTAAAGTAATTACGGACTCTGTGCATGTGAAGTAAGCTCCCGTTATAACTGACCAAATGAAATTATCATTACAAGCTGTGTGCAAGTGGTTTCTGTCATTCAGAATACCCTAAACACACACTCTTTTATCATTATACCATGTGGCATGTCTTTATTTATAAATGAAAAGAAAACAGACTGTATCACTATTATGCGTCCAGTGGTGTCACTGCCTTCGCAACTAGAGGTTGCGTAGAGCGTCTGCCAGGTTAATATCGGCACTTAGTAACAACATTTACTGAAAGAGTGTGAAGTCTTATGAGGGAGACAAAGATAGATTCTCTATCTGATACATTCTCTGATCGGATGCTGGACGGCATCTGCATTTAAAAATGGGTTGTCGGTCTGCTTACGACATACTGATATGTTTCCACACCACTAACGTAATAATTTGAAATGCATACGTTTAGTAAGGCTGAAAACTTCTGAATCGACAAGGTACATCCGTGGCACCGAACCCCACTGCACAGATCGTATTTGAAGTCTGTGAGCTACTTAGAAGGTCCATTCTGGGATCGATTACATTTACATAATTATTCACTCCGAAACGCAGTATGTAGTACTGCCGGAGGGTGCTGCGATCATATATTAGCCACTCCTTGTATTTCACTCACTTATGAACCGAGGAAAACATACGTGCTCATGTCCTCCATACGTGCATGGATATCTCTTATCATATTTAAATGGATGCTAGGCGAGATATACCGTCTAACTAATTTAGACATGACTTCACGGGAACAATGTCACCTTTCTTTCAACCATTCCTGATAATCTTTGATATTTGTTCGTAAAAGATTCCTGACATGTTCGTTCCTAGTCAATCGTCCCGGAGCTCCTTCGACATCTGTTCTGGGATAAATTTTTAATGGTTCTAAACACTGCAACGACACTCTGCTATAGGTCTACAGGAACCTATTATGTTATTTTCATAAAAGATACACTGTACTTTACCTGGATTCTTCCAACAAATGTAAGTCATATACGTTTTCCTGATTCACGTGTTCGCTTCATTTCAAATCACTTCGCAGGAAATTAAACGAAGTGACAAGCATCGTGCGTGGCGACAGTCCCCGTCATGTTGCGATATTTTCCACATCGTTGGTAACGTCACAACTTTGCAACACTGTTGCCGAGAGCTGCCTGTCCGCCTCTCGTCACATAGCCTCCATGTGACGTATTACATTTCATGCGAGACTTATTGCAAATACGTCCTCGAAGGAAGAAATCACTGTCCCTTACGGGATATACAACTGCAACGTAGAGGAGCGGTTCTTCACAATCCGAAACGTACTCACTCGCCAGCAAGTTGATTAGTGTTCCAAGCGCATACGTAGCCCTGGTCTGCTGTGCCAAAGCACGTAGCGGCCGACTTCTGTCGAGGACGCCGTACGAAAACCTCTACGCTGAAGTTTCGCTTGCTCTGAAGGTTTTGTATTATTCCAGAAATATCCAGCGTTCGCTAAACTACACGTTTTTCCACTTATTCAAAATAGCACATACAGTTCTAACTGTTTCAGCGACTGACGTGTTTCCTCGCTGCAGAGTAAGATGACGAAACATTATCGGTGCATTGCATGCATTTTGACAGATTTTGTTTAGTAATCCACAATAATTTAGTGCCACGAAATCACATAAAGGTATATTCCAATACTTGCAGAAATATCAGACAAACTTCTGAATTTATTAACCCGAGTACTGCATATGGTGCTATTCTCGTCTCCCGTTACTAGTCTTTAGAGCTATATATGTATTTTTTATTTCATTTTAAGATAAAGTCCTTGTGAAAACAGTCTCTTACTTACATTACTTCACTTCACTTTACGTATGGCAATGCCCTTATCGACCATACGCCCGCTTTAAGAGCCTCTTCCATTTCTTTCTGTCGGATGCACTGTTTGTCCATTTGGTGTTGATGTTCATCCTAGATGTATCATCCCGGATGTTATACCGAAATCTAATTCTATGTCTTCTTCTCGTTCCATCTGTTGTTTTCCACAATGCTATTATAGGTAATCTCTTCTCCATCAGTTGTGCTATATGGCCTACCAAGTTCAACCTTCTTACCGGTATAATAGCAGAGTGATACAAGCGGATTTTGAAGTTGGTACCTAGCGAACTTTTCCGTAGAATTTTGATGAAACTAAAAATGGTTTTGTTCGCTGTTTCTAGACGGACATCTATTGCTATATCCGTTCTGCTGTTGTTACTGAAAGGAGTCCCTAAATACTTGAAACTGTCAGCAGTTTAAAAGTGACTCTACATGCAGCCAAAGGTGCATCACTCCTGATTTTCTTACTTATGACTAGGTATTCTTTCTTTTCTTCATTAACATGTATCCTGTTTTCTCGTTGATTTTCTAATAATTTTGCATTATCTTGATTAATTCTATGTTGTAACCACTTTAGATTTAGTAAATTCTCTACAGATCTTCTCTTAGACGAGGTAAAATAAAACATGTGAAATGACGTCCCCTTGTTTCAGCGCAGTGTACATCTTAAAGTTTTGAGTTTCTCCTTACGGTTTCTTTATACGACATAAAGTTTCAACTATACATATTTTAACTAACCTGATTAACTTTGAGTGTATTTAAAATTCCCTCATTGTACTTAGGAGAGTTTGTAGGTGTACGGTATCATAGACCTTTTTGTTATCTATAAATAATATGCGGACATCTACACTGAATTCCCACGCTTCCTCATTTATTTCCCTTAGAATGGATAACTGATCTAATGTGAATCTATTTCTGCAGCAACCGCACTGGTAGTCCCCTGTTAATTCCCCAGTTGACCCCAATCAGCCTGTTTATTAGCTAGTAAACAGGAAATTATTTTAGACCTTGTTGCCCAGTTGGTATCTTTCAAACAATTTTGAACAAGGCAGATGAGCTGAAATCGTCTTTTAGTCTAAAATCACAATAAGGGCTGATTCGAAGACGGGTAACGTTTCAGTTCCTTGATAGTCACGAAACATAACATAATAAAGAGATTCATTAGCATCACACTTCAAGAATAAGAGTATTAAGAAGAAAAAAGAGGTAACTTTAGGGCGCGGCATGGTTTTATGGATGGTGCACCATAATTAAGCATTCGTCTAAACTTCCACGAACGATCTGGTCAGACACTTATCGCAGTAATTAATGTGGCAGTTTCTGTTTGCGTGCTCAGTATTTTACTGTTATGTTGATGGTCAACATTAAATCAGTTCTAAGGTACGTTGCCCAAGACAAAATAATGTCATAACATGGTCTGCATACCAATATAGAGGAAAAGATAAACTGACCTTTATTTTCAAAAGTCACAAATTAATTGTGGCTGTGGTCATTTGACACTGAAATATATGAAAAAACGATGAAGAGAAAGACTAGGAGTTTCAGGCACAGTCTGTGGGTAGTACTTCAATGTCTCGATGGGCAACGAATCCACCACCTCCAGTGCAGATGTACAATTACGTCCCACCTCCTGCGGGAATCTCCAATTAGAGAACATGGACGATATGGACGAGGGCTGCGGATATGTGCACTATGTGGGAGTGTGGGTCGGTCGGAGGGCGTGCCTAGACAGTCCGTGAAATTGCGGTAAACACTGTGTCCAGGTGGCGCAGTGGTTGACGCAATTCCCTAGTAAGCAGGAGATCCCGAGTGCGATTCCTGGTCCGGCACAAATTTTCACTCTTCACCGTTGATTCCGTATGAAGTCCCGATGCAGCTGACATCAATATTCCCTTCCCTTTTCTTTCGTTTCTCCCCTCTCTATCTTCAATTTAATAACATGTATCACAGCTTCAGATTCCGTGTGGTGTCTGTTCATCCGTCCACAGCCGACACCGCACATTCATGTAATTGATTAGCTCGACGGGCAAGGAATCCACCAACTTCAGTGCGGATGCACAATCACGTCCAACTTCTTGTTTGAATATCAAAGTAGCAAGCATGGAGGACATGGACAGGGACTGTGGGTATGTGGCGCTATGCGGGAGTGTGGATCGTCTGAGGGGCGTGCCGAGATAGTTCGTGCAGTTGTTATAAACACTGTGTCCGGGTGGTGCAGCGGTTAATGCAACTGCCAATAAGCAGGAGATGCCAGGTTCGAATCCAAGTCCGGCACACATTTTCACTCGTCACCTCTGATTCCGTATGAAGTCCTGATGCGGCTGTTGTTAATACACTCCTGGAAATTGAAATAAGAACACCGTGAATTCATTGTCCCAGGAAGGGGAAACTTTATTGACACATTCCTGGGGTCAGATACATCACATGATCACACTGACAGAACCACAGGCACATAGACACAGGCAACAGAGCATGCACAATGTCGGCACTAGTACAGTTTATATCCACCTTTCGCAGCAATGCAGGCTGCTATTCTCCCATGGAGACGATCGTAGAGATGCTGGATGTAGTCCTGTGGAACGGCTTGCCATGCCATTTCCACCTGGCGCCTCAGTTGGAACAGCGTTCGTGCTGGACGTGCAGACCGCGTGAGACGACGCTTCATCCAGTCCCAAACATGCTCAATGGGGGACAGATCCGGAGATCTTGCTGGCCAGGGTAGTTGACTTACACCTTCTAGAGCACGTTGGGTGGCACGGGATACATGCGGACGTGCATTGTCCTGTTGGAACAGCAAGTTCCCTTGCCGGTCTAGGAATGGTAGAACGATGGGTTCGATGACGGTTTGGATGTACCGTGCACTATTCAGTGTCCCCTCGACGATCACCAGTGGTGTACGGCCAGTGTAGGAGATCGCTCCCCACACCATGATGCCGGGTGTTGGCCCTGTGTGCCTCGGTCGTATGCAGTCCTGATTGTGGCGCTCACCTGCACGGCGCCAAACACGCATACGACCATCATTGGCACCAAGGCAGAAGCGACTCTCATCGCTGAAGACGACACGTCTCCATTCGTCCCTCCATTCACGCCTGTCGCGACACCACTGGAGGCGGGCTGCACGATGTTGGGGCGTGAGCGGAAGACGGCCTAACGGTGTGCGCGACCGTAGCCCAGCTTCATGGAGACGGTTGCGAATGGTCCTCGCCGATACCCCAGGAGCAACAGTGTCCCTAATTTGCTGGGAAGTGGCGGTGCGGTCCCCTACGGCACTGCGTAGGATCCTACGGTCTTGGCGTGCATCCGTGCGTCGCTGCGGTCCGGTCCCAGGTCGACGGGCACGTGCACCTTCCGCCGACCACTGGCGACAACATCGATGTACTGTGGAGACCTCACTCCCCACGTGTTGAGCAATTCGGCGGTACGTCCACCCGGCCTCCCGCATGCCCACTATACGCCCTCGCTCAAAGTCCGTCAACTGCACATACGGTTCACGTCCACGCTGTCGCGGCATGCTACCAGTGTTAAAGACTGCGATGGAGCTCCGTATGCCACGGCAAACTGGCTGACAATGACGGCGGCGGTGCACAAATGCTGCGCAGCTAGCGCCATTCGACGGCCAACACCGCAGTTCCTGGTGTGTCCGCTGTGCCGTGCGTGTGATCATTGCTTGTACAGCCCTCTCGCAGTGTCCGGAGCAAGTATGGTGGGTCTGACACACCGGTGTCAATGTGTTCTTTTTTCCATTTCCAGGAGTGTATTTCCTTCCTTTTCCTTTCCTTTCTCCCCCCTTCACCTTCAATTTACGTAACGTACCTCACTTCGACTCCGGTTCTAGGAAGGGGTCTCTCATTGCCCAGATACTTAACCATGGTGGGAACTGGCGCACACACGTTATTCTTCTTCTGTAGAACAGTCTTGGGAGACGAAGACTATCTCTAAATACTGATAATCTATTCAATAACTATACATTTGGCCTTCCTTGGTCACACTAAATGTAAATGTCGTAGTGTATTGTTGGCTGGGATATCCTACAGGGTGGATTAAACAGTCTGTCAGAAAAGGTTTTCTTCTTCCGCACACATTGTCCACATGTTGTGTTGTGTTGTATGTGTGCCTATAGAGTGTAGGTGAGTATATAGGCGTGTATAGTGTTATGTTTCCGTTGTATGATGATGATGTTGATTATGATGGTTATGATAATGACAATGATAGAAAGAAGACTGTGAAACTTACACATATCCTACTCTTCTCAAGAAGCACTAACGAGACAGTGTCTGCCGTAAAATATCTGGCGTAATTATCCAGAGCGACCTTAGGTGGAATGACCATATAATACGGATAGCGTGAAAAGCAGACATCAGACTCAGATTCATCGGTAGAATCTTAAGGAAATGTAACTCATCCACGAAAGAAGTGACTTATAAGGCGCTCGTTCGCCCGATTCTTGAGTATTGTTCATCTATCTGGGAACCCTATCAGGTAAGATTGACAGAACAGATAAAGAAGTTTAATCGAAGAACGGCGGATTTCGTCACGGGATCGTTTAGCTGGCGAGAGAGTGTTACAGAGATGCTAAACAAACTCCACTGGCGTACAAGAGAGACGTTGTGCACCACGGAGAGATTTGCTATAGAAATTTCAGGCTGCACTTTTCAGGAGGAATCAGACAACATATTACTTCCCCCCACATACATCTCGCGTATTGACCACGAGGAGAAAGCTCGAGAAATTAGAGCCAATACAGAGGCTTACCGACAATCATTCTTCCTACGCACTATTCACGAGTGGAACAGAGTTGGAGGGATTAGACAGTGGTACCGAAAGTACCCTCCACCACACACCATTAGGTGACTTGCGGATTATGATGTAGATGAAGATGAAAGAGGCCGCCGAGCTTAACGCCCATTTGACTGACGAATCACCACGACCTCACTTCCGGCGACACTGCGGAGACGTTTGGAATTCTATCCACGACATTGGCACAATGACTGGTGATCAGAAACTTTATGCCACCATCTTCCCTCCTACTGCCGGCTAAAAACAAATAGTTAAAATTTCATCGAACACCAGGATTCAAACCAGATTACCTCCGAGTTGAACGCCAACACACAGGCGTGCGTTAGTGACCTCGGCTATGGAGTGGGTTCCTGATTACACTGATCGTCTCACTGCCTTTTTTTTTAATTCTACCAGGCCATGTGGGATCAGGGGCTGCGTCAATTTTGCTAACATATCCGGCTGAGAATTGCTCTCCGTCTATATCATTACATAAAAGGAATAAAAAAAGAATAAGATGAAGATTACACTTTAATGTCCCTTCCGCGACACTGCGGTGACGTTTGGAATTTTATCCAGGACATTGGCACAAGGACTGGTGATCAGGAACTTTATGCCACCATCTTCCCTCCTACTGCCGGCGAAACAGTAGTAGTGAAAATTTCATAGAACACCAGGATTCAAACCTACTTACCCAGACTGATCATTATAGAAAGAGCACAAGCTCGGATTACGAAATGATGGGGAACGAAATCGGCAGTGCCCTTTTCAAATAAAACATGCCAGCATTTACCTGGAGCGATTTAGGTAAAACAGGAGAACCCTAAATCTGCATGGCTGGTCACGGATTTTAAGGTAATTACACACGAAACATAAGCGCGGACAGGGCATGGAAATTGGCAGTATCCTTATTTAAGGGACCAATCCGGCATTGGGGTCAAGTAATTTAGGGAAATCACGAGAAATATTCGCGACGCCCATAAGCCCTCTCCTTTTAAATAATAGCCTGGTGGTTTAGGCAGTGCGACACCACGCTCTGTAATTGTAAAATATTTGTTCCTTGTCACAGTTTGGCACCTCACATCCACGGTGTGTGTGTATATCTTAAGTTAAGATACCTGTGATTAGAGCTGCACAGCGTGTTGTTTATAACGAAAAAAATACTTCGAAATTTCTTGCCCCTCAGATAGCATAAACCGAGCCGTCGTGACTAACATCTCAATTCGATCGCCTTATTACCATCTACGGTCTCATTCTCTCATTCCATGAGAGTCAGTATGGTGAGCAGAGACAGACATCGTCTCCCATAGCCTTGGTGGTTAAATAACGACGATGGAAGTTTCTTTCTTTGCCAGGATTTGAGCAAGCCTTCTCCAGATAGAATGCCACCTTACTATTGTACGTTAAGGATTATGTTTACCTAAGTGGTTGAGGAAGTGATCTACGTCCATTGAACATTAATCACATTCTCAGATACATAATTTGAGTCCGTATGGAACACGAAGCCTTTCGGCACTGCTGCGTTATATCTTACTGAGTGGCGGAAGTGTACATGTTGAATGGCTATACTCTAACACATCATTCGTCATCTACGTATACAGCCATATGTCTACTCTGCTAGTCACACTTAAGTGCTTGGCAGAGGATTCATCGAACCATTTTCAAACTCTCTACCGTTCCATTCTTGAATAGCGCGCAGGATAAACGAACGCATCGGTTACTCCATGTCAACTCACCTTGGCCTCTCTGTTCGACCATTTCGATGAAATTCTATGTGCACATTCGCTTGTGTACCCAATGAACGCTGGTATAGTTAAACGTTCGTCGAAGAAATACTGGCCAAGATATTGTCACTTGTTTGAACCCATGCGCGACTTTCCGTAGAGCGAGCTTGAATTTCTGGCGGGTTACAGCAGTTATATATTGAGCAATATTTCTTGAAAGAAATGAAATTTGGACAGCTTGTACAACTTTATGCATTGTCCTAGCAATTTGCGAGCCATATTCAACCACAACATTTTAGACCAAGTTGCACGAAAAAAATCGGAGCCCGAAAATATTTCGAAGTTTGACTTCTTATATCTAGGGGACTAAATACATCACGATCATCGAAGTCGGCATTTAGTAACCCAACAACACAAAATTCTCAGATACGAAGTTTCATTTACCTACCACTCTCTAATACTGAATGAATGAAGTGCAAAATTGAAAATCTTATAAAAAGATTAAAAAAATACGTTACTTTCGACCTGATTTTGCAAAAAAACTATCTCCTACAAAATTTTACAACTTTCCAGACGGGGCTCACTAGAAAGTCCATGGTTTTAACCACTAAAAAAGTGCATTTGATTATCCAACGCGGGCTAACAGTGCTAGATAGTATCAGTCAAAGCTGGGCGCAAGAATCATTGTACGAAGAAAATCCTTATATCTACAACAATAAACGCTTGCTGAACACGAAATGTAATACACAAAAGTCGGTAGCACAAGGATCTGGAATACAAAATTTCATTCATTTCATTTTATTTCAGTTTTATAGAACCCAGTTTCTTCAAAATCAGATCGAATACACCGCATTATTGATCTTTTTATAAAATCTTCAAATTTGTACTTCATTTATTCAGTATCATAAGTTGGTACATAGATGAAAATTTGTGTCTGAGAACTTTGCGTTGTTAGATTACTACATGCCAGCTTTGGCGTTCGTCATGCATTTAGTCCCCGAGATACAAAACGCTAAACTTCGAAATTTTTCATTTGGCTTGGTCTAAAATTTTACATCTGAATAGAGCTCATAATTCTTTTCATTATTGTTCTTAGGAGAACGCATAAAGTTGTACTAGACGTCCAAATTTCATTTCTTTCAACAAAATATTTTGCCTGACACATAACAGCTATAAGTTGCCAGAAATTCACGCTCGCTGTGCTCAAAGTCGAGCATGGAGTCAAACAAATGACAATATCTCGGCCAGCATTTCTTCGATGAACGTCAAACTTTACCAATGTTCGTTGTTATCGTGGGAGAATGTTCACACAAAATGTCATCGAAATCCGTCATAGTGGAGCAGGAAAATAATCCTATATTAGGCGATTTAACATGGAATGACCCGCATAAAGCTTCCCCTGTGAGCTCTAATTCTCTTATTTTATTTCGACGATCATTTCTCTCTGTGCATGTGAACGTCAACAAAATATTTTCGCGTTCAGCGGGGCAAACTGTGGATTGAAATTTCGTGAAAAGACCTCACCGAAACGAAAAACGCCTTTCTTTTAATGACTGTATAACACTACCGTCTGTTACAGCAGTTATATATTGAGCAATATTTCTTGAAAGTATAATGAAATTAATTTTATTCAAGCAATTATAGTATAAAGAAGCAGAGCAGTGTTACCCTCTGAGAGGAATTTTGTTATGTTGACCGTGTTGTACCTAACGGAGGTGGCTTATCGGAAGTGAAAGTCAGAATTACGTAAATATTTAAACAGTAACAAACAGTATTTTACCTATCTACACTGTTCAAAGAATAATGAAAACGGTCGCCAGCCTAATTAGGCAAGAGAATGATTAACATTCTTGTTCAAGTAAATAAGTATGAGTACCTTTAATGGACAAACACAACCTATATTTTGCCACACGCGAGTGCAATGAACTCTAGCACCTGAATACAGTATGTTCAAGTTAAGGGTTGAGCTAACAGATCATAACAAACTATTTGCATAAATACAACGCTACACACTAGTACTTTCAGGGCTTATTCAAACTGAATGGTCTTTATAACATTACTATTAATATTCACTGTAGAATCATAAATTGGACATAGGTTCAGTATTACTTTTACAACATTTTCCTAGATGACATAAAATTGTAAATGTAGTTCACTGCAAAATTATGAACTGGTCACAGGTTAAGTCTCTCTCAGCTAAATACTTTTCTATTTAGAATGCAAGTTAAATGGAATTCACTAACAGGTTACTTCTCACTGTCTTTTGAGTAAAGAAATTATTGCTTTCATAGATCGTGGTCTTTCTATTAACTTTTATTTATAATGACCATAAAGGATAACCTGTGGATCCTACCACACTAGTAATATGCACTTTCAATACACAGAAGACACAAGTGCTTAGCAAGCATGAGTATATAACTTTCCATAATTGCAGTTTTAAACTTTTACTACAGTGAGACACAAAAATGACATATTTTTAAGATACTGACACACCTTTTGCGATTTACAACAGGCAGCAATGTGATCATTTACTAAGCAAAACTTTATAAGCCTCAGTTTTAAGAACTTTTAATTTTGAAGTTGGCAAAAATATAAGCAGTTTTAATTTTTACTCTATTCAAGAGGCATTAATTAGTTGAAACACTTGGCTTTAATGTTCTTTCAATAAGGACACTCGGTAATCACTTTAGTTCAAACGGAGAGGAACCTGAGAGGTGTTATGATAAGGAAAAAAATTGAGGTAGGTACATAAATTCAGTTATAAATTACCTTATATTTGAGCACACTAACACATCCAATACGCTGATCCTTCACTGTACATTATTATAGTGTTCCATTACAGTGATTGCACAATGTGGTTGTGATTGCATGTTGATAGGTGGATTCGCAGGTAGAACTGCTGGACTCTGTCATTTCTTGGTGGCGATGATAGATACCAATTTCAGAATAGTTCCAGCTCTTCATCCATCCAACCGAGGCATTGGAAAGCATCAGGAAAAGCCTCTCTCGGAACCAGCACAATACACAATTTTTACATGAGCAGTTGATAGTTTGATGGCTCGTCCCCGACTGACTCTCAGTTCCACCTTTCTACCTAGGCCAACCACAATTTGCGCGCGCTACACAGTTCCGTTCCCGAGGGGAACCACAACACCTTTTACATACAAAATAACTAAGAACCCTAAGTGAAGGTCAGCAGTTTACATAACAGAGAACAAACATTTTAAATAAAACAGAACCTTTGCACATATTGACATTTCTAAAAAAAATTATTTAAGCAAAGTTATTGAACCTCAGAGATAACCAAAGACATTAAATGAGAAAGACAAACATATCATTTGCTCATATCGTACATATTACGTAGGTCAAACTTCCCACATTCTAAAAGACATCAAGTTTATAACAGAGAATAGAATAAACACCCTCATGGTATCTATTCAATCAAACACATTTACAGAAGCTCAACGATGTAACATTAAATAAAAAAAAGGCAAAATAAATCAGTAGAGTATTAGAGCTATAGTGTTACAACTGCCGCAGCAACTTGCGTATCATATCCGTGATCCTTTCTCACCTATTTCTCGACAGTACAAAACAAGCTACATTTCTTTGAACTTTTTCGATGACCTTCGTCAATCTTATCTCGTAAGAATCCCAGACGCAGTAATAAGCCACAACACGACGGACAATTTCAGTGCAGGCAGTCTCTTTAGCAGACCTGTTGCTTTTTCTAAGTTTTCTGGCGACAAAACGCAGCCTTTGGTTCCCCTTCCCCACAACATTTTCTATGTGACTGTTCCAAATGAAATTGTTCATAGTTGTAATACCTAGGTCTTTAGGTGAATTGAGAGCCTTTAGGTCTGTACCATTTATCATTGCTTTTAGTACTCATGCGGATGACTTCAAACTTTTCATCATTTACAGTCAATTGCCACTTTTCGCACCATACAGACATCGTATCTAAATCATTGTGCAACTGATTTTCATCTTCTGATGATTTTACTAGACGGTAAATGACATCATCCTCTGCAGAGGGCCTATAACACTTCCTTGGGGACTTTACGTCAGTTACTACGTACTGTGACCTTTCTGACAGGAAATCGGGAACCCAGTCGCACAACTCCGACAATACTTCATAGTCACGCCATCTGTTTACAAGCCGCTTATGAGAACGGTGTCAAAAGCCATTTGGAAATCCAGAAATATGGAATCAGTTTGAAATCCCATGCCAACAGCACTCATAACTTCATGAGAATAAAGGACTATGTTCTTCACAAGAACCACAATTTATGAATCCGTGCTGACTATGTGACAATAGATCGTCTTGTTTGAAGTATTTCATAATGTTCGAACACAGTATATATTCCAAAATCCTACTGTAAATCGACGTTAGTGATATGAGTCTGTAGTTCGGCGCGTTACTTCTGTTTCCTTTCTTAAGTCCTGGTGTGACCTATTCAACTTTCCAGTCTTTAGGTAGGGATCTTTCGTTGAGCGAGCAGTTGCGTATGATTGCTCTGTACGGGAATATTTTATCAGCATACACTGAAAGGAACTTTATTGGTATACAGTCAGGATTTGCCTTTATTAAGTGATTTAAGCTGGTTGCCTACACTGAAAGGAACTTTATTGGTATACAGTCAGGATTTGCCTTTATTAAGTGATTTAAGCTGGTTGCCTACACGTGAAATACCTACTTATAAGCTGCTCATGTTGGCAGCTGTTCTTAATTCGAATTCTGGAATATTTACTTCGTCTGGTTTGGTGAAGTAATTTCGGGAAACCATATTTAGTAACTCTGCTTTAGTGGCACTGACATCGGTAACGTTACGCTGTCCAGGTGTTGACCGTGTCTGCAGCTGGCATACTTTACATACGACCAGAATCTCTTTGGTTTTTCTACCACAGTTTGTCGTGGAAACTATTAAAACCATCTCACATTTAAGTCCGCGCTAGGTTTCGAGATCCAGTGAAAAATTGTCAGCCTTTGGGATCTTTGGTTCTTTTAAATTTCCCATGCATTTTTCGTTCCTTCTGCCGCAGGATTCTGACTTGCTTTTGTAGCATGGAGGATCAGTTCTGTCTCTTATTAATTTGTTTGGTATATATCTCTCATTTGGTGTAGATACCACATCTCTGAATTTAAGCCACATCTGGTCCACGCTAATATAATTGACTTGGAAGAAGTGGAGACTGTCACTTACGAAGGTGTAAAGCGAATTTTTATCTCCTTCTTTAAATAGATATATTTTGCGTTTATTTGTGATTGATTTTAATTTTACGGTATTTAGTCTCGCTGCAACGACGTTGTCGTTCCCGGGCCCCGTGTCCGACGTGATACTCCCTATTTGTTCAGGATTATTTGTTGCTGAATGTTCAAGTATGTTTTCGTTAGCATTTACACTTCGAGTGGGCTTCTGAACTAATTGTATAAAATAAATTTCTGAGGAAGTATTTAGTTCAGTTTCGGACAATGTTTTATTGCCTACCACTGACTTCAAACGTATGAGTTCGCCAACATATTGGGGGTATATTGAAGTCACCACTAAACATAGCTGTATGAGTTGGGTACGCATTCGGAATAAGACTCAAGTTTTCTTTTAACTGTTCATCAACTGAATCATGTGAGTCAGCGAGAGGGAAGGGTCATAAAAGGAACCATTTGTAATTTATTATTGTTGTTAAACATAAGGTTCACCAGAATTAACTCACAGGAGCTATCTACTTCAATTTCGCTACACCGTAAGCCACTACTAACAACAACTACAAGCTACCGTCAGTTACATTCATCCTTCCTGAATGCCGTTAGGTACTTCGTAAGAATTTGGGCTGAGCCTGCCTCCGGCTTTAGCCAGCTGTCAGTGCCTTGGAGTTCTAGTTCTGTCCCAACACAGCTATGAAAGTTTACAACTACAATACCGATTGTTGCTGGATCTACAGATGTCCTGTGTTTGCCCTGGACCCTTTCAAACTGAAGCTCTTTCTGTACTTTCCCGAGACCTTCTGATCTAAAAAAAAAAGAAAAGGAAAAAAAAACAACGCTCATTCCACTCCCCACAGCCCATGCTACCATGTAGCCGCCCTCTGTGTGTATGGCTGGACCTCTGATCTGTTAAGCGGACCCCGAAATCCTACCACCATATGTCGTAAGTCGGAGAACTTGCAGCCTAAACGGTCACAGAACCGTCCGAACCTCCGATTCGGACCCTCCACTTGGCTCTGTGCCAAAGATACGCAATCGGCGCTGTCGGAAATGCTACAGATGGTAAGCTCTGACTTCATTTCAGATGCAAGACTGGCAGTCTTCACCACTCCAGATAGCACTGGTCGTAACATCCCGCTAACTCTGTTATTTCTTAGCGTCTCCAAATGAGTAGGAATGCAATTTGTTTGGGCAGATTAATTCAAATCACACTGAGAGTTAGTGGTTGGTTTGAGTATCTTTGTAATCTTCTTATTGATATAGTTGCATGCTTCAGTATCGCATAGAAGTGAGTGATTTAGAACTAAATGCGATGTGCTGCTAATAGAATGATCTCCAACCATACATACAAATTTGGCCAAAGAGAACTATTATTTATTGAAAATCCAGAAAGGTGTTTGCCAGTCGTATCTGCTTCATCTAGAAACAAACATTTAGAGTAACTTTCTTCTTTGATTTCCATTGTTTTCGAAATGCAATGCTGCTTTCAAAGCTGTAAATATCTGAATGTAATAATGCAGGCATTGGAAACTTATCATGGAGTAAATACAAAGCTGCAGTCTATGGCACTGTAGGCGACTTGTTCAAGAACTCACGTATATGTGTACCAGTTATTTTCTCTGTATCCACATAAATTTAAGTGCTGACAGGCCCCCTAAGATGGGTATACAAAATACGTAAGTGGTGCATATATGGAAGCAATCGGCGGACTGGTAGAATGAAGTTTATTATATTCCTTATGCAGACAATGATTGCGTAGTTCCATATATGTGGACGTCGAGAAAATAAAAAAAATGAAGTGGTATAGCTGTACCTCGCAAGCATTTTTGGAGAGTGTCCACGAGGATTAAGTTAACGCTAGGAACCGGTATGTCATTGCGATGACAAATGTTTATGGTCATACTGAAATACTGCCGCTCGGTAGATGCTTGCTATGTACCAGAATTGGTTGGATTTAGATCAAACGTCGTGTTCAGACGTTTGCCATACGGCACCTGCTCGTGAAATCTTTTTTCTTATTAGTGACTTCACGTATATATCTGCGGATTGCTAAATGTAATTTTCTGCTTAAGAATTAACATCGTTCGTGAAATAATAAAATTTTTTGTGCAGCATGTCAATATCTACATCTACATCTACATCCATACTCCGCAAGCCACCTGACGGTGTGTGGCGGAGGGTACCCTGAGTACGTCTATCGGTTCTCCCTTCTATTCCAGTCTCGTATTGTTCGTGGAAAGAAGGATTGTCTTTATGCTTCTGTGTGGGCTCTAATCTCTCTGATTTTATTCTCATGGTCTCTTCGCGAGATATACGTAGGAGGGAGCAATATACTGCTGGACTCTTCGGTGAAGGTATGTTCTCGAAACTTTAACAAAAGCCCGTACCGAGCTACTGAGCGTCTCTCCTGTAGAGTCTTCCACTGGAGTTTATCTACCATCTCCGTAACGCTTTCGCGATTACTAAATGATCCTGTAACGAAGCGCGCTGCTGTCCGTTGGATCTTCTCTATCTCTTCTATGAACCCTATCTGGTACGGATCCCACACCGCTGAGCAGTATTCAAGCAGTGGGCGAACGAGTGTACTGTAACTTACTTCCTTTGTTTTCGGATTGCATTTCCATAGGATTCTTCCAATGAATCTCAGTCTGGCATCTGCTTTACCGACGATCAACTTTATATGATCATTCCATTTTAAATCACTCCTAATGCGTACTCCCAGATAATTTATGGAATTAACTGCTTCCAGTTGCTGACCTGCTATTTTGTAGCTAAATGATAAGGGATCTATCTTTCTATGTATTCGCAGCACATTACACTTGTCTACATTGAGATTCAAGGGTGGAAAGACATATAAATAAAAACACATTTTATCATTTTAACTAGACGTGCTAGTGTGGAACTAGACTACAATAACAAAATGAGTGAGAGAGTAAACCCTACTATTCTAAAACTTAAAAATTAGGATATTTCAATTTACAAACTTTTCTCCTCAATTTGTTAAACGGTAGGTATCCTTTCTCAGACATCACTTATGTTAGCAGTACTGCAAGCTCATATCATGACAGACGTGAACATATTATGGAGAAAGATAAGAGCGAATCATGAACATGCTGGCAGAAAATGTGCCAGTGGAGATGTAACACCTTTTTGGTGCTGATGTATCATTTTAACGTTGCTCTGATAATGAAGCTCACACGTCCAATAGGGGATGGAACTAAATACTGTGGTACCAATTTGATAAATACATTAATAATACATTATCAAATGTATTAGGTGTCCGAGGAAGAATGGTCAATAATCAGGGGTAAGACAGGAACGATCATTCGAAGCAAATTAGTCTAGGAAACATGGACTCTAAAATGTGTACCTTAAGAGCTATTAGCTCTTCATCTTCGATACTGTGAAACAAGTCTCTTCTGCTGCAAGTTCTTTGCTTTCTATATTTTGAGAGATGGTAATATGAACCAAAAACAAGAAAAAATGTCCAGTAAACGTGGATTCAAAAGTGTATAACTTGAGAGCAATGTGTACTCGTTCCTCTTGGCTAATGTGAAGCACATTAATTTATTCTGCTGAACAAGTGCTCATAGCTCTTAAGGTATGCGCTTTAGAGCCCATGTTTACAAGAATTTTTGTTTCGAATGGCCGTTCCTGTCATATCCCTAAACACTGACCATTCCTCCAGGGACACCCTGTATATTTCACAACAACGATAAAGCAGTTTCATGTCTGCACATAAGTAATAGCTTTTCGATCTACTTGAGAACTTATCGTTATAAGAGGGGCAACATCTATCTATATTAAAGCTATCGAATAACTATGCTCGATTAAAGAACTAGTTAAAATATAATTATGTGTGTTTGATGTATGGCAATCAGACTGATGATATGAATAGCTTCGGTCTTGTGTAACAGTTTTATTTTGGCGTTCCAATACAAACTACTTCTCTGAATGAAACACATGGAGCTTACTAGAAAGAAAGTAAAACCGACAATGAGGATGTCATTTTTAATGCCGTTCGAAAAATCATGAAGAAAAAGACAAAATAAAAATTAAAGAAATATGTTACACTACCTAAACGACGCGTTAGTCGGCTCCGTGATTTCAGACATAATTACTTATGTGTTTATAGACATTTTAGCGAAAGTATCCTCAAATTCCGTTCATATAGGCTCATTTTCTAACCTATTTGCTTATTACATAAACTTTAACGTTCATTGTGTTATGAAACTTTCGTACCTCAGTGAAATATTTAAGTTTACAGAACATAAACATTAGCAAAGTTGTCTTGTTGCTGTTCCACAGCTTCTTTTTCCTAAGGTTTTTGAGGATACTGTAACATTTCACCTACAGCGCAGAGAAATTGTTCCGTTAGGCAGGGGTAGGAATATTCTCTGCCCTGGCTAGACAAAATAATGGGAAATTATCCTAGAATGAATTAAGGAAGTCGTGACGAACTAATTTAGAATCATTGCTTCTACATCTACATCTACATGATTACTCTGCAATTCACAATTAAGTGCTTGGCAGAGAGTTCATCGAACCACAATCATACTATCTCTCTACCATTCCACTCCCGAACAGCGCGCGGGAAAAACGAACACCTAAACCTTTCTGTTCGAGCTCTGATTTCTCTTATTTTATTTTGATGATCATTCCTACCTATGTAGGTTTGACTCAACAAAATATTTTCGCATTCGGAAGAGAAAGTTGGTGACTGAAATTTCGTAAATAGATCTCGCCGCGACGAAAAACGTCTTTGCTTTAATGACTTCCATCCCAACTCGCGTATCATATCTGCCACACTTCTGGATATAAGTCCACCAGGCTGTCATTATTTAGGTTTACCGTGCATACTAGATAGTTTCACACAACTGCTGGTATCATTCCTTCAGCAAGAACACGACTTATTTTATTCGTCGTACTTATTTAACAAGCTCGTTCTTCATTCCTAATGATTTTACTGCCTAAGGGATATTACGGTTATTAGATATGCATTTTTCTGTTATTGTGCGACATTAAAATTTTATCTTTAGTTAGAGACACAAGTTGTCAAAAGTAACGACAGAGTAAAATACCCTTCCGTGTAAAACAACTTTCCGAAAGTCAATAATAGTTGGTATAGAATTGTGCGTCTCCTGTAAATGATTATATGAAACAAGATATGAACGGGATGATCTGTGAATTACATTTAAGATGATGATGCTCGTTTTCACTTAGGTTCCAAATAATTATTGCGAAATAACTTTTTTGTATATGCCCTGTTCTGTAGTTTTTAGTGAACGTCACGCGAGATATCGTTAATTCGTATTATAAATGTCGCCATAATTTTGTACTGCTTTATATGTTAACGAATCAAATGAAACATCACGAACGATTATCCCTGTATTTGATAAATGGCCCTCACACCAACACATTCTGGTTCCGTACATTTAAAGAGTCGATGAAACGCGATTATCTTGAAGCACATGCTAATGTCGACCTGTAAATGGTTGGCAAAAAATTAATTGTAATGTCACTTCAGAGCTACTCTGTCAGCATTTTGTGACAATAAATAATTCTTTCGAACATTCTCTGTGCCAAATTCTCCAGGACCTCTGTCAGAAGTTAGGTAGCTCAAAGATTACTTACTATGAAAATTGGTGGATGTGATTTGTATCCTTTAAGTTACAGCATCTGGTGTATTGCATGAGCCAAATGTTACTTTATTACAGAAAAATCGCGTGTTGTGCAATGTGAATCGTATCGCATAAAATAATACTAAAGTTGCGAATTTTATTACGACTCATTTCATTACAGCCTCGTATATTCTCAAGTGTTGCCTCCAATGAACTGGAGGTAAAATGTAAGCCCACAGTGAGAGACATTATATACGTCGAGGACCTTTCCAGTTCACAGATTTCTTTTCGTTTGGAAACATGTGCTACAAACTACTGGGAAACCTGTTAGGATGAACGATACTGACAGCTGCGTTCACTAATGTATCCGATACACTACACGCTCATCGTTGGGAAGGGTAACGAAATACTTTGGAACAACCATATGGTATTTAGTAAGTAAAATGTGAGATTATAGAAGCGTCAAGTTCGATGCCATGAGCACACATGGTGTGACTTCCATGATGATTGGCCTACGGACTGTTTTCGGTTGCCTGTCGGTAGATGTCTGTTACTGTTTGCGCCGGCGAGACACACGCCGCAACCGGATTATGCTAATGATGATTGCATTCTGCTCTCCACAACTATTTTGGTTCCGTGTCCACAAACACGTTCAGAAACTGCATTTCCGCCTCGAAACTGTTTCGGTCACGGAACGGGCGACTTCACGTTAACTAAATTTCCAGCAGCGCGATCTCTGTAAATGGTGGCCATCCGATTACATTACACATTGACGTAAGCCAAACTCTCGTATTTTGGCAAATTCAACTGTTCTGACTGAATGCGCCTCGTACATTCCGTCTGCCATCGTTACGATTCTCCTTGGAATTGTGATATCATTAACTCGTCGACTACAATACTATCTTTCTGTGAGGCCACCGCGAGAACAAATTTTAGTACCGCAAGTTCTGTGGGCAGTTTTTCCACATATAGGAGTACGTAAGTTCACAAATTGAGAATTTAAATTATAACTGAATTAGAAAATTTGTACCAGTGTGGGTATTTTATAAATCTTTTGATGTTAATTCAGGACAAGTGTAATGAATCCCACGTAACTGAGGTAATTTTTCATATTTTAATCTTCCTGCAGGAACCAGAATGCTTCTCTTGCATGTACCGCGTCGT
The DNA here is from genome assembly GCF_023864275.1 of Schistocerca cancellata. NCBI lineage: Eukaryota > Metazoa > Arthropoda > Insecta > Orthoptera > Acrididae > Schistocerca > Schistocerca cancellata. The sequence continues at coordinate 664,831,550 of NC_064629.1, forward strand.
GAAACCAGTAAGAAAATTATTTTAGTAAAAAAATAAATAAAACGATCTTCCTTAACCTACACTTAATGCCGCATTCGGTATATGTGTTTGATACTAATAATGTACACGCTTCGTGTGAGATTATGCTTCTGTCATCTTCTGCATCTTGTTTCTTGGAAGCCACAAATCTTCCTTTTCCCTCATAGAAAGACAGGGAGAGCATATGCTGAACTTACACAATGTTATAATGTACACTGTCTGATTAAGAGTATCCGGGCAAACCTGTGTAGTGCGGAATTGACCGCTAAATGTCGCGAGCCAGTATAAAAGGAGACGGGGAGTAGTGCTTTGTCAGTAGGGAAACAGTAACAGCGGAAATGCAGGCTGCTAACGAAGGTACAAACATATAGAATAAGTTCACAAATATGTGAGTGGCTCGAAGAATTCTTAAATAATAGAACCCAGTATGTTTTCCTCGACACCGCATGTTCATTAGAGACAACAGTATCGTCGGGAGAGCCCCAGGGAAGTATAATAGCGCCGTTGTTGTTCTCTGTATACATAAATTATTTGGTGGACAGGATGGGCAGCAATCTGTGGTTGTTTGCTGATGACGCACTGGTGCATGGTAAGGTGTCGAAGTCGAGCGACTGTAGGAAGATACAAGACGACTGAGATAAAATTTCCAGTTGGTGTGATGAGGGGGGCTAGCACTAAATGCGGAAAAATGTAAGTTAATGCGGATGAGTGGAAAGAGCAAACCTGTAATGTTCGGATATAACATTACTAGTGTCCTGTTTGACACAGTCAATTCGTTTAAGTATATCGGCGTCAAGTTGAAAAGCGATATGAGATGGGACGAGAATGTGACTGTGGTAGGGAGAGCAACTAGTCGACTTGGGTTTATTGGAAGAATTTTAGGAAAGATTGGTTCACCCGTAAAGGAGACCGAATTTAGGACGCTGCTGTGATCTATTCTTGAGTACTGCTCGAGTGTTTTGGTTCCGTACCAGGTCGGATTGAAGGAAGACGTCGAAGCAATTCGAAGACGGGCTGCTAGATTTGTTACCAGTAGGTTCGAACAACACGTAAGAGTTACGGAGATGCTTCGGGAACTCAAATGGGAATCCGTGGAGGGAAGGCGACGGTTTTTTCGTGAAACACCATTGAGAAAATTTAGAGGACTTGATTATATTTTACGGCACTGTGTATTGGATGCAGTGGAGAAACAGTTTGGGGAAGATGATTGTGTCAGCATGACAGTGCACCCTGTCATAAAGCAGCATCCTTAAGGCGATAGTTTGTGGACAACAGCAAATCTAAAATGAACTAGCCTGCCGTGAGTCCCGACTTGAACCCAATGGAACACCTTTGGGATGAGTTAGAGCGCCAAATTCGCTCCAGACTCCAGCACCTAAAGTCACTACTTTTCAGCTTTCGGCTCTTGAAGAAGAATGGGCTGCCATTACTTTACAGCCATCTATACACCTCAGTGAAAGTTTCCTCAGCAGAGTTCAAGCCGTCGTAAAGGTGACCCCATATTAATGTTCTCTAATAGGTGCCCGGATAATTTTGATCTGATAGTGTGTATCTTAAGGTCTAATTACGGCAAGAAAGAGTTTGCTTCGTCGCGTGTGTACATACCTACGGCTTTCAAAAGCGTGCTCTGCTCCTCATCATTCCCTTGTTTTCTGGTTATTCACCATCATCATCATCATCATCATCATCTAGTAAATGGACTATCTGCAGGCTAGTTTGAAGTTCTCCATTCCGTCCTTCAGTTCCTTGTCGTCTCAAATACTTCTACCACCTTCCTCGACATACTTTTTTACCCTCTGTCCTCAAGAGCTTTGCGTTTGCTAATTTGCTTGTCGATCACCGTGGGACGTACTACAACAAAATGTTGGAAGTGCCTTTAACCTTATTTTCTAGGTTCTCTCACTGTTCGAGTTTGATTACTTCCTGTATGAATGACCCTGTTTACGAAGGATATTTTTATTGAACGTTCTTTCTTACTCTTCGAATTTGTATGACACCAACACCTGCTTTTCGGAGAACGGTACACTTGTTAAAATACTTATTTGAATTTCAGAGAAAAAAGGTTTGAAATTTCCAGCTCGCTCTCGTGATTTTTCCATAGCTTGCGTGAGTAATGTTAGGTGAATGCCGGGACCTTCCACGACTCTTCGTTTCCCCATTCCTCTGAATGTATGCTGCTGTTCCATTTCTAATAATCCAGAAGTGGATAGTAAACTACAGCAAACTCGTATCCGTTTTTTCATTGTACCCATCCCATTTTTTTTCTTTTTAACATACTGTTATTATCATACCAATTACTACTTGTAATATTTGTATTTTCTTCGTGTATACATGCACTGAATTTTTAATTTAGTAATTTGTCCTCCATTTTAAACTTCTTCCACATATTACTCTTCTTAAACAGCAGCTGGGAAATGTAATCAGCTGTCTATTATATTACAAATAAGTAAGAGACTTTTAGAAGAAATACAGAATATCTTAAGGCTAAAGTAGAACGATTGATTAATTCTCGATGTATAGCTAACAAGTTAAAGTAGTTTGATAGAGGCTGGCTATATATTTCTCTTGCGAATAGATTAAACACTTTGATACTATCGTGTAGCATCTACAGCTGTTAATAACAGTGTAACATATATCGTGATGAGTGGGGGTGAGACATTCTGTGACAGCAGAGGCTGACTAATGTACAACAAGTAAGAAACTATTTCATTTCAGGAGGTGGCTGACACAAACTGATATTGTGAATAGAGCTGCATGAATACAGAAGCTCTTGAATATAGAGCAGTATTTCCCTGGCATGCTATATACGCAAGTGACGGACGTGCAAGGGAATGCGATGCACTATGAGCTCGTCTCCGCAGCCGTCGCTTGGCATATTTGTTTGCTTCAAAACGTAGCGTAAAGGAGAAGAGTTTGTCGCGAACAAACTATGGTATACAATAAAGAGCAGAATACTGTGATACAGTTATTTTGCCATCATATAGTCATAGTATTGTGACATAACAAATCATTTCGAATCCTACCTGAAGCTAATTTTTTTCGAATTTTCACTGGTAGTAATAACTGAAATTGTATTCTATAAGAAAACTCGGACCTCAAGATTAAGATTAAGTGAATGAGTCAATACTGTTTGCAAATTGCTTTTATCATTTTTCATTTTCGTGTACTTTACATATTTCCACAAAAGATTTCCCTTGAACCATTCAGGCCTAGCAACTCAAGGGCACAAAATATTAGTACTAACCGAAGTAGAGAGCCTATTCATAACTTCTAAATCGAATGGAGCGAGTAGGCGCGGTAATCAAGTGGGTTGATTCGTAATGGTGATGAAAGCAGTTGAAATCCCCAACCTACCATCTACTTTTTAAACAGTTTCTTGAAAATTTCTTCAGAAGAGGCCAGGATTGGTCCTTCAATATGGCCACGACCCTTTTCGTTTCACATGTTACTGGCTCTGAGCACTATGGGACTTAACATCTATGGTCATCAGTCCCCTAGAACTCAGAACTACTTAAACCTAACTAACCTAAGGACAGCACACAACACATGTTACTGTCCCGCCTCTACTTAAATGTGGTGCAAATGGCTCTGATCTCTATGGGACTTAACATTTGAGGTCATTAGTCCTCTAGGACTCAGAACTACTTAAACCTAACGAACCTAAGGACATCACACACATCCATGCCCGAGGCAGGATTCTAAACTGCGACCGTAGCGGTCGAGCGGTTCCAAACTGAAGCGCCTAGAACCGCTCGGTCACAACGGCCGCCTCTCGTCTCTACTGACTGACGTCAACGAAACGTTAGGCTCCAAAATTTTTTCACTGGAAGTGAAATATTTTAAGTTGTGCGGAATCTACCCTACGACGCATCAACCGGGTCTTTTGATTTGCAGAATCTCTTCCCTGAGATTCCGACATCCAAGCGTATCTTGTACGCGGTTTCACATTGTACGCCTCCCTTTTTTTCTCGATTTTTATGACTCCACAGACAATCTGTTTCGAATCTTTTTCGAAAAAGTTACTTGACTTTTATATAAATTTCTAATTCAGTTACGACGTGGTGACTTAGTGCACTACTGATAAATACTGAGATTTGTACGAAAAGGTATGCATAAACCTTCTTGCGTAGCTCTAATGCTGTAGTGCTTGATGTTATAGTTGAGAAACTGTGGAGTAAAAGGGAGGCCTTTTTCTTTTTTTTACTCTTTTGGTAACTTGACAAATATCTTTTCTTCCACAGCTATACGTTACGCTAAGAACTTAATCACGAAAATACCAGAAACAGAAGTGTCATAATGAAGCACAGATAATTTACATTGTCCCCTTAGGACTAACGCACCCGTATAATGGTAAGGACACATACATATACATGGTGGCCAGAAACAGCCTGAAAAGCTTGTAAGGGTGTTGCAGGGTACGTTTTGGTGACAGATAATTGTGAAGGAAAGAAATCGATACTTTGCGCTATCTGCGATTTAATTAAAATTGAAGTTAGCCAGTCAGATCGTTGCGCGCTCAGATTCAAACAGACTGCCAGAAACTGCGTCGCCAAACGTGTTCTTCATTTGGTTTCTCCATTCCGAATAAACGTAACTTTTGCTCGGGTAGCTTAAATTTATCATTTCCGAGAAAGGTGCATTTTAGCTGGTAATAAGCATTTCAACAAGTGGTAACTCACGGACCCACAGATGTCTCTGCATTATCGCATTTTAGCACTTGCAAGTGTTTGAATTCCCGCACCTAACGACTTGACTGTGTAACGCCAATGCTTCTGCAATTTGATACATGATATCACGACAAAGAGGTACTGCATCGCTGGCTGAAAACGCTTGGTTCAGGCGTGAGTGCATAAAAGAGATCGAATGAGACACTTCCTTCCGTAACAAATATCCCGCAAACATGTAGTTGCCGAGCTAAGAATTGGTGGTTTGTTTTCTGAGTTAAAGTTGCATTCTGTTTTATAAATGCTATTGAACTGGCGTAAGTATTCAAGAAGGCCTTCTCAGTTGGTTTTGGTGGGCTGGTAGTTCTTGTTTCATTTTAGTATCATATTACAACAGAATTAATAGTGCTTAACTACTTTCGCTGGACGTTATTAAGATCAGAGAAAATAACTCATACGGACGTGTCACCTTGCAGGTCTTCGTAGTTGTTCTTTCGCCGAGGTAATGAGATTTTGTGTCATCTGTGCTATTCTCATCACGCGTTGTTGCGGTGTAAAGGAAGGAAGGTTAATGTTTTAGCTTCTTTCGTCATTGGTGGCATGAGAGGCAAAGCTCTAGATTGTCGCTGAAGGAATTAGCCTTAGCCTAGTACAAGGAACCATCCTGACATTCGCCTGAAATGATATTAACGAAACAACTAGATGGCCGGAAGGAGTTCAGAACTAGATGGCAGTGCATCAGTGAGCGGTGAATCTTGTGCCTCAGTTTAGTCCTTCAAAGCTGATAAATTTGATGAGAGCGTATTGAGAACAGTTTTGTTTACCTGAAGTTGATGACTGAAGTAGGAGACGGGGGAAAATTTGAAACATAGAGCTGACGCACGGTCTTGGGTTTTAGAAGGGTGTTGCAGGCTTACCGTCGTCATCTATTGGATAATTAGCTATCCGTACTGTTTTCGGTCTCATTCCATAACATATTGTGCATTTGTTTTTGATTAACTTTTGATAATGAGACACGACCTGCCAACTAGTTATTGTACACCACTTTGTTTCCTCCGCCACATAGGCTAAATTGTGGACAAACAAATTTATTAAGTTTCTTATATCATCACCTTTCGAATTGTCTACCTCTGTGTGAAGATCGACCGCGTGACAACAATTCAACAACTCCATCTGCGGAGAAGGACGTTAAATTAAGGAACAAATAAAGTAATCCGCCGAAGAATGTCCTAATGTTTGTATGGAGACGACATGGCAAGACCAACGTCGACAGTTTATTTCGGATATTGCTTTAATAACACAGTTATCTTCTTCATTGTATTCAGAAAAAGACAAGCATTTGGCAACTCATTCTTTTTCTTAGTGTCATAGCTGGGTGTTCGGTGTTATTTTACATATTGTCCGATATGATGTTCATTAACGTTATTATTATTATTATTATTGATAATGCTTTTGTTATATCATTTAAGAATGTTTTTTATCTGTTCTCCATTCATTCAGTTTCCTTTTGTGACAAGTCCGGTTCAGTCGACTAGTGCTCGTGTTGTTTGAACCGGAATAACACATCTTTTCCATTAATTCTTCATCTGCTCTCTTTGTCTTCCACTTTGAAAATAATCTCAGAGAAAGTGTTTTAACAGAGTCGCGTCTCCACCGTACCAGCATTGGAAGTGCAGCTGTATCAATACATGCCCACAATTTGGTCTCCTCAATTTTGTCTGTAGGCCCCTTTAATGTCTACAAATATTCATTGTATGGCTAAAGTGTGCACTTTGTGCGAATCTCTTATTGGCCTGAAAAGCACTGATATGCCATGAGTCCATTTCACGTATTATGTGGAGAGAGGCAACCTCGGTAATGAGCAGACGACCACGCCCTGTCTGCTGAGTGAAATCGATGAAAGTGGCGATTTGCTAATAGGGCGGAGTTTTTCGGACAAACGGCAATAGACCTTCAAAATGGTTCAAATGGCTCTGAGCACTATGGGACTTAACATCTGAGATCATCAGTCCCCTAGAACTTAGAACTACTTAAACCTAACTAACCTAAGGACATCACACACATCCATGCCGGAGGCAGGATTCGAACCTGCGACCGTAGTGGTAACGCGGTTCCAGACTGAAGCGCCTAGAACCGCTCGGCCACACCAGCCGGCAATAGACCTTCAAACGATTTTGAGATCTGACTGGAAGACTAATATCAAACATGCTGTCGCCGTATTAAATTGCACAATATGTTGGATATTTTTGTTGTCGTGCAAACACTTTTGCAGCGATTGCGTTTGGGAAGCTCCATGTTCTTCAACAAATTATATGACAAAAATATAACGCCCTGAATCTTTATAATTTTTAATAAAACATTTAATCTTATACAATTTTGTTATTGTGAATCCTCCCCCCTAAAAATTAAAACATTTGTTGCTTTCGGTAGCGAGCGCTAGAATCATGCTGGTTATTTGTAACAAGAACAAATTAATTTTAATGGTTAACTCATTATTCCACAGTCGAGCTACCGAAATTATGAATAACTCAGCCTAATATATGTATTAGCCAAGAACAACACTCAGTTATTGGTAATATGCTTGCGAGATGAAAGAAAGGATTTCCAAAATAGTTCAAATAGCTCTGAACACTATGGGACTTAACATATGAGGTCATCAGTCCCCTAGAACTTAGAACTACTTAAACCTAACTAACCTAAGGACATCACACACGTCCATGCCCGAGGCAGGATTCGAACCTGCGACTGTAGCGGTCGCGCGGTTCCAGACTGAAGCACCTAGAACTTCTCGGCCACACTGTTCGATAAAGGATTTTCATTCAGATGTTAAAAACACGTTAAATGTCAGCGATTGATACATTGTTATGGGACCGACGAGAGACAGGAAAATCTACTACGTGGGTAAGTGAAAGTTTATTACCACAAACAAACCCTACAGGTAATATTTGTGAAGTTACAATGCCGAAAAAGTAGTAACTCAATACTGCTCCAGAGTTCCTTGAGCTATAAGGGCCAATAGACAATTAACAGACGTTCTCTGATGTTAACTGTTTACTACTTCTGAACTGAGAGCGACTGTCTTTGATGTTTAGTCCGGCAATTAGGTGCCGGAACTTTATGGAAATATGTTGTAGACAGTCACTTCTCGAGTAATTGTGCAGTGTCTAACACGTTCAACAGTTTTTACGAGCACAATGATGACCGTTGCCTGTTCTAGCCTGAGTAATCTTTCCCTTACCCGGCTAGGGAACTTTTAACTTGGTCTGTTACTCAAGATAATTACTAGTTTCTTGTCGGACTTCTCAGGCTCTCAGACATTAAAGCGTACGCCTAGTTTCGAAATAATTTCTCTGTTACAGTCCGTTCAGCCGAACTACACAAAAGACCTACATTTAACTTTATGTGCGGCCAACTTCTGTTAAAAGGAACTTAACGGGTCAAAGGAGTAATGAAGACATGTTAAAGGGAAGTATAGTAGAAGCTAAAAGCTTCACTTTATGCTGAGAAAGAGGACAGTTGAACTTCTGCGACGAAAAATTTGTGGAAACGGAGATGCGAGACTGTTCTCTTGACGTATCAACACTAAAGCTGACACGCGGTTGTTTAGAGACCGTTTTATATATTTGTGTCTTTTTCGCTATCGTTTATTTATGGCACAGATTTGTGTCTCTTAGATACAAACGAAATCGGAAACGTTTGTAAATTTTGTCTCTGCTTAAAAATAGCAACGTGTCAACAGCAAACTACGTGAATGTATCAACTATATCCATTGTATATCTCTAGTAATGGACGATACGAGTAATCTGCTGAACTGACATATCGCACCCCGCAAAGAACAGTAACACAACTCAGAAATGCAATACTTGAGAAAGCTCTACATCTACATCTACATGGGTACTCTGCAAATCACATTTGACTGCCTGGCAGAGGGTTCACCGAACCACCTTCACAATAATTCTCTATCATTCCAATCTCGTACAGCGCACGGAGAAAGAACAAACATCCATATATTTACGCGAGAGCTTTGATTTTCTTTATTTTATTATTACGATCGTTTCTTCCTATGTAGGTCGGTGTCAACTAAATATTTTCTCATTCGACGGAGAAAACTGGTGATTGAAATTTCGGGAGAAGATTCTTCCGAAATGAAAAACGCCGTTGTTTTAATGATCTGCACCCCAAATCTTGTATCATTTCAGTGGCACTCTGTCCCCTATTTCGCGATAATACAAAACGTGCTGCCGTTCTTTGAACTTTCTCGATGTACTCTGTCAATCTCATCTGGTAAGGAGCCCACACCGCGCAGCGCTGTTCTAAAAGAGAACGGACAATAGTAGTGCAGGCAGTCTCTTTAGTAGATCTGTTACATTTTCTAAGTGTCCTTCCAATAAAACGCAATCTTTGGTTAGCCTTCCCCAAAACATTTTCTATGTGTTCCTTCCAATTTGAGTTGTTCGTAATTGTAATTCCTAGGTATTTAGTTGCATTTACGACCTTTAGATTTGACTGATTTATTGCGTAACCGAAGTTTACTTAGCACTTATGTGGAGGACCTCACACTTTTGATTATTTAGGGTCAATTGCCAATTTTGGCACCATGCAGATACCTTTCCTAAATTGTTCTGCAATTTACTTTGATCTTCTGCTGACTTTACAAGTCGATAAACGATAGCATCATCTGCAAACAACCTAAGACGGCTGCTCAGATTGTCTCCTGGACAGATTATATAGATAAGGAATAGCAAAGGGCCAATAACACTACCTTGGGGAAAGTCAGAAATCACATCTGGTTTATTCGATGTCTTTCCGTCAGTTACTACGAACTGTGACCTCTCTGACAGGACATCACGAATCCAGTCACATAACTGAGACCTTATTCCATAAGCACGCAATTTCACTGCAAGCCGCCTGTGTGGTACAGTGTCAAAAGTCTTCTGTACATCTAGAAATATGTAATCAATTTCAAATCCCTTGTCAATAGCACTCAACACTTCACGTGAGTAAAGAGCTAGTTGTGTTTCGCAAGAACGATGTTTTCTAAATCCGTGTTCACTGTGTGTCAATAGACAGTTCTCTTTGAGGTAATTCATAGTGTTCGAACATGATATACAATCCATAATCCTGCTGCGTATCGACGTTAATGATATGGGCCTGTAATTTAGTGGATTACTCCTACTGCCTTTCTTGAATATTGGTGTGACCTGTACAGCTTTACGGTCTTTGGGTATGGATATTTCGTCGAGCGAACGGTTGTATATGATTGTAAAGTATGGAGCTATTGTATCGACTCAAAGAATAATTCTATAAAACATATATTGAAATAGTATATGCTTACCTTAAATTTCAATTACGTATTGTTGGCAGTAAATTCCATTATATTTTTCGTGCACGTTGGGCGTTTGATACATATTTTTTAGTGACATAAACTAAAAACTGTAGTTTTTCGACTCACATCACCTTTCTTGCCAGGGTGTAGTATAATTTGAGAGCAAGGCGCGAATGGTGATGCACTGAAGAAAAATGGTTCAAATGGCTCTGAGCACTATGGGACTCAACTGCTGTGGTCATAAGTCCCCTAGAACTTAGAACTACTTAAACCTAACTAACCTAAGGACATCACACACATCCATGCCCGAGGCAGGATTCGAACCTGCGACCGTAGCGGTCGTGCGGTTCCAGACTGTAGCGCCTTTAACCGCTCGGCCACTCCGGCCGGCCACTGAAGAACGGGAGTAAATTAATCAGTTCGTTTTTTCCATTTTAGGCAACTCGTACAAGCATACATATTATGACATTATGTACTGGTGAGGAACCGAATTAAGGATTGCTGTCGTGTGGAGGAGATAGCGGCTCTGTTGCCACGATGACTAGTGTTGTACTTCACCGATACGTTGTCGCACGGACCGTCTGAAGGGATGAACGCGGGAAGGACGAGAAACAGACGCGATGTCAACCCTTTCATTCACAGGTAGATCATCGACACCAGATGCATGAAGCTCTATTACACGGTTTTCAACTGCCTCCCGTATCAAAGGTATTCTCCGATTAGAGTAAGAATTCTGCCTACTAATTCGGCTGTCGCGGTCAACAAAAATTGGATGATAGGAATCGTCACCGCATGGATCTCATCCCCTGTTATAAATGTCATAATGCAGAAAGTTGCTTGCCAATTCAGTACTGGCCAACGAAAACGTATGAACAATAATTCTATCCTAAGCCGTCACCAGTCGGTGAAAAAAAATGGCTCTGAACACTATGGGACTTAACTTCTAAGGTCATCAGTCCCCTAGAACTTAGAACTATTTAAACCTAACTAACCTAAGGACATCACACACATCCATGCTCGAGGCAGGATTCGAACCTGCGACCGTAACAGCCGCGCGGTTCCAGACTGTAGCGCCTTTAACCGCTTGGCCACCACGGCCGGCCACCAGTCGGTAAATCCGCCTCCTTGTCACAGGACGCCCTCAACTCGAAGATATGTTAGTTAGAATCATGTTGATGGATGAAATTTTCACTGCTAGTGTTCAGCCGGTAATGGAGTAGAGGTGTTGGCATAAAGTTCCTGACCAACAGTCTTTGCGTCAAGATGCTGGCAGTTCCATATCTCGCCTCAGTGTCTCATGAACTGAGGGCATGTGGCATTCTTTTACCAACTTCACCCAGATAGTACTACAGTACAAATAACAGCATCGTCTGTAGAAAGTTTGAGGTTACTATTCATATTTCCTGCCAGGTCATTAATATACAGAGTTATTACAAATGATTGAAGCGATTTCACAGCTCTACAATAACTTTATTATTTGAGATATTTTCACAATGCTTTGCACACACATACAAAAACTCAAAAAGTTTTTTTAGGCATTCACAAATGTTCGATATGTGCCCCTTTAGTAATGTGGCAGACATCAAGCCGATAATCAAGTTCCTCCCACACTCGGCGCAGCATGTCCCCATCAATGAGTTCGAAAGCATCGTTGATGCGAGCTCGCAATTCTGGCACGTTTCTTGGTAGAGGAGGTTTAAACACTGAATCTTTCACATAACCCCACAGAAAGAAATCGCATGGGGTTAAGTCGGGAGAGCGTGGAGGCCATGACATGAATTGCTGATCATGAATTCCACCACGACCGATCCATCGGTTTTTCAATCTCCTGTTTAAGAAATGCCGAACATCATGATGGAAGTGCGGTGGAGCACCATCCTGTGGTACGTTTAGCTCCCTGCTTGCTTTATTCGTCGACTTCCGCGAGCTACGCGTGAAACTTGCCCGCACGCGTTTAACCGTTTCTTCGCTCACTGCAGGCCGACCCGTTGATTTCGCCTTACAGAGGCATCCAGAAGCTTTAAACTGCGCATACCATCGCCGAATGGAGTTAGCAGTTGGTGGATCTTTGTTGAACTTCGTCCTGAAGTGTCGTTGCACTGTTATGACTGACTGATGTGAGTGCATTTCAAGCACGACATACGCTTTCTCGGCTCCTGTCGCCATTTTGTCTCACTGCGCTCTCGAGCGCTCTGGCGGCAGGAACCTGAAGTGCGGCTTCAGCCGAACAAAACTTTATGAGCTTTTCTACGTATCTGTAGTGTGTCGTGACCATATGTCAATGAATGGAGCTACAGTGAATTTATGAAATCGCTTCAATCTTTTGTAATAGCCCTGTACAACATGAACAGAAAGGCTCCCATCACACTTCCCTGGGGCGCCTCTCCGTCCAAGACAGTATGCTGCGTTATCTCTACCAATAATCCGATGGTAATTCGTCCGTGGGATTGGGACGTCGTGCTCGAGGGCTCCCTTCCTGCTATTCAAGAGGAGTAAACAATGTGCTGGGACCGAGCTTCAGCCCCTCCCTTCCATTATTATCCTTATCATACAACACATATATAACCCTACACGATACATGCATTCATTACACTTACCTACACTCCACAACACTCGCACAACTCTCACATGTTCGCAAGGAAAGGGACCAAGGTGTACGGAGGAAGAACACATTTTCAACTAGGCGACTGAACCCATCCCGTGGGACATCCCAGCCAACAATACCATACGATATTTACAACTTTATCAGTGTTTGGGAAGCAGAAGCTCTCATCCATCACGAGACCTCTGCTAATAACATGTCATGTGGCACATAGAGTAGCCGAAACATACTATTCCTATTAACGGAAGACTAAGAAAAAGTGAGTGGTGTACGGCATGTTAATTACAAGTGGACTAAGAAGTATTTGTTGGAACGGAACCCACCTTATTTCTGGTTCAGTCCAGTGGTGTCATCCTTGTTTTAGTTCTGTTATTGGCATGTTTGCTGCAGTACTTCACAGCCGAACTATACAGCCACTCGTTGCTATACACTGCCTCTAGTGTGTTAGCCTGTAGCCTATCACTGAACACAGCACTTCAGAAAGAAAATGCCACGTCTTATTATCACAGTATTGATCCACAATACAGATGAGGGTACTCATTTGAGCTCTTACACTAGCTCACAGCATTCCTGCTAAGAATGGCGTTGAGAAGACTGGATGCGTCTTAGGTGCTGATATAATAATACTCTTTGAGTTGCGGACAATCAGCATCGCCCGTTTCATTCATTTTCCCGAAAATGTTCCTACTGCCTTTTTTGAGCCCTCTCCGCAACTCCCCCTTACCACCGAAGTGATACCTACGGCTAGAGCGGTTTCTGTACCTCAGATGAAAACGACACATGGAAGCAAAATCATCTTATTCAGTAGGGAGACCGCCATTAAACTAACCATGTATGACAAAGTGCGCACACTGCTGTCAGTTTCATATTAAATTATACAGTTGTACCTCAAGAGCAAGAAGAAATATTCTCGACCTGGCTCAGAGACGGTATTGATGCAAACGGTTTTTCTTTAACCCTAGCTCACATTGAACATTAACGTAAATTGCCTACTTGATCTGAGGAATGCTTCCGTTTCTTCCGATTTCGGAAGGAAGTCTTCTTACTAATGGTCGAACTGTACTGCCGTGAAGTCATAAAATTATTTGTATTCCGTAAGAGGTCTACTCTTCCATTTTCAAATATTGGTATACGATTCACTGAATACTGGCGTACTTTGTTTCTCGTCACTTTATCTTCGTGTTGGATGCCCCAAAACAGTCTCTGCGTATCCAAACATTGTGAAAATGCGAAATAAATTATTGGATGAGCAGCGGTTAAAAATGTGTGAAATATCTGACACCATTAACAAATTAGAAGAAATAGAGTACTGCGTTTTACGTGAAGAATTAATTCTGAGAAAGCTTTGTAAGATGGGGGAGATCAGAAGAAAACAAATTGCGATTATTAGTTTATCGACAACGTCTGGACCCTTTTGGAAATAATGCAACTGATTTCTTGCTATTACTTACTTTGAACTCGATACGGGATACCACTTCACGCCAGAAACAATGAACAAAATCAGATAGCTGTAAGATAACTCTTACTGGTAGGTTGCAAAGGGTAAAATAATTAGTGGCAGATAATACTGAAATCTGCTGGACCAACTGGATAGGAAAAAAACCAAGTGAAGGGTCCTGAACTTCAAAGTGAAACCAGTGCATGTACCCACTCAATTTGCTTCGGTGTGGGTATATGGAAGAATTGAATGTACGTTTGTACTTACTGTCGAATATCCAGTCTGTTCACGCTATCTGCAACTCTCTAACCTAAACGTACCTCTGTATCCAAAGAACATCACATCTTCGGTTGGTGATAGTGCCTTCTAAAGCAAGCCGAAAGAAACATAATGATGAATGACACATTGTGGACAGAGGTATTAACCACTTTGTTTAAAATTTAATGATAAAATGTATAAATAGAAATATTCTTATCTGGAATTTTGAAATGCATCAAAGATTAAGCAGCTTACACCTGTCAACAGAATAGAAACTGAACTGCAAATTTTTCGCAAGTACTCACAAAATATCTAAACTGCGCGATTTTGTTCAAATCTTTTCTTCAAATATAAAACAGCTGCCACAAATGCGACTTCAGAGGGTATATAGGCGAGAACATCGAACTTCCACAAAAGGGGAACTGACTATTCACTTCCTCGCTGGAAAAAATCTGAAAATACCGAAATGTTCTGTTTAGCTCATTCAAGCTTCATTTCCATTAATCTACTCCCGGTATAGGAACATCATAAAACCAAGATTTTAGATGCAACATCATGATGTTATCCAAAAACTCTGCAGCAAGGACTGAGCGAAGGCGAAGGCAACAGACGATTCCAACGATTTCGTAGATGTTGGCGGTTATTGATGCGGCAAGGGCCTGGCTTCGCCTGTCACTCTTTGGCAGCGCGCGATCTATATTCAGTGTCTGCCGCTGTCATTATTTAGTCATGCAATGCTCTGCGTCCCAGAGTCTTTATACTTGCCGCCCCAATATTCGCTATCGGGATGCAGGAAACCTGTCACCATTTCATGATTTACCACGGCAGTCATGTCACGTTCACCAAATCACGGCATTTATTCACCATTTTAGTTTTTTTATGCACAAAACGGGAAGTCGTTAAGATTCATGGCTTCATCTTCATCATCGCCCCGGCCGACGCGTTAACTGTAAACACATCTCCATACATCCTTCTGGCTTGGTTTTATTTTTAGTTTCTCAGTTTATTTTTCTGTGTTTTGAATTTAGTATTTAGCAGCTCTTCATCGACGAGATGATTATGCACGTATTATCGCGTTCTTTCCTAACGCAAAAGGTACCGCCTTGTGGATGCTGTTAATGATATGAATCGAATCCTAATCAGAAAATTGAGGACACTGAGAACAGGTCTCCATTAAAGGACATAAACTGTTTGAACCCTTGACATATCAGTCAGAAATCTCTAGGATGGTTTGACACTAAAGATCAATACTAAATAGGAAGGAGGTTCTCAAAAACGGAAATGCTGCGTCCCAAGAAAACAACCGTTTAAACTGGCAGTGAAGGAGAGCACGTAGCACGAAGTATTAAACGATGTGAAATGGACTCTTCTAGAATGCAGAGGTGTGTACAACGATTCAGTTGATAATACTTGTATAACTTACCATGTATGAATACAGTTTCACGTGTGAAGATAATTACGAACACAACTTGCACAACTATGCGTCCAAACTACAGAGTTTTTGACAGATAGTGGCTCTGCTGAAGATATTAGATTAGGAGATGAGACGCTTAAAGTAGTAAATGAGTTTTGCTATTTGGGGAGCAAAATAACTGCTGATGGTCGAAGTAGAGAGGATATAAAATGTAGACTGGCAATGGCAAGGAAAGCGTTTCTGAAGAAGAGAAATTTGTTAACATCGAGTATAGATTTAAGTGTCAGGAAGTCGTTTCTGAAAGTATTTGTATGGAGTGTGGCCATGTATTGAAGTGAAACACGGACGATAAATAGTTTGGACAAGAAGAGAATTGAAGCTTTCGAAATGTGGTGCTACAGAAGAATGCTGAAGATTAGATGGGTAGATCACATAACTAATTAGGAGTATTGAATAGAATAAGGGAGAAGAGAAATTTGTGGCACACCTTGACAAGAAGAAGGTATCGGTTGGTAGGACATGTTCTGAGGCATCATGGGATCACCAATTTAGTATTGGAGGGCAGCGTGGAGGGTAAAAATCGTAGAGGGAGACCAAGAGATAAATACACTAGCAGATTCAGAAAGATGTAGGTTGCAGTAGGTACTGGTAGATGAAGAAGCTTGCACAGGATAGAGTAGCATGGAGAGCTGCATCAAACCAGTCTCTGGACTGAAAACCACAACAACAACAACACTGTCTCTGTCTGTTGTATATCTGTACGCTACTAATAACAATAAATTGCGAAGCTGATGACGCCTTTTTTGCGTTTCGTACCTCAGTCGGCGAAAACGGAACCGTTATAGGATCACTTCTTTGTCCATCTGCCTGCCTGTCTGTCCGTTCGTCTGTTAAGATCCCTTTTTCTCAGGAACATGTTGAAATGAACAGGAACAAGTTGAAACGAATGTCAGATACTAAGGGCTACGTTACCTTGGCCGCGTAAAACATTTGAACTACTAAGTCAGTGCAGTCAAAAGATAAAGCCATTTATGTCACGCATTTTGATAATTGTAAACTCAATCATCAAAACCTAATGAATAGAGCCAATCCTTCTCGCTGTTGTCGGCTTTTCTGTTAACATTGCATACCTACTTTGACGATTTGTTGTCCCCAACTAAAAACTGCTATTAATATGTAATCTTTTAGGTTTCGTATTTCCTAGAGTGAACAGGATAATTAACACTGTGACTACAACACTGACTAGTTTTTAGTAGAAGCACGCCCAAAACCTCTCCCTGTTTCCCGGTACAGATTTCCAATGTTGTCTTTCAGTTGTCTCAGGCGATTGCCGTGGCAGTTACTTCAACAAGGCTTCAGCCCGTTTCCTTTTACACTACTGACCATTAACATTGCTACACCACGAAGATGACGTGCTACAGACGCGAAATTTAACCGACAGGAAGAAGATGCTGTTATATTCAAATTATTAGCTTTACAGAGGATTCACACAAGGCTGGCGCCGGTGGCGACACCTACAACGTGCTGACAAGAGGAAAGTTTCCAACCGATTTCTCATACACAAACAGCAGTTGACCGGCGTTGCCTGGTGAAACGTTGTTGTGATGTCTCGTGTAAGGAGGAGAAATGCGTACCATCACGTTTCCGACTTTGATAAAGGTCGGATTGTAGCCTATTGCGATTGCGGTTTATCGTATCGCGACATTGCTGCTCGTGTTGGTCGATATCCAATGACTTTTAGCAGAATATGGAATCGGTGGGTTCAGGAGAGTAATACGGAACGCCGTGCTGGATCCCAACGGCCTCGTATCACTAGCAGTCGAGATGACAGGCATCTTATCTGCACGGCTGTAACGGATCGTGCAGCCACGTCTCGATCCCTGAGTCAACAGATGGGGACGTTTGCAAGACAACTACCATCTGCACGAACTGTTCGACGACGTTTGCAGCAGCATGGACTATCAGCTGCGGTTAGCCTTGACGCTGCTTCACAGACAGGAGCGCCTGCGATGGTGTACTCAACGAAGAACCTGGGTGCACGAATGGCAAAACGTCATTTTTTCGGATGAATCCAGGTTCTGTTTACAGCATCATGATGGTCGCATCCGTGTTTGGCGACATTGCGCACATTGGAAGCATGTATTCGTCATCGCCATACTGGCGTATCACCCGGCCTGATGGTATGGGGTGCCATTGGTTACACTACTCGGTCACTTCTTGTTCGCATTGACGGCACTTTGAACAGTGGACGTCACATTTCAGATGTCTTACGACCCGTGGCTCTATCCTTCATTCGATCCCTGTGAAACCCTACATTTCAGCAGGATAATGCACGACCGCATGTTGCAGGTCCTGTACGGGCCTTTCTGGATACAGAAAATGTTCGACTGCTGCCCTGGCCAGCACATTCTCCAGATCTCTCACCAATTGAAAACGTCTGGTCAATGGTGGCCGAGCAACTGGCTCGTCACAATACGCCAGTCACTACTCTTGATGAACTGTGGTATCGTGTTGAAGCTGCATGGGCAGCTGTACCTGTACACGCCATCCAAGCTCTGTTTGACTCAATGCTCAGGCGTATCAAGGCCGTTATTACGGCCAGAGGTGGTTGTTCTGTGTTTTGAGTTCTCAGGATCTATGCACCCAAGTTGCGTGAAAATCTAATCACATGTCAGTTCTAGTATAATATATTTGTCCAATGAATAACCGTTTATCATCTGCATTTCTTCTTGGTGTAGCAATTTTAATGGGCAGTAGTGTATCAGCTGAATAAATTGTCCATTTCTAATTGTATCTACGGTGCTGGGAAACGTATGACAACTTGCATCGATTAGTTGTATTAACACTAAATTTTCCCCCACTCCCACTCTACCACTCGCACTCCCGCACACCCATACCGAAGTTTCAAGTTCTAGGTCTCGATAGAACGCGTTACCTCCCCAGACAGTAAAAAGTAAATTCGCTTACCTTAAACACGCACTGCGATTTAAGCGGTATTAATCCTAATCTATAAATTTACTGCTACCACTGATTTCTCTGAGCTTATCTATATGTTCGTGATTAATTCAGTTCTTCAGTCGGATCTACGATACTAATCACGTAGCTACAGACTGTAATTACATACTCGAAGCTTCAATGACGTCTTTGTACTCTTACCACGTCTGTCACAAGAGTGCCGCTCAGTTGATTTAAGACTAGTCCGAGTCACTGCACCGTGGTGTTATTTTGAAAGCAGACGGTACAGAATTCTTTCAGATTTTCAGCTTGAGTCTGCACCGAGGTCTGAGATTCGTAAGAAACAAACCTTTTACAATGTGTTGTTTATCACTTATTTTATCCTTATAGCAAGTGCAGTACGTATAGCGAACTTATTGCTTGTGTGAGATCACTTGTAGAGCATCACCTGCACCCAATGAGAATGAGAATGAGAAAGAAAAGAACAAGTAGATGAGAGAATTCGAGATTAACGACAAAGTTAAAGTCTAATATAACGGAATCGACTGCGGTCTTGTTAAAGGAACTTTCTTCACCATACGTGCTCTTACAAAACAGTAGAAAACTACAATGAAGATAAGATAGGGTGTCTTAAATGCTGTTTCACATCACTTGAGAAAGCGAATATTATCAGCACACTGCTACCTTTACGTTTCTTCGACTTTCGTCTTCTTGAACTTTATGTTCTCAGCCTCACGTCTATTCATCCTTCATCTGGCAATTACACTGCTCTTAACTGTGTTTGTTTCGCACAATTTCATTATTTCTCCATTTGCAAATAGACTACTCTGCACTCAACTCTGGGGGCGGGCTTCCAGTCTTCCTATCGAAGTACTTTTCATCAAAGAATGTGTTGTTTATCATTTATTTTATCCTTATAGTAAGTGCAGTACGTATAGCAAACTTATTGCTTGTGTGAGATCAGCTTCCGACGCAAAATGAACGCCACACACAAATTACGAATTAAACTTATAACAAATGTCTATATTCCCCTCTACAGAGCGCTGAAATGTTATTTCAACCGACATCAAAACCGCAGACGTTTAACACTGAAATATTTAAGTAAAAATTGGAGAATACTATCAGCGAAAAATAATCAACTGTTTTAGCAATTCAAAGTTGAAAAAGATTAGTGAGACTGCCGAATGAAAGGGATTTATTACTGGAAAATTAACGTGTAAACTGAAGTACATAAAGTACATATCTCTAGTTGCTTCGACACCTCTCTCTCCCTCCCTCTCTCTGTCTCTGTCTCTCTCTCTCTCTCTCTCTCTCTCTCTCTCTACCTCCCTCCCCCTCGGTCTGGTGTACACCAGTATTTTGTGGCTAACGGCAAGTGAGATTTAGATAAGAGATACGGAATGCATGCCCACACATTTCAGAACTCGTTCTTTGTAGACGATAACCTGACGAAAAGCAGCAAGAGAAAAAAATGGTCCTAAGTGATGCAATACTCAGTTACGCAGATGTCGGCAGCGATCGAAGTACTCAATGCAGTCTTGGCCCACTTGCACAAGGTACCACGGTTCCGTGCTGGCACAGAAAAATCTTATCTAAAATGGCAACCGCCACATTTACATAATTCTAAAACACTCATTCTAAGGTAGTTGAAACATTATATAAGAAAATTAAAAAAGGCGTTCACGTGAAAAACTATGTGAATTCAGCGAATAAAACTGTCTCTAATAATAGTAACGAGAACAGAGCATGATGTACTGTAATGACTTAGAACGGACGCATAGCAGATAAAACAGCACAATGGCTGCGTAAATATATAATTAAAATAAGCTTCCAAGTCACGAACATACTAGGGACGAAACTAAAGCATAACCGCTGCGGTCGTAGGTTCGAATCCCGCCGCGGGCATGGATGTGTGTGATGTCCTTCGGTTAGTTAGGTTTACTTACTTCTAAGTTCTAGGGGACTGATGACCTTAGAAGTTAAGTCCCATAGTGCTCAGAGCCATTTTGTAAATCACACAAAAAATACAGTAATAAAACTGCTTATGGCGGAAAGATGCCAACCACAGGACATACTATGGATGACATACAATCCGATTTAAGAATTCAACGTCGAGAAAAAAAAGACGCTCCGCTTAGTATATTGAAAGAAATCTAAATCAATACTAACCGAAAAAATAACCACACGAAATCCCAAAATGAACCATGGGAGTTACAACATAGCGCCTGTTTTCACATCATTAGAGATTTACCAAGACACATCATTTCTGGATGCTTTCTAGTCGCATGACAGTCCATCTTAATTGCCGTTCTATTATATATTATGGAAACTCTTC
Source organism: Schistocerca cancellata (assembly GCF_023864275.1). Taxonomy (NCBI): domain Eukaryota; kingdom Metazoa; phylum Arthropoda; class Insecta; order Orthoptera; family Acrididae; genus Schistocerca; species Schistocerca cancellata. Next base: position 664,852,560 of record NC_064629.1, read on the forward strand.
GTGTCGATAACATCATCGTGTCCCACAGATGTCATCACAAACCGACAAAGCACCTGCGCCGCTGCCTGGTCTGCTGCTGCTACAGGTCAACCTGGACTGCTTCGCCTACTTCTACATTCAGAGTCATCGAACTTTAATCTCATCTTTATACCACTATCCACTTTCTTACATTTTTATTCAAGATATATTACGTATTTATTTTTTATGCTCTCAAGCTAAATTTAAATCGTCTGCACTTCGACATAATGTCTTGTGTTATATGTCATCACACTACGCTCTCCATTTGCGAAAATACAGCCTTCATACACATTTTAAACGTGGCCGTGGGGTTCTAGGCGCTACAGTCTGGATCTCAGCGACCGCCACGGTCGCAGGTTCGAATCCTGCCTCGGGCATGGATGTGTGTGATGTCCTTAGGTTAGTTAAGTTTAATTAGGTCTAAGTTCTAGGCGACTGATGGCCTCAGAAGTTAAGTCGCGTAGCGCTCAGAGCCACATTTTAAACTGTATTTATGCTCTTAACTTTTGTCTTGCATTGTACAGGGTGGTCAGAAACAGTATGAAAAGTTTGTAGGGGTGCTGCAGAATATCTTGTGCTGAGAAATAATTGTTAAGAAGAAAATTCGATACGTTGCGCCGTTTCTGAGTTAATGAGCAGTGGAATTAATCAGTCATGTCGTTGAGCGTGCAAACTCAAGCGGTGGTCACGGGAATGTACACTCGCACGAGGACCGGGCTCCGAACGGTCACGTGCCAATATCGAGAGGAAAGACCACCGTGCTCGACGTATGACTCTGGCGCATCGTTCTGCATCTGCAGCAGCAATATCAGCAGTAGTTGCACCATAGTGGCAAAACGAAATGTTATTAATCGGTTACTTCAAGGACAGCTGTGAACTAGACACCCTGTAGCGGCTCCAAAACTCTGTAGTGAATCCAAAACAACCATTATTTGCGACTTCAGCGGTGTCGACCAGGATCTCACTGGAGAGCAGGGTGGTCTGTTATATTCTGCTGAAAGCTGGTTCTGTGCCGGTGCCAGTGATGGCCGTGTGATGGTTAGGAGGATGCCTGTTGGCCTGTAACAAACCTGTCTGCGTGCTGCACACACTGAAGCTACACCTGAAGTTATGGTCTGGGGTACAATTTTGTATGTCAGCAGAAGCACTCCCGTGGCTATCCCACGCACCCTGGCTGCAAATTTGCACGTCAGTCTGGTGATTCGACCGGTTTAGCTTACATTCATGAACAGTATTCCATGGGGCGTTTTCCAACAGGATAGCGCTCGCCCGCATACCGCAACAGATTGTCGTCGTACTGCCTTCACCTTTTCGATCAACAGACCTGTCTCCAATCAAATAGATATCGGACATCATCTTACGATAACCCCAGCGTCACCCGAAACCAGCATTAACCGTCCCTGTATTGACCGACCAAATGCAACAGGCATGAAACTCCATAGCACAAACTGACATCCGGAGCCTGTACAACACAATGCATGCTCGTTTGTATGCTTTCATTCACCGGTTATTAACTTACCAGCATTTCACATTTTCAATAGCCCGCATCTCGTGGTCGTGCGGTAGCGTTCTCGCTTCCCACGCCCGGGTTCCCGGGTTCGATTCCCGGCGGGGTCAGGGATTTTCTCTGCCTCGTGATGGCTGGGTGTTGTGTGCTGTCCTTAGGTTAGTTAGGTTTAAGTAGTTCTAAGTTCTAGGGGACTGATGACCATAGATGTTAAGTCCCATAGTGCTCAGAGCCATTTGAACCATTTGAACCACATTTTCAATAACTTATCTCACGCTTACATTAACCTGCGATCTTGCAATGTTAATCACTTAAACATGTTACCTAAACCAACGTATTCCCGAAATTTAATTGTTCTGAATTAGTTTTTTTGTTGAGATTTTTACCGTCAGTGAACTTTCAACTGTCTGTAACAACTCACAAGTGCCAGGAGCGCCAGGCTTGACAACGTTTACTGTACCATTAAGTGCATACACCCTGTACTTTTTCTTTGTATTGACTACGTGTATATATGTGGCTGCTGTACTTGTTGAGTAATTTGTTCACGTTTTCGCAAATTTATTAAGTCAACTTTCTTATTTTATAAATCTGTTGCTATCTTTCTAGGCGCTACAGTCGGGAACCGCGCGACCGCTACGGTCGCAGGTTCGAATCCTGCCTCGGGCATGGATGTGCGCGATGTCCATAGGTTAGTTAGGTTTACGTAGTTCTAGTTCTAGGGGACTGATGACCTCAGAAGTTAAGTCCCATAGTGCTCAGAGCCATTTGAACAATTTTTATATCTTTCTGTTTACATTTTCTCAATTTTATATCCTGCGATGGCTTGATGTCCGAAACCGATCATTAATATTAACAATCTGTGATTTAGACTTTGGTTTATATAATTTTTAATCCATTACAAAGGGTATTAGCACCACCCGGAAGTCCAAGTGGCCTCTTTTCGAGTAAATAATTTATTTTTTAATTTGACCCCGAATCTCCTGACAAGATTTGATGTCGCGTCGTCGCAGTTCCATCTGTAATACCAGAGTAACCAGGTAATAATGATTTACTTTTCTGTGGTGATAAACAATAGAGGGGAATCTACTGTAACCTAATAATCATAACTTGGAAAACAGAAGACGTTGTCAACTGTGTTCGTAACTATGTTGAAGTTTATGGAAGAGTGTGCTATTTGTTTTAAGGTCTGAAAATATTCTTCTTTGTGAACTAGTTTCTGGTGGAAATTCTTATGTTTCTGATAATCCGTTTATTAATTTATTATCACACACACACACACACACACACACACACACACACACACACACACACACACACTACATAAAATGTGAGCCATCTGTCACATTTAATCTAGTCATTTGTGACCTATAGATTATAGGACTATAGGCATATTATAAGCAGCACACCTTCCTCACAGACCAAGGTAGTACAATAACATGAGAGGGTTTAGTCACAGGAAGACAGCATAAATACACTGCTGGGCATGGTGATAGAAAGTATGCTCAACTCCATAGCTGATTTGCGGGTATCGGTCCACGTTCTGGCCTCAGACGGGGCCAATCGCGACCGACCGACCGCCGTGTCATCCTCTACCCAAGGTGTCATTTAGAACCGGTATGGATGGGCGATGGGTCAGCACACCACTCTGCAGGTCGTTGTCAGCTTGGCGAATCTTGCAGCCGCTATTTCTCTACTAAGTAGCTCCTCACTTAGCATCACGAGGTTGAGTCACCCCTTTCCAGTCCTCTCATTAAAGAAATATCCCCAGTATTACCGAAAGTGGAATCCGAATCCTCCGCATGGCACTCAGCACACTTACCTCTCAGCTACGAAGGCGAAACGTTGCCACCTCTAGCGGCAAGAATGGCTCTAATCCCGCTGGGCATTGACTCGAACTGAGCTTGGATGACAGATAAGGGTATGTCATTGTGTGCTGCTTCAATTCTGTGCTAGATCTCATCAATCCTAGTGGGTTGCACGTTGTAGCGTGCCCGTTTCTCGGGAATCCGTGGCCAGATGTTTACAGTGGGTAACAGATCTGGAGGACGCGTGGGCATGGGTTACAGTCGAACACCCTATGTAACGAGATAGTACAGGCCATTATGAGTGACTTGCGGTATTGAGTTACCTTGATAAAAGATAACGTGACGGAGACTTCGACGATAGGCTGTAACAGCTGTCCTTAACATGTTAGAAACGTAATGGCTTTTGTCCAAATTACCAGCTAGTGCAAACAGAGATCATCCCATTGTGTGTCCAGTGGTACTCCATATTATCACGTCAGGTGCAGCGCCCTTGTGACTATAATGAATAGAATATGGAAACATTTATCCTCCTCGGAGACCACACACAAGAATACGTCCATCGTGACACTGTGACACTGTAAATACATCCAGGACTCCTCTGAAAACACGACATGTTCTCGTTAGACACATTTCTGTCGGCGCGCCTCTCTCTGCTGTCGCATCAAATAGAAGCCGTAATAATGGTCGTTGTTTTTAGAGTATTCTCAGTGAGGACGCTTGTTTTGCAGCAAGCCCATCTCCTTATTCAAGAGACGTGGCGTGGTTGTACGGAACTGCATAACCTCTCTGGCGCTAGTCCGGTGGGACTGTTGAGATCTTGCATGACGTTAAATACGACCTTCTTCATTCCATCGATTCCATATTCACATGACAGTCGTTGGATCCTAACCAATGCAAGCAACAGTGTCACGGAACTATAAACTCCTCTTTCGACAGACCATGAGCCAGTCGTTGTCGTATTCCGATACTTACGGTAGACGTTCCTACTTACAGGAGGCATAACATGATGTTCTCACAGTCAAATGCGATTTCAGAATGATAAACCCATTGCATAATATTTCCTTATAAAGAATGAACGAAAATACCACCAAAAATTTTTAGAGTCGCTTGTTGGAGTGTTTATGAGTATTTTTGTATTAGCGACCCGTGATCTCTGGTGCCTCGTTACAGAGTAATTGTATTTCGTTTGGTTTCTTATCTCCATTCATGTTTGTGTGTGTTTTCATTGAAAGTACCTGCACGACAGTGAAAATATGGACAGTACTCGGTATATATCTTATTTGGAAAGAAACTAGCTTTGTTCACCCACAGTACTTGCTGTTGACGACTGTAATTTTCAATTTACCCTTGGCCGTCGAACTTCGAGGGCTCATAAACAATGATCTGGGAGTGCTACTCCTAGTTGGGGCAGTAAATGGCGGCAGTCGAGGGAAATCGTGCGCCGCATGTCACATGCGAATTCGAGTCCTAAGCATCGGATAGTAGCAGCTACCTGCAGTGGAACAGGGCTGTCTGCAGGAAGTCCCGTATCTATAGCGATTTGCAGACGTTAAGGCAGCTACCAGAAGCTTCGCTGTAGGTGGTAACCAATGCGAGTGACTCCCTGACCTCAGAACCGCTACGAAGAACGATTACGAGTTCCTTCGAATAAGCAGTGCAGCTATATACATGGCCACCGAGAGATATAACAGGCATAGCAGTGGTTGCATGGTGAAAGCATACAACAATGCAGAGAGTTGGCAGCCTTGACGCACCGAACGCCGGATCAAGCTGGGAGGAGTGAGACGGCCATTGTAGACAACACGGGACGTAGCTCCACGAAGGAGACGCATTACAACGTCGATGGTAGTATCAGGGTATCCAATATTGCGGAGCTTCCCTTCCAAGTAGTCATGATCGGCCCGATCGAACGCCTGGCTGAAGTCAAGAGCAGGAAAAGTCCAAACACATGACGAGCGTGAGCAAGAACGATTATGTTCAGATAGCGACAGAGAGCAGTGCGGATGTTATTGCCTCCTCCCAAAGAAGTTTTATCAGAGGAAAACCACGTATCGGGCCGACCGTTTTAGCCGTGCAGCCAACAGCCGGGTGAAAATCTTTGTGTCGGTATTTAGCAACGTCAAAGCTCGATAATTGCATACCCGTGAGGTACACCGAGGCTTATGGATAGGAATGATGAGGCCGTCGAAGAAACTGTCTGGAATCTGCACAAGAGGCGACATAAGGTTCGGACTTCAAGTTCCTGTGCACATCAGCGCCATTAGGGGACGAAATGTCCGGTAAAACTCTAGTGGAAGGCCATCATGGCCAGGCGACTTGTTCGTACAACCCGCCTGTATAGCATCAGGAGCTTCGTCCTCCATGACGTCGGCGAGCAGATCCATCATTGCATCTCTAGGAACCGAGACGAAGCAGAGTCGGGGAGCGCCGTAATGTTGGCAGGATGGTGACGTTGTGGACAGTACAGCTAACATAACGCGCCTGGAGGGCAGACCGTATATCGCGCTGAGTATCTAAGCGCAGTCGTAAGAACATTAATCAGAGTCTTCTGACGGTGGCGCAGTTCCGTTATCACATTATACATAGATGGACGCTCCTGCCCTAACCCGTCGTGTGTGCGCGCCCTGATCATAGCTCCTCCAAGATGACGGCGAGAGAGAGATGTGAGCTATGCCTTCGCACGATTCACCATCGTCTTGCACTCAAGCGAATACGGCATCATAGTACATTCCCGGAGAGTGGTGAAGTAGAAATTCTGTGTTCGTCGCCGCCACAGCGTGACATCCGTTCCATAACCAATCAAGGTCTTGAGGAGGGCAGGCTTTGCGCAGAGCATCCACCATGACAGGGTAGATTGAGATGCACGAGAAGCACGTGGTCTCGTTGAGCTGCCGACAGTCGGGTGAAGTGAAATGTACCGTGTTCATTTTCAATGGCCACCGGCCGCGGCACACCCTATGGCGGCAGAGATTGATGGCACAGATATATGCATCATGGTCAGAGAACGCAATGAACCAGACTTCAGCGGCCTGTACCCCACAGACAATATCGCGATAGATATAAACACGATCAAAGCGGCTGGAAGAATGGCTAGGGTAATGCGTAAGGCCCGGACGATCGCCATGAACATGCACTTGAGAATCCACAAGCCTGAGGTGCTTTAGAATTGCCGCTAGCGCCTCGCACGGATAGTGACGCGGCAGTTGGTCTGTGGGAGCCTGGGTGGAGTTGAAATCGCCTCCCATGATCAGTGCATCCTGCCGACTCAGGAAGACAGGCGTGATTGCCTCGGAGAAGAAAGTGGAACGTTCGTGGTGGCGACCAAAACCAGATGCCACATAGACATTGATGATCCTGACGCCACTAAACATGACAGCCATACCACTGGCATCAGGGAGGTGGGCAACTATATCAGCGAGGACACCGTCACATAGGAGTATCACCACCCCACTACTAGTAGGGAAGCATGGGGACATGTGCTGTAAAACCATGGGCAGCACAAAAGCTTGCAACATGCACCTCCTGAAGGAAGGCAACGTCAATGTCTGAAGCATACAGCACTTCATGGAGTAAAGCCATTTGTGGTGTACACGAATGGTATTGAGATTGAGTATGGCTATACGATAAGTCTGAAAAACTGCCATCACCAGGGGGTCAGACGATTCACACTGGGAGGGGGGGGGGGGGGAGCACAGGGAACTCCATGTTAGGGCCCCGTGAAAGGGTACATAACTGTGATAAAGAGGCAGCCGACCCCATCAAGGAGGGTCCATCGCTCTGTACACCTCCAGAACGCCCATCCTCAGCATCGACGTCGTCCACATAGGAGACAGAAGTCTCACCGGACCGGTTCAGTGGAACACTATCAGAGATGCTCCCACAGGTAGCGTCAGACACAGAAAGGGAGGCAACCGCATCAGCTGCAGGGGAGGGAAGGTCGGTGTCCCTAGGAGGATGCTGACTGGAGACGGAGGCAGGGAAAGACGTCGCGTCGTCAGGGCATCAGAGGACGACAGCTCTGCAACCTGCAACTAACAAGTAGGAAGGCGGGTGTTTCCTCAGTTATATTTTTATCTAACGGACACCATTGGGGAAACGGTATGTTTCGAACGTCTTCCACGTCTCAGCAATGTGGCTGACGACGTTGCCGTAAGGCTTAGAGGCGGCCACCACAAAGTTCGACGGCACCTCAAACGATAATTCGAAAACCAGCAACGTTCGGAGACCAAAACCAGCATCGTCAACCACGACAGTCTCTATATGGCCGTCAGAGTATTTTAACTTGAGGTCTTTAGCATGGCGCTGCACAACGTCGGCGCACAGCTGTTTGTTCGCCAGCTTTATATTCACAGTGGTACTAATGACTGAAAAACGAACTCCGAGGACATCTTGCGGCGGGAGACGCATTTCATGCCATGTAAACCATTCAACGTCTTAAGTTTTCGGTTGCTAATGGTCCAAAGGAAACGTTAATTTAATTGTGGCTTGGCAATAGGGAAACGCCGTGATGGTCGGTGAATTCGGACGCAAGCAGCACAACAGGCGAGATGCAAACAATGCGTTCTCGCCTCACCACTGCCGAAAACAGACTGAACTGAGCCATCGGGACAAAGTGGTCATTGCAGCTTCACGCCTTCCGTATGGCCCAAATTCTCAACTTACCCACACATTAATAATGTAGTGCCCCTCACCCATTATCCTCATTACGCGTGGCATTTCGCTGATTTCAGTAAGACTTCGAGCCTGTTGTGCATCCGGACAGAAAAGATCATTGGCCGTCTCATATACTGCCCGCCGCTGGGCTTTATGCCGCCTGGTGGCGATGCGGACACGTGGCACGGCATGGAAAGTATTGATAGTATATAAACGGAGCAGAGGCGAAAGAGGAATCTCTACGACCTGATTCCTTTCTCCCATCTGCTCCTATTCCTCTAACATATCCGCATACCCTTACCTGCTGCCGAATTGATTCCCCTCATCCCCTGGTTGCTGATCTCCTCTCCTTTCCTCTCCCCCTGCCGCGCCTTCACTGTTGTGTCCCCTCTACCTTCCATCTCTACACCTTTCATCTCCTTTCCCAAGGTGGCTTCCGTCGACTCCTCCTCCCAGATGATGCCCTCTCTCCCTCCATTTATCCCTCCTATCAACTCTGATCCTCACCTCCCCCTCCTTTCCTCTGTCCTTTCCCCGGGCTCCCTCTTCCTCCCCTCCCATCCTATTTTTCCCCGCCTACCCTCTTTCTGCCATCCTTTCTCTCCCCTCTGCTCTCCCCTCCACTGCCTTTCACACTCCTTCTCGCGTCCGCCCAGCTCCCCCCTTTTCTATGGCCCCTCCATTCATCGGCTCCCCCTTTTTCTTTTCCTCTCCTTCCCCCTTTTCCCCCTCGTAGGTCGGGCCCTCCCCACCTGCCCCCCCCCCTCCACCTGCCGCCGTGTCATCTGTATAGTGCGAACAGAAACCAGACTGTCGCCGTGTTTTTAATTGTGCCCGTCTACTTCTTGTATGTCTTCATCCGCATTGTCAGCGCAGTGTTTTTGTATTTTACATTCCACAACTTACTGCCATTTTAGTTTTTTTTTACAATGTCACAGTTTTACCGCCTGTTTTTCTTGTTTGTTTCTATTCTCATTATGTTTTTTAACTTTTCTGTAGGCTGTAGAGCAGCATATTACGCTGCTACCAGCCTCCACCCCTCTAGGGGGGGGGGGGGGGGATTGAAATCCAATAAAGAAAAAAAAATAAAGAGGAATCATTCCAGCGACGACACGGGTCGAAAATGGGGAAACGAAGAGACATAAGCCACTTTGATTTTATCTCCATATGCTGATTCCGAAACTGTTTTTTTAATTAATGAAAAACGACTCCAGTCGCCGTTGAGAACTTTATTGAGTCCGCTACCCGTTGCAGCATTTAGATTAGGCCATTATCATGTGTTCGTTACGCTGTAGAGAAATAATATCCAGATGCTAAAATTGCAAGTCAGGTTGATTTAAAATTTTACGAACGCTGACGGGGTACATGACAACTACGAGCTGTTACACTCAGCAGGTTGGGACGAAATCTTTGGGAAGGTGAGCCACAGCCTACCACAGACGATCCATGCCTTACGATCACATTCGGTTGGTTCTGTAGGCAGCTGTTGGACGCAGTCTTCACACCACTACACGTAGAAAACGACGTTTTCGGTATATACAAACACATATTTGTAAAGTCGTGTCCACACCGGACGCGCCGCGCAGCGTACAGCGAAAACGCTCGACGCAGAGCAGAGCAGAACGGCACAGAACTGCGCAGCATGGAAGATGTTCGTACGTGCACATCAGTGTTCCGGTGAGTGCGTGTGCCTATCTACAAAAACTGAAAACGAGAAACACCCTCCAAGCGACGCCGCGCACGAACGAACCATTTCCTTTGATGTAACGACGAAAAGCGAAATTCGTTCGTAGTTGCGCACAGCGGCGCGGTTTGACGCCCACAACGGCCGCACCTCCCTGTGCCGAACCTCTTTTCTTGGTTTTTCGCGGCGCGGAGTGATCGTTGTAGACGCGGCTTAACCCTCCTATGCAATTATCTGATTAATAAAATCATCTTCACATCCACCATTAAATCTTTACTCTTGTCTGATAAGCTACGACAAAATATGGATATTTACCTAGCATAATTTCTTAGATTATTACAAGAATATTTACTTCTAGAGTAATACTTTTTGCGGAAGTCATACTTTTACAGTCCAATACTGATAGACGAAACAGAATCCATGAGTAGTAGCAGGAAACTTGCTCTAACTCCAGAAAACGAAGCTTCCTAAATAGTTCATTAGTTTCACTTCTAACATCCTTGGTTTACTACTTCCTACTGCCACGTTTGTATCATTTTATCTTCGCAGCGTTAGCTAGCGTGCGACTGGCGTTTTCTATCTTTTGTCTGGAGGTAGACAGCTCGAGCATTGGTCAATTTATAGAAGTGTTACTCGTATGTCTGCGCACTCATCTAGGGGATGTGTTACATTTAGAAAAACAAATAATTAATTTTTTGTAGCCATATTTTAACTGTGCAAATAACTCATAATTTGTTTCCAAGGGATATATATCATAACGCTATACATTGCTATACTCTATCGTTAATTCAGGAATCCCCCCTGACAAAGTTTTGACTCATAATGTAGATGTTATCTGTGAACTTCTAAGGGCTATGAAAAACTCTTTCTTTATTGCAGGTTACGCGAGGCTCAGTTTCTTGGTAAGCTAGAAATTTCATAAGGATTTATAGAAAATCGCGTAAGCACTTTTTTGCGTCTTGATGTAAAGGTGTAAACCTATCTCCACTAAGCTCCTGAACCAAGCCGTATTCTTCTTATAAAGAACTTAACTTTTTAAAGTGCGTTCATAAATATAATTCATGATGCATATGTAACTTCATTCAGACAATATATACGGGGTCACTGAGCTCCGCTACCACATCAGCGGAAAAATATTATGTTCTGATTACCGACAAAAAATTTTATTGCTATAGTGACAAAAGACGGGACTACGGCGACAGGAAAGATATAAACAGAGTATCAAGATTAATATCGTCCACGAACACTAGGGGAATGAAATATTGTATCACCTCCCCTGTGCTGGATGCTACGACCGCTTTCCGCGTCGCCTCTAGAAGCGGAGCAATTTAGTTCGCGAGCTAATAAATTTCAAGACGTGCTATAAGCTTTTCCGAAACAAGATAACAATACTTAAACCCTTCAGAATTCTTTTGTTATTTTCATGATGACATTAAAAAAGCTAAATGACGTAAGTTTCAGAGTTGTTTTAATTACTTTGCTCTTGTGACATACAGTTGACCAGACTCGGCCTGGAAATTATTACGGCATCGTGATTTCAGTGTTGCCTTCTAGATGCACACTTTGCAGTCACATTTGCCTTACACCAGAACTGACTTACATTTCTTAAAGTTTTAAGTATCCGTTACCATTGCTCATGCGAATTTTAATGTTGTATATTTTCCTACATACATCATATTTAGAAGAAAGATCAGAGCACACTGGCGTGCAACACGTAAAGACTAAAGTAACTTTTGCAAGATGCGCCACTGCCAGGTAGCATAGCTTGACGAAACTTCAACCACACATACAAAGAACCGTTACAGTATAATTCAGCAGTTAACTAAAAGAAATACGCAACGAGACGGACAGAAATGACACTTTTATTCTGTGATAACAATTACACTGAAGAACCCGCCAGGTTAGCCGAGAGCGCTAATGCGCTGCTTCCTGGACCCGGATCGAATCCACCCGCCGGGTTAACGACGAGGGCCGGTGTGCCGGCCAGCCTGGATGTGGTTTTTAGGCGGTTTCCCACATCCCTCTAGGTGAATACTGGGCTGGTCACCACGTCCCGCCTCAGTTACATGACTCACAGACATTTGAAACGCATCCGCACTTTTCCATGATTTACACTGGACGCAGAGAGATGGGGTACTCTGATTCCGTCCCGGGGGGTACGGGGTGGCGGCAGGAAGGGCATCTGGCCACCCCTTCTCATTAACATGCCAAATCCGATTTAACCACGCCAACCCCACGCAAAATACGGGACGAAGGCGCATGCGATAGAATAGGGTGCGTGGTCACCACGGGCGCTAATGAATACTCTGCAACCTGCTCCCGTACCGGCCATACGGTTGACGAGGAATTCTTGCGGAAGGGCGTTCCATTCCTCGACTTCGGTTGACAACTGGTGGATGGTCGTTGCTGCATGTGGACGTGTTGCAGTACGTCTCCCAAACGTACAACACACGTGCTCGATGGGTATAAATCGGGAGAAAACCCGCAGGATAACCCATTCACCCAATATCCTATTGTTCCAAGAGATCCTCCACCTACGCTGTTCGATGCGGTCGCATGTCAGGGCCGAATGCACCCTTGAAAAAACGCGCCTGCGGAAAGAGTACAGTGTCACAATAACACTGACAGGTAAGTGTACAGTGTTCAATAATTTGGAGGTCTGCACATCCAGACAAAATTATGAATGTATTAAAACAATGTTTGAACATGATAAGTTTCTTGCTGAATCCAGGGTACTGGACTATCTTTGGGGAACATCTTTGGTATAGTTTCATACATGTAAACAGAAAACCGAAGTTACTATCCTCAAACATAGAATAACATCGATCTTGCAATATAAGCTAGAAATCCTTGTAAAACCCTAATGTTAAACAGTCTGGCATGCACCAGAACTAATTTAAGAAAATAGCGGAAAATCAAAATCCAAAACGTCTGACGAGTGCTTCCCTCGAGCCCGAGTGAGGTAGCGCAGTTGTTATAACTGTGGGTTTGCATTAGGGAGAATGACGGTTGAAATACGCCTCTGGATTTCCATTTTTAGGTTTTCCGCTCCAGGCAAACATGGGGATGGTTCCTTTGAAAGCGCACTGCCTTTTCCTTCCCCACCTTTGAAACGAGCTTGCGCTCCGCATGTAATTATCTCGATGTCTAAGGAACGTAAAACCCTAACCTTTCTTTATTTTTCCAGCGAGTCCGGTTCCTCAACTGCTGAGCCACCATACGTGGTACAAAATCTATAGAATGATATACCTGAAAAATGAAGTATCCGACACCTCATTCCGATCCTAAGGACCATGCGATGCCGATCGGACGGTATGTCGTCCTCTGCCAGCGGCGTCATATGGATGTTGAATAGAGGGGCATGGGGTCATCATACAGCTCTCCTGTGTTTGACATCGTTCCAGACCATGGAGCCCAGACTTCTCTTTCAGGTAACTGCTAAATTTTCATCGAGAGGCTGAGTGCTGTCTCTCTCTCCCTCTCTCTGTAGTCTTTTCGTCGATTCTGACACCTCTTGAGCCCATGAACTAAAGCACGCCAATTTCTTCTGTCCTGCACTATTTCCCGCAGACTTCCCAGATTGGAATCCATTACTTCTATTATTCCACCCGTCCATCTCATCCGTTGCCGCCCTCTCCTCTTTGTGCCTTCGATCTTCATCAGCATTAAGGTATTTTCCAGCGAATCGTGTCATCTCATGACGTGTCCAATGTGGTTCAGTTTGTGTTTAAGTATCAGACTTTCCAAGGAGAAATATAGTTTTATTTGCCGTAATATTGACCTGTTCGTTCTCTTTGCGGTCCATGGAACTCTAAGGAGTTTCCCCCAACACCACATTTCAAAGGAATCTGTTCTACGCCGTTCAGCCTTTCCTATGCTCCAATTCTCACACCCGTACATCACAACTGGAAAGACCACTGCCCATACTACAGGGAGCTTTATTGTTACAGCTGTGTCTCTACTTCTTAAAACACTGTCAAGGCTAGCATTGACTTTCTACCACTTAACAAAGGTCTGTTGATTTCGTGGATGAAGTCACCATTAGCAGACATTTGGGAGCCGAAATAACTGAAAATAGAAAAAAAATCTCCATTGATTCTCCTCCTGTATACCATGAAGTGATAGATATAGTTGCCACAATTATCGTTTCCTTGCAATTCAGCATTAGACCAACCTTTGCGTTTTCTACTTTCACCTTTAGTAACAGGATCTGTAACTCTCGTTCACTTTCTGCCATCAGAATGATATATACATATCTAAGATAGCTAAGATTTCATACTGAATAAAGGAGGTGACAATATGCAGCCTTGCCGTACTCTTTTCTGCATGTTAACCCTTTTCCAATCATCCCACCAAGGAAAATCCCGGAATTAAACCCGGATATTCCGCACTGAAGCTAACCACGCTGACGGATCTGTTATGGCGTCGGGTTCTGACAGTGTAATACCTTGACATAGAAAAAACCTGGGTAGATTGCACTACAACGACATTTTTGTCCACGTACATTAGTATGCGACTATTTTCCGAGCTTGATCTGTGCCCTTACTTGTCCTTACACTGTGGCAAGGTTCATAAACATCGATCAGAACATCATCAGTGGACGAGAAATTTACTACAGCTGTGTTCTTGCGGTCCACCAGGAAATATCATCCACTAGCTGTGCCACAGAAGAACAGGACAGACGCTGTAAGTTTTTATAACTGCGAAAGATACAGGTGTTTGTGGTCCCCTTCAAAACAGGACCCACCGGAGTTGACACATATTTGCAATCGTTGTTTCAACATTTCTGCACCTCGTATTGAGCTCCGTAGCGTTTGCTCTCTGGTACATTTCAAGAATGATAGTCTTTGATATATATAGGAGTACAAAGGCATTGTAAATTTCTCGAGTAAAGTCATTTTCCTGCATTGGTAATTTTATTTATAAGTAACCACTTTGTTTCATTGTTTAGGATAATGGTATAAAGTGGTTATATCAAAATAAAGGAGCCCGTGCAGAAAAATTACTTCCTTCAAGAAATCCCCAGAATGGATCTGTAGTAAACTACTCATCCACTGTCGCTAAGCTGATCGATTGTGATAAAATTGTTCACAATGAAAGGACACAATTCCATTCTTATACACAGTCTTACATTAACATGCCTTTAAAAATAGTCCCCAAGCAATGCGAACAGACTCGAGTCTTTCGTGGACAGTGGACACACTTAAATATCTCTCTGTATTTTATACTTTATCGGTATATAGCTGATGCTTAAATTTTCTGCCTTTTTCCAAAAGCATGTACGCAGTGCTATGTAATGTAGGAAATACCAAATAAATCATTGGCTAAATTCACAATAGGCTGGTATGGTTTTGTTTTAAAGTAGTGAAATATTTCAAGATGTTACCAAACATCTGATGATGTTCTAACAAGCAATGAAACCATTAATCTTTCAGTTCTGTTCCTGGCGCAAGACTACATGATGAGGATATGCCAGGCTTCGCAAACCACAGAACACATAATAGGTGAGATTTCTACAGGTGACGACTAATATTGTTTAGCCGGCCGCGGTGGTCTCGCAGTTCTAGGCGCTTCAGTCCGGAACCGCGTGACTGCTACGGTCGCAGGTTCGAATCCTGCCTCGGGCATGGATGTGTGTGATGTCCTTAGGTTAGTTAGGTTTAAGTAGTTCTAAGTTCTAGGGGACTGATGACCACAGTAGTTAAGTCCCATAGTGCTCAGAACAATTTGAACCATTTTTGAACTAATATTGTTTACGAGCACAGTTTAAGCACTAGTTTGTCCAATTAAGTCCTGTACTCGCTTTCTAGAAGAAGAAAGAACACAAAAATGTTCAAATGTGTGTGAACTCTTATGGGACTTAACTGCTAAAGTCATCAGTCCCTAGGCTTAACCTAAATTGTACTAAGGACAAACACACACACCCATGCCCTTGGGAGGACTCGAACCTCCGCCGGGACCAGCCGCACAGTCCATGACTGCAGCGCCTTAGACTGCTCGACAAAGTACTCCTTGTGCGATCTGATACCAGTAACTGAAATACGGACCAAAATCTATGTACACTACCAAGCGGAGAATGTAACTCTAAGACAAAAAAAGCGATGCACCACAAAGGAGTTACACGAATAGGATGGAATTCGGTAAATGTGATGTATATGTACAGACGAGCAAATGATTACAATTTTTAAAAAAAATGGATGATTTATTAACGAGAAAGAGCTTCACAAACTGAGCAAGTCAATAACGCGTTGGTCCACTTCCGGCCCTTATGCAAGCAGTTATTTGACTCGGTACTGACTGATGTACTCCTGAGGGATATTGTGTCAAATTCTGTTCAATTCGTGCGTTAGATCATCAAAATCCTGAATTGGTTGGAGGACCCTGTCCATAATGTTCCAAACGTCCTCGACCGGGGAAAGATCTGGCGACTTTGGTGGTCAAGGTAGGATTTGACAAGCACAAAGACAAGCAGCAGAAACTCTCGCCGTGTGCAGACGGGCATTATCTTGCTGGAATGTAAGCTTAGGATGGCTTTCTATGATGAGAAACGAAAGGGGGCGTAGACTATATTCGAAGTAGCACAGTGCTGTAAGGATGCGACGGATGACAAATGAATGGGTACTGCTGTAAAATTAAATGCCACCCCAAACTAGTCAGGTTGGTATCCCGTCATTGTCTGGGTCCTCACTAGAAACCTCTTAGGCCTGGAATCTCATAGACTGGAGTAGAATTGTCTTCAGTGACGAGTCTCACTTCGAACTGAGCCCTGATGATCAGCGAAGACATGTCTGGAGACACCCCCGAAGCCGGCCGCAGTGGCCGAGCGGTTCTAGGCGCTACAGTCTGGAACCGCGCGACCTCTACGGTCGCAGGTTCAAATCCTGCCTCGCGCATGGATGTGTGTGATGTCCTTAGGTTAGTTAGGTTTAAGTAGTTCTAAGTTCTAGGGGACTGATGACCACAGCAGATAAGTCCCATAGTGCTCAGAGCCATTTGAACCATTTTGAACACCCCCGAACGGAGGTAAGGTACCAACCTAAATGTCACCCGCCATACAGCCTGACGTCAAGCAGTGGATGTCTGGGGTGCCATTTATTTTCATAGAAATACCCCTTTGGTTGTCATCCGAGGCACCCTTACAGCACAGTGGATCGTCAACGATACTGTACGCCCCGTTTTCTTGCCCTTAATGGCAAGCCATCTTGGGCTTACGTTTCAGCAAAATAATACCTATCTGCACACGGCGATAGTTTCTGCTGCTTATCCGTAGATATGTATCATATCTACCGATTTCCATCCCCTCCGAATAATTCCTTCGTGGTGCGTCTTTCTTTTCCTTAGGTGTGTTTTAGCCAATTACCAGCTGCCAAAATCTGTGTTCGTACCTCCTAAATACTTACAGTAAATGTTTCTCAAGCACAATATTTTCTTAATTAATACAGGCTCCGTAGAGTATGATGATATAAACGGGTCTGCCACGAAGTCCTATTCTCTACTTTCCTTAAACGTACAGATGGGGTCGTTCGTATTGATATAGCAGCACACACGTAGTTGAAGTAGTAAGAAAGAGTGGCATCTAGTCAAACGCAATAAGTTTGCGAATTATCCAAGTTGTCAGGGATATACACTCCTGGAAATTGAAATAAGAACACCGTGAATTCATTGTCCCAGGAAGGGGAAACTTTATTGACACATTCCTGGGGTCAGATACATCACATGATCACACTGACAGAACCACAGGCACATAGACACAGGCAACAGAGCATGCACAATGTCGGCACTAGTACAGTGTATATCCACCTTTCGCAGCAATGCAGGCTGCTATTCTCCCATGGAGACGATCGTAGAGATGCTGAATGTAGTCCTGTGGAACGGCTTGCCATGCCATTTCCACCTGGCGCCTCAGTTGGACCAGTGTTCGTGCTGGACGTGCAGAACGCGTGAGACGACGCTTCATCCAGTCCCAAACATGCTCAATGGGGGACAGATCCGGAGATCTTGCTGGCCAGGGTAGTTGACTTACACCTTCTAGAGCACGTTGGGTGGCACGGGATACATGCGGACGTGCATTGTCCTGTTGGAACAGCAAGTTCCCTTGCCGGTCTAGGAATGGTAGAACGATGGGTTCGATGCCGGTTTGGATGTACCGTGCACTATTCAGTGTCCCCTCGACGATCACCAGTGGTGTACAGCCAGTGTAGGAGATCGCTCCCCACACCATGATGCCGGGTGTTGGCCCTGTGTTCCTCGGTCGTATGCAGTCCTGATTGTGGCGCTCACCTGCACGGCGCCAAACACGCATACGACCATCATTGGCACCAAGGCAGAAGCGACTCTCATCGCTGAAGACGACACGTCTCCATTCGTCCCTCCATTCACGCCTGTCGCGACACCACTGGAGGCGGGCTGCACGATGTTGGGGCGTGAGCGGAAGACGGCCTAACGGTGTGCGGGACCGTAGCCCAGCTTCATGGAGACGGTTGCGAATGGTCCTCGCCGATACCCCAGGAGCAAGTGTCCCTAATTTGCTGGGAAGTGGCGGTGCGGTCCCCTACGGCACTGCGTAGGATCCTACGGTCTTGGCGTGCATCCGTGCGTCGCTGCGGTCCGGTCCCAGGTCGACGGGCATGTGCACCTTCCGCCGACCACTGGCGACAACATCGATGTACTGTGGAGACCTCACGCCCCACGTGTTGAGCAATTCGGCGGTACGTCCACCCGACCTCCCGCATGCCCACTATACGCCCTCGCTCAAAGTCCGTCAACTGCACATACGGTTCACGTCCACGCTGTCGCGGCATGCTACCAGTGTTAAAGACTGCGATGGAGCTCCGTATGCCACGGCAAACTGGCTGACACTGACGGCGGCGGTGCACAAATGCTGCGCAGCTAGCGCCATTCGACGGCCAACACCGCGGTTCCTGGTGTGTCCGCTGTGCCGTGCGTGTGATCATTGCTTGTACAGCCCTCTCGCAGTGTCCGGAGCAAGTATGGTGGGTCTGACACACCGGTGTCAATGTGTTCTTTTTTCCATTTCCAGGAGTGTAGGTGCAGATATTGTGTGTGCCGGCCTTTGTGGCCGAGCGGTTCTAGCCGCTTCAGTCTGGAACCGCGCTGCTGCTACGGTCGCAGGTTCGAATCCTGCCTCGGGCATGTATGTGTGTGATGTACTTAGGTTACTTAGGTTTAAGTAGTTCTAAGTTTAGGGGACTGATGACCTCAGATGTTAAGTCCCATAGTGCTTAGAGCGATTTGAACCATTTGGTACCTTAATATGCACCCACTTCTGTGTGTTAGTTGGTTTTTCTCTACGTCAAACAGTCTTCCCACAAACACATGAAATAGTTTACTACCTAATGTTTCCTGCATGGTCGTAACTGCGCCGGCATATACTCTATGCCTGTCATTGTAGGCTATCCGTTTTGCTTTCACGTGTAAACACTTTAATACCTCACCCGCGGGCCATGGCAAAGTTACATTAATGGCTTGCTTGTGCCACTCGTACTTGGAGGTATTAACCAACGTAAAAGCATACTACTCGTAATAGCTATAATTATCAGTTTGCAAATGAAGTAAATATTGATGTAATGTTCTTCAGTTCACTGTCCTCAGGCATCGGTATAAATATCTGGACTTATACCAATAACACATTCTATGATGCACACATCTTCACACATATAAAGAGAAGATAGATTTATGGATCCTCGGGTGTAGTGGAGATAAGCAGAAAGCTAGGGACAGAGCGCCGTCTGTACTTTGTCTCAACTGCCAAAATGGCATAGGAGCCCTTCCATCATCCTCCTCTAAACCCATAATGCCAGCTTATCCTTTGGCATAACGTATATTTGGTAAAGCTCTGATCTGAGTCGTGTTACTATGAGCGCGGAACATTTGTTAAACAGAATGAAAAAATTTGCAGGACATGAAGACGGGATAGAGAGAGCTGTAAGATAATTTATAATATAGAGAAATTTTACATATTTCGCTAAACGCCGTGTAAACTCAGTTGTAACGAGGCTTGACACGCAGGATTCATGTGATCATACAGTATTCTTTTCTAGGAAAGATGCCCTAATTATTGCAAGGAAAACGAAAAACTGAAAATATTGCCTGTTGTGCGAAGAAAATCCTTATTCAACAATGACATAACTTCGTGGCATACGGAATTGTTTTCTAATTTGAACCATATAACTGTAACAGAATTACGGAGATATCTACATCAACATTGCATCAAAATCGCTCATTACTTATTTATGGGCAATGGAACCGTGTTTTATGAGAAACAAGAAACGAAATCTATAATTTAGCTGTTTGCTATGGTACCGAGAGTTAATGTAAGCGAATGTTTGCTTAGTGTCACATAAGTTACGCATACGTTTTAAGCAAATGAAGGAGTGTAAGCAGCTAGCATTACGGAGTTTTATGGCCTCCAGGACGAACGAAATGGCGATCGCCGCTATTAAAAGCAGAACATACACATCTTTTTATAATCTTGAATAACTTTGTCAGACTAATTTTGCCGGATACGCATTGACTGCCCAAACACATAAATCATTCTAATCCGAGGTTGTACCATCTGTTAATGAACACATGTAACGTGTACTGAAATGTATAGAGAAGGAACTGAATGAGTCACACACCTGTAGTACTGCATATATCGCTATTAATAACGAGCTGTCGATCTGTAACTTCCATCACAGCCTTCAACAGCCTCGATAGTATCTGCATGAACATTCAAGACCTCGAGAGAAATTTATGTCATTCTTTACTGTGTATACCACTTAAATGCTATAGAAAAGACAAACGAAGATATTTACTTTTTAGCAACAGTAATGACATAGCTGTTTCAGCTGTGTTTATGAATACATCGTTATTCTGAAGCGCTGCATTTTTTTGCCGAATAAATGACATAATAAGAGGCGCCAATCCACAAAATTTATATTTTTATTTTATCATTAAGGAAATCGATGTTTATCAAGTCTCTGACTTCGTTCTTTACCTATAGTAAGAAAATCAACGGAGCGCCTTGATGTGATGGCCGAAGTTGTCACAGATTCGAGCTATGCTTTATAGTGACAATTAAGAAACCTGGTCTCTAAGAGATTCTAGACGCCCTACAAAACAACACTATTCTCGGAAACTGTGTGATCAGTAAGTGACTGGACTGCAGTACCGTTTCTCAGAGAAAATTGGTCCATGTTTTATTGTCTTTGCTTCAGATTTTGTGATCATAAAACTCTGTGTGCAGTGAGTTATATTTAAAAATTTCAGATCTCCTTTAAAATTTAAGCCCTTCAGTAGGCTCGTTTTACCAGTGTCTATACTATCACTTGAAGTTAGATGGTCGTTTACGTTAATATTTATCCAGCATTTTTTGAATGATTTACAAGCATTACTTCTCTTGGCTAGTATAGTTTGAATTGTATAGACGCTGGGTTGTATTCGTGTGGAATGGAAATGAATTTCCCTTTCAGTCATTCTAACTGAACATTTTTCCGTGGTTTCCCTGAAACTCCTGAGGTGACTGCCAGATACATCCATGAAGATGGCCGCAGCTGCCTTCCTTCCTTATTCAGCTGTACTGTTCCAAGGTTTTGGGACACTGAGGTGAATCAGTGGTAACAGATGAAAATTTGTGCCGGACCAGGATTCGAACCCAGATCTCCCGCTTAACGCGAGCAGCCATCCTAGCGCGCTTCCCATCCTATCCAAATGCCCAGTCTGTTGCACACGATTAGCGTGGCGTCACATATCCACAAACTCTTCACTCGCGGATTCCCGCAAAAGATCGGGCTTGGTGTGCGGCTGCACGGGAAGATTGATTCTTTGGTCGTTGCAGCTAACTGATGTATTATATCAACTGTTTTGGCTCTCTGTTCTAGATGATTTCGATTTTAAGCGAAAATAAACTGGAGCCTTTCTTCTTTTAGTGTAGTTCTGTTCTAAATTACTCAATTATGAAGCTTGGAACAGCTAGACAATCTTTTAAATACA
This sequence comes from Schistocerca cancellata, assembly GCF_023864275.1. Taxonomy (NCBI): domain Eukaryota; kingdom Metazoa; phylum Arthropoda; class Insecta; order Orthoptera; family Acrididae; genus Schistocerca; species Schistocerca cancellata. The sequence goes on from NC_064629.1 coordinate 664,874,221, forward strand.
TGGTGCATTCAGACTTGCACCTCGTTTTATGTGAAGTTTATGATAAGAGAAGTTCAAGGGACAAAAAATGACACACACCCTTAAAAGGAAACACTGATCGCATAGGAGTGCTGTAGATGGAGCAGAACTCTTACCAAGCTCCACTGCTGACGTAAGTCGTGGCAGTGAAGTGACATTTCGAATCTGAATTAATGAAAAGTAGAGAAACCTTAAGATGGTTATTTTAATTATTCAGGAGTTCTACATGGTCTCTCTCCACTTTGAGTAAACCCCGCAGAAAGTGTCAGGAAATGCCTTCTTTACCGACTGAGGTGGCGCAGTGGTTAGCACACTGGACTCATATTCGGGAGGACGGTGGTTCAAACCCGCGTCTGGCCATCCTCATTTAGGTTTTCTGCGAGTTCCCTGAATCACTTCAGGCAAATGCTGGAATGGTTCTTTGAAAGGGCACGGCTGACTTCCTTACCCATCCTTCCCTAATCCGATGGGACCTGTGACCTCGCTGTTCGGTCACCTGCCCCGAATCAACCAACCAGTCAAAGTCCTTCTTTGGCATGTTGTGCAACTCGCGCGTCAAATTGGCTTTGATTGTAGGTTTTGTCGTCAAAGCATTGACCCTTAATGTGAATTTCTGCACTTTGTCGTAGATTTGTATCGAAAACACCAAGTCTCGTCTCCCCTGGAGATTTTTTCAAGAAAAGAATTGTGCGGACTTTGCATTCCAATCACGTCACGGCAGGCGTCCACGCGTCGCTTGAATAAACCACCATCTAGATTTGTGCAGTCATTTCGATCAGGAGTGGGATAGGCATGTATCACTGTCGCGGTAGTTAGCTGTCAGCATCACACCTACTGCACATATCCCAAGCAATGTGAGATAAGTGTTTAATTTCGATGACGAATTTTATGAAACGGTACCCAGTGTGCAATGTAGCCAGTAAGGATTAAATTGAAAACAAATAACTATGTTTTTTAAATACTTGTTCTTTGCTTGTTGAAACCATTCAGCGAAAGTTTTAGATGGGCCTTGAATCTAAAACATCTGTTGACGAAGATTTATTCCATGTAGATGGAACATTAAAATGAAATACAGAAAGTTAGTAATATTTAGATTAGTCGTAAATATGTGAACGAAGTAGCAGTGCTAGGTTTACATGTATTTTTAACACTGTAGAGGGTGCTGAGACCCCAAAAATTTCACAGGAACGAAACTAAACGAACTCTCGGGCGATTCATGCAGACATTCTCGCAGTTCGCAGAACGAAATAATTGCCGGTGCCAGCGCCGCAGCCGTATCAGTTGGGCCGATAGCGTGATTAGCGTGATGGCCGTACGTGCCGGGAAGGGCAGGGCGTCAATAAAATGCCCCCTCTCACTCTCTTTGTGTGTGTGTGTGTGTGTGGGTGGGTGGGTGAATGGGTGGGCGGGTGTGTGCGTGCGTGCGTGTACGTGAGCGTGTGTGTGTTTGTGCTCCTTCACGTGAATCTTTCATTAAGTTTACAAGAAACTCGTCCTCCAAAAGACCACAGTACTTACGTTCTAATCAATCGCAACGAAACATCGAAAATTCTTAAATAATAATCTTGCGGCGATGGGTCAATAAATAACTAAGCAGGGTTAGTTCTTAAATCCGCTGTAATATACTTTGGGCCCGACAAATATGAGAGTGCTGGTTTTGATACCCTGTCGGCATGAGAGAGTCTGTCTCCGTAGCTGAGTGGTCAGAGTGTCTGTCTGTCTTCAGGAGGACTCGGGTTCAATTCTCGGTGCTGCTAAGGATTTTTGCTTTGTGCTAGGACAGGAGCGGAGTCCACACAGCCTCATGATGCTCACTGAGGAGGTACTTCAGTTACAAGCAGGGGCTCTAAGGTCAGAAAAACCGACAATGTCCGGGATAAAGGTGGAATGACCCCAAGCCCCTACATAACGCATCAGAATGGCACCATATTTCAGAGGATGGCACGGCGGGCGGTCGGCATCGCGGGGTCCTCTGGGCCTGATCGTGGAGTTTACTGTTCAGTCAGCATGAGAAACCCGCTATGTTTCGACCGATAAATTTGCAAGAATATCGTAATGAGGAAACAACCACTCATACTTTCGATTAAAATGCTTCTTCTGTGGTTCTAAAAAATCGGTCATTCGTATTATTGTTTTGAGATAATCTGTGAGAATGTATCATTTTAAGGGAAACAGCTTCATCCTCTCCTCTGGGCCTGATCGGGGAGTTTACAGTTCAGTCAGCATGAGAAACCCGCTATGTTTCGACCGATAAATTTGCAAGAATATCGTAATGAGGAAACAACCACTCATACTTTCGATTAAAATGCTTCTTCTGTGGTTCTAAAAAATCGGTCATTCGTATTATTGTTTTGAGATAATCTGTGAGAATGTATCATTTTAAGGGAAATAGCTTCATCCTCTCCTCTGGGCCTGATCGTGGAGTTTACAGTTCAGTCAGCATGAGAAACACGCTATGTTTCGACCGATAAATTTGCAAGAATATCGTAATGAGGAAACAACCACTCATACTTTCGATTAAAATGCTTCTTCTGTGGTTCTAAAAAATCGGTCATTCGTATTATTGTTTTGAGATAATCTGTGAGAATGTATCATTTTAAGGGAAACAGCTTCATCCTCTCCTCTGGGCCTGATCGGGGAGTTTACAGTTCAGTCAGCATGAGAAACCCGCTATGTTTCGACCGATAAATTTGCAAGAATATCGTAATGAGGAAACAACCACTCATACTTTCGATTAAAATGCTTCTTCTGTGGTTCTAAAAAATCGGTCATTCGTATTATTGTTTTGAGATAATCTGTGAGAATGTATCATTTTAAGGGAAACAGCTTCATCCTCTCCTCTGGGCCTGATCGTGGAGTTTACAGTTCAGTCAGCATGAGAAACCCGCTATGTTTCGACCGATAAATTTGCAAGAATATCGTAATGAGGAAACAACCACTCATACTTTCGATTAAAATGCTTCTTCTGTGGTTCTAAAAAATCGGTCATTCGTATTATTGTTTTGAGATAATCTGTGAGAATGTATCATTTTAAGGGAAATAGCTTCATCCTCTCCTCTGGGCCTGATCGTGGAGTTTACAGTTCAGTCAGCATGAGAAACCCGCTATGTTTCGACCGATAAATTTGCAAGAATATCGTAATGAGGAAACAACCACTCATACTTTCGATTAAAATGCTTCTTCTGTGGTTCTAAAAAATCGGTCATTCGTATTATTGTTTTGAGATAATCTGTGAGAATGTATCATTTTAAGGGAAACAGCTTCATCCTCTCATCTGGGCCTGATCGGGGAGTTTACAGTTCAGTCAGCATGAGAAACCCGCTATGTTTCGACCGATAAATTTGCAAGAATATCGTAATGAGGAAACAACCACTCATACTTTCGATTAAAATGCTTCTTCTGTGGTTCTAAAAAATCGGTCATTCGTATTATTGTTTTGAGATAATCTGTGAGAATGTATCATTTTAAGGGAAACAGCTTCATCCTCTCCTCTGGGCCTGATCGGGGAGTTTACAGTTCAGTCAGCATGAGAAACCCGCTATGTTTCGACCGATAAATTTGCAAGAATATCGTAATGAGGAAACAACCACTCATACTTTCGATTAAAATGCTTCTTCTGTGGTTCTAAAAAATCGGTCATTCGTATTATTGTTTTGAGATAATCTGTGAGAATGTATCATTTTAAGGGAAACAGCTTCATCTTCTCCTCTGGGCCTGATCGTGGAGTTTACAGTTGAGTCAGCATGAGAAACCCGCTATGTTTCGACCGATAAATTTGCAAGAATATCGTAATGAGGAAACAACCACTCATACTTTCGATTAAAATGCTTCTTCTGTGGTTCTAAAAAATCGGTCATTCGTATTATTGTTTTGAGATAATCTGTGAGAATGTATCATTTTAAGGGAAATAGCTTCATCCTCTCCTCTGGGCCTGATCGTGGAGTTTACAGTTCAGTCAGCATGAGAAACCCGCTATGTTTCGACCGATAAATTTGCAAGAATATCGTAATGAGGAAACAACCACTCATACTTTCGATTAAAATGCTTCTTCTGTGGTTCTAAAAAATCGGTCATTCGTATTATTGTTTTGAGATAATCTGTGAGAATGTATCATTTTAAGGGAAGCAGCTTCATCCTCTCCTCTGGGCCTGATCGAGGAGTTTACAGTTCAGTCAGCATGAGAAACCCGCTATGTTTCGACCGATAAATTTGCAAGAATATCGTAATGAGGAAACAACCACTCATACTTTCGATTAAAATGCTTCTTCTGTGGTTCTAAAAAATCGGTCATTCGTATTATTGTTTTGAGATAATCTGTGAGAATGTATCATTTTAAGGGAAACAGCTTCATCCTCTCCTCTGGGCCTGATCGTGGAGTTTACAGTTCAGTCAGCATGAGAAACCCGCTATGTTTCGACCGATAAATTTGCAAGAATATCGTAATGAGGAAACAACCACTCATACTTTCGATTAAAATGCTTCTTCTGTGGTTCTAAAAAATCGGTCATTCGTATTATTGTTTTGAGATAATCTGTGAGAATGTATCATTTTAAGGGAAACAGTTTCATCTTTCGGACACGGAACTTTCTTCAACCCGTGATGTGTGATCGATTTGTCTTAAATTAATCTACTTATAATTGGCGACTTATAAGTCTCGTTGTGTTGAAGTATTTCGACAATGACAGCAGAGGGTAGAATTCCGCGTCGGAAAACAGCCTTTTCTGCTGAAAAGCATCGTGAAGTTCGTCAAGCTTTATATTTCCATTCGATATACGAATTTCGCTTTGTATTGTCACATGCCGTCAGCGATGAGACGATAAGTAGAAATATCCCATGTCACCTAAGACACTGATGCGCAATCTCGAGTTAGGGAAAGACATGCCTTTTTACCTCTCCTTCAATTTCTCGTTCAGTCCAGAGGACAAAAATCTGTTCCGCATCCGAGGGTTATAACCAACTACCAGAAGGACGAGGACTCTGATATCACTATTCAGTTTATCCGTGGACCGATTTGAGATTTTGTAAATTTCCCCTCACATATTTCCCAAGTCAGAGGAAATCGCTATTCCACAGTCACTTTAAAAAAAAAAAAAAAAAAAAAAAAAACAACTTTAGAACACTTAGATGGAACCCTTAACTGTTTCAGAAATACGCAAGCAGATACTGAACTAGAACGTGCGTTTGACATTAATAGACAAATTATAGATCATAAAATGAAAGCTGAAAGCGTTTGAGCTGCACTGTTGGTTCAACTGGCCTCATTCAGATTTTTCCATAGTTTTTCTAAGTCACTTTGTTTATATAATGAGACAGTTCTTAATATTATCCTAGCTAAATGATGATGGCACATAGTCGTAGGAGATAACAGTCACTTCCAGAAGTCTAGCAATTTGTTAAACTGTTCAATCCTTGGTGACATAAACGTAAATGAATATAAGATCCTGCTCTTCCTTATTTATACTTTTGGATATGAAACCTCAATCGAATAGGAACCATTTTTTTCTTTCTTTTGGTTGCCACATACGCGCAAAAAGACAAATGCACGAAACTTGTTAGAGAACATAAACAGCATTTGTCAAGAACTGGTCAGAATTTCCCACAGAATTTTGTAAAAGAAATACACTCGAGGCAGATGTTCCCTTAAGTACATAGTGGCGCTGAGGTACTTCTTCAATATTAAAAGTTTTAAATTATTTGCTAAACACGTAGAGTATTCAATAAGAAATGCAACACTTCTTTCGGCAAATTTCGACTGAAAAAATGCGGAATTTGTCGTGGTGTGGAATATTCTCGCTTCATCCAGTGTAGTTTCATGAAGTTCCGATAGGTGGAAGCGCTATACGTAGTCTTCAAAATGGCATCTTAACGGACATGGGACCGAAACAGAGAGCTGTCATTGAGGTTCTTTTGGCTCAAGACAAGAGCATTGCAGATATTCATAGGTGCAAGCAGAATGTCTACGGGAGACTAAGCAGTGGACAAACACACGATAAGTCATTGAATGAGGCGTCTGTCACAATCGCAATAGGATCGCACAAACCTGTCCGATCTCCCACGTGCCTGCCAGCCTTCTCCAACGTTGGAACGTGCGGACACTCTCATTCGAGGTGATCGACGGATCACAGTCACACACCTCGCTACACAATTGGACGTCTCTGTTGGTAGCGCTGACGCACTCGTCCACCAGTTGGGGCAGTCAAAGGTTTGTGCCCATTGGGTTCGTCACCGCCTACCAGGAGACCATAATGAGCAACGAATTTGGTCCAATAAAAGTATCACACCACCGGAAACAGTACGTGGACGATTGGGAGGTTACTGATGTAGCAAGATGTTGGCTCCGACGTCGTGCAGTAGAGTGGTACCATGCGGGCACACAGGCCCTCCCAGTAAGGTGGCGTAAAGCCGTCGCAATGAACTGAGATTACGTTGAAAAATAGGGTTTTGTAGCCAAAACAGTGGAGAACCGGATGGTGTCTAGGAATCCTGAATAAAGCAAACCTGCTTTCAGAAAAAAATGTGTTGCATTACTTTTTGCGCTCCCTTTGTAAGTAAATTTAGAGAACGGACGTTCAAAAAAGAGTAAAAAACATAGGCCTTCGACCCCCTGCATGCCGCACAATGGCCGCTAAGGTGAAACGAGCGAAATTCTTATACGGGAGTTACCAACAGACGTTCTTCCCATTACTATTAGCATATTATATAAAAAAAACGGGAGAAGGGGTGTTTTGATTCTGGTTCAATAACTACCGCCTCGCTACAATCAAACTTTCATTTATTTACTCGCATTGCTAGGACCCCCGTCAGGCAGACCGGTCGCCGGGTGCTGGTCTTTCAATTTGACGCTACTTCGGCGACCTGCAGTAGATGAGGATGATAGGATGATGATGAGGACAGCGCAATTCCCAGTCCCTGTTCGGAGAAAATTCCCCGACCCAGCCGGGAATCGAACCCGGGCCCAGGGGATTGACAATCCGTCGCGCTGACCATTCAGTTACCGGGGGCGGACACAGTCATACGGTATCTTGCGGACTGTAGCACAAGTGACACATACACTCACAACCCAAAAATTGAGGCCATCTGCTTAAGATGGTGTTGATCCATTTTAAGACAGAAATACAGCAGCGATTCCGGGTGGAACGAACTCGATAAGTCGTTGGTAGATTTCTGGATGTGTGTGGCGCCAGATGTCTACTCACAGGTCGCATAATACCCGTAAATTACGGTACCGTGGTTTCTGGGCGCGGAGCTGGCGTCCGATAACGTCCCAGATGTGACCCATTGAGCTCATAACAGGAAAATTTGGTGCGAAAGACATCAACATGAATCACTAGCATGCTCTTCAAACTATTGTAGTGCCATTCCGGTCTTGTGGCATGAACACTTATCCTGATGGAAGTTTCCGTAGTCGTCGGGGAGGACATCAAGCTTGAAGAGACGCAGATAGACCGTAAAAATTTTCACGTGGTCCGTAGCTCTCACGGTGCCCTCTACCCCTTCCACAAGTCCAAAGAAAGCCCAAGTGAATATCCCCCCATAGCCATCGGCCTGCGTTCGTGGTGTCTCGTATATGTTACGAATAGTCGTTTACCCAGCTGTCGGCGTTTGCAGATACGACCATTGACCTAGTGTAACAAGAAATGTGATTCATTCGGCCAGACGATACGTTTTCTTTGTTCTTCGGTCCAATCTCGATAATCCTGTGTTTACTGAAATCGTAATTAACGCTGACGTAGGTTCGACAGCTTTCCGTAGATCCTCACGACTGTATTACGCGAACATCCGAAGAGCTTCCATCTCTAATTACCTCAACGTCGACACGACGCTAAACCCTAATATTTCTTGTTTCCTTCCTCCCTTCCGAAGAGTTTCGCCGTACCCGGGATGCTCTTTGCCAGTAGTCGGGGCATAATTATCTTCCTCTGTCAGAGTCGTTTATGTCAGTGGATTTCCGCGTTTTTGTTCCGTATCCTCGCTAGACTGAGACTCGTCTCTTCGCCTCTTATCTAGTTTATTCACCACGTCTAGTGCCCGCAACACCATCAGGCAAGATTCAGTCTTGCTGTGGACTGTGGTCACAATGTCTTGATTTCCTTCATCGCAATCGATGTTTTTGGAAGACCTGCAACTGTTCACTGATTATTTAAATAATGAAAAACTGCACCAGTTACTTATTATTTTATGCTTAGCACAACGCGTTCCGGAATTGATTCCCATTTTCAGGTGCATTTGTTTACATCAGGTGTGGGCAATAGTGTTGGCTCGGTGGCCTATTTGTGGAAGCAGAGGTAAGCGGATGGCCGCACCTTTTAAAATGATTGCATGCGTTAATTAACTTTGCATTTCAGGAAAGTTCTAAATTATTACATAAAATTCTCACTGTCTTGGCAGGCCGCACAAAAACCATTAGAGAGCTGCATGCGGCTCGCGGGACACTACTTGCTCATACCTAGTTTACATAAACTCTTTTTGTGATGTTTCCATGTATGATTTTCTGCCTGTCTTGCATTGTAGTTGTCTTTTTGTTGTTACGAAGTATAGTGCTCCTCCATTACATAGAGTATCACGCACACCAAATCATCACTTACGGAGTTTATTTCTGTAATCAAAATATGCTAAACTGGAAATGAGAATAAATTCTCGAAATGCTTTGTGCTAAGTATGAAAAAATAAGTAACTTGGCGCAGTCTTTCATAATTTAAATCGTAATGTTTTGATTCATCAGTGTATTTCCACCGAGAAATACAAGTATAACGAATTTTGATGCTAAAGCTTATATTTACGGGTATTGATAACGTCACTGACAGTTTCTTCACGTTAATAGGACAGACAGCGAAATGTCGTTTTTGATGGTGTCCTGTGCAGCCGCACTATTTCCTTTCTGTGTTCCTTCCTATATATGTTTGCGAATTACACCCTTTTGCAGCACCTGCTTTGTTCATCGACCTTTAAAAGATGGAAGACATTGTATACAGTCTACGAGTCTGACCCAAAGATGCATCACTAGTGGCACTTAGAAAGCTTTGAGGAACTATGCTGCCTTTAGCTCATCTTCATTGTTTGCTTACTATCTTGTTAATAGCCTACTTTCGCCGTAAATAAATTACTCTTGTGTTTGATAAATAAATGGAACCACAATCTGCACACAGCGACAGCAACGGTGATGCCATTCGTTTGCTGTTTTTGAAGCGAGAGATCGTGTGTAAAATGAATTACAAATTACATTCCATATGTGGCAGCCTGAATAAGATGGCCCTATACGATAAATGGCGGGAAAATATTTTTTATCGGGTTATATTGAGTTTCTGGTAACATTTTACAATATTTCCGCTCTTAAAAACCTGCTCCAGAGCTTTGTAAGCTGCATACACGAGTACTAGCAGCAGGAATGACGTAAAGGCTACTACATTACGACTGTTATTGAAATCACGATATTAATTAAATTATTAGTATTGTAATGGAAAAGCACAATACATGAAACACTCACACTAAAATTATACCTCCAGATACACTGTACGGGCAAATAATATCCCGGCACCTATTTTCAATCACTCCTAGCAGTTACATTAAATCAGAGAAGTACTTTATAGCTTCTGCTATGTTGATGCACTGAAATGAAAAGGTACAGATAAGTTCTTTCCCGCAACGTTATCGAATTCAGTAAAACGTGCGTGTTCCTTAAACACGTCAGTATTGATTAGACGTTGAACACAACCAAAGAATAGCTTGACACTTTTTACCATACGAGAAAAATACATTAAGTACCTTTCTCCTACGACATCTCTTACACCAATAAATTGGAGTGTCAGTATGTTCTGACTTAAAAATACTCTTACAGTATCATTTCAGTTTTATGTAGTTCTGTCGGGAGAGGCTGAAGCTGGCTAATTACTTTCTGGGAGAAATTTCAGCTATCTAACTTAGAACAAGTGAAATCTCAGAAGCTATGAACATTACTCCAAGAAGTTCAGCGCTCAGTATCGATTTAGGTTAGCTCACACGTCCTTAGATTTACCTCATGTGGTCAGTCCGTTTGTCTAAGGCAAAGGTGAGTGTACCCGTTCTCACGATAGTCTTATCTCGTTGGCGAGTCGAGTGATCGTAAAATTCCCTGAGTCGTGCGGTAAGTACTCAGGCGGAAGAGCTAAGAAGCATTGCCTCCGCAAGCGCACTCTATTCTTCAAGGAACGATGTTGTTATTTCTAGATGTCCACAGTTTGTCACGAATACACAGAGCACTATCGTACGTATTAACTATTTGTATTCAGACAATTCCTCCGAGAAGCGAAAAGAGAAGAACGAACTGTGTCGTGGTGTTTCTTATATGCTACCGCGACGTGAACACATTTCTTGCCACAAATAAATACATGTATGTGCAGTATAGGGTACAAACTGATTGAGATAGATAGGTGGCCTGAAGTTTTGTTACTTGAAATGAGTTGTCGAACGATAAATTCCTTTGTAGTAATAAACAGGGAAATAAATGTATATGCTATATGTGGTGTAAGGTAATTTGAGGAATTTAGGTACCCAAAAATGTTACTTGAAATGAGTAGATGAATGATAAATTGGAAATCAGCTGCGATAAAGCAATGGAAATGGGCATACAGGTAAAGGTTCATAACATACGCTATCGCAGCAAACCAGGTGATGCAGTGACAAGACACTGGACCCGTATACTGGAGGACTGCGGTAAAATCCCCGTTTGGCTAGCCATATTTAGGATTTCCGTGATTTTCCTAACTCACATAAGGCGAATGTTGCTTTTGAAGGGCACTGTCAACTTTATTTCCCATTCACACCTATTCCGAGCGTGTGCTCCATCTCTCATAACCTCTTCGTCGACGAGACTTCAATCAGCAATCTTTCTTCATACGTTTTTACGCAATACGACGTTACGTATGTTTTACCGCTTCATCCATTAAACTAGGAGTTAAACAGCAAGTCTGCATCTGCATTTTTGGGAACATCGAGCAAAAGCCATAAAAAAGGTCGTATTTGTAGCAGCCGCTGATCATCACTGACAACACAGAGATTGTCTTTAGTTGTAAAACGAATAAGTTGTTGCCTGGAAGTTAGGCAGCCCAAAATGCTGTCATGCTTGTCGTGTGATCTGATATCCAGGCAGTCTCTGTCATTCTGTGAGCTTGAAATGTAACCGACATGTTTTGGTTCATGTACAGGTAACTAATATCAGTCATTAATGGTTTTCTGACTTAAGCTTATCACAGTTTAATTAAAGAGTTTTACGCCAGACGCGTTTCGCTTTTATTTACAAGGCATCTTCTGTGGTTATTCTGCAAGAAAGCCAAAAACTGCCAAATGATTATGTGAAGCGAAGTCTTTCGACATTAACTTCTGCTAACAAAGAAGGAAGAAGCAGTGGTTAGGAGAATATGTAGACAACAGGTGGAAACACCGTTAGTAAAGGGCACACTAACTTTATAAACAAAAATGCTGTTTTAAATCTAAAACAACCAAAAATGTACAAGCATATGTATCCAGTTTGCAGAATAACCACAGAAGACACTTTATAAATAAAAGTGAAATGCGTCTTTAATTAAATTACAGTAAGCTGATTTTAACAGCTGCTGCGGAAGATGAGCATTCAAACGAACGTATTAAGTAACTATTTTTTTAATGCAACGATGGCGTGTGGAGTACGTAAATAGCTAAGAAACGTTTCTAGTATTAACACTTTATTCTATTTCTTATACAACTTATTACATTACATGCTCCAAGCGTGAGTGACACACTTCTATACATCTTCGAATATAATGCTAGTTTGACTGGCGCACGCTCAACAGCTTGAATTATATGCGTCCATCCTGCTTACTTTGCCGGATACCTTGTAGATTTGGTTTGTAAAATTCATTTGAATGCACCTGTGCTTTCTAGTGACCCTTTAAGCAAACGTCGGCTGGATTTAATATGTGATCCTGGTCATACCCAGTGCTACAAATAGTAGAGGAACCTAAACTGAGTATTTTAAGATCAAATGAGAAAAGAATGGTCGGAATTTAATATTTCATTTCGTCCCATATTTGTAATGGACTATGCCTGTGAGGGCAACAGCCTTGCCGCAGTGGATACACCTGTCCCCGTCAGATCACCGAAGCAAAGTGCTGCCGGGTGTGGCCGGCACTTGGATGGGTGACCATCCGGGCCGCCATGCACTGTTGCTGTTTTTCGGGGTGCACTCAGTTTCGCGATGCCAATTGAGGAGCTACTCGACCGAGTAGTAGCGGCTCCGGTCACAGAAAACCATCGTAACGACGGGGATAGCGGTGTGCTGACCACACGCCTCTCCCATCCGCATCCTCAGCTCAGGATGACACGGCGTTCGGATGGTCCCAATGAGCCACTTGTGGCCTGAAGGCGGAGTGCTATGCGTGTCAGGCACGTGTTTGTGAACTGCTAATATTTCATGACAACTGCCTGCAGCAATATTGTTGGTGGCACTACCTCGAAAGACAATACATAACTGTCTGTGTTGTGTCCGCGATGGTGTTGACAATTGTTACTTTCAAACACACATTCAATGTACGGTGCAACGAAGCGTTAGAGGCCCATAATTTACATAGAGTTTCAAATTTGTGTAACGATATTAAGTACTCTTCAAACTTCAGAGACTCAAATCTATCAACCAAGTTCCCCTAGCCTTCTGCGTAATTAGTCTTGGTTATTAATATTATTTTAGTAATTTGACCCCTCAGAAAGCTAGGCAAATACTGGTCGCCAACGAAATTTATTTGTACAGTACGTATAGTAAGCAGGGTACATTCGTTTTCCGAAGCATTATGACCACCAGCTTCGTAACGTGTTGGTTTGCCATACAGAAGCGATTCTGTGTATCGTGGCTTCGACAAGTCCTTGGTAGGTTTCCGGAGGTATGTGGCTGTCACGCACAGACAATTCGGTGGTTTGTGGGTGCGCAACTGGCACTTAATAACGTCTCAGATGTGTTACATTTGGTTCAGACAATGCCCAAGATATAAACATCAATTCACTATCATGCTCCTCAAACCACTGCAGCATGATGATAGATTTGTGATACGGGCACTTATCCTTCTGGAAGATGACATCACTTTCGGGTAGTAGGGCAAGATATCAAGCATGATGGGATACAGACGGCCCGCAATAACGTTTACATAGTTCACAGCTGTCATGGTGTCTTCGGTTATACATCCTATGGAAGCCGAGGCAAATTTTCTCCATAGCATAATACTGCCGTCATCGACCTGAGTCCGTGGAGCGGTGCATATTTCGAGTAGCCGGAGGGAAATATAAAGTGTTAGAAAAATCATAAACCTTAAATAAAACCAACAACAAAGGCAATCTAGCAATTCGAGTGTGGGTTTGATCCAAAAAGATCGGCACGAATACCGTTCTCCCTTCGATTCTTCCTAATCGCAGTAATTTTTTTAATCTTTGATGTAGAAATCGCACTAATTCTACCAGTTGTAATTATTTTCAAAACCTCAGACTCTATAATCTGAACAGCACCAACAATATTTTTTATGCTAGTCCTATCAGGTGAGCTATATCACGAATGAAGTCAAGGAGCTTTACAATGAGCAGAATAAAGGGTTGTAGTTAACTATAACATTTGGGTTGCACTCGAAAAGTATTGATATAATCAATCAATCTTAAATAGAATAAGAAGCGAAATATTGCAGTCAGTTTCGACCTGAAAGATTGGTAAATAATATACCCTTATCCTTATTAATTGAAGCCAAAAAGAGGCGTATTACTGTTAATAATATAATTGAACTATAAAGATCCAATTAAGGAAATATAAAGCCAATATGAAAGCTGATAACTTTTTATATTAGCTGTTAAACTCAGTTAACATTTCTGAAAGTTATATAGTTTAAATAAAACATTACATTTTCACTGTAAATATTCATATTTATAAACACCTAAAAGTAAAAATACTTCCTTAACATCTTCAGTGTCACGCTTTAATTATAAGCTATTTAAGTATAAGAAAAATAACATCACTAAAATAAATATTCAAAAAATAAAAGTTAAAAGGTAAACCTTAAAGTTAGAATCATATCAACCTTGAATATAACCAATTAAATAAATAAATAATCTATATAAACCCTGGCCACCAAATAACCTACCTCAACCATAATCAAATGATTTTGATGAATAATAACCCAATTTTAAAGGAACATATCAAACAAACTTAGTTGAAAGAAAAGGTATAAATCATATAGAACCAGCAAATCTAACAAAAGAAAGCATACTTAAAGAAAATAAATTATGAGAAAAATCAAACTTAGAAATAAGATAACCCAAATAACCACCTAAAACATCAACTGTAATCGTCAAAAACTTTAAATAATAAGGCAAAGCAATCAATGAGGAATAGGGAAAATCAACCAAGATAAAAGACTGCCACCAAAAACAGCAACAAATAATAAACCAACCATACCAAATGAAATATAATAACCCTTATCATCAACAGAAAATCTAGAATAAAAATTATTATCCCCAGATATTGAATAATAAAATAAACGAAAAGAATAAGAAGCAGTTAAACCAGTAGGAAAAAAAATAAAGAAAAAATTAAACAATTAATTCATCTTAAACAAACCATTTCAAGAATCGAGTCCATTGAATATAATAAAATCACGTCGAAGACTGCGTATCCGGAAACGACCATACACCTACTGTAACAAGAAACAAACGTGATTCATACTACCAGCTGACACGTTTAAATTTGGGCTAATCTTGAAACCAGTGCCCACTTAAATCTTAATGCTGTGTTTGGGACGATATGGGTACAAGTGAACCATCGTCTGATGCGTAGCCCTATGTTCAGAAATATACGCTGAACGGTGAGCTCCGAAACACTTGTGTTTGCACTTACATTGTAATGTTTCGTCATATCAGCTACAGATCACCACCTACCGTGCTTTACGAAGCTGGCAAGCCTCTGGTCTCCACATTCTGTGATGACGCGTGGACGACCAACATCTTTTCAGTTACTCGTGGTTTCACTGTCCTTCTACCACTTTCCATAGATGGGCATCACTGTACCACGCGAACAGATGACCAACTTGGCCGGTACAGTTATGCTCGTTTGCTGTCGCCGGCCATAGCAATGTGCCTTTTGTCAGAATCACTTATATCAGTACATTTTCTTATTTGCTGTCCGTTTCATCGCTGATACGATTCCCTATTCATTAGTAACGGAAAGCCATTGAAGTAAAACAGAAATGATTTCTGGTGTTCTACAAGATAGTGTTACAGACCCTCTGCTGTTCTTTATCTATATCAACGATTCAGGAGACAATCTGAGCAGCCGTCTTTGGTTGTTTGCAGATGATGCTGTCGTTTATCGTCTAGTAAAGTCATCAGAAGAACAAAAGAAATTGCAAAACGATTTAGAAAAGATGGTGGGAAAACTGGCAATTGACCCTAAATAATGAAAAGTGTGAAGTCATCCACATGAATGCTAAAAGAATCCGTTAAACTTCGGTTACACGATACATCAATCAAATATAGAGGCCGTAAATTCAACTAAATTGGAAAGAACACATAGAAAATGTTATGGAGAAAGCGAACCAAAGACTCCGTTTTATTGGCAGAGCACTTACAAAATGCAACAGGTCTACTAAAGAAACTGGCAACACTCCGCTTTTGGAGTGCTGCTGCGCGGTATGGGATCCTTACCAGTTAGAATTAACGGAGTACATCGAGAAAGTTGAAAGAAGAGCAGTACGTTTTGTATTATCGAGAAATAGGGGCGAGAGTGTCACGGACATGATACAGGATTTGGGGTGGACATAATTAAAACAAAGGCATTTTTCGTTGCGACGAATTCTTCTCAAAAAATTTCAGTCACCAACTTTCTGCTCCGAATGCGAAAATAATTTGTTGACTCCAACCAACATAGTGAGAAACGATCAAAGCCCGCACGGAAAGATATAGGTGTTCGTTTTCTTCGCCTCCTCTTCGGCATTGGAATAACAGAGAATTATTGTGAAGGAGGTTCGATGAACCCTCTGCCAGGAACTCAGTTATGATTTGCAGAGTATCCATGTAGATGTAGATATAGACGTAGATGTAGATTTAGATGTCTGCTCCGCATTCCTTATCGCGTCAAGTGCCTACAAATCCACGAGGCGGTATTCAGTGTCACGGTGGATAGTGGTCACAATATTTGTCTCATCTGTGCGCATACAATCCATACAGATTTTTGTTTAACGATACCGAAAGTGAAAAATCATACCACCTGTGGATTTCTAAACGGACGGTTCATTTATACGGGATGTTCGGAAATTCCCGTTGTATTCTTCTGGACCTTGTAGAGGGGAGTGAGTACATAATAACGTACCGTTTCCATGCTACAACTGCTTGAGAACATGTTTGCTAGGTAGGTATGCAACAGGGTAGCTATGGTGGGGAATGGTCACGTCGGGTCGGCTGATGTCATTTGACCTACCTCTCTCCCGGTTCGAGCGTCAGTTATGTGTTTCTGGGTGTTACAGCAACATGGTTGAGTACACGTTTGCTGAATACACCCATATCCTTGTGAATTGCGAATCTCATGGTAATGGAGGAGCTGCTCGTCGCCTTTATCAAGATCGTTTTCTACAACGTACGAGTCCGTCGTATACCCTTTCCGCTACTATTACGCAACATCTTCGAGAAAGGGTACCTTCGCCGTCAGCAGGCGTGACTGTGGTGTTCCAAGAAGACGCCGTACACCCGAACTGGAATAGGCTGTACTGCATCACGTAAAAGAGAACCCGTCAACGAGTACACAAGCAATTTCTGTGACTATTAATGAGTGGAATTGTAAAACAAGTAACGTACTGGGTCAAGCCTGCTCAATTACTTGTAAAACGGGTCGCGTTAACAACATGTTTTCAAATAGTTGTAGCACAGAACCGGTATATTTCCAGATATGGGTTCCAATTCAAAATATTATCTACTCACTCCCCTCTACAAGTCCTAGAAGTCTGTAACGGAAATTTCTGAACACACTGTATGTTACACTTCGTACGTTGCAATATCCTAGCAGAGACGTGAATTGAACGTCATATGCAACAGCTCTAGGTTACTATTATTCAGAATTAACACAATGGTTATCATTCATTTTAATGAGTGATTTATTCATTCTAGATACGGAAGTAAAAATTTCATCTTATATCTTAGCAAAGGACAATATCAAATGGGGTGATATATTCACAATGTCTTTAGCTGCGTTTGTTTCACATTTTTCTTTATATAACTTTAAAAATAACTCACAGAACCGGTCATAGTTCAAAATGACTGAGAAAACAATTACCTGAGTACTGTATATACAATCTTGCACTGTGAAAATATTATCTAGTCCAGTTGTTGATAAACTACACATGATCATAAACCCAAAACTGGAGACTTACTACCACGAAATTTAAATGCATTTACTGTGATTAGAACTATGAGAAACAGATATTCGCACAGCGAGCTTAATATAGCAGAAAGGACACCTGGAAATACGTTATGTCATAGAGCGTCAAGCAGAAAGAAATACAATTTTGGCTGGCTGGCTGAGTTGTGGGAGGGGACCAAACAGGAAGGTCATCAGTCCCGAAATACATTTTTAAGTATGCTGCTAGACAGTACGACAATAAATTTGTGAAATGGTTATTTCCGATACACTGCTGTCACGCTGTTTTTATACGTATGCGTATCATTTAATATTAGCATTATTTCTGAAGGCCACATGAAATAATTATGTGCGATGTTGTAAAGATTTTTTCGTTTATTGGTGAAAATCCTACGTATCCAGTGCATTATAGTTGTTATTGAAAAGTAATAGAATCAAAGTATTAGACTTCTATCTCGAACTTCAAGAGCTTGGTTTGATAAAATGAGGGAAGCTTTACATACGTCATACTTCAAGACTCTCCCCCTCTAGGGGTTTCTGTATTAGTACGTTTTGTAGTAAATAGGAAGATTTCCCTTTTATTTTTCGTACACTGGTTGGATGTCTTTTGTACCGATTTAACAGAAATCTTACGTTAAATAAGATGAGATCAATGTATGTAGAAAATAATTATTCCAGACCCCGAATAATGAATGATGTTGAATGTAACTAACAAGGACACCACATGTTACAAAAGAAGGTAGGAACTAAATTAATCCTGTAAATACTGTGTAGACATAGTATAACAGTGTTGTCAGTAGTTCAGTTCCAAAGAGGAAGATACAGCAGATGAACACATCACAGTCGCTCTGGTCACCGCTGTATGGAACAGACAAGTTATTTCGATGTACGTCACTCTCAAGATTTCTTTTCCCATTACTTTCTTCTCCACTTCGCTTTTACTGAAACAGTCCCATTGCTTTTGGTTATTCTTTGCTTCTTGTCCTCTTTGCTCTCGATGCTGCTTTTCTTTCAAAGCCCTGACCACGTACACATACTTACCTTCATGTGGCTTCAAAATTCCAAACAGTTCTCATTTTACCGCATCTTTTAACATTGAAATATTGTTTTTTCTCAATCGTGGCTGTGTATTCAGTTTTATGGAAGCAAGGATGGAAATCTCATTTTCATTAATTGCTTGATGTAGAGATTTTATCAAGTATAAAAATCCTTCTATATGGAAGACTTAAGAAGTTCGTCCTTGCAACCTCTTTATGTCATTCGTACTGTTTGTTTCAAACGTTTCTTTGTCATGCAATAGTAAGGCCGCGCTTCTTCTATCCTGCAGAAGAGATTTCCTCTCTGAAAGTGTATCGCTAGTGGCGATTTCTTTGATGGTCTCGTCTTCCTACTCATCTAAGAGAAGAATGTGGTAGACGTTAAACAGCTGCGGTACAGGCAACAGCTGCTGCGCAGCAGACCGCTTTACATCGGAGGATGTCTCCCGCAGTCGGAGACGAAACGTCAGGGGAGAGTTTTATACATCGACCACGACCTATCAGCACGGAAGTTTTAAGTGAAGATAATGTCAAAATGCCATAAAATTTGCTATTTTAGAAAGTCTTACACCACTCTCTTGCTTGTCCTTGTCCTCCTCCTGTCTTCCACCCTGGTCTGTATGGCAACGTCCGTCAACTCCGATAAATCGGTTTCTTTATTTACGAGTGCAGTGAGCGATATGCACAGATGGAATATCTCACCCTTTTGTACCTATCTTGCATCATGTGACATTCGCCAGTAGATAAGGGGCTTTAACGAGGGTGATTCAAAAAGTAAGAGCAGACTATTTTTTGTGAAGCATATATTTCACTTACAGATACAAACAAGATGTCATTTTTCACATAATTACCTTCCCTTTCGACACACTTCTCATAACTTTGCGCGAGCTTTCCTATTCCATTCGAATACAAGATTTTCGGTTAGCCCCGCAAACCAAGAGTGCACCGTTTCTTTAATCTCATTACTTTCAAATCTCCGTCGTCTGAGAGCGTCATTCAGGGGTCCAAGCATACGATAATCCGAAGGTTCGAGATCAGGGCTGCAAGGGGGACGCAGTACGACCTGAAATCTCAATCTCCGAATGACGGCGAGGACTGCAGCGGTGGTTTGGTATCGCACGTTGTCGTCAAGGATAAGAACGCCTCTAGACAGAAGTCGTCCGCGACGGCTCCATATTTCTGGCTTCAGCTCATTCTCGAACATAGCGCTGTACTAGGCACTGTTCACTGTTTCACCCCTTTGCTGACAGTACTCCAAAATCGGCCCATTCATATCCCGGAAGATGGTGTAAAGGACCTTTGCGATAGAGCGCTGAGTCTTGAATTTCTTCTTGGCTGGAGAAGATGTGTGTCACCATTCTGAAGACTGCCTTTAGCTTTCTGATTCGTAGTGATGCACCCAGGTTTCGTCTCGCGTGGAGATACGTGTCAGAAAGTCGCGCCCTTCAGCGTTATATTGAGCCAGAAATGATGAGGCAGCCTGAACACGCATCATCTTGTGTTCACCAGTGAGCATCGTAGGCACCCATCGAGCACACAAGAAATGACGCTTGAGAAACTCACTAATAATTGTATGAGCGGATCGGACACTGACACTCAGGTCCCTGGCTAAAGCCTCAACATAAATACGACGGTTATCACGAAACATGGCGTCAGAGCGTCCCACATACTCGTCGGCAACGGCCGTGCTGGGACGACCAGAGCGTTGCTCGTATGTGACTGACATACGTCCACTTTTAAAGGCATCTATGCATTTGTGCACTCTTCTCTCTCTAATGCAGTTATTTCCACAACTTTCCAACAACTTTCTATGGAATTGTCAAGGTTTTACATCTTTCGACCACAAAAACCGCGTTACTGCTCGCTGTTCTTCCACAGTAAGAGACGCGGCCATTTGGTCTCAACTGTTCGGACGGTGTTTGTTTGCTTGCCTTTAATATTTAGCTTATCGTGCTATCTGTCGACATCAAAGCATGCCTCTTCACTACCCGGAAGTTTCAAATGCCTGACTGTTAATTGTATTTAATACTGGTAGTTTGCTGTTACTTTTTGAACTGCCCTCTTAGGAGGTGGTCATAATAAAGTGAGTCAGGCAAGCTCGGCTCCTTGTTCTGTCCAACTTGAGCCAATAGGGACCGATCATATCATCCTCTGCCAGTGTAGTCATTTGGATACGGTATGGGGTTAGTGAACCACTCTCCCGGCTGTTATCAGCTTTCTTAATCTCGGAACCGCTACTGCTCAATCAAGTAGCTCCTCAGATGACATCTCGAGGCTTTGGGTACTCCGTTACAGTCCTCCTACGAAGGACAAATCACTGACAGTACTGGGAATCAAACCCGGGTCCTTCGCATAGCATTCAGACATGCTGAGCACAGAGCTACGGGCGCAGATTGCATAGCGACTAACCACTAAGTCTGTGGTTCATGTGGCTCTGAGCACTATGGGACTAAACTTCTGAGGTCATCAGTCCCCTAGACCTTAGAACTACTTAAACCTAACTAACCTAAGGTTCAAAATGGTTCAAATGGCTCTGAGCACTATGGGACTTAACGCCTATGGTTATCAGTCCCCTAGAACTTAGAACTACTTAAACCTAACTAACCTAAGGACAGCACACAACACCCAGCCATCACGAGGCAGAGAAAATCCCTGACCCCTCCGGGAATCGAACCCGGGAACCCGGGCGTGGGAAGCGAGAACGCTACCGCACGACCACGAGATGCGGGCAACTAACCTAAGGACATCACGCTCATCCATGCCCATGGCAGGCTTCGAACCTGCAACCGTAGCGGTTGCGCGGTTCCAGACTGTAGCGCCTAGAACCGCTCGGCCAACGCGGCCGGCGCCACTAAGTCTCTTTGAAAGAAACAGGTTGTAGCTAATAGTCTCCACTGCGTATAATGTACACTACTAGCCATTAAAATTGCTACACCAAGAAGAAATGTAGATGATAAACGGGTATTCATTGGACAAATATATTATACTAGAAGTGACATGTGTTTACATTTTCACGCAGTTTGGGTGCATAGATCCTGAGACTTCAGTGCCCAGAACAACCACCTCTGGCCGTAATAACGGCCTTGATACGCCTGGACACTGAGTCAAACAGAGCTTGGATGGCGTGTACAGTTACAGCTGCCCATGCAGCTTCAACACGATACTACAGTTCATCAAGAGTAGTGACTGGCGTATTGTGACGAGCCAGTTGCTCGGCCACCACTGACTAGACGTTTTCAGTTGGTGAGAGATCTGGAGAATGTGCTGGCCAGGGCAGCAGTCGAACATTTTCTGTATCCAGAAAGGCCCGTACAGGACCTGCAACATGCGGTCGGGCATTATCCTGCTGAAATGTAGGGTTTCGCAGGGATCGAATGAAGGGTTGAGCCACGGGTCGTAACACAATTAAAATGTAACGTCTGCTGTTCAAAGTGCCGTCAATGCGAACAAGACGTGACCGAGACGTGTAACCAATGACACCCCATACCATCGCGCTGGGTGATACGCCGGTATGGCAATGACGACGCACGCTTACAATGTGCGTTCACCGCGATGTCGCCAAACACGGGTGCGACCATCATGACGCTGTAAACAGAACCTGGATTCATACGAAAAAATGACGTTTTGCCATTCGTGCACCCAGGTTCGTCGTTGAGTACACCATCGCAGGCGCTCTTGTTTGTGATGCAGCGTCAAGGGTAACTGCAGCCATGGGCTCCGAGCTGATAGTCCATGCTGCTGCAAACGTCGTCGAATTGTTCGTGCAGATCGTTGTTGTCATTCAAATGTCCCCATCTATTGACTCATTGATCGAGACGTGGCTGCACGATCCGTTACAGCCATGCGGATAAGATGCCTGTCATCTCAACTGCTAGTGAACGAGGCCGTTGGGATCCAGCACGGCGTTCCGTGTTACCCTCCTGAACCCACCGATTCCATATTCTGCTAACAGTCATTGGATCTCGATCAACGCGAGCAGCAATGCCGCGATACGATAAACCGCCATCGCCATAGGCTACAATCCGACCTTTATCAAAGTCGGAAACTTGATGGTAGGCATTTCTCCTCCTTACACGAGGCATCACAACAACTTTTCACCATGCAACGCCGGTCAACTGCTGTTTGTGTATGAGAAATTGGTTGGAAACTTTCCTCATGTCAGCACGTTGTAGGTGTCGCCACCGGCGCCAACCTTGCGTGAATGCTCTGAAAAGCTAATCATTTGCATATCACAGCATGTTCTTCCCGTCGGTTAAATTTAACGTCTGTAGCACGTCATCGTCGTGGTGTAGCAATTTTAATGGCCAGTAGTGTAAGTTCTCTTCTGTCGAATGAAAACTGCGTACAGACACAGTGAAGAATGTGACATTTCATGTAAGAAAATCTTCAAAAACAGTAAAAAAAGTCACACATTGGACTCTGTAGGCCCCGGTGAAGTGAACTCTGATCACTATCCCATTTCGTCCGTCTAGGAGAATATCACGTTGCTGAAATACCTGGCTGTAAGAGAGAATACAACAACTTTCTGAGCAGAAGAATGTGAAACTGAGGATCTCCGTCGCGTGAAGTGTTATCATCATGAGGTTCGCCTGATCGTCTTTCTTCGATAGTTGGTCACGAACGTAAAGCAGGCCTATGGGTAAGTGGAAAGAGGGTAGCGGCGCGGACTGCGGTGCGGTCTCACAGCGCCGAAAACGGCGGCACACGGCGCGCCTTGTTCCCAGATACGCAAGGTTCGCTGACGAGAAGCAAGACCCGCGTCGTATTTTGGGAGCAGAGAGCGGTTCACGGTTGCTACGCCGCCAGACCAAACTTCCGGAAACGAAAACAAGCGCCTACGGCAACAGCGGCTCCTGTCATCTGCTCCACTCGCTCTGATCGGCTACCGACACTAGCGCAGATGTGAGGAAGAACAACACGTGCTGTACACCTCGTGAGTATGGTTCATTCTAGTGGGAAATTAATGTATTAACCCCAACAGGAGCCTACTATTTTTGTAATAGTCTAGAATAAAATGCCAGTATTTGAATTATATAATTTATATTATTAGAGGACTGAACGAAGGTTAAGTTAAAACATCTGGGGGTAATTATTGTCGGAGCAATAAATCATTTGAAGAGTGAAATAATTAGGGAGTCAGCAGTGACCTGTTGAAGGAACTATCACTGTCATTAAAAAAACCTAAGTAGCTGCTTGTGCGGATGTCTGCTCCATCATTTATTGTACTCTAACTACTTACACTCTATCATTTTAAGTTCCTACATAATAAATATTGTTAAAATAAATGCCTTATTTCCCTTAAGACATAAATAATAGGAGCGATTGTACAAAAGCGCTAACAGAGTACTCTCACATTCACAGCCAGATAAGTACGCCTTCGGTCGGGCAAGAGTTCTCACGCGAAATTTCTCATCAGTGGTCAAAGACATAACATCTTACAGGTTCATAATCCGCACAGCCCTTACGCCACCTTACTCTACGTTCCGGATGGGTCCGCAGCTTGTGGTCTAGTGGCCCGCGTTGCTGCCTCTGGATCAAAGGGTCCCGGGTTCGATTCCAAGTGGCTAGATTGGACTGCGTAAAAAATTGGGACTTTGTACTGGCGCTGAAGACTGCGCAGTCGAGCGCCCCACAAACCAAACCTCATCATCATTCAGGATGGACAAAATGAGACTGGCTCGGTATGTATTTACTGGCTTGGGATTGACATTCGTTTAAGAACATCGTAGACTATGCTGGAAATGGCGACAGCTGACGTCGATGAAGCGCCGTGCTCGATTTGTCTGACTGTGAGCCGGTTGCTGTGATCGAGAGGTTCTAGGCGCTTCAGTCCGAAACCACGCGGCTGCTACGGTCGCAGGTTCGAATCCTGCCTCGGGCATGGATGTGTGTGATGTCCTTAGGTTAGTTAGGTTTAAGTACTTCTAAGTCTAGGGGACTGATGAAGTCAGATGTTAAGTCCCGTAGTGCTTAGAGCCATTTGTACCATCAGACTGTGAGACACCATTAGCATCTCATTCTGAGGGGAAGCTACAACAGCAGTTTCCATGTTCTGTTGTTGCTCATCCAGTGTGAGAGTATTTTTTGAGTGCCCGTGTCCCTCCAAATTTCCCCACAGGCAAAAAGCACAGGAGATTATGCTGCCATTGTTGATTACCCTCTACTCACTGAACACCTCATGCACTCGTGACAACGTTATCAAGGAGGTGTGTGCTGTTGCTCCATCTTAGTGAAAATATTCATACTGTCGTTCATCTTATGTGATTTGATCCACAATGTGTATTAAACAGTGTCTGGACATACCGGTTAGCATTAACAGTTTGGTGAAAGACTCGTGTTACGAGGAACTTCGCCTCCGTGTCATAGCTGCTGTTTCTCCGATTGAACAATGTATGAAACGTTGCGTCTGTGATGAAGTGGAGTTTCACATATACACTGATGAGCCAAACCCTTATGACCACTTGCTTAATAGCCTGTTGGTGCACATCGGAACGCTACCAAGGAGTGATTTTGCGTGCCATTGATTCAACAAGACATTGGCTGGTTTCCGAAGATATGTGGCACCAGAAGTTTACACAAATGCCCGTAAATTACGGGCTAATGGTTTGTGGGTGCGGCGCTGTCACCCG
The DNA here is from genome assembly GCF_023864275.1 of Schistocerca cancellata. NCBI lineage: Eukaryota > Metazoa > Arthropoda > Insecta > Orthoptera > Acrididae > Schistocerca > Schistocerca cancellata. The sequence continues at coordinate 664,899,294 of NC_064629.1, forward strand.
ATAGCGTCCATATTAGTCCCATCGGGTTCAGGTCAGGTCACTTTGGTGTCGAACATAGCAACGTGACCAGAATGACATTTTCACTCTGCAGCGGAGTGTGCGCTGATGTGAAACTTCCTGGCAGACTAAAACTGTGTGCTTGGGTAGCTCAGTTGGCAGAGCACTTCCCCGCGAAAGGCAAAGGTCGCGAGTTCGAGTCTCGGTCCGGCACACAGTTTTAATCTGCCAGGAAGTTTCATATCAGCGCACACTCCGCTGCAGAGTGAAATTCTCATTCTGGAAACATCTCCCAGGCTGTGGCTAAGCCATGTCTCCGCAATATCCTTTCTTTCAGGAGTGCTAGTTCTGCAAGGTTCGCAGGAGAGCTTCTGTAAAGTTTGGATGGTAGGAGACGAGGTACTGGCAGAAGTAAAGCTCTGAGGACGGGGCGTGAGTCGTGCTTGGGTAGCTCAGTTGGTAGAGCACTTGCCCGCGAAAGGAAAAGGTCCCGAGTTCGAGTCTCGGTCCAGCACACAGTTTTAATCTGCCAGGAAGTTTCATAGCAACGTGAGTTCACTGTCATGCTCCTCAAACTACTGTAGCACGAATCTGACCTTGTGACAGGGACATTTATCGTGCTGGAAGCTGCCATCACCATCTTGGAAGACATCAAGCATGAAGGGATGCAGTTGGTCTGCAGTAATGTTCAAGTAGTTAACAGCTGTCCTTATCATAAAGGGTCGTCGGCCACGGAGCCCCATTTTCAACAAAGTGCGGTAAACGGTGTGCTCCGAAACACTTGCGCTTGCACTAGCATTATACTCTGTAGTCAGATCGTAGCTAGTCGCGCTATACAGAGCAGGCAAGCCTCCGTCCTCCATGTTCTATGATGACGCATGGACGTCCAATGTATTTTCTGCTACTCCTGGTATCATTCTCCGTCTACCACTTTACATCTTTGCTCATGGCAGCAGCACGGGAGCAGCCAACCAGCTTCGCCGCTTCTGAGATGCTCGTTTACTTGCACCGGGGCGTAACAATTTGCCGTTTGTCGAAGTCGCTATGTCAGAGTATTTCTCAATTTGCGGCCCCTAAAGCCACTAGAATCATTCCCCAATCGTGCCTACTCCCCGTATGTACTTTCCTTACCGCGTCAAGTGCCCGTAATGCCACCAGGCGGCATTAAGTCTCGCAGTCGACGCTGGTCATAACGCTTTAGCTCATCGGTTATTTCTACCGTACAACCAAAGAACGACAAACTGAACATTGCAGATGATACTGTCATTTACGGTCTTGTAAAATCATCAGACGATCAAAACGACTTGCAAAACGATTTAGATAAGATATCTGTATGGTGCGAAAAGTGGCAACTGACCCTGAATACGGAAAAGTGTGAAGTTATTCACGTGAGTACTAAAAGAAATCAGCTAAATTTCGATTACGCATAAGTCACACAAATCTGAGGGCTGTAAATTCAACTAAATACTTAGGGATTACAATTACAAATAACCTAAACTGGAACGATCACATAGATAATATTGTGGGCAGAGCAAACCAAAGACTGCGATTCATTGGCAGAACACTTAGAAGGAGCAACAGGTCTACTAAAGAGACTGCTTACACCACGCTTGTCCGCGCTATTCTAGAGTATTGCCGTGTGGTGTGGGATTCGCATCAGGTGGGACTGACGGATGACATCGAAAAAGTACAAAGAAGGGCAGCTCATTTTGTATTATCGCTAAATAGGGGAGATAGTGTCACAGACATGATACGTGAATTGGAGTAGCAATCATTAAAACAAAGCCGTTTTTCGTTGCGACGGGATCTTCTCATGAAATTTCAGTCACCAGTTTTCTCCTCCGATTGCGAAAACATTCTGTTGGCACCCACCTACATAGGGAGAAATGATCATCACGATAAAATAAGAGAAATCAGGGCTCGCACAGAAAAATTTAAGTCCTCGTTTTTCCCGCGTGCCGTTAGAGAGTGGAACGGTAGGGAGACAGCTTGAAGGTGGTTTATTGAACTCTCTGCCAGGCACTTTATTGTAAATAGCGGAGTAATCACGTAGATGTAGATGTAAATTTGTTACAAATCTGCATTTCAGTGAAACTAGATTTCGATGCATTATGTAGTGTTTCTCCTTTATGATGTTTTACATACTTCATAGATATGTGAATAACCTATTTTTCTCAACACTATTTGGGGTTCACAGAGTAACGAGAACAAAAATTGAATAGTCTGAGAAAAATCGTAGATTCTATCAGAAGTTCGCACGTGCAAGCAACTAAGCCTACTTGCCTCAGGCTCCATTCAATTTATCAATCAAATTTTTCTAATGAGAAGATAACTTTCGATATTTCTGTTTCATATCATGATTCAGCTTCGAACTGCTTATCAAATAAATATTTTTAAGGAGGAGAAATTTATTTAATAATTTTGCTCTGAAAGTCTGTCAGAGTGCCCGCCAGCGATCTGTCAGTCGCTAGTCTCGTACCTCTTAAGCTATCCGAAGATGGAACAAAAATCTCTGCTATTCAAATAGCTGATCTATAAGTCATAATCTGACAAAGACTGCTCTTTGCCTGCCTCAAGGACTAGTCACCCGGCGATCACAAAAGGCGCTCTGTTTGTTAATGTGGGCTGCTGTCGATCTCTCTTAAGACCTGAACGGTAGCTGATCAGTAGCAGTTGATTTGACGCGCAGTTTCTAGCAGCAGTGAATAAGAGTTCTCTTTGGAGTATTGATTTCCTTCTCATTTACTCTGGATATCTACGCAGTTAATCTTGTGTTTCTATATCAACGTTCTCAAAGACTGCGTACCATCCTCCTCTTGTCGATGTCTGCTTTGCGCCTTGATCATTGCATGTCATGATTTTACACTCCTCTTATTTTAGACTTTTTTCCCCTCGCTCCATTTCGAGACTAATAATAAATTCATTCACATCATTTTCTCCACAACTCAATTTCGTGCAAAACAGTGTATATGTAAATTTTTTCTAAACTATGTCTCCAAAGTTTTTCTCATTATTCTAGAGAAACATGGGTTATACGATCATTAGTTTTGTAATTTCTGTAATTCCTAGGGCGTTTGGAATTCTGCTCTAGTCGTTCGTCGTGGGACGGTAGGTCTTCAAAGGAATGTACATGCGACGTGAAGGCAGCAAGGAAAAAGGGAAAGAAAAGAATTCTCATGGTTAGGTGAGAGCGAAGGATAGTAGGAAATATATAACAATCTTTAATCAACAAGTTGAAGTCTCTATCCCATATTCATAATCAACATAAACCCCAACATTTTTGTATTAACAGTAGAAAGTAATAGCACAGAAAATTAAAAATAACACTAGCACATCATCATTGATACCTTATATTGCTACAACGTAACAGAATACTCAAAACGAAAGAAACCTGCAAATTTATGACACCTGGTAAAGTTTAGTAGTGCGTTCGTATTATACACAATATTGTAAGATACAAAGAAAATTCATTAATAAATCTAAAAGAAGCAAGAAACATATTAAATTTACAAATAATCCAGCAATATAACGCCAATATTTAACGCTACTGAAAGTGAAACAGGAAAATCTGCCTTGTTAAATGGTAATATATTCAAGATGGTAATATATTTACTACGGAGAATAACGTCGTCGCAATGACGACACATGTGTGTGAGATATTTTTAACATCCAATTTTGTAAATAATAGTCTGGAGTTCGATTCAAGAAGTTCATAAAAAACTGAACTTAACTGTGACGAAATGATACATATAAATGGCGCGTGAAGTTTAGCTTTCTGAAACGGGCTCTAGTTATATAAAGAAACATAGCACTTTGGAATTCAAAGTTTTTACTGGATTAATAATGGTTCCAACAAGATCCTAAAATTCGAGATCTTATAATCTGTAATTCCATGCCAGTAACATAGTACTCGTACAAAACCAATACCGCATAATTTCTGAGGCATACTTAAATATGTTATTCTTAAACATCTCTATAATTCTTCTCGTTTAACAATCCCTGTTCGTCACAGAAATTAGCAAAACCTTTCATGAAATTAGTTAGTGAAACTACCAACACTTACCTCTGGAACAATGAGGTGCGCAGCCAGTCGAAGGCGGAATTCCTGAATAGCAGTTACATTGAGACAGCAATTCAGACGACTAAGTAAAGTGCATAAGTGATATATCACCAAATATAATTTATTTGTTGAATAGCATTTAAGATATTTCCCTGTTTTAATTGTGACAGCTGTTACAGAGCTTGCATGTCATTTACTCACATTTGCTCAGTAAGTATTGTAAACCAAGTTGGGTCGGTTTACAAGAAACAATGATCAGGTACACACCTGCGATATGCCGGACCTATATCTGCCAAGATCAGCAGGATTCTCCAGAAATATGACATCAAGAGCATATTTTGCCCACCCACCAAAATTGGGGCTATGCTGGGGAATGTAAAAGATGACCTGGCGCTACGCAAGCCAGGTATTTACAACATACCATGCCAGTGTGGGATGTCATACATTGGCCAGACCACCAGAACTGTGAACATCAGATGTAAAGAACACCAGAGACATACCAGACTCAGGCAGGCAACTAAATCAACCATAGCAGAACATTGTCTGGAACTTGGTCATTCAATGGATAACAATGACACCAAGATTGTGACACAGACCTCAAGATTTTGGGACAGTGTCATTAAAGAAGCCATTGAGATTAAGGTCACAGACAGTCTAATCAACCGTGACTCGGGATACCAAATCAGCACTGCCTGGAATCCAGCGCTTGAGCTTGTGAAAACTCAACGCAGGACACTCCGGGATTCTACAAGAAATAGAAGTGGAGACCGAGAGAACAGCCGTGAGACAAGGTGTCTGGCATTGGAGACCAGATCTGACACACCCCAGATCATGAACTCGACTTCAGAAGACGGCCAGGCCGGACGCGGACGGCGGAGGGAACACCAGCGACCAGAGAGGGACAATGTAGCCGTGTCTGGCGGGCGCGGACCTCAGATGGAACACACGACGCGGCGCGGACCGATTAGGGAGCACCCAGCACGAAACAGAAGTGGAAATCATAGTAACAGTCAGGAGATAGAGTACCCAACATCTCAGACCAGGTCTGACACACCTCAGATGATAACCACATCCGTTGAGGACGGCCAGAACGGGCGCCGACGGCAGTCGGAACATCTGCGACTGGAGGGGTCCATTGAAGCCGAGTCTGGCGGGCGCGGACCACAGATGGAACACTCGACCCGGCGCGGACCGATTAGGGAACGCCCAGCTCCTCCCAGGCATAAATACTGGACTCGATCGACCCAAGGATCAGTCTCAGGTAGCACCTGAAGAAGACAGCGAGTCACGCTGTTGAAATATCGTGCGAGAACGACGCGAACATCCGGCTGGATTCCCGAATATCCAAGATGTCAACAGATCGCCGGGAAAGCATGAAGAATTACATCTCTTTACCTGTTTACTTTATTACTTCTACGCACAAAATCTTTAGTATTCCGAAGTCATGTATCTTCAATAAAATCGTCTACGTTTTGAATAAACTTAAAATCAAACACAGTCTTCAAGTATTCGAAAGGTAGCACTGCCCGTAACATCAGGAGTGGAACTATTGACTGCCAGATTTAGAACGGTGTCCGTTTTACGTAGTAGAAGCAGAAAAGTTGATAATTTTCTTAGGTGAGTCGAAATTACGCATGTGCAAAACAGTTGAGTCAAGCAATACTGAATAGCTCCGAGCTGCACGAAATCCTGTGACATCACAGAATGATAGCGCCTCGCTCGAAGTTGCCCTTCCTCCCAACCTATAGCCATAAAGTCTACCTTTTTTTAAATTTTTGTATGATGCCCAAAGCCGTCCTCCGTGCTTCTGAAGTGTGTACTCCTGATATCTTTTGACATAACTGCACCCTAATAGAAACTCAGCCGTTTATTTTATTAAAAAAAATCGATAAATTGTCGTATAGACAAAAATCTCGTGTTCTAGTATTTACTGTATGCTGATTCTCCAGGCAATGACGTTCTATCTTTCACTGACTCGGATGTTCTGTACAGCGTTCTGCGATAGTAAGATTTTTTTGTTCACTTCACAGTGAATCCAGCGAACAATTGCTACTCTAAGACCTAGTTTTTCTCTAACGGGAAGTTACATTGTATTAACATGTGATCAGAAGGAGTTACATTATTTGGCCGCGACAGAGAATAAGCCAAAATAGAATTTTTAAAAGACAAACTTCTTCGTTGCTATACATGTTATTGCAATTCTGTTATAAATGAAGCCGTAATGATTCGATGTGAGGACAACATATATTGTTGTCCATTAAAAGTGCAGCACCAGGAAGGACAGAAGATAGCGGAATTTTACTGACTATAAGTATGCAGCGTATTAGAGAGAAAAGATGATTAAACTTCTTGATAATTAAGGGCTATATAGGAAGTAACATTTAACACCTCTGGCAGAAACGATGGATCTAACCGTGCTGAGCATCGAGTAGAACAGAACTTGAATGACAGCTGTGTTTACATCATTCCACGTTGCTTCATCTGTATCGTAGTAGTGATGTTTTCAGTGAGTGTGATATCTAGAGAGCGTGCCGGCGTGGGTAAGAATCTAGCACCTTCCGTATCGAGGTAGGGCAGGACGGCACGGACAACATGCGGTTTTGGGTTGTCACCGAGACTTCGAAGATGTGACATAGGCACCAAACTTATCATGTCAAAAGCGTAGCGCGTTACGTCCAAGATTAAAATGCAGCTATTCACATAGGTCCAGTGTGGGCTCTAATTATCGTATGATAGCGAACTTGGTAGATAGTCTAATGCGTTAACGCATTTACGCTGGAAAAAATTTGTTCCAGTTTTGGCCACTAGAAGCAATCCTGGCGCTTTGAAGTAAAGAAGACGAATTAAAATGTTTCCATATATAATAGATTAGGAACGGAAAATGGGCAGAAGAGGCCAAACAAGTGGGAAAGACATATTGTTGATTTTATTATTAACGACCACTTAAACAGCTTGTTTAATTTGAGCACCGGAGACGTCGACGAGATGCTGTAGAGCGCCAGATTTGCACCCGGTGACGAAAACTGGAATTTTTTTCCAGAGTAAATCAGTTCCCCATTAACGCATAAGTAAGTTATATCTACCAAGTTTCTCTAACATACGATAATTACAGTCCAAACTGCAATTTAATTGAAACCACCCTGTATACGCTGTGCGAGCTAGAGGTGATCACGATGAGTACCCAGTGACACCCCACACCATCATGCCATGTGCTGGGACTGTGTGACGACGACGAATGCCATCTGGCAGCGTTCCTTATCCTCGAATCCTCCACACATCGTGGCTCACTCTACCGCCACGTCAAGGGAAGCCGCAACGATGATCGCCACGCTGACAGTCCTTAGATGTCCAGACGTCATCGCACTGTCCTTTTGGAGACTTGTGTTGTTGCACACAAGTCCATTTCCACACTCAAGGTACGTGACATGTCTGTACGACGCTGAACGGCTGAGCGAACCGTATGTTTACCCTTTCGTACTCTAGTTGCTTAGTGCCTCTGTGGTGCTGAATGGAGTTTAGCATCTTTCTCCTGAACACATCAATTCCATACTCGCGTGACTATCGCAGGATTGTGACCAATGCGAGCAGAAAAATCGTGGAACGATAAACCACCGTCTTGGTAGGCCGCGGTCCTGCCGCTGTCGAATTCCAACACGTGTTGACAGATGTTTCTCCTTCATACTCGAGGCACACTACCATCTTCTCGAAGCAACCAAAATTCAAATTCTATTTGCACCGCGTAATCGTTCCTTGTATATACACTACTGGCCATTAAAATTGCTATACCAAGAAGAACTGCAGATGATAAACGGTTATTCATTGGACGAATATATTATATTAGAACTGACATGTGATTACATTTTCACGCAATTTGGGTGCATAGATCCTGAGAAACCAGTACCCAGAACAACCACCTCTGGCCGTAATAACGGCCTTGAAACGCCTGGGCATTGAGTCAAACAGAGCTTGGATGGCGTGTACAGGTATAGCTGCCCATGCAGCTTCAACACGATACTACAGTTCATCAAGAGTAGTGACTGACGTATTGTGACGAGCCAGTTGCTCGGCCACCATTGACCAGACGTTTTCAATTGGTGAGAGATCTGGAGAATGTGCTGGCCAGGGCAGCAGTCGAACATTTTCTGTATCCAGAAAGGCCCGCACAGGACCTGCAACATGCGGTCGTTCATTATCCTGCTGAAATATAGGGTTTCGCAGGGATCGAATGAAGGGTAGAGCCACGGGTCCTAACTCACCTGAAATGTAACGTCCACTGTCCAAAGTGCCGTCAATGCGAACAAGACGTGACCGAGACGTGTAACCAATGGCACCCCGTACCATCACGATGGGTGATATGCCAGTATGGCGATGACGAATACAAGCTTCCAACTTGCGCTCACCGCGATGTCACCAAACACGGATGCGACCACCATGGTGCTGTAAACAGAACCTTGATACATCCGAAAAAATGACGTTTTGCCATTCGTGCACTCAGGTTCGTCGTTGAGTACACCATCTCAAGCGCTTCAGTCTGTGATGCAGCGTCAAGGGTAACCGCAGCCATGGTCTCCGAGCTGATAGTGCATGCTGCTGCAAACGTCGTCGAACTGTTGGTGCAAATGGTTGTTGTCATGCAAACGACCCCATCTGTTGACTCAGGGATCGAGACGTGGCTGCACGATCCGTTACAGCTATGCGGATAATATGCCTGTCATCTCAACTGCTAGTGATACGAAGCCGTTGGGACCCCGCACGGCGTTCCGCATTACCCTCCTGAACCCACCGATTCCATATTCTGCTAACAGCCATTGGATCTCGACCAACGCGAGCAGCAATGTCGCGATACGATAAACCGCAATCGCGACTGGCTATAATACGACCTTTATCAGAGTCGGAAACATGATGGTAGGCATTTCTCCTCCTTACTAGAGGCATCACAACAACGTTTCACCAGGCAACTCCGGTCAACTGCTGTTTGTGTATGAGAAATCGGTTGGAAACTTTCCTCGTGTCAGCACGTTGTAGGTGTCGCCACCGGCGCCAACCTAGTGTGAATGCTCTGATAAGCTAATCATTTGCGTATCACAGCATCTTCTTCCTGTCTGTTAAATTTCGCGTCTGTAGCACGTCATCTTCGCGGTGTAGCAATTTTGATGGCCAGTAGTGTACTAATCGTTTGCTTTTACAAGCATGTCGTAAACCGTTAAATGTGTCCATAGGACCTAGCGGGCACATCGGTATCGACCGACCACAGTGTCATCCTCCGTCAGTGGCGTCACTGAATGCAGTATGGATCACCTTGGAATCAGCACGCTTTTCTCCCCGCCGTTGTCAATTCTAATCATCTGGAGCCGCTACTAACCGGTCAACTAGCTCCTCAATTGTCATAATGAGGCTGAGCGAACCCTGTTCCAGCCATCTCACCAGGGAGAAACCCCTGGCAGTAAAGGAAATTGACCCCGGGTCCTCCGCATGGCCATCAGCCGCGCAGGAACCACTTAGCTGCAGACCTGGACAATGCCAATTTGACGTTTGCTGCATCTTCGTGGTGTTATAACTTTACTGGCCAGCTCAGTGTATCAGGAAGGAATGGGGAGCAGCCCTGTTACAACAAGAAAAAACGTTGAAATTCATTAGTAGTTACGGAGAATTCTTAGGCTTCGCGGCGGAATTGATCTGCTGCGCGCTCTCTGACTCACGTCTCTCGAGCATTAACATGGCGGGCGAAATAAAAGTGGCCCGCAATATATACACAAAACTGACACAGAATCGATTCTTTTTAATGAGCAGAAAAATTGCCCAACACGGAAAATGCTGGTAACCGTAATTTCCATGTGTCAGTTGCTTGCTGTCACATGTCTGCGCATGCGCAGCTCTCGCGTTCTCTGTACCGAGAAGTTTCGCTGTGTCATTACGTTTGAGTGAGTGAGAGGAGATGACGTGTTTAGAGAACAGCTGAACGCAACACAAAATGCTTCTCTCTATAAAAGAGCGCTTATTCATTGTCGAGTATTATGCGAAGCACAATTAGTAGAAAACGTGAGCGGAACAGTTTGCGGAATAGTTTAAGACTGCAAATGCTTTTGCAATCCTCAAGCTAAGTCTGCAGTACAAAACTCAGAGGAAAAATGACTCGAAACGGGCCCTGCAGGGAATAAAAATCGTAACTATCCGAAAAGAGTATCTGCAGTTTGAGAACTAGAGCACAGTTCTGTATCGACGTCAGCGATTGCCATTTCCAACATATTCTGTGAAGTTCATTAAAAAGGGTCAGTTGTGCGTCAGTTAATCGGAAATATTTTCCGGTCCAGTTTTATTTTGCCTACCCCGTATAATTTCAGCCCACCATGGAAAGTTATCTACTCGGTTGCTTCGCCTGTATCAGGAGGACACTGCGTCGATTCCGGCAGTCCATTGTTTTACTTTTCTATGCTACGAGTTTTTCCGTGATCGTTTCCATTTTCATTTCCCAGATTTCTTGCGTAAGACGTACAGTAAAATATTTTTTTCTGTTCTTGGCTGCGTTCATCATCAATAACTGAACAGATTTCCGAAGTTGCTGACTGCTTATTTATGTTAAAGAGATTATCAGATAGCAAGGAGAACGCGACACTGCAGTTTATAGCCATTTTAATTCATTTCGGAACATCTGATTTCTGTGCCGTCAATAACAGTTACTCCGCTTTTCAAAGCTCCCACCCTGGCATTCACCATAATCTGTCTGAGGAAACCGCCGAAAACCTAAATCTTGAACCCTGGTGAGCAGGAGGGAATTTGAATATGATTACGTTTCGTTACAGCTTTTACAAAATTAAAACTATAATAATTAAAAATGTAATTAAATAACATGTTTAATTAACCCTTGTTATTTTCTGTATTAGTTAGAAAAACATATAGTACTTCCATTTTTTTAACTTTGTAAACGAGGATTACTTAATACTTTTTATCGCAAGCAAGTAATGCAAGATCAAGATTTAATATCGCACCGACGACCAGGCCATTTGAGACGGAGAATAAGTTCCGACGGGACAAGGCTGGGTAAGATACCAGGCACATCCTTTTCAAAACTACCACCTTGGCATTCACCTAAATCTGTCTGAGGAAACCACCGAAAACCTAAACTTGAACCCTGGTGAGCCGGAGGGAATTTGAAATTCGCTCTTCCCGAATGCGAATTCAGTTCTTTCATTAATGCAACATATCTCTGAGCTCATTACTACGTAGTCTTATTCCATTTAGCAATAGACCTTGTTCCTTTTTGCTACGGTACTCTATTTCATCATGTAAGTGGCAATCAAATGAAAACCGAACACCCTCCACCATCCAAAAGCAATCACCATACGCATTACGACGTTTGTCCCACCGGGTAGACGAGATGATTGATCAATTCTTGTTTCGTAGAACGCGGTCGGCCGCTGACAAATCAACAACCGCACCCACTCTTGCACTAACTCGCCCGACTGAAAGCGACGTCCGCGCTTGTCTTCCTTCAGGTCACCAAAGATGTGAAAACCACACGGCGAAAGCTCCGGGCTGCACTGAGGATGTTGCAGTGTTTCCCAATCAAACCTCTGAAGCGTAGCCTTCGCCTGATTGTCAGTGTGGGGGCGGTTGTTATCGTACAACAGAATGATTCGATGCGATAGAATTTCTTAGAGTTTTGGTTTTATGGCGCGTCGCAGTTTCTGCAAAGTACCTTCAAAGCGCTGCGCATTTATTATAGTTCCACGCTCGGGGAACTCGACGAGCAGAGAGCCTTTACAGACAGTTGGCGGGGATGATTCGGGCTTTGCGATTTGCCCTAGGGCTGTTGGAATGGCATCGGACAGAATCATCCTGTTGCACGATAACACCCATCCCCACACTGCTAATCAGACGAAGGCTACATTTCAGCGATTTGGTTGAGAAAGACTACGGCAACCTCCGTACAGCCTGGGTCTTTCACCGTGTGATTTTCACATGAAGTGCAAGAGCACGTGCATTGCGGTTCATCAGTGGCCGACCGCTTTCTATGAAACAGGAATTGATTGTCTCATCTCTCAGTGGGATGAATACCTTACCATGTGAGGTGATTACTTTTCAATGGATTCGTTTCATGGTCCCGTTCTGATGGGCGTTGGGTTTTCGTTTGACTGCCCCTCATACTTTGTATAGATACATCTTTTATCCCATCTTACAGATTTTACATGCCATCGTCGAAAATCTACAATAACATTCGATAGATAATGTGGTTCACATCTTAGTCATTTAAGTCGCGCGACAGCCGTTATCAAAGAGCGCCTGGGTTGTTATGCAACCAAGCTGTACTCCAGAGCGTTGCACGTAGTCTGCAGATCGTGTAGAAGGGGTACTTGCAGGCGTCAAGCTATGGGCGCAGCTCGCACAGTTGCATAGTAGGAATGGACAATGTTTCACGGAGATATTAAAACTGTTACTGAGTAGTATCTATTAAGAAAACAACACATTCCACGCTGGACCTGATAAATTTTAACAGCGTAGGATTCACCATGAGAAAAGCGAGTTTTCAGTAGTCATCTCGTTTTATCCGTAACAATGAAAAAACTATTCAGTTATTCTTATAATATTTTTTTCTTGGTCTTAAAGTTTCAGTAAATTGAACAAATGAAGACCATTTGTGCCTTGTCACAGAAATAGGTAGCCTTAGATTTCCGTCTCGCAACCTGTTACACACATCTAGCCCTATGCTGTCAATTTGTTACTCGCGGGCCTCAACGTATTCACTCCTCCGGAACGTTCCATCGCAGCCGTTCTGCGCTGTATCTGAATCATTAATAGATCCACCCGAGCTGGGCACTACGTGCCTACAAAGTCTTCAAGAGGCGTACTACCGAGCGCAAGTTGTTCCACTGAAAAGGAAACACCGTTCCAAAGCGAAAGCGTTCCACCTTTATAGCTCCAAGTGTGTTGTACGGACTTGACAGCAGTACTGTACTTGTGTATCATGCGTATAAGATACAATACAGAGAAATTGTTCCTCGAAATTTTCCACAGAAACTTAGAAAACATTGCTACAGTAATGCAAACTATTTCGCTGGTTTTTGAGTACATCACAGACTAATCGAACCTGTTAAATTATTAATAGGTTTATAGGTCCCATTACATGCTTGAACGTATTACTCATAGTTAATTGTTTAGTTCATACCCAGAAGATAACTCAGATGATAAGTGAACTGCCCGTGAAAATTAAGTTTCCGCGTTCGAGTCCTGGTCCTTGTAAACACTTAAAATTTGACAGTAAGTTTCAAAAGAACACACACTCCGCAGCAAAGAGGAGCATTTACTCTGGAAAAGATCCCCTAGGATTTCGCTAATCTGTTTCTCTGCTATATCATTCTCTCCTGGAGCGCTATTCCAGAAAGGTAAACAACTGATTTTCTGAGACGTTTGGAAGGTAGGAGAGAGGTACTGGTTGAAGCGAAGCTGTGAGGCTGCGTCGTGAGTCATGCCTGCATAGTGCAGTCGATATGAAAACTGCCCAAGGAAGGGAAGTTTCTCAAATTGAATAACGAGATAGTATCCAATTTAAGTTTACCAGTAAGTTTCAACAACTTTCTCCGCTAAATAAAAAAATATTTTGTTGTTCTCTTCGTAGGTTGGGAGGAATGCCTACTGCTATGAAACAACACAAATCAAGGCTCGCGTGGAATGAGTGTTTCTTTTTCTGCTGAATGTGAACAGATGGGATGTAGTTTGAACAAGGTGTTTCACACTCTCTGTCAGTCACTTATATGTAAACTGTGGCGTAAGAATTTAGATGTACAGAGTTGGCTCTGTGTTCTTGATAAATGAGTAATATTTGGGGAAGAGGGACTCAATTCAACATCACATTAACGCTTTTGGTTTTCCGTGGACTCAATGATTCACTTTAGGCTGAATTACTTCATGCTTGATTTCATCGTCTATCCTCTATCCTAGTTTATCTTATATGGTCGTTTATCTAAAAATGACCACGATTTTGACGAGATGATGAAGCTTTAACGCCTTCCCTCCTTTCGGAGGCATAAACATCTCAAACATACTAATGTCCCAACAAGTTATTTTAAGCATGTACCATCTGGTCATTATTTTTTCTTTCAGAACAGATTTATGACAAATTTGTAGGTTTTTCATATATGATTAGTATCAACTACCGTTATCAGTTATAGAATTTTTAAAGGATGTATTAACCCTTGGACGTCGTGATTCCAGAGCTTGGGTAGGTAAGGAAATCATCAATGGCCTCGTCGAACGAACTATTTCGACATTCACATCAAGTAGTTTATGGGAACAACATATGTGAACCTCAGTGCTTTCAAATACGCGTCCAGTGGATAAATAACTGTATCAAATCGCTTGATGTCACACATGTACAATCCTTCTGCTTCAATCATTATCGTAGGTACAATTCCACTTTGAATTACCTTATCATCCCATGTTGACGGGAGAAACTTCATGTAAGGGGACAGATTCACAAAAGTAATAAATACAGTGTATTTCAAAAAGACCTGTTATCACAAGGCTACATCTTCTACACGAATGAAGATGGAATTTTGGACACTACAAAGTCTTTATTTTCAAAAGAACCTTACGAATTTAAACGGATATACCTTCATTTTACATACATGAACACATAATCATTTTTTTCGGTTTCGTTTAGGATCGAAGTTTTCATTTACCTACTTGTCACAAATATTCAATGTGCTCTTCACCGGACGCACCACAAAGTACAAACCATAATTAAAATCGCCCAATAATTTTGTAAGTATATGAGTAGAGTTACTGTATTCACTGCTGTTGTGATGCAACGGCGCAGTTCACCCGAAGTTGATGGAAGTGGAGGCACATAAATGGGATATTCCACAAACACTCACAAAACAGGTCTCCATGAGAACAGTCACCTGGAGAACAATAGTGCAATGCGAGATCAGTACGCCCCATACCTCCGGAGCACCTCATTGTTAAGCAATGCTGTTAAATGCAGATTCCAGAACGGTAGTGCCTCGTTCTTTTGGGAAATGAAATTTTTGGCTTGTTCTGGAAATTGTGCGAAAAATCAAAACTCGATCGTAACCACTACGTGACTCCTGTAACCGAGCGAGAGAGCTGGCTGCATCAGGAATACCCCTACCAGGAACCACATGAATGGAAAATTACAGCTAAAAACTAAACTACTCCCGAACAGGCCATTAAGGCCAAACGGTACCGACCGACCGCTGTGTCATCCTCAGCCCATAGGCGTCACAGGATGCGGATATGGATGGGCATGTGCTCAGCACACCGCTCTCCCGGCCGTATGTCACTTTCCGAGACCGGAGCCGCTCCTTCTCAATCAAGTAGCTTCTCAGTTTGCCTTACAAGGGCTGAGTGCACCCCGCTTGCCAACAGCGCTCCGCAGACCGGATGGTCACCAATCCAAGTGCTAGCCCAGCCCGACAGCGCTTAACTTCGGTCACCTAACGGGTACCGGCGTTAGCACTGCTGCAAGGCCGCTGGCGGAAATGTATATCTGGATCCAACGTAATCTTTGAGTTTCGTAGCGTAAGTTAAAATTCACCTTAAACTTCCAGCTTCATTTATGTACAAGGTATAATCTTTAAAAATCGGATGAATCTGTTTGAGACGCCCTGTAATCCTTGGAACTCGGTCCGGACACGCCCCAGTCAAAATCTATAAACCAAAATCTCTTCCAATTGTCAGTGACAAGCAGCGTCCCGCCTCACCTACATTAGCGAATCAAGTAGTGTTGATGACACAAAGGAGTATTTCAGTGAGGATTGTTGATTATTAAATTATTCTACGAATACTGTTCACCACATAACAGCTACAGCAGTCGGGTTAATTAATTCATGCTTAAATTTAATTAAAACCTTTGTCATTTGCTTAAATATGTAGGTATTTGCACTGGTGCTGCTGCTGCAGCAGCAGCATCATAAAAGCTACCTTCCGGTAGAGTAAAATGTTTAGCTCTCGTACTATATTGGTGTTCAATAAGTATTACAACACATTTTTACTGAGCCAGTTTCGATTGCAAAACTGCGGAATTTGCTGTGTGGTATCGTGTAATATTCCCACATCAGCCCCTATAGTTTCGTGAGGTTGTGGTAGATGGCGGCGCTAAACGTAGCCTTCGAAATGAAAATGTAACGAAGCTGAGTTCCTTGCAGAGGGATGTCTTTTTTTTTCCAGAGCATCTCATATATTCATAGGCACTTGCAGATAGTCGACGGATCTTGACAGTGAACAAAAGCACGGTGAGTTGTTAGGCGACGCGCCTTCTATAATCGCAAGAAGGTCGCGTAAACGTAACCGATATCCCGAGTGCCGGCCGGCCGCACACAGCTGTGAGTCCTGCAATGTTGGAACGTGCGGGCACTCTCATTCTAGGTAATCGACGGGGCATAACAAAACACTTCGCTGTTCAACTGGACATCCTTGTTGGTAGTGCTGAGACACTCGTCCACCAGATGGGGTACTCAGAGGTGTTTAACCCTCAGGAAATTGAAGAAACGAATTCAGTGTGTTTGTCGCCACAAAAATGCACACAAACCTCTCCTTCTTCATGACGAAGCAAAGCCTCAGACAAGTCTGCGCTGAGAGAGGCGCTCACAAACCTTCATTGGGCTATTCTTCCTCATCCACCCTACAACCAGGATGTCGCATGTTCCGACTTCCATCTGTCTGTCCCAGCGAAGGATGTATTCCGCGGGAAGCAGTACGTGGATGATGGGTAGATTACGGATGGAGCAAGACGTCGACCGGTAGAGTGGTACCACATGGGCATACAGGCATTCCCAGTAAGATGCTGCGAGGCCATCACATTGAACAGACGTCATGTTGAAAAATAGGGTTTTGTAATCAAACAAGTGGAAGCTAATGCGGAGTATTGGAATCCTGAATAAAATCAACTTGCTTTCAGAAAAAAATTTATTGCGTTACTTACTGAACACCCCTAGAAAATGACAAGTATCGGCATGGCGCTCGGATTTTACATAACATGTTTCTTTGAACATCTTCGCATATACTTCAACAGAACTCCCCAAATCAGTCAGTAAAAGTTACAACTTGCAGGCTGTGTAAATCATTCTAGGTAAAAACTTATCATCATGAATTTCTGGACAGCGGCTCCTTGAAGGCAAGCGCCGTACGAATTACCGCTAGATGGAATCGTTTATTCATTCAAAGTTGTGTTCGTAATATCACGCAATACATGTGTCCACAAACTCTTAGCTGTTTTGAATATTTCTCCTCATGTGGTAACTGGGCACCTGTAGATTTATTTCGTGAAAAATTTTGAGCTAAATCTTTGTTTTAGTTTATTTCCCGGTGCATCTGTTGCTGTGGAAGCTAGATGGAAAGAAACGAAGGAGAATGAAACACGTCGAGTGTGGCGTAAGCTTTGCGGCTGAAGCAGAAGTGAGAGTGGCAGACACGCAGGCTATAAACGCCAGACAGGAGACTGGAGGGAGAAAGGATTGGGGACTGCGATCAGCAGCCAGATTGCGACGATATGTGGCAGATACTATCTTCATTGTGCGAGCTAAGAGGTCACAAAATTAGTGCTGCTTCAGGTGCAAAGGCTTGTTCTTCGGAGGTATACACATCAAAAAAAGTTTTGCATCACCTCCGTTCCGAGAGTTCCGGAACCTGTACAGAAAATTGGAATAGAGATCAACATAAACATCTTTTCCGCCCTTCTTATTGCTCATGAAAACCACACATTCCTAGTTGTACCACCATACAGCCAGACCTTCAGAAGTAGTGGTCCAGATTGCTGTACATCTACATCTACATCTACATCCATACTCCGCAAGCCACCTGACGGTGTGTGGCGGAGGGTACCTTCAGTACCTCTATCGGTTCTCCCTTCTATTCCAGTCTCGTATTGTTCGTGGAAAGAAGGATTGTCGGTATGCCTCTGTGTGGGCTCTAATCTCTCTGATTTTATCCTCATGGTCTCTTCGCGAGATATACGTAGGAGGGAGCAATATACTGCTTGACTCTTCGGTGAAGACGACACGTCTCCATTCGTCCCTCCATTCACGCCTGTCGCGACACCACTGGAGGCGGGCTGCACGATGTTGGGGCGTGAGCGGAAGACGGCCTAACGGTGTGCGGGACCGTAGCCCAGCTTCATGGAGACGGTTGCGAATGGTCCTCGCCGATACCCCAGGAGCAACAGTGTCCCTAATTTGCTGGGAAGTGGCGGTGCGGTCCCCTACGGCACTGCGTAGGATCCTACGGTCTTGGCGTGCATCCGTGCGTCGCTGCGGTCCGGTCCCAGGTCGACGGGCACGTGCACCTTCCGCCGACCACTGGCGACAACATCGATGTACTGTGGAGACCTCACGCCCCACGTGTTGAGCAATTCGGCGGTACGTCCACCCGGCCTCCCGCATGCCCACTATACGCCCTCGCTCAAAGTCCGTCAGCTGCACATACGGTTCACGTCCACGCTGTCGCGGCATGCTACCAGTGTTAAAGACTGCGATGGAGCTCCGTATGCCACGGCAAACTGGCTGACACTGACGGCGGCGGTGCACAAATGCTGCGCAGCTAGCGCCATTCGACGGCCAACACCGCGGTTCCTGGTGTGTCCGCTGTGCCGTGCGTGTGATCATTGCTTGTACAGCCCTCTCGCAGTGTCCGGAGCAAGTATGGTGGGTCTGACACACTGGTGTCAATGTGTTCTTTTTTCCATATCCAGGAGTGTATATCAATAAGAAGATTACAAAGATACTCAAACCAACCACTAACTCTCAGTGTGATTTGAATTAATCTGTCCAAACAAATTGCATTCCTACTCATTTGGAGACGCTAAGAAATAACAGAGTTGGCGGGATGTTACGACCAGTGCTATCTGGAGTGGTGAAGACTGCCAGTCTTGCATCTGAAATGAAGTCAGAGCTTACCATCTGTAGCATTGCCGACAGCGCCGATTGCGTATCTTTGGCACAGAGCCAAGTGGAGGGTCCGAATCAGAGGTTCGGACGGTTCTGTGACCGTTTAGGCTGCAAGTTCTCCGACTTACGACGTATGGTGGTAGGATTTCGGGGTCCGCTTAACAGATCAGAGGTCCAGCCAGACACACAGAGGGCGGCTACAGGGTAGCATGGGCTGTGGGGAGTGGAATGAGCGTTGTTTTTTTTTTCCTTTTTCTTTTTTTTTAGATCAGAAAGTCTCGGGAAAGTACAGAAAGAGCTTCAGTTTGAAAGGGTCCAGGGCAAACACAGGAGATCTGTAGATCCAGCAACAATCGGTATTGTAGTTGTAAACTTTCATAGCTGTGTTGGGACAGAACTAGAACTCCAAGGCACTGAAAGCTGGCTAAAGCCGGAGGCAGGCTCAGCCCAAATTCTTACGAAGTACCTAACGGCATTCAGGAAGGATGAATGTAACTGACGGTAGCTTGTAGTTGTTGTTAGTAGTGGCTTACAGTGTAGAGAAATTGAAGTAGATAGTTGCTGTGAGTTAATTCTGGTGAACCTTATGTTTAACAACAATAATAAATTACAAATGATTCCTTTTATGACCCTTCCCTCTCGCTGACTCACATGATTCAGTTGATGAACAGTTAAAAGAAAACTTGAGTCTTATTCCGAATGCGTACCCATTTCATACAGCTATGTTTAGTGGTGACTTCAATATACCCCCAATATGTTGGCGAACACATACGTTTGAAGTCAGTGGTAGGCAATAAAACATTGTCCGAAACTGAACTAAATACTTCCTCAGACATTTATTTTATACAATTAGTTCAGAAGCCCACTCGAAGTGTAAATGCTAACGAAAACATACTTGAACATTCAGCAACAAA
This sequence comes from Schistocerca cancellata, assembly GCF_023864275.1. Lineage (NCBI taxonomy): Eukaryota > Metazoa > Arthropoda > Insecta > Orthoptera > Acrididae > Schistocerca > Schistocerca cancellata. The sequence goes on from NC_064629.1 coordinate 664,919,165, forward strand.
TAATCCTGAACAAATATGGACTACTGGTGCAAACACATAAAGAGACGAAGCAGTTGAAATATATCACAGCAGATGGTATCGGCAGAGAGAGCGTAGAAAACACGAGTTATCTCGAGATCCGTCCGTAACGGATGGCTCGCGAAACGCAAGTAAACTCAGGAACCGCCCGTAAAGTGCTAAGGAAAATATACGAAGCTTTTATATAAATTAGATATACTATTGCTTGGAGAATTAATTAAGCCAGGGCGATTAGAGACGGAGCAAGAAGGGGAAGGAAGTAGTTATTGCTCCTATTGAGGGAAACATCACAGCAGTCACCTCAGGTGATTCAGGTAACAACATGAAATGTAAGTCAAAGTGGCGGACGGGTATATGAAACCCTCTCCTTCTTAATGCAAGTTGACTCCGTTAGCCGTGATTCACTTCAGCTACTATTGTTTAAATTTTAACACGAGAAGAACATGGATTTTGAATGTTACTTTCAGAGATGGTCATCTTCAAATGCGGCACTTATTTGTAGCAAGGGACAAAAAATTTACTAAGACTCTTTTAATATAAAGCAGCGAGTAGAAGGAAACTGTCTTTTAATTCATTTATCAAACTTCTGTGCAGAATCTCATAGTCTATAGCGCATTTCAATATGAGTACAAATACTATTATTAATCAAAGACTTTTACACGCGTGGTAAGACCAACACTTCACCACTCAACTACAGCATTACAACTGTTAGATCACTGCGGTTGCCAGAAATTTGAAACAGACCGCCGTCGACACGAAGTGTTCCGAATGGTGCCGACTTTTAACGATAAGTACTTGAGTGGATGACTATCGCTAGTCTATTGAGGGCTCATAATTTATGTAGGTTACCAATTAGTCCTAATAATACAATCGGTATATATGCGGCCCTAGGTGCCACCCACAATGTCGGTATTGGCTCTTCAGCAAAAATGTTTGACGACCACTGCTCCGGAGTCTCTAAATGTAAAAACTGGTTTCAGATGCAAACATGCTACAAAACACCTTAAAGAGCCACGTGAAACCCACACACAAAATTACGGAAACTTGTAACATCATAGCCTCGTCATACATTTCCACGCATGACAGAATTACACATAAAACAGAGGTACGCGAGTATTTTGGAGATGCAGTAAAGGAGTTGAAGTAGGGACGTCCCTTAGAGCGAAGAAGCTGAGGGCGACTCGCTGCCAGAGCGGACACCGAGCCGTCGCCGACGCAGTATGGGCGCTGCATGCATAATGCACCTATTGCTGTCGCCTCTTCGGGGTCATCGGCCACCTTCCCATACCACTCTTTGCTTTAGGGAAACTTCGCTGATTCCAGATATCACACATTAATTAGGTATTAATCAACTGTATATTCAATGTAATCTTTGGAACACAAACTAAAAACAACAGCAGTTCTAAAAAAAGGCCTGGTATTGATTAAACACCATTTATTAGTATATACCTCTCACAACGATTTCTTTATATAGAAATGCAGCAGTCACATCCGTTCGTCCATACAAATTAACGTTACCCCTCACATACACTTCTAATAATCGTATCTTAATTTACGTTTCCCTAAAAAAAAAAAAAATCGGCGGTTGGAAGATCTGCATCAACCTTAGTTTTTAGAATCTGGCTGCGACGTTTTCGCATAATTTTGAGAGATCTACATCTACATCCATACTCTGCAAGCCACCTAACGGTGTGTGGCGGGGGGGTATCTTGAGTACTTCTATCGGTTCTCCCTTCTATTCCAGTCTCGTATTGTTCGTGGAAAGAAAGAGTGTCGGTATGCCTCTGTGTGGGCTCTAATCTCTCTGATTTTATCCTCATGGTCTCTCCGCGAGATGTACGTAGGAGGGAGTAATATACTGCTTGACTCCTCGGTGAAGGTATGTTCTCGAAACTTCAACAAAAGCCCGTACCGAGCTATTGAGCTTCCAATGGAGTTTATCATCTCCGTAACGCTTTCGCGATTACTAAATGATCCTGTAACGGAGCGCGCTGCTCTCCGTTGGATCTTCTCTATCTCTTCTATCAACCCTATCTGGTACGGATCCCATACTGCTGAGCAGTATTCACGCAGTGGGCGAACAAGCGTACTGTAACCTACTTCCTTTGTTTTCGGATTGCATTTCCTTAGGATTCTTCCTATGAATCTCAGTCTGGCATCTGCTTTACCGACGATGAACTTTATATGATCATTCCATTTTAAATCTGTTGTGTTATGTCCGCACTATAACACAAAAAATATTCCATGATAACCAAATTTATTTGACCTTCTGTCACTCAGAACAAAACTTAAGTTCGACTACACAACACTTCGCTGGCTGTAGCCCCAAGGAGAAATCAGAGTCACTAGTAGAGAATACAAGTCCAAACCACTGCCAACCAGTCGATACCGACGCGTCGCAAGTTTCCAGCCAGGGAGGTCACAGTACGGTTCGGTCGTCGTGAATCCAGCAGCCGGGTAGTAACACAGTCATCGGCGAAGATTGAACTGGTTAAACGGGCTCAGGGAGCTCGCTTAATTCCTCAGGTCCGGCCAATCAGAGTGTGGGTAGATGGCGCCCTTATACGGTTGCTCACTCTGGTGGCAAGGACAGCGCCGCCACGGTAATCCGTATCGATAGTGGTGTGTACGCTGCCGCTAACCCCGCGACGACGCGTTCACTTGCGTCAGTTGTTGACATCGCGTGCGGCGCCAGTGGTACTCGCTGGGTGCCGCGCCTGTTGTAGCACGCCGCGCCGAGTTGACGGCTGCAGTGCGGCGGCCGGTACGACAAAATCACTCCTAACGCGTACTCCCAGATAATTTATGGAATTAACTGCTTCCAGTTGCTGACCTGCTATATTGCAGCTAAATGATAAGGGATCTTCCTTTCTATGTATTCGCAGCACATTACACTTGTCTACATTGAGATTCAATTGCCATTCCCTGCACCATGCGTCAATTCGCTGCAGATCCTCCTGCATTTCAGTACAATTTTCCATTGTTACAACCTCTCGATATACCACAGCATCATCCGCAAAAAGCCTCAGTGAACTTCCGATGTCATCCACAAGGTCATTTATGCATATTGTGAATAGCAACGGTCCTACGACACCCCCCTGCGGCACACTTGAAATCACTCTTACTTCGGAAGACTTCTCTCCATTGAGAGCGTTGATACTGATTGCCTTCAACAAATGAAGTACTCCTGGTAGTCGTTTTCTCGCCAGTTCTCTATAGTGGAAGGTGAATGATGCAGAAAACGCATAGACAGTCGCCACTGCCTTTCATGGATGGAATGTCAGTCTCGAGTCCAGGTAGCGTGCAACGCGGCAGTGATTTTCGCGTGATATTCATATTCGACTAAGATCACTACTTGAAGTGTAACAGAATATTACATTCTGAAAGTGAGTGGAAGGGTGGTGATAATGATGATGGTGATGATGACTGACGAAATTTTACATTAACCCACTGTCATACCCTAGTATCTGAGATAACTATTCACAGACACTGCAATGATACGGACGCAGATGATTATGGCGAAAGAAATTTTCGTTTCCAGTACTAGTGCTTCACAGGAAGACAAATTAATTTCCTGAATTGTCTCAGTGGCGTTCCTTGTATCAGATATGGCCTTGCAGATAGAATAGTTTCCTAATGGTATTCGAGAGGAATAGGTTAAGTGTCGGCATTGAATGTTTGCTTCTGCCTGGAATATTAAAGGTAACAACGTAAATACAATACAACACTAAAAACACAGCAACGCTATACAAATACACTCTTAACTTATTGAAAGGGCTTTGTCCAGACAGACGTGTGGGATTCTTGGTTATTTCCGAGCGCACGTTGTCTGAGAATACAACCGACTGATTCTGATTCATCCACAAGAATATACTGACAAAATGTATCTGAGCTAATTTGGCACTCTACATCGAGTTAATGGAAATCTAAAAGTTCATGAAAGATGGAAAAAACACTAACAGGTGTTGTCACTATTCAAATTTGTTGTAGTTGAGTGTAAATTAGGAAACGACCACTCGGGGTTTCATTTATAGAGTCTACAACGCTAATCTGAAATTCTTAAAGCGTGTCTAATTGGCTCATTCACACCTTGTGTCAGATGCAATTGCTCGAGATCGTAAATGCCTGTTTCTCTTCGCAGTAGTGTGAAATCTATTGTACGTGTGTACGTGCTAAATAAAAGTCAGATATGTAGAACAATATAAGCATTTATCAACCTGCCCGTTCGGATAGCCGAGCGCACTGAAATTCGTACTTATGAGCAGCAGCTGAGGTGCCAAATTCCTTGCTCAATTTTTCGCAGTGTAATCTATAGAAGATAAATTTTCAAATTTCAGGGTAGACCTATAACGCTGTTCAGTCTTGCTTTTAGCAACTAGTAGAGGCAACTAGGCCAGTCATCGAAATATTGAGCAGTGCACCGTAATCGACTATTCGGTTAAATATAATAAATTGTGTCTCGTTTTCGGGAAAGCAGGAGAACTATGAATTTAGAGAACACACTTCCAGCTAAATCAAATATGCGAAACATTACTAGTACATCAAACAACAGAAATTTCATGTTCATTATTCATGCCAAAGCGATGAATCGTGCGTCAAGAGCAGCTGTGCAGAAACAGCAAACAACAAGATTGTTGTGCAAATCAGACATGTCGCCATAATAGTCCCACGTATGCAACAATCGTAAAATATGCCTAACCCTAGATTCTTGAGTCTCTAACTGCCTAAACGTGGATTAAACTCGCTATCGTCCTTCTAAAAGAAGTTTGCACCATAGGGCAATTCCTGCACAGATTAAGAAAACTTTGTTTAGTTAGTTCTTGTTCTTTCATTAATAATTACAGCATCCCATTTATTGTAAATTAATGCTGAATTTCGGATGGAAATGCTATAGAGCAATGGCAGAGAAATACTATGAGTCAATCTAATTATAAATATATGACGTGACACCTACCCATTAGCCAAGAAACAATATTACAGCGCGTGGTTAGCAATATCAAGGAAACGCAAACGGCGACTGATATCTCACCGATATACCTTGACTCCCATGAGATACGCGGAACCCGCCTCATTTCAATGCAGAAGCAAATAAAAAGCTGAATGCATCCAAATAACGCAACAAACAGCTAACACGAACATTATGTGGGCAGCATAACCAAAACATCCAGATACGAGTACGAATACACAAGACCGAGCGAGAAATATGAACGTGAAAAGGCAAATACACAGCATCGTCTGTTGTGCAGTGTGTAACATTGACATAAGTTAGATGTAGCTGAATAGAGAAGCAGATAGAACTGGAAGAAACGAGGCTTCATGATATGCATACAAAGGTACAGGAGGTACCAGCAACGGTCAAAGCGTATTCAAACCAGTGAGCAAGTACAGAAAGGCTGCAGGCTATAAACTGATCAGGTACTCGACTCTTAGTAGTAAGCCACGTGGCAGTCGAAGTAGCTAAAACGTGGTGAATTTTTTGTTTGGCACGCCAGTGATCTAAAGCTTTTTACCATCAATTTTTTTTAGTGATGAGTTTCAATTTCTGGCAAAGAGGTCATGTGCGAATGCCTTTATTCAAGTTTGAAACGTCTCAGGAGTGTTATATGCACAGAATATTTAAACAAACTAGGTAATTTACAGTCGTTGTTCTATTTTGGTTTACTCGAATAAAAACCGGTTTTAACTTTACTGTCTTCATCAGATCTTAAAAACAACGACACAGAAGATGTGTAGTCGTAAACTAAAACGTGACAGAGTGTGATTTCTACAGTTTAGTTACATATCAGGTCACCAGTTTACTCCAGAGGTCAAACGACCCCTAAAACGACATAAGTGATTGTCTTTGGGATCCTTCCGTCAGATATGGACCGTGTACTTGACTGTCTATAAGGTTACTGCAGAGTAGACGGGTATTCAGTCTCTGAAGTTCATATCAACGCAGTCTGATGCACTGACCGTTAAGACAGAGAGATCGAGACAGAAGAATAACACAAGTGCTTGCAGCGATTAGATTTATCCGGAGAAAAACACGATGCAGATGATGCAGGTGATCAAAGTGACGAGATCAACAATAATGCTATAATTACGATTATGATTTAACTATTTCAGTTTGTTTGTTTAGTTGCCACTATGACGTTAAGTCTTAAAGAAAAATGCCTAATCTAACTTGCTAACTCTTTTCCGATAGTTCCACTGACGCTGGTTCAGCCTTGTATGTTGGACGCTCACAACATATCGTACGACAGGCAAAATATCAACTGACGTTCGGAATGAATTCGTAGAGTGTAACATACCTATATAACGCTGGTAACGTTCCAACTTGAGGTGGTTCACACTACAATAGGAGGCTATTTCTACGTAGAAGTTACAAGTTTGTATTGTGAGACCCCTGCGTTATTTTCTAAGCGTTACGTGAAACACTTTCTAAATCAAAGGTTGCATAAATATTTCTTTATTTACAACAACCGATTTCGACGGACTTTTGCAGTCATCTTCAGGTCTTCTAAATTTTTGCTGTAAAACGTGTACATTTTGAGTTGGAACCTCGCGCCAAGTTGTCATGTTAGTGACTAAAATGTAGCGATCTTGGCTTTAGAAGGTTTTTACCAAGTAAAACAGATCGCTCCTTCTGGATTCTCAACATGAGAAAATTCGATCTAGGCCTAGCAAGAAAGTTGATCAATTACAGTACTGGGAAACTTTCCGTATTAATATTTTACTTAGATATTACTCGCATCAATTTTTCCTTCACAAAAATTTACTAATGTTCCACTTTCTTTGATAAGTTAATGAATGGAGTAAAACTGAGCAAGACTCGTAATTACTATTTCAGATAAGCTATAACGGCTGAACGCAGTTGAATGGTATAGCTTATAACATGGTGCACAGAATACCCTCCTTACACCGTAAGCTACCTTGTGGAATACAGACGTAGATGTAACCTACTACAAGTTATTGCGCCACTAATCGAACCAGCTATTTTTTTTCGTACTTCATTCTGAGTTAGTCATTAGTTGATACACTATTAAGCTTTCGAAACTTTTAAAAGTTGTTGTAAATTATACCGTGTATCAACGTGTGATCTACAATAAGGCTATCACTTGCAGATTTTCAATAATGTAATACTGAGACTATCACTTTTATAAACTACTTTCCTGAATTTTCCCAGTAGCATTTGCAGCACGTACACGGAAAACGCAGTCGAACTCTAGTGATATTCTGTTTGTAATAGTTTTAACTTATTCTGCGAATATTAATGATTTTTTCCGTAGCTTCACTATCACACACAGAAACTGACACCAATAAGACTATTATTAAGCGTCATCCTTGTTTCATCACACAAATACCCCGTAGAGGTTTTCGTAATTAGAGACGATGCACTTGCTCAGCTTGACAAAAACAGAGCAGTAAGTCGTCCATGATCTTGTTAAAGGAATCATTCCAGAATTTTCCTAACAGTATTTCGGGAGAAAAGCATGTGTTTGGCGTTGGGGGCGCGGATTGGGATGGTGTAATGGGAGATAAGGTTCAAGATCTCCAGATACATCTTCCTGAATTATCGTAATTGTAGTCCCATAGTGAAGGACTTTTGTACAGAAATCTGTTCGAATATATGTAAAAACCTAAATTCATGCAATAAACGTCTATCTGATGACGGACACTAAAAGAAATTTACCAGCATCTTTTATCATCTTCAAAGTTTGTAACTGAGATTTGTGTTGCATGATAAATGAATATGGTCACAAAAACATTGATATATACATTCTCTCTCTTAGACTGCAGATGATATCAACGTACTGGGGTCCTCCAATCGTTTAGAGAAAAATTTGTTTCTGAGAATTTATTTGCAAGCACTCTTTTTTTCTCGTTTCGTTCTTACATTTTACACTACAGACGGAATTTAATTTCGAGCGCGTCAGATCCAGGTCAACGTCTGCCGTTAAACAAGCAGACAATTATTTACCGTAAGTCATGAGTAGTTGCAGAAATTCCTTTGCTTTAATGGACTCGTTGTGGCTGCATAAAAGGAACAAATTAAAGTTTTACTGTATGGCTTTCACAGTAAACTGGAACGACGGGTTTAGAGGAACGCAATAAACGTCAGGAAGCATGCAGCCAGTAGGAACATGTAAATCAGTCTACCAGACTCTAGAGAAAATGCGTGAAAAAGAATTACTCGCAGCATTTACCGAAACTCTGTATTTTTTGCTGTTTCTTTATGTTTATGTGAACTTAATGCTGTGTTTGTACTGAGCCATCCCGAGAGATGTGTCTGGCGTTAAACTTTTTCGAATTTCTATCTTGTCATGCTGATCTATGCCAGGACTGCTTTCCAGAAATCACTGTTGTCAAATGACGAGAGATCCCACATATCCATGGCCGGTTAATACTTCCTTTGTTTCCAGAAGATCGCCAGGACAGATTCTTTAAAGAAATTGTAGCATACGAATAGTAGACACTTTTATTTTTCGAGATAGTGAAGCTCGTATTTCTATGGTTTTTTTTTTTTCAAGTGGAACAATGTGTTTTCAATTACATTCGAGAGCTCTTGAAAACAGAGGTGTAGTGAAGCAGCGCTTGTCGCTGCTCTAATGTTCATTACTTCAAAAAAAAGATATTGCTTTCCCAGTAGCATTATTTGGCATACGTTTCCAAACACCGAATTTGACGTGCACTGGGAAATGTTTTGTAGCATACCGCCTTGTTTATTAAAATATAATGACTGAACTGACAAAATGGTATATTTGTATTAGCAGAAACTGCTCGCAATTGAACTTACATTTACTTACCAAATTCTTGGTGAGCTTAGGATCGCTGTCTAATTCAACGCTGGAGATTTCTTTTTGTTCCAAACAAAATTTTCTGTTAGTATTCCCGTATATATGTCCGCCCCTCGTGGTCTCGCGGTAGCGTTCTCGCTTCCCGAGCACGGGGTCCCGGGTTCGATTCCCGGCGGGGTCAGGGATTTTTCCTGCCTCGAGATGACTGGGTGTTGTTGTGTCGTCTTCATCATCATCATTCATCCCCATTACGGTCGGAGGAAGGCAATGGCAAACCACCTCCATTAGGACCTTGCCTAGTAAGGAGGTGCGGGTCTCCCGCATCGTTCCCCTACGCTCTGTAAAGAAGCATGGGACTTCATTTTCATTTCCATATAATTTTCATAAACCTTGCAAGTAGCCGGCCACAGTGGCCGAGCGGTTCTAGGCGCTTCAATCTGGAACCGCGCGAGGTCGCAGGAATCCTGCCTCGGGCGTGGATTTATGTGATATCCATAGGTTACTTAGGTTTAAGTAGTCCCAAGTTCTAGGGGCTGATGACCACAGATGTTAAGTCCCATAGTGCTCAGAGCCATTTGAACCATTTTAACCTTGCAAATAATATGTCTCGTTATTCGTATATATATATATATATATATATATATATATATATATATATATATATATATATATATATACGAATTGTCCCAAGAGGAAGGAAAGGCAAGTATTGAAGGATATGACAGGAACGATTATTCGAAGGAAAAAAATCCAGTAAACATGGGCTCTAAAATGCATACCTGTGAGCACTTCTGCATCTTCGCTAATGTGACACACATTTCTTCTACTAACTCTTCTACTAAACAAGTGATCAAAATGCATACCTTAAGAGCTATGAACACTTCTGTATCTTCGCTAATGTGAGACACAACTTTCTACTAAACAAGTGATCATAGCTCTTAAGGTAGGCATTTTAGAGCCTGTACTTTTTTTTTCTTTTCTAGGTCTATACTACCACATCTGAAAACATGGCAACCAAAGAGCTTACAGTAGATGACATTCGTTTCCCAGTACCGAACATGAAGAACTGCTCATAGGTCTTAAGGAATGTATTTTAGAGCCCATGTTTACTAGACTCTTTTTCCTTCGAATGAACGCTCTTGTCATATCCCTGAATATTGACCATTCATTCTGGGACAACCTGTATATGTATATATCCATCTGTATATGTATATATCCATATAACAGTAAATTCAACATAGTTAGCTTGTACTTGTACTTATTATATACCAAATATAGTTACAAATTAATATCCAAACATCAGTCGCCTCCTCTGTTGCTGCAAGGAAGTCGGTGAAGGGTTTCTTTTATGGTCAATTTTGACATTCTTTCGCTGTGTGTCAGGTTATTTTCCGCAGCCACATTTTGGAGATAATATTTTTTACATTTTCTGGAGGGCGTCAGCATTTCTGCCATGGTCATTACGTATACGGTTTAATGTCATCCACAGTTAGCGTGTCTCCCTGCGACATATTTCAAACTGTCTTCGTCGTTTGAACATTGTCCTCGTAATACACGATGGGCGTGGCGTACACACCTACTTTCTGGAGGTTCACAACATGAAAGATTTGTGCCCAGTCAGTGAACACCTAGATTTAATGACTGGCAAAATACTATTTGTAAATAAATTTCTCCAAATTTCCGACCTTGTGATAATCTATTCTATGCATATCGTTTCTATTGTAATATGAAATATATACAAGGGGTAGTGCCATATTGCAAGTATTATTTGACGGTAGGTGCACTCAGAAAGAAGAAAATATCTACGGAAACTTCTAAAAGGAGAAAAATATTTTGAGTGTAGCAGAGAGTGCCAAATTGCTATTGCAGACTGGGATGTCACAGTCCGGGCAAAACAGAGCTAGGCCTAACAAAAGATCCCTTGCGTATAGGGATTAAGCGGCGGCCGCAATTCAAGACTGCCGCCATGGCAATTGTCCTTAACATGAAGAGGCTCTGCGACGCCGAGTGGCGAGGAAACTGCTTCGGGGCTCTGCAAAAATTTATACGAGTAAGTGACGGTGGGGCTCCGGAGGGCTGGCTTATTGGGAGTTAGCCTAACGGCAGTCAGCAAGTAGGCCGAAAGGAATAGCCACTTGTTTGTGTCGTCTCCAAAGCCAGCTTACGTCGCTACTGTCACTGCGGTTGAGGGTAGTTTCCAGCAGAACAAAATGCTGGAATCGCCAGCCCGCAATTGCTGAAAGAACTAGACTGCCAACCAGATTTCCTACACTGCTGGCACTCTTCATCTGGATACTTTCACATAATCGTAGGTGAAGCTAAGGGATATCATGTGCCTGACACGTTTGTAAATTTAAAAAATCAATAATAATGCACAAATAAAAAGCACAATTAAGAGTGGCTGCAGTATATAAACAGCATGTTGTTTCAAGAATGCGCGCCGTCCTCTTAACGTCATTTAGGGCAACGGTGGTCCACGTTTCAACTAGTTTCCATTAAGATCTGTTGGTACATCTGCACAGTGGCGCCTTATGAACGTTTTCTGGTAACAGATGAAGACGTAACTCAAACATAGTCATCCTGACCATCACGAAAAACAAAGAATTCTATTAATTGGGAAAACCTGATCGCTAGATCTAATGTCTCTCTATAGTTGGTGGTGCCATTGTATACGATTTGAATTGTTAGGTCAGTTGGACATCCATATTAATGACGTCAAAAGCTTCGAGGTCTTCGAACAATATATTGTTATGCTTATGGCTGGCTCTGAGCACTACGGGACGTAACAGCTACGGTCATCAGTCGCCTAGAACTTAGAACTACTTAAACCTAATTAACCTAAGGACATCACACAACACCCAGTCATCACGAGGCAGAGAAAATCCCTGACCCCGCCGGGAATCGAACCCGGGAACCCGGGCGTGGGAAGCGAGAACGCTACCGCACGACCACGAGCTGCGGACTGCTTATGGCTGTATTGCTGTCGAAATGACAGCCAATGTCTCGGCATTGTGTTTTTTACCTCATTGTCTTCCTTTTTCTTTCTTTTTTTTTTAACTGTCGATTGGCAGACATACCACACACGTTTTCCTCGCTTATGGGAACTGACGATTGTGATAACAGGAATTGCATCAAGCCACAGAAAAAAAATTATCAAATTATGGATGGGGGTTCCCTGTAATTAGCAGATATTGCCATAGACGGGTCAAACTCAGAAGAAAAGTACCAAATGTAAAACGAATAATCCATGTATAAATCATGATAAATCCTTGCCTGCTAGCAGACAATCCATTCTTTTGATGTATAGCATATGCTGGAATCATAGCAAAGCGTTATATTGTAGTTTCCTCATTGCGCAATTGTTTGTGTCACGAGTACAGCTAAAGAAGCACGAATACCATGCCCAACAACGAAAGATTATTATTAATGTATACGAATATATCTCGATTAATTAGTTGTATCAGCAGTACTAAACGGCTCCATTCTCTGCAAAGTAACTTTTTACTGTGATGTGGAAACCACTAATAGGCCTATAGCAAACCATACAGGCAGCTCAAACGCATTGGTCCATTGGTCAAATGGAGAAGAAACAATTAAAGTGAATATCTACAAATACTGCTGAGTTACTCGTCATACAACTTCCAAAAAGAGTATTCTTGAATAACAATTAAAAATCAGTGTACAGTGAAGTATGGCTGTCACTCAATGAAGATTCTGTGTTCTATTCAAGAATTAGCCCGAAGCACTTCGAAACCGTTTACACGTTATCAGTAACCAATGCCGTCTCCACGACGAGTTAAATTCAAATGGTTCAAATGGCTCTGAGCACTATGGGACTTAACATCTGAGGTCATCAGTCCCCTATAACTTAGAACTACTTAAACCTAACTAACCTAAGGACATGACACACATCCATGCCCGAGGCAGGATTCGAACCTGCGACCGTAGCGGTCACGCGGTTCCAAACTGAAGCGCTTAGAACCGCACGGCCACACCGAAGGCGACGAGTTAAATCCGACGAAAATAAAAAACAGATATTATGAGAGTGTTGAAACGTGATACACTTTCACAAGGCACGGACTGATCTTAGAAGTGTGCTCGTTGATTTCCAAAAATTCTTACTGACAACCATAAACCTCAACGGACTGGTGGTTCTCTGGAGATTCATTTCTGGCCGACCGGTGTGGCCGTGCGGTTAAAGGCGCTTCAGTCTGGAACCGCGTGACCGCTACGGTCGCAGGTTCGAATCCTGCCTCGGGCATGGATGTGTGTGATGTCCTTAGGTTAGTTAGGTTTAAGTAGTTCTAAGTTCTAGGGGACTTATGACCACAGATGTTGAGTCCCATAGTGCTCATTTGAACCATTTGAACCATTCATTTCTGTTACGATGGATAAGGAGAAGCCCTGCTGAACAGAATCGCGATCGATAACAAGACATAGGTTTCCTACGCTAAAGCTGGGTACAAACGGCAGTCAACCGTGTCATACCGCCTCGCCTACCTAACCGAAAAAGCTCTCCAAACTCTTTCAAGCAGAAAGGCTATGTCTGTCGTCTTTGGGGCGCTATAGGAATCTTGTTAGTGTAGTTTTTGGGAAGTGGAATGACAATCAGTTCTGAAGCCTATTGTGATGCATTAAATGAAATGAGAACAGTCATTCGCCGGCCGAAGTGGCCGTGCGGTTAAAGGCGCTGCAGTCTGGAACCGCAAGACCGCTACGGTCGCAGGTTCGAATCCTGCCTCGGGCATGGATGTTTGTGATGTCCTTAGGTTAGTTAGGTTTAACTAGTTCTAAGTTCTAGGGGACTAATGACCTCAGCAGTTGAGTCCCATAGTGCTCAGAGCCATTTGAACCATTAGAACAGTCATTCGAACAAGCGACACAGCCTCTTGACTAGCGGTGCCGTGTTTTCGAACGACAACGCATGACCACACTCTTAGCGGTAAACAAGAATTATTGTGTCAGTTCAAATTGGACATTTTCGAACATTCTCCTTATAACCCAGGCCGGGTCACAAGTGACTTCCATCTCTTGATGCACGTGAAAAGTTGTTTCGCTCTCAACCCTCTGGCTACAACAAAAAAATTCGAGAGAGTGTTCCGGGCGAGCTACAACCTCAGGAGGTAGAGTTGTATGTAGCAGGAAGTTGTTAAAATGTTAATATACTGGGTGATCAAAAAGTCAGTATACATTTGAAAACTTAATAAACGACGGAATAATGTAGATACAGAGGTAAAAAGTGACACACATGCTTAGAATGACATGGGGTTTTATTAGAACAAAAAAAAAAGTATTGCTAGACGCGTGAAAGATCTCTTGCGCGCGTCGTATGGTGATGATCGTGTGCTCAGTCGCCACTTTCGTCATGCTTGGCCTTCCAGGTCCCCAGACCTCAGTCCGTGCGATTATTGGCTTTGGGGTTACCTGAAGTCGCAAGTGTATCGCGATCGACCGACATCTCTAGGGATGCTGAAAGACAACATCCGACGCCAATGCCTCACTATAACTCCGGACATGCTTTACTGTGCTGTTCACAACATTATTCCTCGACTACAGCTATTGTTGAGGAATCATGGTGGACATATTGAGCATTTCCTGTAAAGAACATCATCTTTGCTTTGTCTTACTTTGTTATGCTAATTATTGCTATTCTGATCAGATGAAGCGCCATCTGTCGGACATTTTGTGAAATTTTGTATTTTTTTGGTTCTAATGAAACCCCAGGTCATTCCAAGCACGTGTGTTAATTTGTACCTCTCTATCTACATTATTCCGTGATTTATTCAGTTTTCAAGTTTATACTGACTTTTTGATCACCTGGTATAAGATAAATGCTTAATTCTACAAGGTTATTATATAGACAAATAATAGAATGTTCTTTGCTTAAATATTTTTTTTCCAATAAACTTCTTTAACTCGTACAGTATGTGTTTATAATCTGATTTAGGCCAATTTCCAGATAGGCCACTTATAATGGGCCAACTTTTGTTTACAGCGTGACACACCCAGTCTATCTGCATCGATTCGATATTTCGTAGACCGCTTCAACTCTAAATAAATGTTTTACCTTTTGTCCGTTTACATATTATCTTATACAGTGTCTGAAAAAGTATTACTCCAAGGATCTGCGCTCCCGGTTTCGATTTTATGTATTATACTTCGAAGAGCAGCACGCTGTCGATTTCTTTGTCGCCGTAGAGTAATAGAGCCCTTGTTGGTACTTTGCGGTTTCAGGGACGACCGCTTCCTGGTAGGCTCTCTGAGGCCACAGCCCCGGAGGACGAAAAACTCCGCAAATGCCCGCACTTGGTTGCTGGAGATAACACTGTAGCCTCTAACAGGAGATATTCCCCTCGCCACCGGCAGTAAATTTTCACTTCATTCTAATCGCCTGTCACGGTAGACATTATCCCAGCTGCCAGTACCTCGCGTTGGCTCTCAGATGCGTAGGTGGATTTATAAAAAAAGTACTATAATGTGAATTTATCAGGGATAAAACGCAGGTAGAGAAACACTATCTACAACTTGCATAGAAACGAGACTGCAGCTATAATGATCGAAGGACATAAGCGGGAGGCGGTAACTGAGAAACAGTGAGACCTGATTGCAGCTTATTCCCCATGTTATTAACTTTCTACATAGAGTAAACACTAAAGAGAGCCAAAGAGAAGTTTTGAGAGGTAATTAAAATTTAGCGAGAGGAAATAATAATTTTGCGGTTGACATTGTAATACTACGAATGCTTGTTGTAAAATAATGCCTCTGAATTTTTTATGTGTAAATTCTTAAAGCTTTTCAAATAAAACAACCGTTATTAAAATTCTACATCCCTATTCTTCCCGTGTACATAGCTGCAGCCATCTCCCGCTCCAGGGCTCCGAATTGTGGTGTGTAACACGGCTGCGTGAAACGTAACTACGTCAGCGCGTCAAAAACTGCGCTGTAATCGAGTTCCCAATTTAAAGAGCTCGTCCACACGTGAATCATCCTGTCCTTCAGGTGACACCTGCCACAATTCGATGTCTTAGGTGCTCTGTCTTCTATCATTCTCCATACAGCTCCAACTCGGCCCCATCCGATTTTCATGTTTCTAGGACTTCACTTTGATAGTGATGAAGCGGTGGAAACGTAGGTGAGGTTATGGCTCCGTCATCAAAGCAAAACATTCTGCAGTTATGGTACCAACAAACTGGTCTCTCATTGGGAGAAACGTGTTCGTTGCAAGGGTGCCTAATGTGAGAAGTAAAGATGTAAACATGACGAACAGAGATGAAAGATGTTAATAAGGTTTGCTTTATTTTAAAGTCCGCAGCTCGTGGTCTTGCGGTAGCGTTCTCGGTTCCGGCGCACGGGGTCCCGGGTTCGATTCCCGGCGGGGTCGGGGATTCTCTGCCTCGTGATGACTGGGTGTTGTGTGTCCTTCATCATCATTGACTCGCAAGTCGCCGAAGTGGCGTCAACTAAAAAGGACTTGCAATACGGCGGCCGAACTTCCCCTCATGGGGCCTCCCGGTCACCAATGCCATACCATCACTTCACATTTATTTTAAAAGCTATAAGCACAAAAATTCGGAAGCGATACTTTTCAGCATGCGCTCGTGTAAGATACAACTAAGGACTTGATAAGTAAGGGTAACGGAATGGATAGGGTGTTGAAAAGAGGTTGTAATATGATCATCAACAAAAGTAAGTCAAGGACTATGGAGTTAAGTCAAATAAATTAGACGATGCTGAGAGAATTAGGAGCAGACACAAAAGAAGTAGATCCGTTATGTCCTTGGGTAGAATTGATGATGGTCGAAGTAAAGAGAATTTAAAATGTTCGTTGGGAAAGCAAGAAAAGCGTTTCTGTAAATAAGAAATATTTGTAAATGTACTATTAATTTAAACGTTAAAAAGTCTTTTATGGGCAGAGAAATGGGGACAATAGCAAAAAAAATGGCCCTGAGCACTATGGGACTTAACTTCTGAGGTCATCAGTCCCCTAGAACTTACAACTACTTAAACCTAACTAACGTAAGGACATCACACACATGCATGCCCGAGGCAGGATTTGAACCTGCGACCGTAGCGGTCGCGCGGTTCCAGACTGTAACGCCTAGAACCGCTCAGCCACCCCGGCCGGCGGGACAATAGCAGATGAGGACAAAAGTATCTTTTGAAATATGCTGTTACGGAAGAATTCCTATGATTAAGTGAGTAGATCGAGTAACTAACGAAGAGCCACTGTATCGGGATTGGGAGTAAAAGAGCTTTAGCCACAACTTGACTAACGGAAGCGGTTGGTTGATAGGGCACATCTTGAGGAATCAAGGACATTTGGTAATGGAAGGGAGTAGTGGGGGTGACCAAACATTCAGAAGTGGATGTTGTTTCAGTAGCTACGCAGAGACGAAGAGACTAGCGTTGAGAGCTATATCAAATAATTCTTCGGACTAAAGACCACAACAGCACTACATCCTCTCATTATGCTGAATGACGCCATCCATAGTATCTAGCAACATTAAAATTTATAATTCTGAAAGTTTTTGCTGACACGGCGTGACATAGCCTATATATTGTCGCCTGTAAATACCAAAAGTGCTAACTAAATAAACATTTTCTTGCGTGTGAAAAAGAGAGAAAGTGACAAAAGCACAAAATCCAATAAACTAAGAAAATAACCGTGTATGCTATGCAACAAAATCAAAGAAAACACAACGTTCATTGTTAACATTAATTGTGTAAAGGCCGTGATGCAATAAAAACTCCTTGAAAGAATTGGACGCAAACCTGTACGCTCACATTTTGTTACATGGATGGAAAGGTCTGTGATGTGATAAATTCTGTTTGTTATCTCATAATATAATTATAGTTGTTGTTGTTGTTATGGTCTTTAGTCCTGAGACTGGTTTGATGCAGCTCTCCATGCTACTCTATCCTGTGCAAGCTTCTTCATCTCCCAGTACCTACTGCAACCTACATCCTTCTGAATCTGCTTAGTGTTTTCATCTCTTGGTCTCCCCCTACGATTTTTACCCTCCACGCTGCCCTCCAATACTAAATTGGTGATCCCTTGATGCCTCAGAACATGTCCTACCAACCGATCCCTTCTTCTGGTCAAGTTGTGCCACAAACTTCTCTTCTCCCCAATCCTGTTCAATACTTCCTCATTAGTTATGTGATCTACCCATCTAATCTTCAGCATTCTTCTGTAGCACCACATTTCGAAAGCTTCTATTCTCTTCTTATCCAAACTATTTACCGTCCATGTTTCGCTTCCATACATGGCTACACTCCATACAAATACTTTCAGAAATGACTTCCTGACACTTAAATCTATACTCGATGTTAACAAATTTCTCTTCTTCAGAAAGTTAGTTCACATAAAATAATGGATTTTATCTAATGTTCGTATTTACAGTATGTAAAGCACCTTTCCTTGCCATTTTCAGTGTAGCAGATGCACGTTAATTGTTGGCCGACATTGCTGCGACATTCTCTAAATTCACCTAAAGGTGGGCACGGCGCCTACACATCCGCAAAAAATAAAAATAAAAAAATAAAAAAAATATTTCACGTATACTGGGACGCAGCCAGCCGCGTATGTTAATATAACGACGTAGCACAATTTCAGTAAGATTTTCAGCTACTTATATGTGTTTTCTAGGTTATCAGCAGCCGTACATGCAGTAACCACATTTACCCTGAAAATAAGACAGCTCATGTTCTTCTATTTAATCTGCTGTTGAAGAGAATAGTAGTCGTCAGACTCTTATGAAGCTAGCCACTTCTTTAAACAAATAGTAATTATCGTGAGACGTTTGACTAATATTACATAAACTATCACATGCAGTGGATATAGTTCTCTTAACAGTGCTGTATATATCCAACTTCCGCGAACCTCGAATGAAACGTAAATAACTTCATATTTTTCATCAAGTTTAGGGAAAATAAACTCCAATATTTTATCCCCTTTACTCACCAAATGCGTTCACCTCTTTTTTGTAAGTTAGGATATATTACACCTTTCCTCAGCAGCAATATGCGTTTATTACGGTGATTCCGTCGTGATGACGGTATGCTGAAGAATGCGCCGAATAGTAACGAGATATGAATTTGTCTTCCGTAGAAAGATTCCAATCCGCTAAGCTTTTTCTCGTTTCATTGAGCAAACGCTCGTTTCACGCCGTCTCCTTGACGATAGTCATTAAATAGCGCTGTCGTTAGAAAGAAGCTGGGTCGTTTTCAGTGGTGGAAAAAAACCGTCGCTTGCTGTGACCGGCTAGAAGAGTTTGAGGTGGCGGCATGAAGTTCCACAACATTTAAAAGTGTTTCTTTGTCAGTATTATATTCCATACCCTTCTACAATGCCATGTAGGCTGAGTGTATGAGACAGTAGTGATAGTTTTTCCTTCTTCAAATACGATCCACAGACTCTGCTGTCACCTTGATGCTTTTCTACTGGAACAGATTGTTAACAGTCACACACGTTTATCCAACTACTTCTTTATAATCATGTCTTAATACGGAAAAACAGAGATACAACGTTATATTGAAGGAACAGACATTACAATAATGAAGAGGTCAAACTCCTGCATCTGTCATTTAGATAGATAGCAGAATGGTTGTTAAGTACACACTTTGGCGGGAGGGGGGGGGGGGGGAAATCCCACTCTTTCACCATACTCAAATAATTCAATACACGTGGGTAAATTCAAACAACACTGCGTATTCCCAGTAACATGTTGTGGAACATATTACAATTAACGAAGCGCTCTATCATCCCTTATGTCTGCCATGTTGCGAAAACTGTTTTGTGGGTTGATGAGAACTGAAATTCAATTACAAGCTGTTTTAAAAAAAGAAAGAACTGTCTTGGATATGTTCTGGTTATGCATTCAAGAAGCACTAGTGTTGGTCTCCAAACGATTCTCGTACCTCGCGTAGACTGTGGATATGAGACAATATCGGCAGCTTTTCCTTCTTCAAATAGGATCGATAGACTGATGTCATGTTGACGCTTCTCGTTACGGCTGCTCGTTACTTGCTTGGTGCAGGTTGCAAAACGTGAGTCCTTAGTGGCTCGCCATCACAGTTTTCTTTATCTTAAATATCTTAGTGACTAATGCCCTTTTGGCATATTTATTATTTTATAAATGACTTACAAGTACGATAATTCCGTACTTATACTCTACCATACGTTTTTAGTCATAATTCTGTGACCATGTTATAGAATGTAGACCATTCTTTGATTTAAATTCTGAGGAAGACACTCCTAGCAGTGTTGAAACCCGGTTAATTCGTTTAAATATAGTGACCGAGGGCTGTTTTTCTTTCAATTATAACTATTCACGGTCTCTGAACGTGAAGCAATGTACAAAATTTTGTCCTTCTGAACTTGTGGTTTCAGTTAAGCAGTTAGCGTACAAAATATGGTTTCCTCCAGCATCATTCCTAGATACTCCAATAATCAGTCAAATGAGACTCATCAGTACTATTATTTGAGACACGTTCCCATTAGAGTGTTGTTTCCATGGTACTATTTTTATCTTGATTGCTACGATAGCACGTAGCGCCGGAAGCTTTGGGGAGCCATGCTAATCCATGAATACTCGTCACACACCCTGCAACTCAGGAACACTGTCTGGAATGTGGACCAAAACATGCGTATTCCCTTCAAAAGTTCTCGACACCACATCATTCACAGAGGACAGTGACGTGGAAAGTAATCCAACGTGGCATTGTTGAAGGAAGAGCCGTAGCATCTACCTAGAATAATATAGGGAAACAATGGATGAGACGTTAATGAAGAGGGGAAAAAATGAATGAATGAATGAATGAAATAAGTACCCTAGAGTACGGGTAATTCAGGGCTGTAGTCAAAAGAATCACTGAAGTACACAGAAATCAACGCTACTGTATTACAACTTATAATTCATCGCCCAAGATAATATTCTGCTACCCGCCTCACGGGTAATAATCATTCCAGTCACAAATCAGAGTGGGTATCCAGCTGAAATTCTTTCTCAGGCGCTTTGTATCGTGTTCCCTCCTACGTTGGTCAATGACTGGTCCTTGGAAACTGTCTTCCCGCACGTGGCTTATATGAAGCACATTTAGTTGCTTACTACTACATTTAAACAATTCAACTAATTCTCTGAAATCTGATACGAAGGGCTTTACAGCTTTATGTGTTTAGGGATATGTTTCACTTTATAATAATAAACAGCAGTGTTTCCTTCCATTGTCTTCCGACTGGTTTGCAAGAACTATTGGGTTTCCGCACGTTTTGCTCATGTAGCTACGTGAAAGAAGAAATAATTGTGCGTAAATAACAGTAAACAAATCAGAAACCGTTGTAAGTTACCTAAAATCTAAAAGAAACAAGCTAAAGTAACGTTTACGCTATACTGCGTCTAGAACAAGACCGCTACAACCAAAAGCAACTGTGCTTCTTTAAAAGTTAGCTTCTCTCTCTTTCTCTTTCTTTGAGTATAACTGTGTTACGACTAAGAGTTCCAGGGCTTCAAACTGAGCAATATAATTCCACTTTTTTTCTTTATTGTTATTTTAAACACCTTGTACAAAGGTGGGCTGTGAGCAGCATAGTACGCCGCTCTTCAGCCGCGAGTGGTACAATATATGACATAAAGGAGGTACAGATAATACAATAAAAATGGCGGGCAAAAACTGTAGACACGAAAAACAATATACACGAAGCCTTTCACGCTGGACAAGAAAAAACACTAAAACCTGTTGACACGGACGACTGTGACGGCGCAGGTGACCGGTGGTGGCGTGACGGCGAAAGAACACTAAACACAAACACGAAGGCACACACACGAGACACTGATGGCTATGATCTCCGGCGCTCGAATGTCCACCGAGCGTGTACGTATAATTCCACTTTCAAGATACATTTAAATTTACAGTTTTTTCTATATGTACCGCAGCTACAATGGTGTCCGCCGACATGAAAATAGTAGCTTAGTTTTGGGAATGATATTATCCAACACTAAACAGTTACTTTATTAAATATTTCCTTTCCGCAATACTTTAAGAGAAACTGTAATAACAACAAAAACTCGAAGTAATCGCTACGTTTCGGACGTATTCTTGTAGGCATTTTGCGATGTGAAAGTTTGCCGCGCGGCCACTAGATGGCCGTAGCAGCCACAGCGCCGGCCCCAGGGGCAGGTTGCGCCTCCTGTTCCGACTTTTCCTCACAGATGGCGCAAACATACAGTCTGAAATATCACGCGCAGGCCAGCGTGTTCACTAAGCCTGTTAACTGTAGGCGGCACAAAATTACTGTAATGAAGATACTCTATTCTTCATACTGTTGATAGAAAACATTATCGCATTGACATTTTGTAGTAGTAGCTTGCAAGAGACCATTACACGTTGAATTAGAAACCTTTTTCTCGATTAAACTGTGTAATCATCGTTTACAATATGCAATAACGGAATCTACTGTTTGGTCGCACAAAATCTATATTATTCATTTTATTCCCACCCTTATGGTTTTGCAAGAAATGTTACTCTTTCTTGTTTATACTCTCTTGTCGACGTCCGTGAATACGGCGTTCCGCTTCAGAATATACTTTTGCGTAACCTTTACATTACGTTATGACATATCGGACTGAAAATTTGTGTTTTTTTTTTTTTCGCTATATAATGTGCATAGCTTTTCAGTATCAGCTATTTTCACTTTCATATCATAATTTCTGATTTCATAATACAAAATTTAACTGAAACTCGCAGTTTCTATCCCCTCTGTTATGCACTATCTAGTAATTTAGATTTTTTATTCCTGGACTCGGTACCCTCCGTTGTTCCAGTGATCTACGACGAACTGCTGCTAGAAAGAGGCAAGTTCGTGTGCCTAATCTCTGCAGACTCTCGTAGCTATCTCATCCGATTCTGATGCTTTTACGCTACTGAGCAATTTTAGTTGATTTTGTATTCTACGAGCACTTCTGTCAGCATCCGACTTTTAGGCATTCGTACGATGATTGAACGGAGAACTGTATTACGATTTTCCACTGTGGAATAGTTTAGGAATACTAATTGTGTGCTTCGGCCTTCTCTCTGTCATGGTCTGTTTCGGTACCATTTTAGCCACTGGGTGGCTGAATAGATTATTTCAATCCGCGTAATGACTTTACGTAAGACAAAATCTTTTTCGTCAGATCAGTTGGCAAACTTTTGGTTTCGAATTCAGTGAACGCTTCTCACGTTTCTCTTCTTATGCTCAGTTCATTTTTATTCAATTTTTGGTTTATTAATTAGAGCTGAATCGGTAGTTTAAAGAAGGGACTGAATCCAGAATCTCCGTTTGTGGTGGAATATAAAAGACTTTCTCCTGTTCTTATTTTTAATTGCATCCTAACCAAACAGTTACATTAACCTTCTGTCTCAGTACCTTGTAAATACGAACTGGGTTTCCCTGAAGGACGCATCACGGTATTAAAAACAGAGAATTTTTTCCCCTCTCCAAACTGATTGTGACACAGGCAACAAAATTTCTTATTACACCAGAAACAGTTATATATTCACAAAACGTTCGCAATACTACATGTACAGGAAATGTCTATTCTACTCACAAGTTTTGAAAGCATAATCTATGAAATTTACTCTGAAAATCATTACTTTCCTCCCTTTCACCGTCCTCTGCAGGAGCTGTTACACCTCCTCATAAAACGTACTGTACTCATATCGAATGTATGTAACTAACGATGTTATACATGGTTTTGATTTTGCGTTCAGCGCTCAGATACTTTGTATTCTGATTGCTGTAGCGTCTCTTCAACAGCAAATTCGTTAACAT
This sequence comes from Schistocerca cancellata, assembly GCF_023864275.1. Taxonomy (NCBI): domain Eukaryota; kingdom Metazoa; phylum Arthropoda; class Insecta; order Orthoptera; family Acrididae; genus Schistocerca; species Schistocerca cancellata. Next base: position 664,942,775 of record NC_064629.1, read on the forward strand.
ATTCACCGATAAAAGCATGAATGTTGTTCGGTATCGTATTACCGCGATGACCACGCTTGCCCCTCATCCACGGCAACCTGGTTTGCAGCTATTAATGACCTTAATCGGAAGTTTGCTTTATTCTTTGTGCAGGAAACATACTAAATATTTTTTACATACAATCATGCGTTCACTACATGACAAACAAAAGTGCTATGTCGTTTGAGTAGTGCTTCTTTTTGAGATCGACTCCGTAACAGTTATTTTCGATCATTCATCCCCTTTAAGAATTTGCCCTGCTCATTTTTAATACATACATCAACCAATGTTTTCAGACGAAGTTCCTTCCGATCCACCCTTTCAGTACATTCATGCTTACAACAGTAATACCACTATTATTTGTCTTGGTATTGTTGCACTTGTTGTAATACTCGCAAACTCGTCATCATGAAGCCGTTATTTTTTCTGTATTTCACAAATTCACGTTTCTGGACGACGAATCACTTTCTTTTTTTTTTCTTTAGCTGTGGTAAAGTCAGTGTCACTTTCAGAGGTGGAAAAAGACATTGCAGCAATTATCAAAACACCAAAAAATTTAACCGCAGGCCTACATATAAAAAAAAAACATGACATCAAATTATAAACGCCAAACTTACACATTTTTAAAACGCCTAGAGTAATTACTATCAATAACTATTGCATGCATTTCCAAACCGAGGTTCAAATGGTTCAAATGGCTCTGAGCACTATGGGACTTAACATCTATGGTCATCAGTCCCCTAGAACTTAGAACTACTTAAACCTAACTAACCTAAGGACAGCACACAACACCCAGCCATCACGAGGCAGAGACAATCCCTGACCCCGCCGGGAATCGAACCCAAACCGAGGTTTTAAGCAATTGAACTGCAGATACGAACATCAGCTGTTAGCGCGGCCACAGCGTTGAGCTTTGACAAACTCGAAACTGGGAATGTTGCCTTCTTTAAACTAACTAATATTCAGAAGTACGATGAGGCCGCCACATGAGTGGTTTTTGCTCCCTTTTTATAGGTCAACATGTGCATCTATATGCTAACACACGTTAACTGAAAAGAAAAAACAAAAATCGATTTGTGGGCGCTTGTTCCCTTCTTCAAATTCAGTTTAACTTCGCTTAAATCTGTTTTGAAACTCTTTTTGCTTTCGTAGGAACTTTTTTAGACGGTTGTCGTACAAGGGTTGGTCTTACTATCCCTCACATCCTTACTGAGTACATACTCGTCCTAGAACAGTCATTTAGTATGTTGCCTGATTCTAGGCATATCTCGAGAAAAGATCATAAAGGTAAAATTACTCTTCCAGCACACCATTCTCGACTGTAACAGGAATGAGGGAAAGTGATAGTGGCTCATAAGATGGCTTACGAAAGAGCTGTAAAAGTGGTGTAGATGTACAACCCACGATACCATCAGCTGGACCACACAGCGTATTAGCACTACCGAGCAGGTTCGTGTAATCTGGTTTCGCATAGTGAATCACTAACAACTGAGTGTTTCATTGAACACTCGGCTTACATAGTGTATTAAATTTCCCACAATTCGTACTCCAGGTCCGTTTCGCCATTATGTGCTAAAAGTGCTCTGTTACGGTATTAAGACTTGATGACCTGGAATGCTCAGCTATCCTAATCCATTCTGAAACACGTGATGAAAACAGTTGCCACAGAATATCTCCACGAATGAAAGTGTCTTTAAGGTAAGTCGGTGATTTAAAAAATTAGAATAGATAGTGGTTGTTGATTTTACTGCTTTATTTTGATGTTGTTTAACTGGTAGCTAGAAGCTACTAAGACGTAACGCAGCATGATCACTTGTCAGTTTTAGTTCTGTAATAGCTACTTTGACCTAACATGAACTATCCATTAAAGTCGAAAGTGGCCTGCCGACTCCGCTGTATGCGCCGAGAGCTAATAGGGCAGCCACGCGCGCTCTTTCTAAAGCAGAAACTGCGTAACGCGTTTTAATACTACTTGTGAGACCTCATACAAATACACACTGCCTACCTTCGTTGAACGCTAACAACTCTTCACTTTTAACTCATATATTTTCTTAAATTTCAACCTACCTTTTTGCCAATACTTAATGTCAAGTATTCTAGTTATTTTTAGAGGCACAATAACGTGAGTTATTTACATGATACGCTCTCTTACTAAACTATTACCAGATTCTGAGGCAGTTTCTGAATTTGTTTCTGTAGCCTAGAAAGCTGTGATTAGATTCTGAGCATTTATCCATTATCTAAATGTTGAACCTCAAATGAATTTTGATGTGGTTTTGTCAGAGCTTATAAACAGAAAAAATAATAACAGGTTATAAACTTACTTAATTACGAAGTAACCTATGATATGTTGGATTGTTCCTCACCCAACACTCCTTGAACATTGTACTTCTTGTGATGTCACCGCCAGACACCACACTTGCTAGGTGGTAGCCTTTAAATCGGCCGCGGTCCGGTAGTACACGTCGGACCCGCGTGTCGCCACTATCAGTGATTGCAGACCGAGCGCCGCCACACGGCAGGTCTAGAGAGACTTCCTAGCACTCGCCCCAGTTGTACAACCGACTTTGCTAGCGATGGTTCACTGCCTAGTTACGTTCTCATTTGCCGAGACGATATTTTGGCATAGCCTTCAGCTACGTCATTTGCTACGACCTAGCAAGGCGCCATTATCAGTTACTATTGATATTGTGAATCATGTACCGTCAAGACCGACGTTCATCATTAATGTATTAAAGTTAGGTATTCCACCAGCTACGTCCGTTTTTTCTAAATTCTAATTTCCTTGTCATGTTCCAGACCTCACGCCAGCCTGCGTGAGCTAAAACGCGTGCATTTCGGCCTCCTTTAGTAAAGCGGTGTTTGCTCTCTTGCCAACCACAACACTTCTGGCCATTAAAATTGCAACTCCAGGACGGTTAGGAACTAACTAATGGTTCAAATGGCTCTGAGCACTATGGGACTTAACTACTGAGGTCATCAGTCCCCTAGAACTTAGAACTACTTAAACCTAACTAACCTAAGGACATCACACACATCCATGCCCGAGGCAGGATTCGAACCTGCGACCGTAGCGGTCACGCGGTTCCAAACTGACGCGCTTAGAACCGCACGGCCACAACGGCCGGCTTAGGAACTAACTAAATTTTACTTCTTGCACGTGTTGAGAAATGGAGTGGTGAATACATGATTAAATCGGCAGGCGATTGTGGATTGTACATGGAGCGAAGCTTAAAACACAGGCCATACATCTCTGTAGTTAACAAGGGACTAACCCATTAGGCACCAGTTCCAGCTGAGTTTGGTTGGCAGATATCGGTACGTCATTTCATGTCAACTGAACTTTACACCAGAATTCAGCAATCAAAAATGCTAGCGATGGATTCTGTATGGCAGGAAAGCACGAGGAGCAATGAGGTCTTGAACTATTTTGTTGAAATATAGCGTCATGGAGGCCTCGAAGATAGCGTACAATTAGAGTTCTAAAACTATCGTAGGTTACAGTAGAGTTTCGTAAGTACACGTAGGTTGCGATAGTTTTCCTAGTAGCATTGGTCAGTTAAGATAATAACGGTTTTAGCTGTATGTTATGTGTATTGCATACCTGTCAGGCGTTACCTCATTTCAATCGCTTTGTTTTCATATGCGATCGTTGTCCTACTAGATTCCCCGAGAAACCGGTGAACCGTCTACAACATTTTTGTTCTGTATACTTACCCTCCTGTCTTTCACTCAGCAATAAGAAGTATTTATAGAAAAACTGAAACTGTCAACGATCAATTCGAAATGTTTTACTGGGATATTGTTGATTTGTGATGTAAAATAGAGCTGTTGTAATAAAAGTACAGAAAATAATATAGCTTTAACATGTATTGCTATAATACGCAATTTTCTCAAAAAAAGTTAAAAAGCACTGTAAAATAAAACCACATCAAACATCGTTTCAATACTTCGTCGAGCTTATATGAAACACGTTTCTGTTATTTATAAACAACTTTAGCACTTATCAGTAAATAACAGGGGACTCTTGCCTTTAATCACGATGAAAAATTTTGCATTGAGCACAAAATAGCAATACTATGTACGTTTTTTATATTTTTGCATGTAAATTGTACTTGCATCAAAAGTAATGGCTTTGGTTACATAAAAGAGCACAAGTTAGGCTATCAGCTAATTTTTTATTTCTTATAAATTGTAAATTTTATTCTGAAAGAATATAAAATACACAATAGATTAACACCGCAGTATGTACGGTTCTAATTGTTCGCAAGTAAAACAAATCAACAAAAAACAAAGAAAAATCATCGGCTCCCAGTTTCTCTACCACTTTCATTCGTGTTATTTTACATAACAATGCTACCAGTACTATCCGTAATCCTATCATTTACTACGTCGTTTAGCTGCTGTAACAAAACTATCGAACGGTAGTTTCGGTGGAGCGCAGCTTTGTGCATAACCACTGACCTTAATAGGCTCCCAGTGCGTGATTCTACCACAATCTTTTTTTTTCTTTTAAAACTACAAGGAAACTATACAGGGTGACCATTAATAAAACCGACAAACTGCAGGGACTGATTCTTGCCTGGAAAAGAAGGAGAAAAGGTCCTCTGAACATGTGTCCAAAAATGGGAGGAGTGCGTCCAACAACAACAAATCGGAACACAGTACAGAGCGTGTCCATGGTATGCAATGTACCGTTCACACGTCTCATCATAGTTTGCCGCACTCTTTCGCACGTTCCGGCCTCTAATAATGTTCAAATGTATGTGAAATCTTATGGGACTTAACTGCTATGGTCATCAGTCCCTAAGCTTACACACTACTTAATCTAAATTAGCCTAAGGACAAACACACACACCCATGCCCGAGGGAGGACTCGAACCTCCGCCGGGACCAGCCGCACAGCCCATGACTGCAGCACCCTAGACCGCTCGGCTGATCCCGCGCGGCTTGAGGCCTGTCTCTGAATAGCGTCACAGTCGTCGTGAATACGCTGTTGAAGTGTCTGCTCATCAGGAATTGACTGACCATACACAACGCTTCTCATAAGACCCCAAAGGTAAAAATCCAGGAGGCTTAAGTCTGATGATCTAGCAGGATGTGCTTCAGGGACTACGCGTCCTATCCAACGTCCGGGGAAAAGTGTTGTTGAGGTGTTTCAATAACCAGTAGAACACGGTCTCCGCACATTCCACCGCCTCCCTGCACGTTCGTCTGTCTGAAAGCACCAATGATCACACGAACACTCAGAAAGGACTTGAAATGTTGTGTGATGTGGTCGGTGTCCGTGATGGTACGCCGCGCGGGATTAGCCGAGCTGACTGAGGCGCTGCAGTCATGGACTGTGCGGCTGGCCCCGGAGGAGGTTCGAGTCCTCCCTCGGGCATGGGTGTGTGTGTTTGTCTTTAGGATAATTTAGATTAAGTAGTATGTAAGCTTAGGGACTGATGACCTTAGCAGTTAAGTCCCATAAGATTTCACACACTTTTCTTTTTTTTTGTGAGGGCACTTGTTTTGGTATAGCCGCGCTGCCTTTCCACCGTTTCCATCTGCTTTAGCCGGCCGGAGTGGCCGATCGGTTAAAGGCGCTACAGTCTGGAACCGCACGACCGCTACGGTAGCAGGTTCGAATCCTGCCTCGGGCATGGATGTGTGTGATGTCCTTAGGTTAGTTAGGTTTACGTACTTCTAAGTTCTAGGGGACTTATGACCACAGCAGTTGAGTCCCATAGTGCTCAGAGCCAACCATCTGCTTGGCCGTACACAAACACCATCTCGGCTTATTCCCGACATGAATAACGGATTCTGCTGCTTACAGTACGCTTCGTCAATCACACAGCCTGTAACACGCAAGGAACACACTGCGCGTGGTCGAGCAACTTTCGTTCGTCAGCGCCATCCACCGCGGCAACAATACATTTCCGGACACATCTGCATAGTACCTACTTTCCTCCATTTCCATTCAGGAATCCATCCCTGAAGTTTGTCGGTTTTATTAATGTTCACTCCCCATTAGAACGGCGGTATAAATTCTCACTAGCCAACTGATAATATCAGCCAAAGTATCGTAGATAAACGGCTATGGCAATAATTTCACCTAAAACGTTTTTCCCGTTCGTTCGAAAATAGCATCTCTCTCTTTAACAGTGATTTTTATCAGGTGCAGGCAGGTACAAATAAAGATGACCTCGTTAACCTAGCTCGACTGCAATACCCGCACAGGTTCTGAAGGATCCAGATGTTTTTCAGTTTTATTTACGAAGTACCTTTGGTCCAATTTGCCAACGAAGCGTACCCCGAATGCATACACGAAGTTTGTGAGGTGTACCGCCAAAGTAAATTGGTGAATTCCGAGGCAGTATTTTAACGTCGGCATTTTAAGTGGAAGAGTGGAATCGCCTCCACAGCCATTGTGTGTTAAGCTCGGTATGTAAATGCCGGGGTTCGCGTGCCGGCTGCAACCGCAGCTGCACCTATCTCCCACGCCACTCAACACGGGGCCCCGCTCGTGACAATGCTAGTGGATACTGACGATAAATAAAACCCCGACATGTATGAATACCTGCGCGCTCAGATATGTTACTTACACGACAGCCCCTAATGATCATCTGGCGCTAAGTATATATAAAAGAGTGCTTTACTATTCACTTGCGTTACAGTACAACATGTTCTTGCCTTGTCGAAACGTTGTTAAGTTTGTATTCATTTATTTGTACATTTATTTTGCTTGGTGAACTCAGTATTATAAGATTCTCTTTTGCACCTAAGTAGCCATTTCCCCTAACTACTAGGGGAGACTGTTGTACCTTGGTACCTTTTCAGACTTTCGCCTCTAACCAGCCCTGTAATAGAAATATAATTATTTTCTTATTCCATTTTTAAATGATGGAATTAACTTTTTGTTTACTGCAGACATTTTCTGCCAAAATTACTCCAGAAAATTGAGGTTTTTCCAAATGTAAATACATGTTCCAAGGTTCAATATGATCATGTACCTAGGAACAAATATTCTATTGAAATTTAAAAACGTTGCAATCGAGAAAACAATGTCAATTCTGTATTCAACCGCCTATCTGTTACATTAATACTCTACTACATACCAATAATCAGTAAGTCAGATCAAATTAAGCAGAAGTTACAAATTAAATACATATTAAAATAGGAGCTAATGTGAACTCTTATAACCCAAAATGATTCATTAACTTTTAAGTAAGTTCAAATTTGGGTGGCTGGACACAATTTCACAGCACTTGGTACGCTGAGATAGTGACACGCTGCAGAGAGAGGTACGAACGGTAGAATTTAAATAAAGTTTTCATAGTACTCATCTTTATTGTTCTTCGTTGTTTTCGAATGCTGTACCTTCGTAATCCACGTCCATGTTAGATTCTGAAATGCAACTTCATATACTAACCTAGTGGACACTCGACTTCAATTTCTTAAATCATATTAACACTCATCTTGGGGTTGAAGCTCTTTTGTCCGTGTTTGCTTTAACAGTACATATACAGGGTGTTACAAAAAGGTACGGCCAAACTTTCAGGAAACATACCTCACACACAAAGAAAGAAAATATGTTATGTGGACATGTGTCCGGAAACGCTTACTTTCGATGTTAGAGCTCATTTTATTACTTATCTTCAAATCACATTAATCATGGAATGGAAACACACAGCAACAGAACGTACCAGCGTGACTTCAAACACTTTGTTACATCAAATGTTCAAAATGTCCTCCGTTAGCGAGGATACATGCATCCACCCTCCGTCGCATGGAATCCCTGATGCGCTGATGCAGCCCTGGAGAATGGCGTATTGTATCACAGCCGTCCACAATACGAGCACGAAGAGTCTCTACATTTGGTACCGGGTTGCGTAGACAAGAGCTTTCAAATGCCCCCATAAATGAAAGTCTAGAGGGTGAGATCAGGAGAGGGTGGAGGCCATGGAATTGGTCCGCCTCTACCAATCCATCGGTCACCGAATCTGTTGTTGAGAAGCGTACGAACACTTCGACTGAAATGTGCAGGAGCTCCATCGTGCATGAACCACACTTTGTGTCGTACTTGTAAAGGCACATGTTCTAGCAGCACAGGTAGAGTATCCCGTATGAAATCATGATAACGTGCTCCATTTAGCGTAGGTGGAAGAACATACTGACGAAACTAATATGAACTCTAACATGGAAATTAAGCGTTTCCGGCCACATGTCCACATAACATCTTTTCTTTATTTGTGTGTGAGGAATGTTTCCTGAGAGTTTGGCCGTACCTTCTTGTAACACCCTGTATATTTGGATGGGGTCCGCCTTCAGTAAAACGCAATTTTGTCTTTTATCCCAGACATGTTTCGCTGCAGTTGCAGCATCGTCAGTGGGCTTTTATTTTATGGCTGTTAAACATAAAGAATGTCCTTTACTGTTTGTATAAATGTAAATATTAGTTTTTAAAATCATAATTACAGATTTTTGAAGAAACACATAAAATTATGAATTCATACCTTTTTACCACATGGTGTGGTTTTCCTGATGTACCACACCATGTGATAAAAAGGTATGAATTCATAATTCTATGTGTTTCTTCAAAAATCTGTAACTTGAAAATTAATATTTACATGTGTACAAACAGTAAGGAAAATTCTTTACGTTTAACAGCCATAAAATAAAAGCTTACTGATGATGATGCAACTGAAGTGAAACATGTTTGGGATAAAAAACAAAACTGTGTTTCGTTAAAGCCGGACCCCATCCAAATACGTGTGTAGGTTGATTCTTACAAAGAAGAAGACAGCAACTAGCCACTATTAACACTGCTATTTATTTAACTAAATAGCGTCGTAACCGGTTTCGAACTGACAAGTTCATCATCAGATGGCTGTTCACAAGATTTACAAGATGCACTTTACATAATCGTTAGTTTTCGATTTTTATTCCTCCACTGTAGCGAAATATTCTAGGTGTGTTGGTGCCATCCAAAATTCCGCGCAATTTTGTTGCGAAGTTGGAGGATCGTATTTTTGAAACATTGCAACACTTACATGATTTGCATATCACCATATTGTGCAAAGCACCACACACACACACACACGCACACCAAAAAGTATTTGCCACATATGAAGTTGACACAAAGATTGCAGTTTCAGCAAAGATTTTATTTCATCCGCCTTCCTTAGTTTGGTTTGGCTGATGTCCGGCCTACCTCCACTTCATTTTTGTGATGGTCATAATTGCGTGTTCCACACCATTCACAAAAGTAGTTACTGCCAAATGAGCGTTTCTTTCTCGACAGAGATGATCGATATGGGGGACTTTTATACCGAAAGCGACTACATGTGAAGAGATGATCAGCAAGAGATACCACGCTAAGCTGCAACAGTTACCTTATATGCGAAAGAGAAAGAAAATCACTCGTGAGTTCTGGAGTGCATGCAGTTATTCGATTAAGCTGTGCTGCGGCTGTATACAGATTATGAGCTGCTTTGTTTTGTGTTTACTCCTGACCTGCGAGATAAATGTGAGTATTAAGTACGTAGTGCGCTTCAGTGGAATACAAACCAGTACTGTTTTATGCAAGGCAAATGAGGCAATTCTACACCTTTCTCGCAAATACCTCAGATTGTGAATTTTACTAAAACGCTAAGAAAACTCAAGACCAGGTGTTGCATCAAATTAGTATTTTATCATACTTCAATTTCAAATCCATATATTGGCTCAACAGGAGTTTTCCTCCTCTTGTTGCACGAAACTAGGCTTCTTACCTAATGGAGTTTCCAGAGTGAATCTTTCACCCTGCGGATATTCAAACTTTATCCCTGTCCGGGACTTGAACCTGAAACATTTGCCTTTCGCGTGCAATCCACTTACTGACCTCTTATTTGCTTCTTTGCATTATTTCTGATTGTTTCTGTGGTCGAATCACGAAATTAAAATAATGTTTTCTAGTCTTCTGTTTGAAGGAAGAGATTTTAATTAAGATGGTATTTCCTTTTATAAATAATGGGAGAACAATTGGTGTCTCCTGGCACATTGATGATGAAACTTAAAATGATGAATCGTAGTCTTGTGGTTCTTCTACATTGAAGACTATATTATACTTTGTGCTTACGAGAGGAAAAACTTTTCTACTAATAAAAATTGCTTTAAATATAAGTTGTAACGGTAAATAAAATATGTAATCGGCATCGTCTGCCAGAAAATGAATGGCTGGAACCAGAGAGACTAAAATAATGAAGCATCTTTTGATAGTGAACGAGAGCTTAACTGGCTGATAAAATTCATTTTTATGTTGGATTGTGGCTTCGTATCTTTTTCTAAGTAGAGTGTGTTGTTGCTTTTATATGTTTTAAATTAAATCTCCTCCTTCGTCATGAAAAGCGCATTTAAAATTAAATATAATTATGTAAAGTTAAAGTAATTAATATAACTGAATAATTTGTGTGCTATTATCATATATGCAGCTCCGTCAGAGAATAATTCGTCGGTTTAATTAAAACAACATCGGTTTTTTTCCAAAAAAACTGCAAATTCCTTTTTATACAGGGCGGTTACATTTTAAATTTCTTTTCTTGAGAAGGCCTCCATGAAAAACGAGTGATCGTAGAACAACGAAACTTTGTGGCAACATTTTTAAAGACTTGCGGAAGAGAAATAATGAATAAACCATTGAAAGAAACACGTTATCGTTTCCACATGAGCAGGTAACATTTGTTAACTGCGTACCATGTTTACGTTCCAGGTTACAAACGTTGTTCAATGTGACGACCATCTACATCCCCGCCAGCATGGAACAGCACTAGAGAGTACTCTACTGCTGCCCGAAACAGCGGTGGGCCATTGAATGTACAGCCGTCGTGACACGACTCTTGTACAGCTTGAAGCTTCCACATTGCGTCCAGCGTTCTCAGCCATGGCAGCAGTAACTTATTAAAAACTTTGTGGCGCAATTTTCCATCGGCCTCTCCCAGAAGCAATTCCCAAATCACCAGTTCATTCCAACTTTCGAATCATCTTTTTTAACACCGGTACGGATAGAGGACCTCCTGGTATTCGTTTAATGCGTCGATACTCGCGTAGAGCAGCAACACTGTTGCTGCTGTTCTGAAAAAAAAAAAACAGATTTGCGAGTAAAGCCTTGGTCTCCTTGTCCTGATCCACGTTGACTGCCTGTATCGCCGCGTGGGGTAGCCGCGCGGTCTATGGGCGCCTTGTCACGGTTCGCGCGGCTCCCCCTGTCGGAGGTTCGAATCCTCCCTCAGGCACGAGTGTGTGTGTTGTCCTTAGCGTAAGTTAGTTTAAGTTAGATTAAGTAGTGTGTAAGCTTAGGGCCCGATGACCTCAGCAGCTTGATCCCATAAGACCTTACTACAAATTTCATTTACTGTCTGCATCTTGCATGCGCACAGATGCTTGTGTTTCAGCCCTACGTCGTCGTACTACTACCGACGCCAAAAGAACTCATGAAAAATATTACGGAGAAATGACATAAGCCTTCGTTACTGTTCCAGAAAGATGGGGGAGAGTTACTGGCCGAAATAAAGCTGTGAGGGGGCAGAGGGGGAGAGGCTGTGAGTCGTACCTGGATAGCTCAGTTGGTCAGTCTGCTTTCCGCGGCGCTGCGGCGAGGACGTCCTCTTTACGTCCCGCCCGCGCTGTCGCGGGTGTCCGTAGTTGTTTCCTACTTTGTCGCCCCTAGTTTAGAGTCCATCACTACCGACGTAATATGGCACATTCATATAGACAAACCACCATCATGTTCACTTTTCAGCCCCATCATGCACGGCCGCGAGCTTCTGAAGTGGAACGTTTACTCTGTGACGACGTTAAAATCGATCCGCAGAACATAACTGGTATCCTTCTATCTATTACGAGCAGTGTTGACTACGTCAAGTTAGTAATTGACGAGGTGTGCAACAGAATCGAATCGTGAGCGCAAATGCGAACGATCTTAAATTCAAACATTCTGATGGCCATATTGGGCGGTCCCTATCGATCGATACGAGTCTTCGAACTCCCGTTCGAAGTACCACCGGCCGTAGTCACCGCGGTTTTCCAGCATACGGCAGAGTGGTCAGCCACATGGCCGAAAAATGGACCACCTTTACAAAATACCCGGTTCTTAATGGGTACGACAGATCAAAATTGAACTGACAAAACATATACCATCCTATCTTGTCATCGGCGGATGTATGGCGATTATTATGTATGACGGACAGCCACGCACTTGCTCCGGTCATGACAATGAACGACACGTCAGGTCGGATTGTCTTCGACGACGGCTTGCTCAAATCCCGACAGTTGAATCTATCACTCCTTCTACGGTGACGACCCTTCCTGTCAATTATGCCGGGGTTGCACAGGCGCCACCCTTTCCGATGCCGACCACATTCGTCCGATAGCCGCCCACGATAGCGAGGCCACTATGGATTCTGCAGTACCGGATCCAGCCACTACAACGGCGCCCCTTCCTAAGGAAAATCACCGATCGACCTTGGAAGAAAGCACGGACTATAGGATGGACATTGACCAAAGGGTTATGCCGACAGAGGCTTTTCTTCCAGACACCGGAGCAGCTGAAGAGATCTACCCACATTCGGGCACTGAAACACACGTCCGTAAACAGCGTTCCCCTCGGAAACACAAGAGATGGCGGCGTGCTCCATCGGACGAGTGCTTGCAGCGAACGTCTGACATAGACTGTGGACAATCCGACGACGGTACCAGCGGTACAGAGGCCGCAGTAACATCGCATCCAACAGAACGCCATGGTGACGGCTTCAGTCACTCCGACCCCACAGAACAGCAGGATCACATGCAGACAGCCGCTGCCAATTACCCGCCAGTAGCGCCGAAGGAGTCTGCGCTGAGTGCCGCAGCAATCACAAACAGCCAGCAACAGCCGAAGGCATTTCATGGCGACTGGCGGACGATGGTAAGGAAAACACCTTGCCCATCGTGTGGGACGACACGCGGGGGAATTCACCCCACCAGTGTTGATCCTTTTCCACCATCAGTGACAGCGATGAGACAGCCTGACGTCACCTGCACACACCACTTACAAGGGTGTTGAAGGCCAACACGGGTGCTCTGGAGAGGCCTCAAACTTATGGTATTGCGGGCGCGTGCTAAGTTATCCTTGATTCAGGATATGTTGAATTCTGCTTCCATCTATATAGCCCTTCTTCAGGAGGTTAACATCGACGACTTCCCAGGCACGTACGGTTATAAAATAAACTGCCAGGAAATTTCAGACATATAAAAAATAAAAAAATTGGTAGAGCATTGCACGTGGAAAACGATGGCTTCGGGTTCACCTCCCGGTTTGCCACGCAATTTTAATCTGCCACTAAACGTCAAAAGAACTTTTCCCGCATAAATACAAATGGCTCTGAGCACTATGGGACTTAACTTCTGAGGTCATCCGTCCCATAGACCTTAGAACTACTTAAACCTAACTAACTTAAGGACATCACACACATCCATGCCCGAGGCAGGATTCGAACCTGCGACTGTAGCGGTCGCTCGGTTCCAGACTGAATCGCCTAGAACCGCTCGGCCACCCCAGCCGACCGCATAAATACAGTTGTAGCTTGAAAGCAATTACCATATCAGTATTCTAGAACTATAAATTATAGTAAACCCTGACTTCGGCTGTTTATATTAAAATAATTGCGTTTTGAATGGATACCTCTTCAATCATAAGTAGACAATGCTAGTTTCCATCGGCACTTCTAAGGCTCCTGTCGCATCGTCTCACTTCGTCGACAATTATCCTTCTACTTGCCGATGATGGATTGTTACATCATTAGCAGTATTTAGTGATCGGTTGAGTGAAACTCATTAAGCACAATGCACTGCGCGTCCGGCCATCCTGATTGAGGTTTTCCGTGATTTTCCTAAATCACTTCAGGCAAATGCCGGGATGGTTCCTTTGAAATGTCACGGCCGACTTCCTTCCCCATCTTTCCTAATGCTATGGGACCGATGCCGTAGAACGCATTAATGCTTACCGGCATTGTCGCACCTCCAAGAAGTTATATTTGTTTTCGTATCGATCGAGATGCAGCCAGTACCTAATGTCTACAATTTTAGGTGCCAAAACGCACCTCTTCAACCATACAGACGCCTTCTAGCTGCCTCCACCATAAAAGATCTTGACGTTTCGATTTTTGAAAATTTGTGAACAAACTGACAGTGAGTTATAATTTTTTGCAAAATATTATTCTGAAATTCCGGTTTTTAAAACATAATTTCTGATAATCAAAACACTAGCAATAAGATTTATATAAGGTGATATGTACCGATCACAACTTCTTGAACGAAGCTCAACTGATCTTAGTTGTACTGTAGCTCCCGTGAGTTTGCTGGCTTTCGTGAACAAAAGACAGTCAACACTAAGGTTCCGGTACGTACGATCACAACTTCTGAACGAAATGGAATTCATCTTATCTTCCTGTTA